>NC_058341.1:21417500-22667500 GCF_905475395.1 Chrysoperla carnea
GAAGTTAGGAAAAAACGATCCATTAAGCATTTGTGAAAATCAAACTGGAACAAAGATTCTAGACATAATACTCGTTGCCAAATTATTTATTAAATGGTAAAATTGTTCAATTCAAATGAAAACTTTTTAAATTGGATTTATAGGCTAAAAGTAATTCCTAAAGTAGGAAAATCCATCACCGTTTACCGGAATAATTTATAATATGAAATATCAACAACAAGAGACTTGAAAATACTTACTTGAAACTATGACTTGTATTTGATTTATAACGATGTTGTTGACTTAAAAACGTTGTTTTACGAGAAAAAATCTCATAAAATAATTGATACAGCTGGCAATCACAGTTCCATGGATTCCCATATAAATTTAAATACGTGATACGTTTTAAAAAATGTATCAACGTTCTGTTAAGTTTTGTCAACGCACAATTTTGAAACGATAATTTAATCAACGTATGATCTGGATACGTTTCCGATATTTTATCAATACCAAACGATAAATCATTAAATTGATTCAATCTGATACAATTATCTAAATGAATTGATCGTATTTGATTCAAATAATAGAATGCATATGAACCGATACGAGTTAAATAATATAATCGTGTCATATACAAATATTTTAAATGCGGACATGTTAATATATTTGATCGTAGATTTGTTATATTTAAACCACTGATATCTAATACTTGTAATGTTTGTGGTAACGATTGATTTAAATCGGTGATTAAATTATTATCACTAATATATAATTCAATTAAATTTAAATGATTTAATAAATTATACGGCATTTGTGATAATGAAGTATTCTCAACTCGTAATATTTGTAATTTATTAAATAACTTTCCTTTAGGATTCGTAATTTTTAATAAATAAACACCGATAGGATTATAACTGATCGATAATATTTTTAAATAGTTATCAACGATATTTTCCGAGATGTAAACTAATTGATTAAAACTTAAATCTAATTCTTGTAAATTTATAAATCTGTGAAATAAATCTTCTTCAATAGTTTTTAATAAATTTTCACTTAAATCTAATTTAATTAGTTTATTTGGTATATTAATTAAATCATTTGGATTTAATTGTGTTATTTTATTTCGTGATAAATCTAATGTATGTAATAATTGACAATGTTTAATATTTATTAAATCTAATAAGATCTCCGATAAATGATTTTGTATATTATTTCGTGATAAATCTAAAACACTTGTTATTATTGGTATATTAAATAATTGTTTTCTATTAATAATGTGATTTAATTGTAATGAACAATCGATATTTAATATTTGTATATTAATATTATTGATATTATTATTAATATTTGATTTTAAACAAATACATATTGTATCACATATTGATTGATTATTACTGCCGCAATTTATTATTTGTATGAAATTTATTAAAATTATTAAATTATATTTTAATTTATTCATGGTTTTAATTAAATGATTTATTATTAAAAATTTAAAAGATTGTGCTTTGGATGTTTTTAAATTATTACCTCCTTATTTCTCTTATCTAATGATAACTAAAATCTATTCATAAACAAATAAATAAATCGTTTAGATAAATAGATAATATCGTGTACATTGTACATACAGTCACAAGCAAAACAAATGAAATTTAAAAAAAACCTCCCACAAATGTGATTTTTCCCTTGTAGCTTTCCCTTGAAACATATCTAACAACACTCTCCTTTAAATTACCTTTAAAAAAAACGATTCATCCTTCTAGAAGTTACGATGCCATAGACAGACTAAAAGACACCCATAGCGGTCACATACTTATAACACCCCTCCTTTTGTGTCGGGGGTTAAAAATTGAACCGAAATTACAGTGTACATTAGATAAATAATTATTTGTATAACATATTTAATTTGATCTTTTCTTCTGCCTCTTATGGCTTAGAAGATAGATTTTTATGACAAAATCCTTGAAATAATTTTACCCATTATCGGACATTTTATTACGGAATTGCAACCTTTTTTTAGCTTTGTGGGTTTTTAAACTAAGGTGGAGTACGGTGTTCTCATTCTTCATGCATCCCTCGCGATACATCATCATTCCACGATTTTACATGCTACCCTCACGATACATCATCATTCCACGATAATTTAGTAAACTTAACATAATTAATTTCCCGATAATAGTATTATTTATATATTTTTTAAATTAGTTATTAATTATTCCGCATTGGAATTCCTATTTTTTCATTGACAATAATCACTTTGTAGCTATATTAGACAGAGAGATCCTACAGATATGGTGACATGCTATCATAGCTACTCCATGTCCTGTTTTGCTAGAAAGAGATACAAACAAATCTTTGGAGGTTTTTATCTTGGTTGTTTTTATAGTAATTCGAAAAATAATTCTTCTCTGTTGCTATTAAAGAAAAAAAGTCGGGGCGGAAAGGGATAGTTTTACAAAACAAAAGACATAGACTTCATACTTTGATTAATAATATTATTTATTAAATATAATATAATTATTAATATTAAACGATGATGAACAAATTAGAATTAAAAATAAATTTAAGTGTTAGAAATGGGTAGAAGTAAACAAGACAAAAACAAGTGTGTAATCATATGTGTGTGTATGTGTCGAAGATTGTAGTTTTATGAATTGGCAACTAAAACATTGCCACGTGTAGATGTTTTATCTTGATTACCCGAACCACTATTATCGGTACCAGAATCTTTATCTTTTTGTGATAGATCGTCATCTTGTCCACGTATCTTAATGTTATGTTTCTCTTTGTATTCATTTAATTCAACGCCTTTCTTTGTAAGTTGTTCGTTTAACGCTTCAATTACTTTTGTTAGTTGTTCTTTGTTTGTCTGTAAGATTGGCATAACATCTTTAACGGTACGTTCACATAGAATACCTCCAATCATACGATAACATTTACGATCTTCATTTACTAATTTTAATGTGTCGATTACAACTCTGTAAATAATTCATATTGTTATTATTAAAAGAAATTTATATAAAACTAATACATCTATTGTCAAATTAAACTATTGTAGGTTAGGTTAGGTTAGGTTAGAGTTACTGTTCTGGGGTGGGACACATTTAGACCATAGGGTCCGTTGTGATACCGTTAATGGGTTGGCCCATCCCCGGCCACTACTCCATGAACCATTTGGAGCTGTTTAAGAACAGCAGGAGGGCTTTGAAGTCGACTGACTTTAGATCCGAGAGGTCGTCAAAGAAAAGCTGGCTCAAGTAAGTCCATCTCCTCATGACAAGAGCTGGGCAGTGACAGAGATGATGAGACATTGTCTCCTCCTCGTCACCACTGTGACAGCTCCTGCAGTAGTCGTGATACACTGCCAGGCCTAAGCGTTCAGCATGCTTGCCGCCCAGCCAGTGTCCTGTGATAGCCGCAGCTTTGCGAACTAACAACTTTGCGAACAGAGGCCCTTGGAAGTGATATGAGAACTTTGGAACGCTTGCGATTGTACTCAGACCATATTTGTCTTGTAGTACCACAAGTACGTTCTTCCCTCCATCTAAGATTGGCCTTTTTCAGGAGTAACTTGCAGTTCGCAAATGGAACTCCCGGGTATTTATTGATGCTTGTGTCCGGCAGCATTGTACCATTTCTGGCAAGCTCGTCGGCTTCACAATTTCCTGGAATGTCCCGGTACCCATATCAGGTTTACATTCATTTGTTCCGCCAGCTCATTTAAGGAGCGTGGTTCTTGTCAAAAATGTGTTCTGAATTTTTAATATTGGTGAATATATTTTGAAATTGAGAGTTTGCAATAAATAAAGAGAATATCTTGGTTCTCTTTTACTTTTTAGCCGTGGGTATCGTGTATTTTACAACCTACACTTACAGTATTGAATCTGATCATCTACACTTCAGTAATTACTATTTTATAAACAACATTCTCAAAATTTCAGGTAAACTATTAATAAAATTAATGAATCGCTTCAATCCGTTTCTTATCATTACTTAATAATTTTAAGATCGATAATGGTACCAAAACACCAACAAATTATTTACTTTATTGTTTTATTTACGAATAAATTAATCCTTAATTTGCATAAGGTTCTCTATCCCAGAAAAAAAGTGTATTAAGTCCAATTGTTACATCATCCATTCGTCAAAATTCAATGAATTTACTATTTTAAGACAATTTTCTTAAAAGATTTACCAGAAATTCTGTGAGTGGGCGGTTGTAAATGTATGATTGATGGTAATAAACTTTCCATCAGAATCTTAATATTATGAATTATACTTAAAACTTACTTATGTTCATTTAAAT
This sequence comes from Chrysoperla carnea, assembly GCF_905475395.1. Classification (NCBI taxonomy): domain Eukaryota; kingdom Metazoa; phylum Arthropoda; class Insecta; order Neuroptera; family Chrysopidae; genus Chrysoperla; species Chrysoperla carnea. The sequence goes on from NC_058341.1 coordinate 21,421,783, forward strand.
CCATTTCTAATTCAGATAATTTATTTGCTAATGCTCTTTGTTCAGAGCGTAATGCTTGAAATCCAGCATAAATATCTTCTTTAGATGACATAACCTTACTTTTATCTTTATCCGCAGCACTTTTTTTTGATTCACTTGACATTTTTATGTTTATATTTAATTTAAGGATTCAATTCTAATGGAAATCGATAAAAAATTATTTAATATATATAAATAAATAATATTTAATTTAATAAATACATGTCATGTAAGTACTTACATGTGCATCATTCATGTAAGTTATCTACCGCAGTCTATCGGTGGTTTTGTTTACTATTCCAACAATGAACTCATGTCATTACTCACCTAAAGCTACATTTATACCATGTATTCGCTTTTTAGCCTTTAGGCTGATAACACCTTAAGAAATTATGTTCGAGACATATCATATAGCGCACACCATCATAAATTTCTGCAAGAAATTCTGATGGCCTGTTACCAGGGTCGTATTGACTATATACAGCGCTTGTGACAAATGTTTAGAATGTGCTCTCCTTAATGAAATGATAGTTTTTGTTTTCCTAATCTTTTTAAACTGTGAATCGGTTACGGACAGTGCGACAAACATTTCCTCCAAGCACTCAATATTTGCCATGAAAATGCGTTTCCAAATGTCTACAAAATGCTTCGCGTTCTGGTAGTTTTACCTGTGACAACAACGATTTTAGAATGACACTGTCAGAATTTTGGAAAGGTTTTTTTTTATACCTCGCAGAATTAACTCATTGAAAAATAATGTCTGAATATCACATTTTGATATAATAAAATATTCTCTTACTCGAAAAAAGGAGTTTCTTGTTTTTATTAACTTTATGACCTAACTTAATGAACAAAAGTTTGAACCCCCTCCCACCTCTTGGATGATACTTGCTGGCCTGTATTGACATGATTTAACGAGATGCAATTTAAAACAACCACAGTGCATGAATAAAAATTTATTTGAGTAATGAGCATTGAATACAATTAATTATTGTGTGATTTATTTGTATAAAATAAAAAATATTCTTTAAAAAAAGTATAAAAAAGCTATAAATATTAAATATATAAATGTATTATAAAAAGCCTATCTACGTTTTTATTTACTTATAAAATTTAAAATATTACTTATTTAATTACAAATAAATAGTTTACGTTCTTATTTTAAATAACTTATACATTATTTGTTGCATAGGACGTAGTACGTATAATTTCTATCTAATTTTTTTTTTTTAAATCGTCAGTTGAGCTTAGCCGAAAAAATCGCGTTTGCGAACACTTATTTAAGACACGAAGTTGTATAGAAGGCGCCTCTAAAAAGTCTGTACAACGTACGTTAAAATGTAGCTCAAAATAAAGAAATTTAGCTAAACTTACCATTTGGGGGTGGAATTAGGAGAGTATCTCAATTAGCCTATTATTAGCTGCACTTTACTTGATAAAGCGTTATACAGACCTTTTAAAGGCATTCTATATAATTTTTTTACATAATATGTCCTGGTAAGTTACCCTCTATGAAAATGATTCAGCATTTTTATCGGCTAAACGCATCCAAACGTTTTTTTTTTTTTAAATCTTTATCATACTTTATGCGTTTAATACATTTGGTTTTCAAATAAAATTTGCTTAGTAGCATTATTAAAAATAATTCTGCAATAAAAAATTTACTTAGCTTCGTTAAACCACTTTTCATTCGAACTACAATGCTATGTACATAAAATTTGAAGTCGAATGTTAGAGGTAAGTACAAATACAAATTTTTTGTTGAAATTCAACTTATCGTTGAGATTCATTTAATTTTATTAACTAATTCTATTTAGGTACTACAACTCATCCTCATTTTAATAACTCCAGGTTATGGGCCCAATTGATGCGAGTGTATTCCCATTTTGTACCGCTAGGGACAAAAATTTTGAGTGGATTTAAATTCTTTAATATTTTACAATAAATTCCATTTTAAATATTAAAATGGTGAGAATATATTCAACTAAATTCGCCCTGGGAAATGATTTGTGTCACTTTCACTCAAATTTATTTGATTTAACGCTGTGTTTTCTAAATACAATTTAAAATTAAGAAAAGTTAATTTTCTTGAATATTTTACAGTAAAATCACATTAAAAATCAATTAAGTACGAAGAATAAGTTCGAATTTTATTTTTTAAGGGTTGAGTTGCAGACTTAAAAATCATCAGTAATGATTAGTTGATTACAAAGAATCAATCAGAACAAAACTGATATTTATTAATAATTATTTTTGGTATTAAAAAAAATATATAAAACTAATTCTTGTGAATAAAATATTATAAGTTTACTTATGAACCAGTCAATATGACTCAAACAGAAGTCTCAGAATTTAATCGTAACACAAATTTATTTGATTTAACATCAACAATATGTTCAGTCAAATTAAAATTAGGTAATTGTTTAATAGTACACAACAATGAAATATCATTCTGTCTTAATTGAAAACAACAATTATGTTGAATTGAACGTGACAACAATTGATCCGATATTAAAGCCCAAGTTTGTGTTTGTTTTTCTTGTTCTTTATCATTTTGTAACACTGGTTCTTGTACTAAATACGGTTCAAGAAATGCTCGTGCAGTTAAATCATGTTTTAAACAGTTTGATAAATGCTGTAATATCGAATCAACCGTATGTTGAGGTTGTTGTCGCGTTACACGTAAATATTTTTGTAAAGCTCGTGCCATAGATGGGAAGATTGCTTGTGCAGCTTCTTGAGAATCCATTGGTATTTGACCCGTACCATTTGTATTATTAAATTCATTATGATTTAAACGTTTAATATGTGTAAACGATTCTTCAGCAGCGGTTATTAAACGTGCTTTACGTTTCTTAACACGTCTCTCATATTCATGTTCTTCATAAAACCTCTCATTATGATGACTAGAATCACGTCGATTACGAGATGTTGTAGTTGTATTACATGTACTCCCAGTTCGTTGTTGAATAACGTTATTCAACAAAGTTGTATTATTTGTTGTTGCAACATTATCAACTTCATAAAACTTAAAACTAGCGGTTGATGAATGATTTTTATTTGTATTACCTGAATTATGTCGTTTTGTTGGAATACGCTCCAAATATGGATTATAAATTGGGAAATCGGTGTAATAACGTTCTAAAACAAATACAGCCGCACGCTGTATACTAAATTCACCAATTGGATATGATCGTGATTGTCCATCTGGTGATCGTATAATTTTGATATAATACATCGGTTGTAAATGTTTTAATTCAATCAATATAACAGCTAAATAATGTATCAATAACAGTGTATCAGTTAAATAAATCGCATATGATACTAACGATTGATATGTAACAGATTCGTTAAGAGTAGTCGCACTTTGTGCAACCTCTGTTACTTGTATATAATAAAATAACCAATATGTAAATGTACTTATAAATATTAATAATAATATAAATATTTTATAAATATATATATATGGCATTTTAATAAATGATTTATTTACATTTTTTAATTTATTTAATTTATTATTTTTATTTATATTATTACTTATATTATTATTAAATATATAAGAACGTTGTCTAATAAATAACATATATGAACCTATAATTAATATAATTAATTTAAATATTAATGATATTAAAAGACCTTTACATTCTGCATTACATTGTAAATGTTGTAATGTTGTGCTGCTTCGTTGTAATTGTAATGTCGATGACGATAATGCAGTGAAGATGCCTAATTTTGGTAATATTACCATTAAAACAGGGCTTATAATTGATGTTAATGATAGGAGTAATGTGATGATGTTGTTTAAATATTTCATACAATAACTAGTAAAGGTGTAGCTGCCATCGTTTAAGGTAACACTACCGAATGTATCTAAATCGTTTGACCAGAGACCACCATGACCGCCAGTACCACCAGTTGTTGCACTTAGTACGTCTTCCATTGACTGAGATTGATCCGATGTGTTACCTAATTAAAATGAATAAATTACAAATTTCTGAAGTAATACTTTTTTAGGCGAGCTATGAAAATATAATAAGCTGATGCATTACCTGTGATAGCTGTAGTATTTTCACCCCAGTTATCATCTTGTGGTAATATCTGTACTTCTATGATTTCTTGATTGTTATTACCACCATTGTTACCACTGTCAATCATTGTTACTGTTGTCTGATATGGTGATGGAGCCATGTGTTCAGCGTCTTTGTTGCGTTGTAATATAGTTGATTTATTACTTCTACAATACATGTAATTAAATTAGATTTACGTTCGCACACGGAAAATTCCTCTATGAGGGATAATAGTAACTAGCAAACATTATCTAGGTCCTATAATTATATTCTCAGAAAGTAAACCAAATAATTTTTACAAAAATATTAAAAACTCGGCTTCATGTGTTAAAAGATTAATCCGGTTTCAACATTTTAACCGTTCGTTTCTACAAGTTTGCCAGATAAGAGTTAAAGACGACGGGGCCATGTTTAACCAGATAAAATACTCTAGCCATTATTCCTATGGTCTACTACTCCTTATTCTGAATTCCACAATCATTCGAAAATCAAATACCGTTGTCGTAGCCTACCAGATCCTACTAGATCGAGATCGCCTACGAGTAGCCAACGAGATCCTACTAGTTCGAAATCGTAGCCTACCAGATGCCATTATTCCTATCGTCTACTAATACTTATTCTGAATTCTAGTATTCTACAATCATTTGAAAATCAAATACCGCTGTCTTAACTCTTACTTCAAGTGCCCTTTATCTTAGACCAAATTAGTTTTTTCATTATATAGGGTAGATCATTTAATTTACAACGGCTAGAGTTTCTGAAAGGAAACTGCAAAAAAATCTTCACAAGCATAGCCAGTTATGTCGTTTATGTGTCTAATTTAATCAGATAACCGTGCGGTTATTTTGGGGATACGAAATCGTAGCCTACCAGATTCGAGCGAACGAAATTTCGCACCATTATATTAAATTTTTCTGATTTATCATTAAAACTTTGTGTCCTAGGAAAAAATCAAATAATAATTAAAGTATAAACAAATTACCTAGTACTTCTATGTGAATGTTGTCGATGATTCGATGTAGTTCGATCACGGTCACGATCACGATCACGATGTGTACGTGATCGTCTAGATCTTGAACTTTGTTCAGATTTAACAGATTCTGTTTCCATATCATGTATTGCTTCACTACCCATACAAATGTTTTATTTACTTTTATTTTATTTTCAAATAGTGAATATTTTAAATAATATTATTGTTTGATCACATATTCTTTTCTAAGTTAGATTCTATTTTAATTTCATTTTAAACAGAATATTCTCATCTACACTTTACCGCTAAACTAAACTTCTTTGTATCTTTTTTTAAATTTATTTTTAAACTCATTTATTAAATAGGATCATATTCTTCTAAAAGGTATTCCACTTTTATATTACAGTTATAGTTTATTATACTAGACTCATTTTATAATTACTATTTAATTACTTGTATCATTTTAATGTATTGTATTTAAATTATATATTTCAGTCTTTTTCAAATTAATTTATTGATTATTTATAAATAAAATACTAAATAATAAACATATTTAATAAACAAATTATATTATTTTAACTTATTAATTACTAAACACAATCGAATTCATGTCAAATGTTTACATTTCAATATGGCTGCTTGCTGCTGTACATTCAACCCATTTAGGACCATGTTATAAATAATTATTTTTTATTTATAATAAAATTTATAAATAAATAATTCGTTTTAAATATATTTAATAAATAAAACTATGGTCATAATTTGATTTTGTATATCTAAATATATTTTATTTTGTTATTTCAAAAATTTAACAAATTATTCATTTTTAAATTTTTAGTAAGTGGTGTACTCTGGTGGTTTGTTTGTGGAAAATGTAGCTATACAAAGTGAATCTAAAAGTGACTCACCAACAAAAAAGAAAATGGTTCTATCTAACTTCCTTACGAGTTAGCGACATTTGCTAAGTTTTTTTAGAGATTGTTTTTCTTGTCTTTTTTTTGTATTCAATTATATGATTAGAGCGAATTGCGAGCGGATGCACAAGTAGGTAGTAGTATTTAAGGTAATATATAAAGACTGGTATATATCTAGATATCACTCTTCTAATACGAGCTGCCAAAAAATGTCAACGAGTGCTAAATCAACCCTTTTAAAGCCAAACTTACTCAAGTTTGGTTTACATTACGCAACTTGTTTTGTTAATAAAAAAAACTAATTGACTTTTTGCAAAACTGCAACTTTTAAATACTTTAATCAATGTTCGGAAATCGAAGTTATCATGGTTTTTTGTTAAAATGCATAAAACTTCAATTTGCGTATAATTATATGATGTCTCTCAAATTTAGAAATAGACAAGTGATAACAAACAATTGACTGAGTTAATTGTTGAAATACAATGCATAAACAGTGTTGATTGTCACACATACATAACTAATATAACTGATATTCCCATATGTAATACATACTTTACAATTTACGCCTAATTTGCACCCTCACGGGTAAACAGTGATGTTTACGACAAAATGTTTCAAACAAAAGTTGTTTTGTTTTTTTATAAGGAACATTTTTTATATTTATACTTTTGTTCTATCTCTAACGGTTTACAAGATGGGTCTTGCGGACCCAAGACCCAATTGACCTATGTGGCTCATTTATGAACTCGACCTCACTTTTTACGTTCTGAGTACGCTGTAAGAATTTCATCTTGATATCTCTTTTCGTTTTTGAGTTATCGTGTTGGCAGACAGAAGGACAGACAACCGGAAATGGACTAATTAGGTGATTCTATGAACACCTATACGAAAATTTTTTTCGTAGCATCAATATTTTTAAGCGTTACAAACTTGGGACTAAACTTAATATACTATGTATATTTCATATAGGTATAACAAGCAAATATATGAATTGAAGTATTTGCTTGAACGTTTTGCAATCAAAAATAAAATGGGTCGATTTTTTTATTATTGTGAAAAAATTAAAATTTAGGGATGGCAATTGTGTTAAAAGGAACTGTTTTTAGTTCCATAATTTCTTAAAATCTTAAGTTTTGATACGCTAACAGATTCAACAATCAATCAACAATGCATAGCCTTGTTTTAACTCTTGCATCAAGTAAATTTAATGAATTTTATGCTATATGTTCTTTTTTAACCTTTTAGTGTATACTCTATTTACTTTGAGTGTAAGTAGAAAAAGATAATCTTATTATACAATGATATGATACCACCCTTCTTTACTTACACTAGAGTAGTGTAATAACAACAATGTTTAAGAAGATGACGTCTCGTTTATAACGTCAAATTAAATTGTCTATTAGTTTTTTGATAAAAGACAGTTCAAGGATCATTATGCTGAATAATGAAAAAAGTGTAGTATTGGAAGTGGTATTCAAACAAACATTATAAAAAATAAAAAAACTAAAATGTGAACAAATATTAGTTAAAGTAATGTACTTATTATAAGTACCTTACTTAAGTATATTAAGTTTAGTACACATTGCATCTGCAAACGTAAATGATTAATAAATAATGATTAAATTTCGAAGAGAATTACAATTACTTGTATCAAATGTAAATAATATACAAGGACAGTATTATTCAAATCAACAGAAACAATATGTTTTAAAGAATGAATCAATAAACAATAACAGTACAAGTATAAATAATAATACGAGTACGTTAACAGATACATTTGGACGATTTCATGATTATTTACGTATTTCGTTAACGGAACGATGTAATTTACGATGTAAGTATGTTACACACATGTGTAAAATTGTGATCGCATGCATATGAATGTAATTAAAGTAAGTATTATTTTTTATTAGGTAAATATTGTATGCCATCAGAAGGTGTGCAATTAACAAAACAATCCAAATTATTAACGACCGATGAAATTATTTATATATCAAAATTATTTGTACAACATGGCGTTACTAAAATACGTTTAACGGGAGGTGAACCAACAATACGAAGAGATTTAACAGATATTATATGTAAGTATAAAATCAAATTCTATGGTAATTAGATCCGTATCGCCCCAGGGAAACAGTGAGTTAATTGACAAAAAAAAGTTGCAGAATTTCAATGCCAAATAAAATTGCTTTTCGTACGTAGGAATGAATAAAATGGATCAAGTAGATAAAAAATTAATTATTTTGTTCATTATTGAATGTGAAAAAAGTGTATTATTTTCCAATTTTCTCGAAAATGGCGATAACTAACAAAAAAAGTTTCATGCAAGAGCTTTAGCAAAATTAAATTTTATAAAAAGTCAAGTACATATTATTTTTTAACCCCGATCCAAAAAGGGGTGTTATAAGCTTGGCCGCTATGTGCATGTGTCTGTCTGCCTGTCTGTGGCATCGTAGGTCACCCTATTGTACAAAAATGGCCTAAGAATTAGCCAGCAACATCATTAAATGTTGTATTAGACGTTACGACTGAATATCATTCAGATCGTTAGTTGAACGGCGCCGTATATTAAAAAGGCTAGGCTGTTAACTGAACGGCTAATTAAGCTAATTGACTGCGACATATACATTGCACTGATTCAGCAGTCGAATTGGTGACTTTATGCATGCTTTTTCATTTTACAAAGTAAACCCTAGAATTTATTCTACTGGTATGAATGTTTCAGATGAATTAAAACAATTAAAAGGTTTACAAAAAGTTGGAATTACAACAAATGGTTTAACATTAACCAAACAATTAGTTAAGTACCAACGAGCGGGTTTGGATTTAATCAACATAAGTTTGGATACGCTAAAACCAGACCGCTTTATCGAATTATCACGCCGTAAAGGACACGAACGCGTCCTAGCTGGTATACATTTAGCATTACAACTCGATTATCAACCAAAAATTAATTGTGTTCTGATGAAAAACATTAATGACGATGAACTCTTAGATTTCGTTGACCTAACAAAAGATCTAAATGTCGATGTACGCTTTATCGAATATATGCCATTCGATGGTAATAAATGGAATCAAACCACTATGGTATCATTTCAAGAAATGTTGAATGCGATTCGATTAAAATATCCGAATTTAGAAAAATTAGAAAATCATAAAAATGATACATCGAAAACGTTTAAAATCCCGGAATTTAAAGGAAAAATTAGTTTTATAACATCGATGACGAATCATTTTTGTAATACTTGTAATCGACTGCGGATTACAGCTGATGGGAATTTGAAAGTATGTTTGTTTGGTAATACTGAAGTATCGTTACGAGATTTTATACGATCGGAACAATTCAATGAAGACGAATTAGTATATTTGATTAATGCAGCTGTTCGAAGGAAGAAACAACAACATGCAGGTATGTAAATACTTGAATTCATAAATTTCTAGTCTAAAAAAATTCTCTATGAAATGCTAAAATGACACGACTATATTTTGTTCTTTAAAATCTTCTAATTTAAATTTATAGGCTCAATTTTAGATCTGAATCTAGCTAAAAACATCCTAAAAATTTTCTAAAAATATTAATTACAAATAATTTCAATTTCTAGGTATGCTGAATTTATCAAAAATGAAGAATCGTCCTATGATATTAATAGGTGGTTAAATTAATTAATTAATTATTCCAAATAAAATAATTAAGAATCCAATGAAATGACATACAACATTTTATTTATAGATACAAATACAAGATTTTCATTATCATTCAATCATAAATCAATATTAATAAATAATAATCAAATCCGACTTTATTGTACTCATAAATTAACACATCTAGATAAAGATGGTAAACCCAATATGGTGAACGTAAGTAAAAAATCAATAACACAACGTGTAGCCAAAGCACAATGTTACGTTCAATTACCAATCCATATCATACAAGTAATCAAACAAAATCAATCGACTCAAATCCATTCGCATAAAGGGAATATATTAAATATCAGTGAATTAGCTGGTATTATGGGTGCAAAACGTACACATGAATTAATACCTTTATGTCATGCAATATCAATAACGTCCGTCCAAGTTAAATGTGAATTATTGGAAACAGAATCAAAAATTAAAGTTGAATCGTATGTGGAATGTATGGATCGTACTGGTTGTGAGATGGAAGCTTTAACTGCATGTACTGTGGCAGCTTTAACTATTTATGATATGTGTAAGAAGTTATCACATGAAATTGTTATATCGGATGTTCATTTATTACATAAATCTGGTGGACAATCTGGTAATTATAATAAAACATCAACGTAGACTTCATGAAAGGGAATGGAGACAGCTATCATTTGAAGCTCTATGCTTTTAACAACGAAAAAATCTTGACGAAATAAATAAAACCGGATACAATCAACGTGATTAATGAACTAAAATATTTTTGTATTAAATTGTTAAAACTGTATTTGTAAAAAAATTTAAAAAAATGAAATAATTTGTATGGAAAATATTAATTTTTTGTTTTCTTTTTTTTTTGCATCATTAAAACTTTGTAGCCATTAGAAAAAAGTTATGAGGAAATTAAAAAAACTCTATTTTTGTCGAGTTTTCCGGTTTTTCTCGGAAATTACGTGTCCAATAGGGAATATTCATGTATTTTTTTATATTTTTAATTCATAGTTTCCACCGTTATAACAAAGTAAAAAATATAATTACTGTTTAAAAATGCTGTATTTAAGTGTAAAAAAAATATTTAAAATACAATATAATTTTGAGATATTTAAACGCAGTTTTTTGGCGCTCTCTGTTGATGATGTATAAGTACGTGAACTGTCAAATTTTGACAGTTCAATGTATAATTTTCACTTAAAAAAAAATACAGTCGAATTGATAACCTCCTCCTTTTTTGTTTGAAGTCGGTTAAAAAAAATGAATTTACAACATAGAATTTACACACATGATTATTAAGTTTTCTAATAAAAAGCCGTAGAATAGTATAATTTAATGAAATACCATATAAAATGTAAGTAATTAATATCATACAGTATGTCAACAAATTTGACAAGCCCGTACTATGATGTCACGTCCGTATACAAATTTGAATTTCCGTTTTAGAAATTTTTAAATGTCCTCACTGAATATATACTTTTATTAATTAATTTTAAGTTATTAAAAAGATATTAATTACTAAAATAATGGTTTAGTTGAAATGCCAGTCATTAAAGTTACGGAAGAAAAATATTTGAACCAAATTTAAATTTCATTTCAAACAAATACGATAAAAATGACACTTTCTCGTCAAACAGCTCTTTCTTAAGTTATAATTTGACAACTTCTTTGATTAAGAATACTCTGTATCCTTTTGTAGTTGATGATTTGATATCGTCCTAACTTTTCTGAACGTTAATGACCAGTCTATATAGACTATAATAATTTTATAAGTCTGTTATGCAAATAATTATATACCTATCAAATATGTAAACAATAAACATAACCTATCTTATAGATAGTTTCGAAAAATTGTTATTAAAAAATCTTAAATAGATTTAAAAAAATTGATTAATGCAAAATTATGATAAATATTCATGATTTTGTGCATGATAAGTATTGTTACTAATTATACTAAAGTAACGAATGCCGATAATATTGGTTATATTAACCTAAATGTACTTGAGTTCTTTTCTGATTAAATAATAATATTAATTTTAAAATGCCACTTTCAAATGAATATGTGGATCCAGAAGTAAGTAATATAAGTTGATTACTAGTATCTAGGTACAAAACTACTGATTTGTATTATAAATCAAAACATGTAACCACCCGGTATCCAATTTTGTTGAACGGACTCAGATATTTTTTTCGACAAGGATATTCTTACGCAATCATATGTAGATCGTGTACTTCGCATTAATCTGAACTTTCCAGTTTTTCAAATGTAAATGCGACTCACGCTAGAATAATTAAAACGGGGGCCATTAAAACCATCATATTTTTTCTTTTCTATGATCTAATGTTAAAAAATCAATCTCTTATAATTTGAAGTTCAAAATTTATCGTTTGTTATAGCATATTCAAACAAAAAGTATTATTATAATACATCCAGGATCATTGTACTTGAAAATAGGACGTGCTTCAGATTTAAATCCGCACACGGTTTTGCACGCAATAGCGAGACGTCGGAAGAGAGGTGGTCTTGTTTATAAAGATACATTTATAACACCAGCAGTTAATAAAGTAAGTATTAACTTTGAAGGTAGTTCACTTATATTTGTAACTAAGCTTTTATTAGAATGTGATGTTGAAATATTGAGCTTAAATTTATTAACTCAACATCCATTTATTTTGATTATAGAGTAATAAAGATGTTTTACAAGAAATGGAAGAAACACGCTTAAATGTATCACATACATTACAATCGTGTTTACAATCAGATGGACGTAGACGATATGCAACCCCACCTCAACAAATAGCTGCATTCAACAGACGTTCACAACCAGAACAAACAGAAGAACATATACAACAAATATGGGTCAAACCTGAAAGTGACGTTGATATAATAGTTGGAAATGATGTAAGTTCTGTTATTTCTAAGCAATCTAAAAAATTATAATTAAGTCCAGTGTGGCTAACATAGCGTCTTTAAAAGTCGAGACAACAGATTGTTTTAAATTAAATATTATAATCTGTGGTCGAGACCCATTCTTAGAGAGATTTGATCCGAAAAATTTACATCTTTTAATAAAAAACCTGTGTCTTTTATCAAAAGTACTTTTTGTGTTTATTTTAAGACGCTCTTTATTTATTAAAAATTGATTTGATTACAGATATTACAATTGGATCCAGCATTAGATTTTAACATACATTTTCCAATAAAACGAGGTGAACTTAATATTCATAAAGATATTGGTGGTTCATTAACATCAGTCTTAAATGATTTGGAAACTATTTGGTTGTATTGTATACAATCTTATTTGAATATTCCATCGAATCAATTAAATAATTATAAAGTGGTATTGATTGTACCCGATATTTATAATCGAATTTATTTAAAAGAATACATGAATTTATTATTGAATCGAATGGGTTTCTCTAGTTGTTTTTTAGTACAGGTGAGTTCATATTTATCTATATACAGATTGTTTTCAAAAGCATTTCTAGTAGGGAATCAATGTTAAATAAATAAATAAAATATTTGTTATAAAACTATTTATATACAGGGTGGGCCATTTTAATCTATGTATCTGAATATCTCGTTGAATATCGAAAGTTGCAGAGTTTGATGGGGGACTCATTATGTTCTGATATCAGGTTGGTCCTTATCTTCGGGTTTCTTGAATAGCCAATTTAGATCCTAAACGGTAAGAGATAGAATAACACTTTTAATTAGAAATTTGATCCTCATAAAAAAAGCTCTATTTCGTTAACGGTACGTCGAGTCCAAAAACTGTAAAGGAACTTATTGGATGAAAATTTTAACTAGATTTGCTGATATTTTACATACAAATATATTTATACAAAACATGGATTCCAAACAAATACATCGCAAGCTATTTTATTTTGTATTATTTTTTAGGATCATGTCGCTGCTACATTCGGAGCTGGTCTTGGCTATGCATGTGTTATAGACGTTGGTGATCAAAAAACAAGTGTATCATGTGTTGAAGATGGTATTTCACATCGTAATACCAGAGTTCGTATGGAATACGGTGGTGCAGATATAACTCAAACATTTTATTGGCTACTACAAAAATGTGCATTCCCATACAAAGAATGTTCCGAGGATAGTAATAAATTAGATGCCATGTTATTACGTAAATTAAAAGAGGACTTCTGTCACGTGAACCTGGATATATGTGGAGCTCAAGAGAAATCATTTTTGGTTAACAATAAAAAATATACTTTACAAGTTGGTGATGAATGTATAGTTGCCCCATTGTCGTTGTTTACTCCGGAATTGTTTGGGATTACTGGAAAAAAATATATTTATACACAAAAGTCAAATTTAGCTGGTTAGTTTAGGAAAACCTATACCAACTTTAAAAAATTATTCTGCATAATTATTTTGCTTATTGATTAGTTTTTTTAATCTTTTCTTCCCTTAGGTGATCCCGAAGATCCACACGATGGTAATTATTTACGAGAGACATCCAGGCGTGCGATTAAAGAAAATGAATCGGCAAATATGTTTAATGAGTTTAATAATACAATGTTGTTCAAAGATGATAATAATGATAGTACTACAATTAAACAGGAAGTCGGCGCTGATGAAGATATTGTTGTTGATGCGATTATTGATAATACGTTAAATACGATACCGTATCATGTGCAAGATGGTAAAGAATTTACGATTTTAAATCCGGAACAAGTTATTGGATTGGATCAAGCTGTATTACAGAGTATTGAACGATGTCGTAAGTTCGCTAAAATCTAATTGAATCCATTTTACACCCCCGAAATGATATTTAAAAAAAGTAATAAATTCGTTTTATAGCTAATGAAGATCTCAAACGTAAAATGTACGCTTGTATATTAGTGGTTGGAGGTGGAATGAAATTTATTGGAATCGGTACATGGCTACAAAATCGTATATCATTACAAATACCATACATTTATAGATCTGAACAGATGGATATTATTACACAACCAAAAGATATGGATCCATCGTGGACTACGTGGAAAGGAGCTGCTATCATGTCATGTTTAGAGTCTGCAAATGAATTGTGGATTTATCAGAATGAATGGAATAATAATGGTGTTAAAATACTAAGAGAACGTGCCCCATTTATGTGGTAAACTGTTTTAGCTATATTTTAATAAATTCATTTGTTTTTATATTTTGCATACATTTTACTTAATTATTCCTAAATAGTTGAATTATCTTGAGCCAAATTTAAGAGGAAAAAAAAAAATTCATCAAAATTCCAAATTTAATTTTTTGGTCATTTAAGGTATCATTAAATAAAACAAGTGAAAACAAACAATTGACTGAGTTAAATGTTGAAATACCATGTATAGACAGTGTTGATTACTCGGTCACAGTACAATACATTCATGTCACACATATATAACTGATATACCCATATAATAAATACTATAAAATTTGCGCTCTCACGGGTAAACAGTTATGTTAACGAAAAAATGTTTCAAACAATAGTTGTTTATTTTTTGATAAGGAACATTTTTTACATTTAAACTTTTGTTCTATCTCGTAACAATTTACAAGATAGATCCTACGGACCCAAGACCCAATTGACCTATGTTGCTCATTTACGAACTGGATCTCACTTTTTACGTCCTCAGTACGCTATAAAAATTTCAGCTTGATATCTTTTTTCGTTTTTGAGTTATCGTGATGACAGACGGACAGACGACAGACAGGGTGCAACCGGAAATTAGGTGATGTTATGACCACCTATACCAAAATTTTGTTCATAACATCAATATTTTTAAGCGTTAAAAACTTGGGACTAAACCTAGTATACCTTGGTATTTTTCGTATACATGGTATAAAAAAATCTTATGTTGACACTCAGGGACGCTCATTAGATAAAACTAGGCGAGTGCCTAGAGCTCGAATGAACAGAGCACGGACGAAATGGCACTAATACACGATAGATAAACACGTCCGGGGCATCAAATACCGGTCATTTACGGTTTTATTTTTTTGTTAATATTATTTTCTTCAAAGAGGTGTCAATTTGAAATATCGCCTAATTTTTTCCACATGACGTCCGTGTACGTAAAAAAAAACTAGTAGCAGAACATTAACTTGGAAATATCTCTGTAAATATTAGATTTAAAGAGGGAAAAATGATATGATGGTGAATTTTCATTCAATCAATATCGAAGCAGTGTTAATAGCGAGGTAAGCGACCTTGAAAATCTGAAAATGGCAAGAAAACAATTTTGGTTTTGGCATCAGGTATGTACAGTTTTTTTTAAATAACAATTTTTTAATGACAAAAATAAAATACATTTAAAATACATTTATTTATTAATAATAATACAAAAAAATTATTTTTATAAAAATGGTATTATTTATTAATAATAAGCAACATTAAAGCAAGCTTGATTTGTATTTCTAGAATACCTTGACCTTTTATTTATTTAATATTATTATTTTTTTATAAAATTTGCGACCAGTTTTAAATGTTTTACAAAATTTATTGTTTTATATGAGTAGCAGTTGTCATTTTCTACTAAATTATCGAAAATTTTATTCCATCTCAAACAGACCTTCTCTTTTAATATCAAAATATAAACTGAAACTTTACTAAATTAAAGTTTTACTAGACCTTTACTCAAGTGTATAAATGGTGTTGGTACACCCTTGGAAAATTTATGGATAATCTAACTTTAATTAAATTTTTATTTTAAAAAGTGTTGGATTAACCCATCCCGGGACCCATAGACAATACAGTTGTCGGGGCCCATGTGCCAATAGTCCAAATATAGGGTTTTTTAGTCTTCGTAAATTACCTAGTCGCCCCCTTATGTGGCGCCATTTCGAACAAATTTATTTGCCTCTTCTTTTTTTTAATAGTCTTCATAAATCAATTTGCCGTCATCTTCTGTGCCACCCTTCTCATAAAAATTTGTCTTTTCCCCTTTTATACTCTTCGTAAAATCAACTTAGAGCGCCCTTATTATACAAATTTGTTCTTTTCTCTTTTGATTTTTCCCTAGTCAATAGTCAATACGGAGCCACTATAAAATTGCCTACCCCGCCACTGATTTTTCAAAAAAAATTCGAATTCGATTATCATTACTATATTTTATTATTTTTATTATCGTTTGAAGTTTATAGCTAAAGTAGTAATATCCAATTACTTGAATTCAAAGCAACTTTACACGTTTTTTAATTAAAGTGACTTTAATATTTAATTAGCTTGGAAAACTTTAAAGGCACTTTAAAATTGTAAAACCGTCCGTAAATTATACAAAAATATTCAATTTTTAATTTCGATTTACAAAACACTTTATATTATCAACATTTATTACCATTAACTTGTGTTAAAAATTAAAAAATATAAAAAAATTAAAATTTTTTTTTTCTAATATTATTTGGGCTCATTTAAATATTATTAGATTTTTCTTCAAAAAACTTTATTCTAAAATCTATTAACATCTTACATAAAATCTTTTTACATATTATGTAGGTACGAATTATTTTTAATTTCTGTATAAATCCATTACAAAAATTTGTGCAAGAACATTGATCTGTTTTGAGCTAAGAGTATTTTGGATATTTTTTTAACATTGAAGACATTAAATATTAAATGTTTAAGTGTTTTATGTGTGTTCCACCCCAGGACAGCCACTCTAACCTAACCTAACCTAAGTATTTTTTGTGAAACAATTTCGTATTTTATATTGGTAAATGGTTGGTAAAATTGGTAGTCCAAATTGGAATACTTGTGAAAACGGGTCTACTTCCTGTTTTAATTAGTACTAATTATTATCGGCAGTTGGCTGGATTTAGCTGATTTGAATTTGAATATTTTGATTGGATTTTAAAAATGGTAAGTACAAGTATTGTACTGGTAATCTAAATTAGAACTACTGAGAACGGGCCCACTTCCTGTTTTAATAAGTACGAATTAGTTTCCCCAGTTTTTATCGATTATTGTCCAATTCACATCAAAATTGATACCAATCAAGTCTTTAAATAGATTTTCACGAATAACAAATTTCTTTTGGCATGCCATTTTCTAACAGTTGATTATTATGCTTTGAAGAACGACGCGACCGATTACGATTATATTTTTGGCGTTGAAGTGGTGCATGTCTATTATTACTTAGACTTACATTCCTATCGAAATCACCAAGATTCTCTGCGTCATTGTTATCTGTAGTTAAAGGTAAAGTAATAAACGTAGGTGATATTGATGTTGTATTCAATTCTTTTGTATTCATCGTCGTGATACACTCTGTATCAATATCATTATTATCTGTAACTTGATGTTCAATAATTGTTCCATTAGCAATAGTAGCTTCATGAGTTGAATTTCTGATTTGTATTGAATTATTGTTACGATGAATACCAACACTGATGAGGTTATTAGTAACAACCCCTAGAACAATTCCACCACCAGTTGTACTTGAAACGGATGTATATGTTGTTACAATGTCGGTGGTAGATTGTTCCAATTTCCGTTTACTAAATCGGAAGTAACCACATAGACGTTCTTTTGTTAATCTGAGAAAAACAACATAAAATAATTTATAAATCTAAAGATAAATATTTATCGAAAGGTTTATGAACTGTAAATTTTATTACCTATACCCAAAACAACCGAATTCATCACACACGAGCTGCGTAAACTCAGTGAATTTCTTGTTATGTGTTAGTAAAATATAAAAAGTTCTTGCTATTTTTACAAATTTTTTTTGAGAAAATTTTATTTAAGTCTGTTGGGGCTTTACAGAAAAAGGAATACCATTAAGAATGTACGAGTATCAAGACCATTTTACTTAAAAAGCTTGTTTTTTTTCTATACGAAGTTTGACTAAGTCTAAATCAATTCTAAAAATTTTAGAAGAGGAATGTGGGGTTGCCCGATAGAGGAGGGAGTGGGGTTGAACTAATCATAGATTGTTAACATAATAATTAACTTACCTACTCATTTGCCATAATAAATAAAAGAATGGCATTGTAACAGTTGGTATAAATGCAATCCATACAATTAGTAAAAATATTAAATCAAAATGTCGACTATTCTCATATGTTTCAATTATAGCCAATCGGGCTAAGCGTAATATCATTAAAGGAAACAGACAAATCGCAAAAGACAAAACCATCATTGTTAAATATTTTTGTGTACGAATCTCTTTACAAACATTAAATTCACCTTCATACATTTCAAAACTCGATCGATAATTGTTTCGACTGCAACGACTTCCTCTTTGCGTCGAACTATCAAAATCTGATCTATAAAAAAAAGGTATTTCATTAGCTGAAGAGCAGATTGATATAGAGGCTGAAATTCTTGGAGAATTTTTGAGGGTGCGAATTTTGGGGCGAGGGATTTGTATGGGTGAATTTTCAGGGGGTGTTCGGGGAGTAATTTTTATCAGGAAGGTGTTTTGAATTGTAAAATTGTAAAAATTTAAAATATAAATAGTTTATTACACTTACCGGGAATCCGCCGTAGAATGTGAATCGGCTCGTGAACGTGAACTCGCACTAGCCTGACGTGAACGTGATGAGCGATTTTCAAACATTGTGACACTTAATGTACGATCTTGTACTTCCAATTCACGGGATATACGTGTATAAAAGTATGCCATTGAAGCTAATGGTGCGATATACCTGAAATATTAAAACAAAACAAAAGTTAATACAACTTCGTCCCATGTGTGTTATAAAGCAGATTTGTTTATTTATGCACACTACTGAATACACCCGGCAGTGTACTCCACCGAACTAAAAAGAATAAAAATTTATATGCATACACAGAGTTATTGACGCTATACGACTCCGAAGATTATGGATTGATTTTAACAAAATTCTTTCAGGAATAGATGGAGGCTTTAAACCGGAAACGCGATATGTATTGAAGTTGTATTTTTTTCAATGACACATCCTGTTTATTATTTCATTTTCTGGTTCTATGATCAAAATAAAAATGTTTATAAATACTTAATACGCGTTACGAATTTACTATGCTTTCATGTGGAAACTCGTAAATTTTCAAAACTGGACAAATACAAAGTTTTTAGAAATTTACTGGACAAATACAAAGTTTTTGGAAATTTTACTCGACAAATACAAAGTTTCTTAACTTAGTTTTGATTGGAGGACATGTACTTTTATATATTATGTACAGTAAATACATTAGCTAAAGATGAAGTTATCTTGTGTTATAGTTAATTTAAACCGCATTCTGTAATTTGATTGAGAATTCTTAAAAGCTAGAATGCAATTGAAAACTTATTGAACAATAAATTGAGAACTTCTTAGAAACTCTAGTACAGGTAGATAGTTGAATCCAGGGCCGTAACTAGGGCGTGGCAAAGCAGGCACGCACGCACGCACGCACTGGCATAACAGAATTTGAGGTGAAAAACAAAAAGGATATTTTATATGTAAAACAAAAAGTCAATAATGAAAGGCGCAAATATATATTTTTTTCATGCTCAAAGTAATTATTTTACTTGTTACTTTAACTATTCTTATCTGGAAAACCCCTTTTTTAATAATTTTTTTTTCACCAATGAAATTTAAAAAATAATAAAGTTACAGACCAATCAAATAACTTTTAAAATTTGTACATTACAGTATTAAGGAGAGATGTAGGTACCCTAGTTACGGCCCTGTTTGAATCAATCAAACGCAGCAGGATATAAGAACTATATCACTATAAAGAAAATTGTAATAGGATATGACATTTTCCTTCTTCTGTACAGGATGTGCTATAAACAAATGAAATATTTTTTTAAATTATTGTTGTTAACTTGGAAATCAAAATTAGGATTTCTGGTTTCTCGACCTTTTTTTATTTTACGAGGCACGCGAATTTTCGATCGGGATTTCTTGAGTTTCTCGAGTATCTCGAGAAATTTTGGAACGTGGTCTCGCATGCAATCTTGAAACTCGGGTATTTAATGATGTATTTTCATATGTTTTATGGGACGCTGGATTGAATGGATATGTTTTTCAACTTTAAAAGATTAAAATATGACTAAAATTACAGGATTTTGCACTGTGACTCACGAAACACCTTGTATATAATACATATTTCCTCATTTTACTACATAGAGAATCTGATGACAGGTTGAAATAAATCTATGAAAAATATGAAATAGAACTTATCACTCAAAGTGTAAAATACATTGGCGCACGGCTTCAACAATTTTATACACAACCAAAATATAAAAAGAAAATTTTTTTAACACTAAATTTTACCTAAACTCTAAACATCTATTTCTCTGCGAAAAATCATCGCATAAGGAACTGCAATAGTTCGATTGAAAATTTGTACTTTTTAGTTTGTTTTGGAATCTATTGCTTAAATTTTGTATCACCTCATATCGCTTTGCACAGAGGGTTGAAAGGGTGAGAAATGTTACCTCTGAAATTTAATATACGTTTTCAAAAACTCTGTACTGGTACCATTTAGGAAACATGACACAATTTAAAAAAATCAAAATAACCTGTATATCTAATTAAAAATACTGTATCAGACTTATTCTTGCCAAATAGTAAAATGATCAAGGATAAAATTTTATAGTTTAATAAAAATGCACCTTTAGGTCAAAGGTCAAAATATGATCTTTATAATTCTTATTATATGAAAACTTATCAATTTTTCGTCTATAGATTATTGATTTACCATTTATTTTTATGAAATGATAATCAGATTTCGCTTAAAATCATTATTTATGAGAAAATCGACCGGTACTAATTATGCTTTGATATGCAATTTACTATTCACACCCTATATTAGAGATTTTTCTACGGGTTTTGACTTTTGTACACATAAAATTTGATATTGGATAAGTTATATAAAAGAAAGAATTTATTCTCAACTATTTATCTTCATTTTTATATTTATAGAAGGCAATTTTTATAATATTCTTATTAAAATTGTTGCATGGAAAATTTTCTATTATATACTTTTTTTTATATCCTTCATATATAATACGAGTATGTAATATGATACAAAGGCTATTTATTTTATGAGTTGTATCCTAAATCTGTACATTACGTGTAGTGATATCTAACAGTTATTACCTTGTTTGTATACGAAATGTTGTTTATAATGAAAATTCAGTATTTGGAAAGTTTGCTTGGATGCAGAACTGAGCTAGCGCCATGAAAAACAATTTCTCAAAAAGCGAATAAATTGTTACGTTTTTCCCTATATAGGTTCGATAGGTACATTAAAAATATTACAATCTGGGATAATTCTTTGAAAACTTTGATATATTTTACTGTTTAACATTAAAAAAGTACATTTGATTCTTTCATTTATTTTCCGAACAAGAACGCATGAAATTCTTGACCTGATGTGATTATTGTTGCAACTGAAAACACGTTGATTTAAATATCGAGGAGAAAGTTAAAAAATGGTATCTAGAGAATTTTAGGTTTCATCCATTCATCCCCACACACATTTTTGAAATTTCAAATAGCATCCCCTATGTTGTGATAACTCATTTGAAAGGGCGTAAAATTATCTCTTCAATCATGATCAAAAAAATGAAAATGATCGATTGGTTCTTAAGATAGGCTACACAAAAGAAGGAATACATACCTTTCATCTTCTATGTAGCCTTAATTTTTTGCTCTTCCAAATGAAGTATAACAAGCTAGGAGGATAGTTTTTTAGGTGCTCGTGTATATTTGGCCTTAACAAAATTATACTTCATTTCTACATAGAAAAAATAATACAATTTTTACTTACATGATAACAAATAAAGGTCGAATATATTCTTGAATATCATCCACTAAATTTAACGCACAAATGCCAACGCCTTCAAAATGTAATTTTTCATATGTCTGAAAAAAAATAATCAGAAAATGTACATGTTTTTAAAACGCTCTACCAGCAATGGTGGATTTTTAAAAAAGCCCGCTAGGCAATGACCTAGGACATTAACGCAGAGAGGGTAACGGTTATAAAATTTCCGATAAAAAAGGTTATAAGTTACTAGACTATTTGAACTAGACTTTTGAGCTAGATATCTGCGTTGCCAAGGTTCAATTTTGGGGGGGGGGGGGTTCATCAAAAAATGTATAACTAATTGAAAAATAGTGACTCAATACTACATTTTGACCTAATAAAATGTTCTCTTATTCAAAAAAAGAGTTTTCTGTCTTTATTACTTTTATGACCAAACATGATGAACAAAAGTTTGAACCCCTCCCTTGGATAATTCCTGCGCACGGTCCTGTGTACAGTAATAATATCAAGACCCTATATCGTAAAACTCATACATTCTATCAAACTGTTTTGCTTGTACTAACATCTCCAAACATAAAAAGATACACAAAATTTTCGATTTGGTTTTTGGGATAAAACAATAAATTTTTATAAAAAAGTTGAATATAATTAATTTATTTTTTATAAACTCGAAAAGACATACCTGTTTACTCTGAAAATAGAGGTGTTTAAAATTAGGTCATCTAATTAACTAAATTACCTATATGTAGATATTATCTGGCCAATTTAAACATCCGAAGGTACAAAATTTCGCATCCGGCTGAAATTCGGCAGGATTAATCAAAACACCTTCATAAAAAAAATGTAAAAAGTCCTCTACGATCCGAAATGTGGGAAAAAATTTACGCGGCGTCACACTAAGGTTTATCATAAAATTAGTTCAGACAAAAATTGTAGATCAGATAAAAATGTCTCAACACTATATATAACGATTCAAAAAGTTGGAAGAGTTGTAATCGTCATATGATTTTATGGCTGGACATATAATTCTCTGGCTTACATTGAAAATTTAACAATATTTTCTAACAAATTTCAATAAGTAATTATGTGAATTCACAATTTCTAATGCAACAAGTTAAATTGTTATTTTTCAATAATTTTAATTTAACATTTACTATACCATTTATAAGTAAGCAATTGACAATTAGTTATAACAGCCTCCTTTATCGCTAAAATTATCCACCTAAAGCGCTGGCGTCGATCTGATTTTTTCTACCATGACTTCTCACGGAGTCAATACATATAAGCTTAATTAATTAATAAATAATATATATATATTAAGTTTAATTAATTGCAATATTTTAATAATTTTAACTGAGCATTTACTATACTATTCATTCATATTTATTTACTTAATTTTACCGGATAAATATTTTACAACTAATTAATTTGATTGGATATTATTATCATCTATCTATACATTGTATTTGTATTTATTGTATATCTAGTAATCTGTACAATTGTAATTGGAGTTAAATTACAAATTTTAATTGGTTAGGCAATTTTATACTCAAAACAAATCCTTTATACAGTAAAAACCCTTTATAGCGACATATATTACCATATAAAGGATATTTTTTTAAAGTTATAATTGCTAAATAAAAAATAAACATATAAGGTTAAATAACAAGTGAAAACAAACAATTTACTGAGTTAATTGTTGAAATTCCATGTATAGACAGTTTTAATTACTTTGTCACATTACACATACATACATGTCACACATACATAACTGATATTCCCATATAATACATACTATACAATTTGCGCTCTCACGGGTAAACAGTGATGTTTACGAAAAAATGTTTCAAACAAAAGTTGTTTATTTTTTTATAAGGAACATTTTTTTTTACATTTAAACTTTTGTTCTATTTCTAACGATTTACAAGATGGGTCCTACGGATCCAAGACCCAATTTACCTATGTTGCTCATTATGAACTCGACCTCACTTTTTACGTCCTAAGCACGCTCTAAAAATTTCAGCTTGATATCTATTTTCGTTTTTGAGTTATTGTGATGACAGACGGACAGACGACAGACAGGCGGAAATGGACTAATGAAGTGTTTTTATGGACACCGAACTTAAACAAAAGTAGCGGGGTTTGATGGGAGACATCATTTTCTGATTTCTGACATCAGATTGGAGAGTTTTAGTTCGAGTAACTGATACTTTCCTAATAACTTTTTATTATGCGGGAAAACGAGATTGAATCCTATGTAAGAAGTGGGAGGGGTGGTCAAAAATCGTCAAAATCATGCTTACGTAATTAATTAATGAATGACCTCTAATCGAAAAAGATACTTACTCCCAAATCAATATACGTGATGTATATTGGATATGGCAAAACAATACAAACAGCTAAAAACCATGTCCCCAATGCACATATCACTGCTGGTATACGAGGTTTCATTGGATCTTGTGTTAGATGATATCGATCCACAGCAATCAATAGAAATGACAGCATGGTAACATGAATCGGAATATCCTAGAAAAAAGCAAATAAACACACATTAGGTATTATGCGCAGATTGTGGCTTACAGCGCTTGTCGAATAAATCGATCCCAATATTGCGATATCTCGGAAACTCTGCATCCAAACATAAAATTAACCTGATTTTTATACTTTTTGGATCAAAATTACCCAATCCACTGAGTTTCATCAAATTCCAAAGCAAAATTTTTTTTTGCCAATTTCTCGATTTTTTTAAAGGGGTAAAAAATTACAAAAAATCGAGAAATTTTTTTTATCTCCAATTTCGATAAAACTCAGTATATAAGGTAATTTTGACCCAAAAAGTACAAAAATCGGGTGCATTTGCTGACTGGTCGAATAGTTTTTGAGATATGGAGTAAAATCGATCCAAATATTGCGTTATCTCAGAAACTCTGCATCCAATCATAATATTAACCCGATTTTTATACTTTTTGGATCAAAATTACCCAATCCACTGAGTTTCATCAAATTCCAAAACAAAAATTTTTTTTGCCATTTTCTCGATTTTTTTAAAGGGGTACCCCTTAAAAAAATTGCAAAAAATCGAGAAATTTTTTTTATCTCCAATTTCGATAAAACTCAGTATATAAGGTAATTTTGACCCAAAAAGTACAAAAATCGGGTGCATTTGCTGACTGGTCGAATAGTTTTTGAGATATGGACTAAAATCGATCCAAATATTGCGATATCTCAGAAACTCTGCATCCAATCATAATATTAACCCGATTTTTATACTTTTTGGATCAAAATTACCCAATCCACTGAGTTTCATCAAATTCCAAAACAAAAATTTTTTTTCCCATTTTCTCGATTTTTTTAAA
This sequence comes from Chrysoperla carnea, assembly GCF_905475395.1. NCBI lineage: Eukaryota > Metazoa > Arthropoda > Insecta > Neuroptera > Chrysopidae > Chrysoperla > Chrysoperla carnea. The sequence continues at coordinate 21,447,502 of NC_058341.1, forward strand.
GGGGTACCCCTTAAAAAAATTGCAAAAAATCGAGAAATTTTTTTTATCTCCAATTTCGATAAAACTCAGTATATAAGGTAATTTTGACCCAAAAAGTACAAAAATCGGGTGCATTTGCTGACTGGTCGAATAGTTTTTGAGATATGGACTAAAATCGATCCAAATATTGCGATATCTCAGAAACTCTGCATCCAATCATAATATTAACCCGATTTTTATACTTTTTGGATCAAAATTACCCAATCCACTGAGTTTCATCAAATTCCAAAACAAAAATTTTTTTTGCCATTTTCTCGATTTTTTTAAAGGGGTACCCCTTAAAAAAATTGCAAAAAATCGAGAAATTTTTTTTATCTCCAATTTCGATAAAACTCAGTATATAAGGTAATTTTGACCCAAAAAGTACAAAAATCGGGTGCATTTGCTGGCTGGTCGAATAGTTTTTGAGATATGGACTAAAATCGATCCAAATATTGCGATATCTCAGAAACTCTGCATCCAATCATAATATTAACCCGATTTTTATACTTTTTGGATCAAAATTACCCAATCCACTGAGTTTCATCCAATTCCAAAACAAAAATTTTTTTTGCCATTTTCTCGATTTTTTTAAAGGGGTACCCCTTAAAAAAATTGCAAAAAATCGAGAAATTTTTTAAATCTCCAATTTCGATAAAACTCAGTATATAAGGTAATTTTGACCCAAAAAGTATAAAAATCGGGTACATTTGCTGATCGGTCAAATCGTCGTTACATACAAAGACAATAGCTTCAAGTACTGTTACTCGTTAGCAAACATAGATAAAATTGAATTACGATGCTCTTGCATATACTTTCTTTTTTCTTTTTTTTTTTTAAATAATAGAAAATATGAGAAAAATAAAGAGAAATCTTTTGTTTGCGTCGCTATGGGAAACCACTTGTACTTAAAGAGAATATCTTGACATCTTTAACAATATAGTCATCATAATATACATTTGTAATAAATAATGGTACTTACAGAAATATTCAACAAAAAGATATGCAAAGCAAAATATTAAGAAGCCAAAAACAAATTCGTAATATTATGAAGTTCGTGATAGCATGAAATATTACAACTTTAATTTTACAAAGACGTATGTAATATCATATCAAAAGGACTTTTTTATATTTAAGGTAGTATATCCATTATAGTCAAGTTCATAAACTTGCTTGAAACACGAAAAATAAGTTTAAGCAATAAAAATACTGCAGGCCTTAAACTTAATCTAGGTTTTCAAGCTCAATGAAAAGCTCTCTCAACTCTATATTTGGTAATCGATAGATGAACACTTTAAATTAGAAAGTTGTCGGTTTGCTGATCGAAGGAAAGAAAAAGGTAATTTTCCTCAAGCTAATGCAGAATGTCCCGTACAGCAAGAACTTTCCGACAAAGAAGCTATTCTTAACAAGGTCAAAAATGGCCTCTCTCTAGTAGTGTACGAAGAAAATTTTTAAATTAAAAATCATTAAACTACTTTACTCAACACTGTCTTTTGCTTTATTGGTTAAATTCGACAGTGTCCATAACTCCTTTACTATTGGATTTTGGACAAAATTATATAAGGTACTTTCGACTCAAAATTGTCTAAAGAATACGCTCTTAAGCTATGGTAATCGATTCAAGGGCCCCCCTGTATAAGTGCTAGAGAAATACTCAGTACAACGTTTTATGCTTTACGATTTTTGTAAAATTTTTTGTTAATTGTAAAATCCTTATAACATTCTTTTTTTTCGAGTTACAGCTCTGCAGTTCTCCAGTTAATTAGAAAATCTTATATAAATCAGTCAAAAATTAACCATTTTCTTTTTAGTTTTAGTCAAATTTCTTTAAGTGTTTAGCCAGGTTTCTTTTTAGTATTCATATCATTTGCTTACATTTGAGAATAAGTTGAAAACGATGTTTTTTCAATTTTCTGGATAGACATAAAGCTTTCCTCGGTTAGCTTTTATGACAAACGTCTTTTTTTCACGCGCAATTTTTGGAATAGAATCCTGTGGCAATATCAATGGAACTTTAATGACTTTTTTTATTATTTTATAAAATATATAGTTTTGGCTACTTTTTCAGTCAGACAAAAGGAGAGTTTCGAATACGAACTCTTGACTGTGGGGTTATAGGTATATTTTGTAATAAGAAGTTCAGTATGGTTACATTTAAAGGACAGTTTTCATAGATCACCCAGTACCATTTTTTATTATTTTGAATTTTAACAAAGTGACACTACAAATTATGTAAAAAAAAAGTAAAATATAATGTCAATAGAAATTTAATAAACGAGATATACTCTTATAAATATAATACTTATATTAATATAATACTGACGCCATATTGTGTTTGTCTGTCTCATTTGATTGTCATTTGTTTTGATTTGTATATTGAAAATAAATAGCGTAAAACTGATCAGTGTTGAGGGTGCAAATAGCAGTGAGCAGATCGAAACTGAGAACTTAAGAAGTTATTGTTTTTTGAGCATTTATATTAGCGGACTTAAAAGCAGATAGATATTTGAATCTCTTGTGGAAACTTGTATGAAAAAGTATGATACTACCCAATTTTTAGCCCACAGCTTTGTTAAGGTAGTACGAACGCCAATGCAAGTTTAGACTTGTGGTTGATGATGCATTTTGTTATAACTTTATGACTGTAGATGAAAAATAAGAATAAAATTTTTCGATATCTGTCTTGGTTTTCGAAATATCGAAAGCTAAATAATTAAATTTTCGATATTTTGAAAATTTTATCAGGCTGGTTTGTTTCACTCTCTTTCGTATGTTCGAACGACCTGAACTCACTTCTAAGAAAGGTTCGCTATCACTGCTCTAGACTGTCATACTCAATACCATCGTCTACATTAAACTGACAATCACAAGGAGAACAAATTTATATTAATGTCTAAAGGATGTGACGACATTAATACAATTCGATATTACATTAATATGTCTACATATCTTTTATTTCAACACATAAGCTTCGAAAACATTTCCCTTACCCCCTCGACTTCTTATAACTTGTCTTTTATTATTTATTCGGATGAGTTTATGTATGATGAGGTTTAAAAAAAGTATTTACTTAATGCGTTTCTACATTTTCAAACAGGAAAGTCTTAAGCAAGGTCCGAGCTATTTAGCAGCTGCGGACAAAAATTATAATCGCCGCTCTTTTCACCATATATAGAAAAAAACACCCGTTACAATAAAAAGCTAGAATGAGATTTTCGACTACATAAAATTTTCAACTCCATTTTTTGGGTGAAACTATGAAAAGAATTACTATTTAATAATTTATTCAAAAAAAAGCTAAAAACACAATTTTTAACTTACATAACTTGAGTATGTACTCATATTACAACAAGAATAAAAAAATTATATAATGAAAATAAGGATAAACAACAAAATATAATTATCCTGACAATTTTCTCTTGACTCTCAGACAAAGTAAGGGAGAGTTGTCTAGGTTGGTCCGTTGTGCATGTTTTAGTTTTTCGACCACCTGTGCGAAATTTGTTTGATGATATGTTTTTCCTAATAAATCTGGGAAGACTTAGCAATACATGCGTGCTTTGCAATCAGTATAGCATACAAATTAAGGAAAGTTTTAAAATTTTCTATTTTTGTAAGTAAAAATTTTCAAAATTTAAAAAAAAAACCAGAAATTTTTCGAGTACGGAATCCTAAACTTGTACTTGAAACGTACTTAAGAATACTCTCCATTATATTATCTTTTTCCTTAAAGCCTTTTCCAAACTGAACCGATTTTGAGGATCATCGCCTAATTTTTAATGGTTCCGGGTACGGGTACGGGTAAACTCGCATAGAAACATTGTTAAGAACACACGCCTATTAAATTACCTTTCAAACGAAAAAAAAAAATCCAAATCGGTTCATCCGTTTAGGCGTTACGATGCCACAGACAGGCAAAAAGATACACATAGCGATCAAATTTAGAACATCCCTTTTTTGGTTCGGGAGTTTTAAAACAAGGAATCATCATGGAAAGAATTGTAAATGTATCTATTATGTTTGAAAATATGCTAAGCGGTTAAATTAAAGCGGTTAAGTTTGTTATTGTATTAAATAAATTCAATTTTCATATTTTTTTTAAATAATGGGCTAAACTTTGACTGATTCTTTAAAATTCCTTTAACTTTTCCGTGCTCTGAATAATCAATTTGCGATATGTAGAGAAATACTTCTTTTTTCCATACCTTTAATTCCATGTGGATTTCTGAAATTATTTTTCTCAAGTTATGGACGTGACATAATAAAAAAAAATTTAGGCCGACCTTGACAACAATCTTATTCATATAGTCTTGATGTGTTCATTCAACAGTGATGTTTCTTCATTTCATTATTAAGTATAGTATTCGTTGTGTGCGTAGTCATGGTAGGGACAATAAAATCGATGCCAGCGCTTCCAGTGAAAAATTTTGGCGATAAAGGAGGCTGTTATGAATAATTTAGCAATTCTTTACATGTTAATGTTATAGAAAATGTCAAATTGAAATTATTGAAAACCACTAATTAATTAAACTTAATGCATTAAAAATTGTGAAAATAAGAAATCAAATTGCACAAATATTATTTTTCAAATGTAAATTATATTAATTATTTGTGAGACAATAATATTAAATTTTCAATGTAAGTTATAAATGCAATCCATACAATTATATATGCATCCATACAATTCTATAATTAAAGTAGTGTATCGTTACGATGGAAACGGCTCCAATAAAACTCACGCACGGTGCGAATATGTTGGTTTACATTAACAACGATTTTATACAACCATTTTAATATAATGCTTGTCAATCACAAATTTTTCTTCTTATTTTATACCTATTTTCTGGTTTCTAATTTGTATACATAACTTCGTAATGTTATTTAAAATAAAATTATATATCATTAAAACATGATTGTACATAAAAGAAGAATTTTAATAAAATTTAAAACGTGGTAAATTGAAAAATAAAAAGTTGCCATACAAAGCACTGTAAGAATAACAAACTTTCTTCTCAGGGAGCTCATAGTCTTTTATTAAAAAAAAGTTGAAAATATTTATTCTTCGAGGTAAGAATTTGGTGGAAGCGCATGGAAAAGCATAATTACTTAATAAATAGCGTTTCAATAACGCTCAACGCTCAAATTATTCACTTGTTCTACAGAAATAACAATTATGTAACTATGCATAGACTTTTATGCGAAGATTATGGCCAATTTAATCGTCCTAGTTAACGAATAAGTCGCAACATTGTTCAAAAGGTAAATGCAAGCAGCACCAATCCTACCCTCAAGTCAAGGTAAAGCGAGATCGTTTTTCGGTGCCTTTCTTTCCAAAAATTAACTTGTACTTCAAGAATCAACACTTAAAATGCGAATTTGTGGGGCTATCTTTAGAGTTGCGTTTATATCAACAAATCTGCAACGTAGGAGTTGTAGTTGAAATAATCTGTTGAAACTTGCGAAAAGCCATAGAAAATTACATCGAACGAATGTTTTATGAACACCTATACCAAAAATTTTTTCACTTCATCAATATTTCTAAGCATTACAAACTTTGGACTAAATTAAATATTCTTAGATATTTATTTCAACACACAGGGTATAAAGGTATAAAGATTGAAAAAAAAAATTAAAAAAAAGAAGATATCTTTATGTTATTGTTGCTTGGCTGGAAAATGAATTATTTTCTATCTATTGAAATCCTAGAAAAATATAGCATTGACCTAAATGAATATTGCGAATAACAAAACTATGTAATTTTTATAAAAACATTTCAAATAACACGTACATATCGATCTACTTATCTATGTTTGTTCAAACTTTTATTTAATGTGTTTTTAAAAAAAAAGTTGTAAGGTAACTAACTATTCCTGGATTGAATATTTAATGACATTTTTAAGCGAGGATTTCTTACAATTTTGTACCGTATTATTAAGGATGTATGACTAGGGATCATCAATTAATTTCAAGAAAACAAATAAAAAAAATATTTTTTTTCAATTTTGATACTGAATTATGTATGTTATAACTTGACAATGCAAGTCGAAAGTAAGAATAAAATTTTTCGATATCTGGCGTAATTTTCAAAATATTGTAAATTGAATTTGTTTTAAAATTATTTAGCTTTCGATATTTCGAAAACCATGAGGTTATAATGAAATTCATCATCAAAGTTGAAAATAATATAAAAATAATTTCATCCCTAAATTTAGTCTGCTCGTACATCCTTTATATGGATGGGGACACTTGGTTTATTTTCTTTTCTATGTCATTGCTAATATGTATGTTTACTTTCTATTAAGAAGTTTTTCAATTTCCAATTCGTTCCAAGTGAACATTATCAACAATTATCAAAATATGTCGTTTTTTTTTAAATTTCTCCATAAAAGCAATGTATTTTATATTGATTTTCAATGATAAAAAAGAAACAAGTGAAAACAAACAATAGACTAGTTAATTGTTGAAATACCATGTAAAGACAGTGTTGATTACTCTAGCACATTACACATACATACATGTCACACACATATAACTAATATACCCATATAATACTACAATTTGCACATAATATGCGTTCTCACGGGTAAACAGTGATGTTTACAAAAAAAAGTTTCAAGCAAAAGTTATTCTTTTATATGGAACATTTTTTACGAAGATGGGTCATACGGATCTAAGATCCAATGTTGCTCATTTACAAACTCGACCTCACTTTTTACGTCCTCAGCACGCTATAAAAATTTCAACTTGATATCTCTTTTCGTTTTTGAGTAATCGTGATGACAGACGGACAGACGATAGACGACAGACAGACAGACAACTAGAAATAGACTAATTAGGTGATTTTATGAACACCTATATCAAAATTTTGTTCATAGGATCAATATTTTAAAGCGTTACTAAACTTAGTATATCTTGGTATATTTCATATGGTATAATAATATAAATACAAAAATTTTCCATATGTAGCCAACTTAAGTAGCACCATGTATACCGAAATTTGAGTTCAGGTATATGTTAATTTAATTAATTCATAATTATGTATATATGAAATATACATAGAATATTAAGTTTAGTCCCAAGCATGTAACGCTTAAAAATATTGATGCTACCAACAAAATTTTGGTATAGGTATTCATAGAATCATCTATTAGTTCATTTTCGGTTATCCGTCCGTCCGTCTGTGCACACGATAACTTAAAAACGAAAAAAAGCTATCAAGCTGAAATTTTTACAGCGCAAATTTTTTACTCAGGACGTAAAAAGTGAGTTCGAGTTCGTAAATGAGCAACATTGGTCAATTGGGTCTTGAGTCCGTAGGACTCATCTTGTGAACCGTTAGAGATAGAACAAAAGTATAAATGTAAAAAATGTTCCTTATTAAAAAATAAATAACTTTTGTTAGAAACATTTTTTTGTAAACATCACTGTTTAGTCACGAGGGCACACATTAGATTCAAATTTTAATCTGGGATAATCAGTTATGTATGTGTGACATGTATAGGTATATGTGTAATGTGATAGAGTAATCAACACTGTCTATACATGGTATTTTAATAATTAATTCAGTCAATTGTTTGTTTTCACTTGTTTCTTTTGTTTCAATTGTTCTGTATGGAAATCTGTAAATATAAATATAAATAACTACAACTCTCAAGTCTCAAATTAATTTTTTTTTTACTTTTCTTTTATATGAAAATTTGTGAATTTTTTTTTTTCAGATAAAATTTACTCTCCATTAATTTAAATCATTCTTGGTAAGGAAATCTCATCATAACAAACATGTAAAAGTTTGTTAAAAGTTTTTAATATTGCTACAGAATATAACTTTTTATGTAGAAAGTAAGCTTTTCAAAGTTATTCCTACCTAGGTAATCGTAATTGTAAAGTAAAGAAGTTTCTTTTCAAAGAATGAATACCTCTACATGGGGAAATACATTTAAATTATAAGTGAGTTATTCTTAAAATTTTACCGTTTTTTTTGTAGACATTTTTTTTTTTCAATTAGTTAGTTTACTCAAAAATCAGAGCAAATTTTTTTCTGCCCTGCCCTTATCTTTCTTATTCCTTTATCAAATTCCATAGTTCACCCCTCATTTTTCAAGCTTATTATGTCGTGTTTTTCCATAAAAATACATGTGAAATGATGAAATTGCATGCGTTTGTTATTAGCGAATTAGCGAAGGAAATGGAGCTATTTGTACTGATGATGAAATTGTGAAAAATTTCTCCAAATGAAACTTTTATTCTTATTTTCCTGCAAAAACCCCTTCATAACACAAAACGATTGAAATGTGAAAGATGATCGTAAAAACTTATTTTCTTAGTAAGTGAGCAACTTCAATATTTAATTTTATTTTTATCGAATTAAGAAAAATGTATTTACGAATGAACTAAAGCAGAAGATTCAATGTCTGCCTTTTAATATAATTTATCGTCAGTTTTTTGCTTTTATCGAATATTCGTAATGACATTTCTATTAGAAATATTTCTTGCGAAAAAAAAAAAAACGAGTTTGTGGTAGCAAAAACAAATTCAAAACCTTTGATATGTGTATGAGAATCCCAAGAGGTTAATGCTATATGATATACGTATGGTTTTGTGTACCTTGATAATCAATGGTTATATTTTAAGATACTTTGTATATCATGTATATGAAATATATCAAGGTATACTAAGTTTAGTCCCAAGTTTGTAACGCTTAAAAATATTGATGCTATGAACAAAATTTTGGTATTCGCACCGTGTGTGAGTTTTATTGGAAGCGTTTCAATGGTATCAATACACTACTTTAATTATAGAATTGTATGGATTGCATTTATAACTTACATTGAAAATTTAATATTATCGTCTCACAAATTTAAATAAATAATTATGATAATTTACATTTAAAAAATAATATTTGTGCAATTTGATTTCTTATTTTCACAATTTTTAATGCATTAAGTTTAATTAATTAGCGTTTTTCAATAATTTCAATTTGACATTTTCTATGACATTAACATGTAAAGAATTGCTAAATTATTCATAACAGCCTCCTTTATCGCCAAAATTTTTCACTGGAAGCGCTGGCATCGCTTTTATTGTCCCTACCATGACTACGTAAACAAATACTAGGTGTCCATAAAATCACCTAATTAGTCTATTTCTAGTTGTCTGTCTGTCGTCTGTCTATCTGCCCTGTCTGTCATCGCGATTACTCAAAAACGAAAAGAGATATCAAGCTGAAATTTTTAGAGTATGTTGTGGACGTAAAAGGTGAGTCGAGTTCGTAAATGAGCAACATAGGTCAATTGGGTCTTGGGTCCGTAGGACTTATCTTGTAAACCGTTAGAGATAGAATACAAGTTTAAATGTATAAAATTAAACAACTTTTGTTCGTTTTGTCCCAATTAAATCACTGTTTACTCGTGAGAGCACAAATTATGCTCAAATTGTATAGTATGTATTATATAGGAATATCATTTATATATGTGTGACATGTATGTATGTATGTGTAATGTGACAGAGTAATCAACACTGTCTATACATGGTATTTCAACAATTAACTCAGTCAATTGTTTGTTTTCACGTGTTTTCTTAAAAATTTGCATGGAAACCTAAGCTGAAGTTTTAACCACATATTTTTTGAGTTAAAGTCTACTTATTAAAAACAATTTGAGCCTTTAAATCAAACATTGTTGTTATGCTCATACATTCTTAAATCAACATATATAGATGAATAAAATTATTTATCTGTAAATAATAAAATCCAATTTCCATACAATTGACTTTGATGTGACATTCAAATAATGGGTGACATTCCTAATTTGATAAAGTTGAATATGGGTTTTATATAATACATATTCTATGATTTATATCAATTGACATTTTGAAATTAATCTATTCAATAAATCAACTTTCGTGCTATATCGGATGACGATTGTATATAAATTTATAATTATCTTTCGATATTATCTAGTTGGTATAGAGATCGGCAATGAATGGTGAAACTAATTGTTTATAATCTCATAAAAACACGTTTCTGTAAAATGAAATATCTGTTCGTTATATTCAAATTTAAACAAATATCGAAAGTTTATATCTTTAAATAAAAATTATTTGTAATTTGTACCAAGTATGTAATCCTGCTAAATTTGGGTCGGACTTTTCAAATTTGTGAGCAAAAGTGATAGCTAGCGAAAAATTAGCATCACAGCTGAAAAGAATGACCCAAAATTAGTGGGTTTCAACAAAAATTCCTATAAGATCGGATCAAATTTGCCTGTGTTATAAAAAAAATCGAATTTTTCAACTTTATGACGTAATCAAAATCCAAAAAATTTAATTATGCTCTATCACATCCAAATTTTATCCAATTTTGATAAACCAAGTATGTAATCCTATTAAATTTGGGTCAGTTTTTTCAAATTTGATATCAAAATTAACCTAGCTCTAATATGTTTCGAGAATTTGGAGTCCTGGTCCTGGAATTAAGCACATAAGTGATAGCAAGCGAAAAATTAACAACACAATTAAAAAGAATGACCCAAAATTAGTGGGTGCCAAAAAAAATTCCTATAAGATCGGATCAAATTTGCCTGTGTTATAAAAAAAATCGAATTTTTCAACTTTATGACGTCATCAAAATCCAAAAAATTTAATTTTGCTCTATCACATCCAAATTTTATCCAATTTTGATAAACCAAGTATGTAATCTTACTAAATTTGGGCCATACTCTTCAAATTTGAGATTAAAATTAACCTATCACTAATAGGTTTCGAGAATTTGGAGTCCTGGTGCCAGAATTAACCACATAAGTGATAGCTAGGGGAAAATTGACATCAAAGCTGAAAAATAGTTTGAAAAAATCGTTTTTTTACACTGTTTTCAAAATCACTCACATATCTATGCCCTACCCTATACAATAGTATCCGGATGACAATAAAAAATTACATCCGAATATCTTATCTATGGAAAACTTACCACTATTAGAAAAACAATTTTTATTTTTATTTCTATTTATTTTTAACTTAAACATATACAATTGTTGATTGGAATACAATAATGAAGCTTTATTTTACTCTGTACAGCTTTTTTTGGTTCTTAAAATAAAATACCTAATTTTGTGAAATAGATTTAATCAGAGGCTCTCGAAGATTTTATATATTTTCTCGCAGATGCTTGTATTTGACGACGTATACGTGCCGTATAATCTGTATTTAATCGTGAACCACGATTTATCAAAATAAGGGGCTTTAATGAAACGCCTAGATCATTTTTTGGAAACACCACAATAAAATATATAGCTAAAAATTGTAAATGCTTTATGTTAAAAAAATGGAATTCATTATCTGCGAACCAAGTGTTTTTAATCGGAAATTTCACGGGTATTAAAAAAGGAGGAGGTGAGAGCTTAGCCTAAAACATTTATTTTTCATTTGCCATAATGGTAGGGTTGTCACTTTGAAAATTCGGGAAGTCAGAACAGAACATTTGCTCCTTCCAAAGCTAGATACTGATTGTTTATCAATGTATGATCGAGTGACGATTTTGCACTTATTTTAAAAAAGAAATGTTCCATTATCCCAATTTATTTTGAACGCGAGCAAATGAAAAATTTCTAGATGGCTATTCGAATTGAATGCCGAAAACTCCATCAAAATCCATCCGGTCCGCTAAAAATTAGTTGCTAGCTAATTTTTAATTATTTTTGTTACCTTTTGATACTAGTAATTGGCTGGCCATTTTTTCTGGCGATAACTGAAATGTTCGTTTTAAAGTTCCCATTTCATCAAATAAATCAAATTCAAGCGTCATTGGAATATTTGCTTCAAGTCGGAGATATTCCATTAATAAACGTATTGGACAATTTATATTTATAAATAATTCACGTTCCATTTTTGGAGATGATGGGGATTGATGGGATGTTTCTTCAGAATATGGGAAAAATTTTACACGTATGTATGAAACTACAAAAAAAAAGCCATCAAAAATTTCATAAATTCGAAAGTATTTTGGCTTAAACGTATACTTAGTAACTAAACCTGTGGTAATTCTGAGCCCCTTACCCTCTGTGCTTCCATGAGACGGTGGTATTTTACCTCGGGTGATATTATCGTAAGGATTATTATTCTAGAAAAGGTTTCATATTATCAGAGGTTTCATTAATCACTCTATTTTTTTTTTTTTTTTTAACTTATGGAAATTATTTTCTACTTTTTAGTTCAGCTAGTTAGGTACATTTTTTAAACTTATACTATTTTTTAGTATTACAAAAAGTTTTTTAATACCTAAAATGATCTCGTCTTTTGAGATATTCTGTATATTATTGTTAAACTAACAAACTTTTTTTCCTGGAAATAAGCAGGTAACAAATATAAAACACACTGCTGTGTTTATATCAGAACTACTATAATTTACTTTTATAACAAGCTGTGGACAATCCTTAATATCCTTAGGGATCAGTCCAATACTTCTCTGATTTAGTTAATTATTGCATATATTTTATCATTGCTAGATATATTAAAGTTTCCTGATTTAGTAAGTTATTTTATTCATCAATAAAATACCCACTCAAATCGATAAATGCATTGTCTTGCAAACAATTTTTTTTTTAAATTGCTTTATTTCTTGTTTAAAAAAAGTTGCATTATAAAACAATAGAATATCTTGACACCCGGACATTTTTTTATCCGCAAATAACGAAAATATAATAGTAAATGAAAAAAGAGCCAAAACTCGGTTCCAGTTTTCTGGAATTTTACGTTTGAGTCAATCGATTATTAACGAAGTAATTAATTTTTTTGAAAAATATCTGCCATCTATATAAATTTAATATAATTTATTTTCAATTTTCCATAAAATTCATTGAGTCGATTTGTTGGAAAATTGAGATATAAAGCCAGAAACAGCAAAGACATAAAAAGTTTAATTTTTGAGATGCATACAATAATTTCCTATCGGGAAGTTAATTATTATTGATTTCTTTTAACTTCGATTCTCTTTAGAGCAAAAAAAAAAAGAAAAAATAGAAGCTATTGTAAACGAATCGAGAAAAAATTTCAATCTCGATTTCAAAACAAATGGCAGGCAATACAATTCTGCCTGCCATACGACGTGTTCGTATTTTCTGGACTTTTATATAAAATATACTTCTGATTTGAAAGAAATTTTTTTCTGATTCCCATAAGTTTATTGTATTTCCTAGATTCATGACAATCCGATCCAATTATTGTAAGGGGTGAGAGCAAGTGCCATTATCTGTATCAGTTATCCGAACGAAATCGGGGAGGAAAAAATAATATTTAAAAAAAAACTCAAAATACCAAAACTGTTAGCTAGGTTAGGTTAGGTTATATTGGCTGTCCACGAAGTACACACTTAGGCTATAGAGCCCATTGTGATACCATATATGTGTTTTACCCCTTTTCCGCTGATAATTTCATTTATCAGCTCCTCAATTTCAGAGGCTGAGTGCATCTCCTTCATGCATATACCATGCACTACACCAGCCCATCACAACTATTCATTAAATTAATTTTGTTACGCTACCCTAAGCATACCGCGGAAGGAATTGGTTACGCCTTAACCAACTGAGCTAATAGGGCGACAAACTGTTAGCTAATATCAAAAAAATTTATAAGAAGAAGGTGCAAAATAGGATAGAAGTTTGTGTGAAATCATTTATAGTATTATTTATCTTAGAACATAAAATTTCCTATATTTTATGAAGTAATTATTAATAAAGTTATGATAAAATCACAAACATAAATATTATATCAATTAATTAAGGATACGTATATTATTTAAAAAAAAAACACCTGGTGTTATTTCTTTTCCAGAATTTGCCAAAGCACTACGTTTACTTATTGTTGATGCACTTTTATCCCGATTTTGTGAACCACCAGTGACACTCCCTTTTTTCTTCATTTAAAAACGTTTAAAAAAAAATATTCCAGAGCTGTTTTCATTCAAGTTTATTCGGTACTCATCAACAATCGAAAATAATCAAATCGTTTAAGTATCAATCGAAAAATCATACATTTAAAAAATACATATTCTTACCATCTTCAATCAAAAATATTTTTTGTAAAATAAATATTTTGACATATTTTTGTTTTTATATATTGATATTTTCTTTTTAGACCAAGAGTTTCCCACATAAAACGTTATTTGGCTGGGAACTCGTGATATCATATTAAAATTAAACCTTAATTTACATAACTACTTAGAGTTATCACGGAAAACTGGTCCGTCGGGATGAAATCTAGTAAGTCTCGATCTTATTTTCCCATTTTACCTTCTTGTACAAGGTAAAGAAATTGTTTTGTATATCAGAGTAATGTAAAAGTGTTAATTAAACACTAGCACATTTGTAATTTAACACTTATATGGTTAATTTAACACTAGAAACACTCGTAGAAACAACAAAAAATACTAAATATTAAGTATACAAGTCTGCGAACTCATCTAACCGACTTTTCAGTCTGGTTTAATGTATAAAAGAAAAATATTATAACAACTACCATAATAAGTTATTAGTCAGTCACCTCAGTTATAATTAACAATAAATTGTCACTCCCTCAACTAATGTTTTATATCGGGCAGTGGCTAATATGGCTTAGAGAAGTCAGACTTTTGTATCTAAAATACGAGTAAAACAGTGACAACCTAACCAGCGACAACCAAAAATACGAGTAAGACAGAGAGACAACATTTTTTTTCTATCTATCTCATTACTATAAGACAAACTGAGATAGGTAGAAGAGTCGTATCCCCGTCTCGCTTCCTCTTCTATGAGCAATGCGGACTTGAATAAAGAAACACACAATAAAGTTTATAGCACACAATAAAGTTATAACAATGGTGACTTTCACTTAAAATAACTTGCCCATGCCTGTTTTATATACAACATAGTAAACGACTATGACAGATAGACAAATATACATCTATGATAAATGGGCGCGCTAGGAAGAACTTTGAATAATTGATTAACAAATAACATTCATTTTATACTTAAATAAACTCACCTGTAACATTGGTAAGAAATAACATAAAAATTGTCCAAATATCCAATTTTCAATTAATTGTACCATTAATGTAATCGGTAAAACAATCGCACATTTTAAAATATTACATATCGCGATATTTACCAAAAAACAATTAGTTGGATCATGATATAATCGAAAACGTATTATATAAACTATCATACCAACATTTGTTAAAACACCCCAAATGATAAGCACACTATAAAGTATTATAAATAGCCAATAGCTTTGTTTGATTGATGGTCGAATATGTGGTTCTTTAAAATCGATCGTGGTTGCATTAAAACCTAAGATAAAATGTGATATATAGCCTAACCATTGATCAGGTATTTCATTAACTTGATCCCGTATAATTGTCTCGGTTGGATCATTTGATGGTAATTTAGTTGCCATTTTTAATAAATTTTAAAATAAGATTGTTGTTAAGTTAATCATGATTTTTTACTTTTTGCCTTTTTTGTCGTACTTTTTTTTTAAATGTTGCAGATTGCTACTTTCAATGAACAAAGATTTTTCTTTTTAAGTATTACTAACAAATTTTTTTTATATTTTTTTATTAAAAAAGTCAAAACTAATTTATTATTTTTTGTTTATATAAAAAACAATTTAATTCGTAATAGTAAAAAAAAAAAAATTTTCAGATTTATTTCACTTTTTATAGTTTTTATCACGCTTTTATTAATAGTTTTTATTTTTTATATTAATTAATTTTTGATTTATTCTTTTAATTAATCTTGGTTTATTGTTTTTGTTTTCTATGACAATATTAAACGCGTTATAGTAACAATAAAAAAAAATTAATTGATTAAATTTTCAAAGCTTTTTTTTGTTGCTCTTTCATTTTAACAGGATGTTGTTCATATCTCGTCTTTTATTTTTAACTTCCGTGTAATTTTTGTTTGATTATTATTAATTTTTTACCTACAATACATTACTCACGGTTTTATTATCTTTTATTTTCTTGTAGGACCCATTTAAACTCGTGGTATTAGAAGAAAATTTTCTTTTCACCGAATTGAAATAATATTTGTGATTTTTTTTCTTTCAACTGGAGCACTGTGAATTATTACCTGTAAGTAGTTTGTCAATTTTTTTATATTAATGCTAAACTATTAAAAATATTTAATAAATTATTTTGCAAACATTTAATTATATGTTTAATAATTATTAATTATGTGAATCAGTGAATGTTTATTTTTCTACAACTTTGCGTTGATCTTTTAACACAGTATTTACAAAATTTTCACTTTATAAAATTAAATAATGATTTATATTTAATTTAATTTACTTAGTTTTTGATTTTAAGATTTATCTTAGAACCACTTTTTTTAGTATTCATTCATCAAAAGAATTCTTTATTAATTTATTTTCTATCACAAAGTATTTTCCACATGGTTGTAATAAACCTTTTTTGGCTTATAAAGATAAACCATACTTCTTTTTTCGCATTAAACCTGCAACGAAAAAAAAATCTTTTAGTTTGTTAAAAAATTGTTTTTGAGAGAATTTGTTATACAAGGTAAAATTCTAGAAAGGGGCTTCATTCAACCTTTGTTTCTCGATGTATGATAAGTACAAGAAAGATTTTGTGGCTTGACGGAACAGGCGTTACATTTTCATAAAAATCAATTTTTTGGCTATGTGTAATTTGTTTTTGTCTACGCAGTTTGGCGTGAAATAATAAAAATGCAAAAAATTCATTAAAATTGAAATTCAGGTAGCATAATAGTCATAAAAATGTTAAATCTTTAGCGTCACGTATCTGATGGGAATCACAAATATTGATTTTATGCTGAAGGTGTTATATAAGAAAGGGATCAAATTTTGTATAAAAATTTGTCAGTTTTGAGTCAAGTTACATATGGGATGTATTTTAAAAGGAAGTTAAATGAGGGTAAAAGAATTGAAGGCTATAATTCGGTAGTCATTGTTTGAAAAGTTGAAATTGCTCAGCGACGCGGGTGGATAATTCTTAGTTAAAACATAATTAAAGTATATTTAAAATAATATTACAAGGAATATATGTTAGATTAAATAATCCTTATATAAATGTTTAATAATAATATTTACGTTTCAAGCTTTAACAATACTTGTAAAGTATTATTACAAGTAATTCATCAGGAATTATATTAATTTAAATGCGTATTTTGTATGTACAAGGAGCTCGAAAAGATACAGGAACTTATTTTTACGTTTTCAGTTCATAATTTTAACATCCTTGCATTTTAATTAATTTGAATTGATTCATTTCTGAATTGATTTCTCTATGCATTGAGTTTTTTTAAAATTATTTTTGGGTTAAAACTAACGGCTGTACCTTTTTGCATGGGCTGATCGATTGGCACCAGCTTCTAAAATTGGCTGTGGGGTCACACGTTAATACTAAAGTAAAAGTTCAAAGTCGTTAGCCTTTCCTCTATAACATCTGTTAAAATTGATAACAATATTGGGACCTGATTCAGAAATTTAACACCAGTGGGCTAAAAAAATTAACATTTGAGGTCCTTTAGATGAATTGACCGTTGTTGTTAAAATAATTAATCATTCATTTCAACAAAGGTCAGCAAAAAACCAATAAGTGTAATCAGATCAAATTTAATTCACTCAACCAGTGTAAAGATCAGTTATATAAGGTGTATTTTTTCATAGGCAATACACATAAACTTTCAGTAGACAAACAGACTGTTGTTCGTTCTTTGGTATTTTTAAGGACGAACAACTGTGGTACACATTGCTCGCAAATATGAGTTGAAAAGGGATAAAATATAGGATAAATTATGTATAATGAGCTTTTATAAAATTATTCATAATAATTCCTGGATATAAATTTAATTGTCTTAATATAAAAGCTTACTCTTTAGAGCTATTTAAATGAGGTATGGAATTAAACCTTTATTTTAATTTTATTTTGTTTATACACCAAAAAAGGTCTTTCTAATTAGTCAAACTTTAGTTTTTCAGTAATCAAAATAATTTCTTCCTTTTTTAATTATGTGATACATTGAAATTTAATTCCACAAGTACTTGTACATCACGTTAAGCCGTCAGCATTCGCGTTATGTACAGTTATTCGTTTATATCAGCCCTTATACTAAATATGGAGACAATGATACAGCAATTTCGAAACTTATTTACGATACGTTAAATTTAACTAATAATTTGAAAAGAATGACCCAAAATTAGTGGGATTACGTATTTGATTATCAAGATTGGATAAAATTTGCGTGTGATAGAGCAATATCAAATTTTTTTGATTTTTATGACGTCATAAAGCTCAAAAAAATATGTATGTTTGACTTTTATTTGTAGAAATCATAAAAAGTACTACAGTAAATTTTCATATAAAAAGAAGGAATTATAAAATAATGTATTTTGTTCGTTTGCATAACATGAATTTAAATTGATATTTTTTCGTTCGGTACTCACACATTGAAAAATGTGCTTGACATATGTAAGTTTTCCCATTCACAAAATAAAACGTATAAAAAATGAAAATTTTTAATTTATATTCATAAATATTTTATTGTACCTACATTTAAAAAAGGCAAACTTATTTAATATTTTTGAAATTCGATTATGGCAGCAAGCAGTCTATATGCTCAACTTGAATTTTACTTATATTTCTTTTTTCATTTTCATACATTTTAATTCAAAACATAGTAAATAATAAACATCTCAAAAACCGCAATAAATTTTTCTTGATGACAATTACCGCCTAAATTCTCTTTACGCGCTTTTGACGAAAACTGGTTGAAACCGAATGACTTAGAATTCTGAAATGCATGTTGCCAAATGAATAGGAAAGATTTTGAGATAAATTTTTATATCCCAATTTTATTCACTTCACTTGTAGTTATTTCATAAAAATATATCATTACCAGATGACCCTGTGAACTTTGTTTCACCTACATTTATTTGATTATTCATCAGCTATTATTAATCTTAACCCATCCGCTTGCCTACTACCGCTTAGTCCACCCGCTAAACACAAACTTTATTCATTTCTTACTAATACAGTGTTTAAGGAAGTAAAAAGATTTTCGATAGTTGTAGGCTTAAAGTTTATCGATAATTGTAGGTCAAAGTCATGAACACAGGCGAATGTTCTCTATTGGCTTTGACAACTTTTGGCTAAGTCGCATTTCGAGTTTTACAAAGATTGTTTATAGATTGTGAACCATTTTGAGTGGACTATGCTATGGTTGAATAGCATTAAAATATTATAAACTTTTTCAAACAGATACTTACAAAACACAAACTAAACGAGAAAGTCTCCAAAAAAATCTACCCCAAAAAAAAACACCCGGCTTTTTTCACAAAAACGTTATTTTTTATTAAAATAAAAAGTTTCTAATTTTTAATTATTTAATTGTTATGTTGAAATAGAATAAATTGCCCATTTAAGATTATTTATTTCAAAATATAGAATTATTTTCTAGGTGAATAAACAACACGTGTTTTTAAGAATTAGATTATCGTGAACACAACAATCACTACTAGAGTCATACATACACTGTGGATATAGTCGAATATATACTACAATATCGCTCAAAATGCAAATTCGAACAGCTTCGATATCAAATGTATATATAAACATTTTACAACGCATGTGAAGCTCGAAGTGTATAACAGATACATAAAGAGTGTTCTGGATTTCTATAGCCTAAGCCAGATGATAAGACAAGGTAATCGTATAATAATTTTACAGTGCAATTCCAAAATACTTTTAAAAACTTTTCGGGTATACACCAAAACAAGATGCAAGTTTGTAAAAAAAAATAAAATAAGTTTGTAAAAATTAAGATTTCTTTCACAATAATAAGAAAAAAAAATAAAAAACCCGACTGCGTTAAATAAAATTTGAAAAGAAAGAAACAATTCCAGTAGTTTACATAGCGAAAATTTGAGTTGGTGTAGATTTTAATGAGCCTCGACTGTTAAAGCCGCTATGTAAACTATTGAATTTGTTTTTTCTTTTTAGATTTTATTTAACGCAGTCGGGTACTAAAAAAATCTTCTTATTATACTATATTAAAACTTTTAAACCAATTTATTATTCCTAATTAAACTTAAACATTTCACTTATATATATTTTTGCAATCCCCTTCTAATTTCCTTTATTTTGATACCCTACTCGATAGGTTTTGTTAATTTTTTTTAACGTATTACTATTTCACTCCAAAAATCCGCCATTTGGTTTGTTTTCTTAAACACCCACCTAATATAAGAACACTTGGGTTTTTGAGACAAATATAATGATACCTTAAATATTAAAATCTATTGAGCATTAAACTGAAAAAAAAAACATATGGTTTTTTCAACAGTTGCAAAATTTTCAGCCACTTTTTGATTTCTGAAATATATTTATAAAATTTAAAAAACAATATTTTTTTCCATTAAAAACGTGTCTAATAAACTATTGATGTGTATTGATGTTGTTGTGAACAATGGGTTGTTTATCGGAGATGTGAATTCCTATTAAAACGCTAGATACAGTACCTCTTACCTGGAAAATCTAATAATAATAAAGAATACTTGGGGGTCACAAATACCTCTTCAAAGTTAAGAAAAATAAAATAATACGAAAAAAATTTCTTTTATTTACAAAAAAAAAGTTATTACTGTCCTATCATATACAAAAATTCTTTTATCAGTACAGAATTAACAATAAGTTATCTAAAAAAAATTTAATTACAAAATATTTTAAGTTACTTGTATCCGGCAACTATTTCGAACATACTAAAAAAAAATCGTTTTCACACCCTCTGGTTAAACCGAAAACAACTTTTGAAAAATTCAAAATTATTTTGGCATCTACCAATTAATCGGCTTTTATCATCATAAAGCTTTATTAAGTGACATGTTTCGACGCTTTGTTTCTTTTTACCTTTTTGATAAAAATTTCCCAAAAATGCAAAAAAAAATTGACCCTGAATATACTAAAATGTGTTAACTTAGATTTTAGGTCTTTTGCACCAGACTGTGATTGATTTAAGGCAATGGGCCCAGTGGGCAAAATTTCTCTAGGGGCCTGAAACTATAGTTTAAAGATTTCTGCTTTTTTTTTTAGTTTTCGTAAAAGCACTTGGGGCTCCTTTGTTCCGAGTACTCAGTCTCTTAAATTCCTCACTGAGTTCAGATATTTCCATCATGTGTGAAAACGCAATTAAGTCATTTGTTTGGTTTTGATGTTAGTATAAATATTTAAAAATAAGTCTTAAAAACGAATTTGTTTGTTTGTTTAAAAATTAAATAAAAATTAGTATCTAGGTCTTTTAGGTTGTTGTTGTTGTGGCACTTGTGGTTGTTCAGGTTCTTCTTCTACAGGATCACATGCATGTCCTGTTTCATAATTATATTCTCGTCGTACACCATCTGGATCTACATATCCATATTTACCACGTGTTATGCAATCAATTCCAATGGTTTCTTCCTTGAAAGATCCATCATCATTTTCATATCCCCATGTAATGCTTCCATCTTCATTTTCTTCTTGGTATCTGTAATATACAAATTTGTAAATTTTGTTGTTTTTAAGATTCTGAATTTGAAGAAATAAAAATGAAACCCTTGAATATTTTCCGTAGTTTATGGGATTTTGGAGAATACCCTGCTAAAAACTAATTTAAAATTAGTGAAAATGATCAATTGACTGAGCTAATTGTGGATATACCCTGTATAGACAATGTTGAATATCAGTGCTTGAATAATTTTTAATAAATTAGAGAAGTTTACAAAACACACAAATGGTGGCCTTCCGGCCTCGATTTATTCTACTAAAATTCTCTTCGTCGGAAAATTTTTCGAATGCCTCGAAAGGCTTGAAGTAGGACTCACTTGCTGAAGCTACTTACAAATTTTCAACTCTCTATCTTTTATAGTTTTGGAGAAAATGGAAATCAAGGTTGTACCCTAATTTGCTTCCTTGGATGATCGAATAGAAATAAAGAGAGTCTTCTGGCGCTCTTTCATCTTACTCTAACGCCGTTCCTGAAATGTGCTAGGTTTTATGAAATTTATAGAATTAAATGAAATACTCACTTTCTAAGGATTTGAGCTACAGGTTTCTTCTCACGACGTTCATTTCCTTGATGTTGATATTCTCGTGGAGTTTGTATTTGTTGAGGTGCAGGTCTTGGTGCTGGTCTTGATCTTTGACTAACTTGTTGCTGTTGTTGTTGGTATTGAGGTTGGGCTTGTTGTTGATATTGACGAGGTTGTGGTGGATCGTTTCTCTGAATTGGTTGAGAAATACGAACTTGTTGTGGCCGAACTTGTTGAACCACTTTAGGTTCAGGTCTACGAAAAAAATAATAAATAGTAAGTTTTGCTGTTAAATAATTAGGTTTGTGTTGCTCGATAAAAGTTCTTTTTCGAGTTTCCTGTTTAACTATTTTACATTTTTACCTGAATTGTACAGGAGATGGTGATGTTTGTGGGCTGGTATTTAAGAATGATGGAGTGAAATCTTCATTCAATTGAGCTAAAAGTGCCTGTTTTTGTGCAAGCTGTTCATCAAAGTTTTGTTCTTCATTGTTTTGATAAGGTGATGAATTATCTTCTTCTGGTTCTTCAGTTACCGGTTTGCTGGCTATTGGTGTACTGTATGATGGTTGTGGAGGTAAATTTGGAGTTGGGCTTGCACGATAGAATCCAGGAGCTGGTCTTCTGGCCTGTAATTTTAATTAATGCTTTAATTATTTAGCTTCGAAGAAGCAAATAGTTCGAAAAAATTTCTTGAGAATCATATAAATTTTGTAAGTTTCAAAAGAGTTACTTTCATCTTATGAAGGGTGCTGAATTTGATTTTATCCCTCACTGTTATAAAAAGGTCAACTTTGGCTCGAAATTGATAAAGGATGAGAGGAAAGATTAAATTAGAATGTTCTAAATTTAGAAAAGCTTTTAATTACAATTAGGATGATGACTAAAGAAATGGATCTATTGATTTGAAATGCGTCAGAATCCGGCATAACTGACATGAATGGTCTATTTTCGCCGGTCTATAACGCGATGAAAGCAGGACTAAAATCTATATTATTTATTATTTTACAAAACACCGTATGCAAATTCACGAAGAGTGTTGGTTGGTTATAATTACATAAACGGAAAGTGTATCAGACAGTACGCAAAAGTACCACACTATGCCAAGGTTTATCTCTTTACACATAAACTGGTTTATATAAAAAAAAAATTTATATTATATATAATTTTGAATAATTACTTGTAACAGCCGCCCTTGTCTTGGTCCACCTCGAACTGGTACAGCACCAGGTATTTGAAGTGGTCGAGCTGGAATTGCTCCTGGAATTATTGCAGGCCGTGGTGGTACTGGACTATCATATTGTGCATTAATTTCAATTATATATCCAATCAGGAATATAATCTGTAAATAATTAAATAAATTATATATTAGATTGAAATTGAAAAATTAATATCAAAATCGCTTTCTTTTCTGCCTCTTTGTCTGTCTGTTTGGCTGTTCGGTACAAATCTTGTGCCGAGATTATTATTGCGAGATAAAATTCATAGAAAAAGTAGAAAATGAATGATGAACACAAGAAAAAAAAATATTTTAAAACTAAATTGTGTCTTTCTTCCAATCGCTTCCACCATATTTTATGTACATTTTTAACACACTGTATAGGGAAAATCACTAATGACGTCAAACATTCAATGTGGCAGCTATAAACAAGCTTTAATAGTTTTAATTTAATTGAAATTGAAATTATTTTTCGAATTAGAAACAAAGTGTAAAAAATTAATAATAATAAAAAAATCTTAAAACCTGCTAAATAAGAATTTTTGTATTAAAAGAAAATATGCTTTATTATCATTTGGACTAAAAAGTATGAAAAAATTTTATTTGTAAAATAAAATTCTAGCTTCACGATTTATATTATTGAATTTAACATTTAAATTTTACAATTAATTATATTTTTTTATCTTAGATTAGAGATTAAAGCTACCCATCTTCGACTGTATATAAAACATTCATAGGCTCAATTAATGTTAGAAAAATTCGTGATTAAATTTGCATTCCTTATGATTTTTTCTTTAAAATCGGAATTAAAAAGAGAAACATGCAAAATTTTTTTCGTAACAGCGCTAGTTGTATAGTTTCAATACAGGCAAAAAATCATTTCATTAGATTTCATTTGGATGATTATTTTTTGAGTTATTTGTGCGCGAAAATTCAATAAATCTGTCTAGATAGTTTTAGCTTTTGTATGGTAATGAAGAAGTTTACAGTTATCGATAGCTATGGGTGCATAATGAGTAAATTTTCCACCTTTCCATTTTAGTATCATTAAGGATGTATGAGCATGGTAGTGGGGGCACAAATTTGAAAATAGATATTTTCAATTTTGATGATAAATTTATATTATTACTTGACGATATAAGACGAAAAGTAAGAATAAAATTTTTCGATATCTGGCTTAATTTTCAAAATATCGAAAATTGAAAATTTTGTTTAATTATTTAGCTTTCGATATTTCGAAAACCAAGACACATATCGAAAAATTTTATTCTTATTTTTCGTCTACATTCATGAAGTTATAACAAAATTCATCATCAAAGTTGAAAATAAGATAAAAATAATTTCAACCCTTAATCTACCCTGCTCTTACATCCCTTATATGGGCGGTGACACTTAGTTTTTTTCTTTTCTAATTCATTGCTAATATGTTTACTTTCTATTAAAAAGTTTTTTTTTAATTTGTTTTCATTCATTCCAAATGAAAATTATCAAAAACTTCCAAAATATGTCGTTTTTTGAGATTCCTCCATAAGAGCCAATGTATTTTATATCGATTTTTAATGACTTTTTTCTTAAAAATTTGCACGGTTACCTAAGCTGAAATTTTAACCACATATTCTTTGAGTAAAAGACTACCTACAAACAAATTTTGAGCCTTTAAATCAAACATTGTTGTCATGCTCATACATCCTTAAGACATTTCCCAATATTCCTTATGCTTATTCTTAATTTCAATGAAATGAAGAAAATCCAGTTTGAGCTCAGCATTATACACTAGACTGCATTATTACAATATGAAATTTATTGTTTAAAAAAAACAATTTTTTTATGCATGATTATACGCTAATAAGTACCTTTATACTCTCTCTTTGTTAATTTACAATATATATTATTAATATTTTATATTTCAATTTTAATGTACATATTATAAAATTTATGGTAAAGTGTCGCACCACGAATCACAATTTACATTCGTATATTTTTATATTTTTACGTACTGTAATTTTATTGTTTTAATTATATTTATTAGTAATACAGAGAGTGAATTTGTAAAAAATTTGCCGATCATTATACCCGCAAATTCCGCACAAATTTTGAGCCTCAATGACCATCCGTGTTAGCTTTGCTTTACTATCATACGGATGTGTCTTTAAAAAAAGCCAAAACTAAAGCTCAAATCGTTATCAGTACGTAAAAATCTGAACTTGAACAGTGTTTGCTAACATGAGTCAATCAATTTCGTAACAAAAACGTTCCGGTAAGCGGACTGATGATTAAAGAATAGACACAAGATTTCACGCGAAGGTTCGGTATTCATAATTTTTGTAGCAGCAATGGTTCGTTGGAAGGGGTTAAAAAAAGAAACGGGATAGTTTTCAAAGCAATTTGTGGAGAAAGTAACGCTGTTGATGTTAACAAATGTAGCCAATGGATTGAAGACCTGCCAGTTGTTTATCATATTTTTAACGCAGGTGAAGGGGGTTTATTTTATTAAGTGTCTACTCGATAAAACTTTTACCTTAAAAGGTGAGTCCCGACATGACGGAAAACTTAGCAAAGAGCGCGTTACAATACTTCTGGATGCTAACATGTCATAAACTGAAAAGCTGTCTATCCTATTAATCGGAAAATCTAAAACTTGAAGATGTTAACACCTTATATGTGAATTATCAAAACAATAAAAAAGTATGGATGACATCTACTATTTTTTATGAAACCCCGTGTAAATGAGACAGATATTTATTTATACCAGGATATTAGAGGCACTAGGTAAGTGGAATACTTCTATAAGTGAGACAAATTTGCAGGTCTTTTGATGTCTCACTTAACCAGGTTCCACTGTATTAGTTTTTTGGAACGGTTTTTAAGATGTAGACGAAAATCTGTCTTTTATTATACTTTATCAGCCCATTTTATGTTAATTAAATATACCAAAATGGATTTATACCAAGCCACCTTAATTGGTGTGACTTTAATAATATAGAGTATACATTATGCCCAAGATACAACATTTTACCCTATATAATATAATATGTATTATAAAAATTTAAAATATTATGTGTGTATGATACAAAAGTTATAAAAAGATTATAATTTCAATTTCACTTTTTGTTAAAGGTGTGTATATTATACTTTGAATACTTTGTATAATGACATTCATGTTGAAATGTAAAATTTTAAAATATTAATTACTATCTGCATATTTATGTGTTCTATATAATAACGATGTTTGTTATTCTGGTTATTTATGTATGACTCATATACAATAATAATAATACGATCGATACTTATTTATATTTTGAACTAGATATGAAAAAAAATATTTTGAATTTTGATTTTTGATCAGGGTCAGAAGAATGAAAGTGATAAAATTTACTAAAAACCATTTACTAAAATTACAAATAATATTTTTTATTTTTGGTGGAAGCGTTAGGTACATTGATTTTCGTTACAATTACATATGAGTAACGTATTGACTTGCGCTTCCACCAATAAGAAGATTTCTATCTTCTTCAGAGGATACATAATAATATAAAGAACTTATTTCTACGCTGAATGATAAAGCTTTAATTTTTATCTTTGAGTCATTTTCCGTGTAATGTTCAAATGATGAAACTTGTAAATTTTCTAAGAAAATTTTTATTTCATTAATTTTTTTGAGATTGAAAGATTTTGAAATTGTACGAGAGCTGGTAATGTTTTCGAGATAATTTTAAGACTGCTGAGTTTCGGATATTTCTTTCCTTACTGAGCTTTATTCCTTCCACACACTAAAATGATTTGAAATCGTTTTTATTAGAATATCTGGCTCAGAGAAAGTAGATAACGATTCCGTTCACAGAAGTGCTCGTACGCAAAAAAAAATTACAGAGGTTTTTTCCACAATTATAAAAGATAAAAAGTTGAAAACTACTATGTAGCTTTAAATTGTTGTTGGTCCATAGTATCCAATCATACCATTA
Organism: Chrysoperla carnea; assembly: GCF_905475395.1. NCBI lineage: Eukaryota > Metazoa > Arthropoda > Insecta > Neuroptera > Chrysopidae > Chrysoperla > Chrysoperla carnea. Next base: position 21,474,775 of record NC_058341.1, read on the forward strand.
GATAATTTCATACCAACCCTATCAGATAACTTTAAGGGAATGAAAGAGGTGAAATTAATAATTAAAGCACCTTTTAGAGTCGTCATATTTTATTAGTTTTAACACGAAATTTTAATAAAAAACGAGCATAGAATAAGTTTGCGTGGAATTATTTGCAATGTTATTTTCGGTGAACCAATTTTGATTTTTTTCTTTGTTTGTTTGATAGTTAATTTGATGGAAAGTGTTCTTAGCTATGTTTCAAGAAAATCTTCCCATTCGTTTGATGATCATTAACTCTTTTGTAGCTGTTATTGGGTACGGAATTCTAAACTCGAAATTGAATAACTAAGAACCATCTCGATCAAGTTACATTAAAAAAAAAAAAAAAAAAAAAAGGAATCGAAATCAGTTCATTTGTTTAATATAAAAGCTACGATGACATAGAATCATGCATGTTCGATTTGCTTTGTGGCATCGTAGCTCCAAAACGGGTGTACAGATTTTTCTTTGTTCGAAAGGTAATTTGATCGTGAGTGTCCTTATCCATGTTTTAAGAAAATCTGCTCAACTATTTGAAGATCATCACCTCTTTTCTAGTTGAAATCGGATACGGAACCATAAACTCAGATACAGAGGTACATCAAAATTATTACAACCCTGATTGTTAGCCGGGGGTTAAAAGTTTGATACGTAAAATGATGAAAAACTAGTTATTGACATTAAAATAGGGGGTGTAAAATTCTAAATTCGCCACTTGAATTGGCCCGTATATAAAAGGAATTAGCTAATCATTACTAAAATATAAGAAATAGTTTATACATATCTATCGTTGCCAATGCCAATCTAAATTATTGAAGAGATAAGATTTTTATTTTTGAAGTCGGTCACAAAAATTGAATATGTAATAAAATGGAATTTTTTCCTCCGGCATTTTACATACTATTTTAATTTATTTATATCACATAACAAAAGAAAAAAAAACACAAATAATTTATGAAAGTAAGTGCAAGTTAAGTTTACATTTTATTTTATTATTATAAATAATTCATCAAAAATAAAATATTATGTAGTAGGTACTGTTATTATAGAATCAATGAATTGGAAATATTAAACTGTATATTTAATTATTTTATTTACTTTATATAAATATGCATATGTATTATAAAACCTTAAAATTTACCGGGATACATTAAAATTTACCGTTTTATGACGGTAAACGTATGTTCGATCTTTTTAAGGTATAGCTTACTATATTCGTTTGTAAACTCGCGTTTTGTAAGTGGATGTTTTTTACCGATTAGTTAAAAAGAAATATTTTAATTTGTATTATTTAACTTTCCAATAGGAGTTTATTGTTTTCTCTACGTTTTTTTACGTTTTAAGGTCTCTGCAATGCTAAACCAATTTTACCAAATTTTGAATTTTATACTTTTAATATGCTGATTATGAAAATCAATTGAGGAGCTGAATGAAATAAGGGCGTAAGTTCACAAAGTTTACTTTAAGAAAAACGGTATATTTGTGAGCCAACTTATTAAGCTTTAGATATCTATTTTCGACCTTAAAATATTTCTATTCAAATTTCCAAAACTGTTTATACGCCCTACTTCCAATAATAAATTTTTTTATATAATATAAACTCAACAAATTTGTTACACAAAATATGATTCTCTAATTTCTGATTCGAACGTCTTCGGCTTTTTGCTGATTTTAGCAGGTTATATTTGATTAGCAGGTCCTTACTATATTGAAATATTTTTGAGTTTGAAGAATGTAATTCAATAATTCAATTATCAAAGTTTCAGGGGGTTACCGTTTAATTCATGAAATTTTATGGTAGGTAAAAAACAAAAAAAAAACCCATAGAAGTAAAAAGGTCATTAGGATACGCCCACTTACGCCCTTATTTCATTGTGATTGCAATAATTAGATTTATTAAGAAGTTATTGGTCTGATCTCCAGAAGTCATATACACACCTTTAGTTAGAACTTATTAAAATAAATAATATTGGTCCCAATCATGATACAAAACAAACAGTTACTATCTAACTACTTGACTTTTCAACCTGAACAAATATAACTATAAATTAATCAAATAGGTATATAATTTCTAATTTTATTTCATCAAATTTTCGCGCTTAATGGTTCCATCGAATTATTTTAAAAGAAAGTGAATTTAATTGTTTATTTTAAATCACATAAATTTAATTTAAGGATTTTAGTTTTCTATTTATTTCTTTATGCAAACTGTGCAGAGTCGTCTTTAGTACAATTATTAGAATTGTGGGACCCAAAGACAAACAATCGTAAACTTTCTTCGATCTCCGAAATGTTATTAATATATCTTGTAAGACCCAACCTGATTTAAAAACCTAACATGGCATACATAAAAACAGGAAGTAAAAATAAATAATCTATAATTAACGGATATATTAGTATAATCAGTTAGATGTTGTTTTTGCTGGTAATTTTTTTTTCTATTTTGAAAAATTTGTTAAAAATAGAGAAAAATTTGCATTATTTCTAACACTTTATTAAAGAAACATACCAAATATTTCGAAAACTGTTAGAGAAATTAAAAGCAAATGTTTCGGAATAATTTTAAAAATCACTTAGAAAAAATTTTCTTTATAAAATAACAAACAACTTTTGTAGGAAACATTTCTTGTTAACATACATGAAAAAACAGTCTACACTCATATGAAATCTTGGTCAAATTTAATACCCTCCTTCGAAAAAAAACAATTTTTTCTTGTATTATTTTTTTCAAAAATCCTTCGTTTAACAAATTTTCAACTGGATTGTGTCTAATAGGACATCCCTTACGTAGGTAAAATGGAATTTGTGATCATTAACAAAGTTGTAAATTGTTTTTTAAAGTCTTCTTGTAATAATTAGTAATACTAGCTCGACTCGTGAGGAATTCCGCGGCTAAAAACAACAAACAACAAATTTCGTAGAAAAGTGGTGAAAAAAGTAAAAAGTTCTTAAATTAATATTAGGAGAACATATATTAAAAATAGTAATTATATGTCTAGAGTATTAGGGGAGCATCTGTAAAAACTAACATGTTTGCCTATTACACTTATTATTTAAAATTATTTAAATTCATGATATTTTTTCGTTCAAATTATTTACCTAGCGTTTTTTTTCCTAAGCGGTACATTTTAAGACCGTCAGTATATTTTTCGTGAAACGTAAACTTAATAAACTTGAAGGGATGAATCATGAAATTTAATAAAGAAATAAGGAAGATAAGGTTAGGACAGGAAAAAACTTGCTAGAATAATAATATATAAAATTATTGATATAATTAAATATAAAAATTCCATCCGCGATGTAAAAACACAACAGTGTAAATAATATACACTTCACTTTTAAACTTGAGCAGAATTATAAATATATTTATCGTATTAATTAATTAGTTACGTCAAGTTAATTTTTAATTTTATATGTTTTTAATCAAATTATCGCGTTTAATTGTTTCATCTAGATTATATTTGAAAAGAAAGTGAATTAATTTTGTTTTTTATTTTAAATCACACAAATTTAGAATATTTTTAACATTTTTTCCAATTGTATTTAAGAAATTTTAATTTATAGATTTAAATCAATTTCATTTAGAAAGTATTTCCGACTAATAAATATTGTTATTCAGAAAACATCAATTGTATTTCGAATTAATAGGTAAATTTTATTTCAAAAAAACATCATTAGTGCTGAATTCAAATTATTAAAGACTAAAGTTGAATAATTCACTTTTGAAGTAAAAGTAATACCTACATCCAAATCGTAAATGTTAAAAATTTCAATTAGTTGACAAACAAAAAATTCGATTAGATGAAAAATTACACTCTGTCTCTAGAGCTCGTATCACCGAACCGGCTAAGGCGCTTGGTATGAATCCAAGAGGTCCGGATTCGAGTGTATTTTATTCAATTCTCTTTAATTGGGATTACTCGAAAAGTTATACCTATTTCTTTATAGTTTTCGCCACTGTATCATAAATAAACATCAGCTATAACCAAAGGGCTTTGACGTTAAAATTCGTATACAAGATCTAGTAAACAAAACATAAATAATAAATAAATAAATAAATAATAAATAAAAATAGAAAAGAATATTGTTCATTTTTTTGTAATTTCTAGAAATTTCTTACCAAAAAAATGAAATATCTATTTTATAAATTTGAATAACCGTTAAAGTATTCGTTTTAAATCAGGAAATTTCGATTGAGAGATTGATATTAAAAATTTTTCGATATTCTATGATACAAATCTGATCGATAAATAATATACCATGAGTTTTACCTATAAATTTTTCTTTCTGGCAAAAAGTTATTTTCTAACTAACTAACAAAGTTAAATTTTACTCGACATATAGGTAATTTTCTAATATTTTTAAACCATGTATAGAATTTTTGATGATTTCTGCCATTATTTACCTCATAATTTGAATGGTGGAAGCGCATGGAAGACATATATTTGCTTAGTGTGATAGATGGTTTTTAGTCTTTGAAACTATTTATTTTATTATTTTAAAATTATTTCAATATAATATATTAAAAATTTAAATAATTATCTACTATTTTGGACTGATACACTAATTTTAATCCATTTTGATATTAATTAATAATCAAATTATCTAAAATTAGCAGTATATTAATAATAATTTGACAATGATATTCCACAATTATAAATAACGGTATTAAATGAAGCAAAATATGCATTTAGAATATTTCTTGCAAGGTTAAATAATGATCTACATTCTAATTATATACAAATAATTATTGTATTAATCTTTAATTTTAAATAATAAAAATAATTAATTTTATTTCAATGTTAACAAGATTTACAGATAAAAAAAAAATGTATTATTTTACTAAATTATTTAATTGCTATTCAATTGAATAAAAATAATATACTTTTTTAAGTATACTCATTTAGTCTGCTGGTAGACCGGACTATGGAAAAAATAAGTTATTAAATTACATTATTTTAAGATTTGATGGCCACGCCAAAACCTTTGTCCAAAAGTTTTGTTCTTATCATCCCTCTTTGAGACAGAAGTGTTTACGAGTTAAACGGTTTATTATTTCAACAACAAGTGAAATTTACAAAATGTATAAAACCTCCGACAAATGCGATTTTTTCCCTGTAAACAAATTTTTGAAAGCCATAAAATGTTCTCAATCAAGTCGGTTCGATGCCACTGATAAACACACATGTGCACAGATAAACACTCTAAACTTATAACACTTCTTCTTAAATCAATATCAAAGTGATGATCAAAGACATTAGATGAGATGAAAAGGATACTTAGAGAGCTATCCATTGTTTGGGACAAATTTTTGGAAATATTTTAATTGAAATTGAAATATTTGAGTTGACTTTGTTCTTTTGAATTATTGTTTTGAATTATTTTACCTATTTACTTTTCGGAATGAATTGAGTCGGGTTTATTTGACCATTCATTTCGATAGTAATTATTTATATGTTAAAATTATATGTCATGCATTTTCCAAACTGAATCGATTTTGAAGATCTTCGCTAATTTTTTAGTTTTTTTGGGTATAGAACTCTAAGCTCGCACATGAACACATAGCTAAGAACACTCTCCGTTAAATTACCTTTGAAATGAAACCAAAAAATTAAAATCGGCTAATCCGTTTAGGCGCTACAATGCCACAGACAGACAAACACACAGACACACACACATAACGGTCAAACTTATAACACCCCATTTTTCAGTTCAGTACCCTTGACGACTCCAAAATATCTCCCGACTAAAACCTAGTATAAAATGTTTTCAGAATTACAAATTTTTAATTTTTTACCTTTAATAAACCGCAAACTAAATAATTAGATTATATTTTTGTATGGTTTAATGTTTGTAAATTCAATTATTCTTAGATAATGAAATAATTTCAATATATTTCAATAAAAATGTAGGCTAGCCTCAAAAATGTAATCATCCTAAGAGCTAATGATTTACATTTAACACTTTATAAATAAAACTAGTTTTAATTTACAAGGATTTAGTACGATGTCAATGTTTTTAATTAAAACCACCACAATTCAGCCTTAATTTAGTAATGAAATATTTTATACAATTTTAATTACTTGCTTCTTTAAGCTATAGAGTACGTCAAATTTAATTTTTGTAATTAAGCCTAATTTTAAAATTAAACACAGATTAAATTAATAAATTATTAGGATATCCCAGGTCAGTATAAAGTAGGTACATATGAAAAGCTCTGGGACAATGATAATAGAAATTCCTTTTCGTACAATGATTAAGGACGCTATCAAAATAATGAGTGTATGAAAATATTTGAGACTTGGGTTTCAAATTTTGAGGATGAATTCTATTAGAACCTGAGAAAATTAGACGAAACTTAAGAATAAATAAGAAAAGGGATCATGTTGATAAAGATGCTTCTATATGTAAAGTTTAAGTTTAAGCACCATTGCGTCATTTATGCGCGGTTTAGATGAGAATTGAATGGCACACCCCTTAGTGTCTCACCCCTTCACCAAGAAATATGTACAGCGTTGCTGAATGCTAACTGTGCATAGTTATTCGATTTATTATATCTGGATTTTTTAGAGTTTTTTGCATTTTTGTTTTGTAATGTTTCGATTCATAATCAGGTTTTGAAAAAAAGCCGTTGGCACTCCGAAAGTACATAAAAACTACCCTTTATGATCATAAGTTACATCTTTTTCCAGAATTTCTACTCAATTCCTTCATTTTTCGAAAAGTTATCAAAGAAAGTTGAAAATATGAGGTTACTGCGATTTTCGTGAGCTTTTGAGGTTATTTTGCTATGTTCAGGGCTCGGTACCAAGCAAGGTCTATGCAGAAATTCTTAAAAACAATTCTTTTTTTTTCCGTCTCAATCCGATTTTTAAAGCAGAGATATTCAGGAAAACGTCACCAATGATCACAATGTAAAGATACATTATCCCTGTCCCAAAACCGCGTACAGAAGGTCGTGCGGATCGGTCCGGAACCGGAAAAATCCTTTCCTGTGTTATTTACAACGAAAGAAATCTATGTATTTAAAAATAATTAGCCTTCTCCCAAAATTTTCAGAATTGATTATCAAAATCCGGTAGATTTACCCAACTATTAATAAATTTGAAATTTTCGCTTTTGCAATCGAATCTGCAATAATATTAATATTTTGTGAAAGATGTTCAAATATTATTTAAGAATTTTGGTATACTTAAGTATTTGTTTTTCAAAAGTTAAAATATATGCCTCGTAAACAGGAAATTTAACGATAAAAAGAAATTAAACCTTTCGTAATGAAAATTATTATAAATAATAAATCATAAATAGAAAATTCTTAAATCTGAGACTTCAGATTTGAATAATTTTAGAGTTGTGGCAACCCTAATACCTTAAATATGAAATTAAGAAAGAAATTAACATTTTAAAAAAAATACTTACAGATATTATACAAAATTTCATCCTGAGACGGGTTAATTAATAAGAATATGAATAAAAAATCAAAATACTCTTAATAATAACCTTGGGTTGATATTTATATTATTTATTGAGATAAATCTATACAAAAACAACCTTTCACTTCAAAAAACACATATAGAACACACTAAATTAATAATACTTTAATTTTAAAATGGTAAAAAATTAATAATTAATAATATCTATTAAGAAATACAATATGTAACCAATTGGTTCTACTAAAAGACTAAAAATAATACTACAGGTGTGGCTTATTTATTTAGCCAAAAACATTTATTTGTTACAAGTTTAGTTGCAACAATTCAATTAAAATATTATTATTGAACACACTTGGTTTTTATATAATATATCCCCCGCCTTTTTGACTTCATTTTATACCGCACTTTTATATAATTTTTGTAGTTTTGAATAAAAAGATTTTTTGAAAAAAAATAGAACCGAATTCATAAATAAAACAAGTGAAAAAAACACAATTGACGGTGAGTTAATTGTTGAAATACCCTGTATAGAAAGTGTTGGATGTAGTCGTTACAAATTTGGGACTAAAATTAGGATACCTTGATATGTATTTCATATATACAGGATATAAAAAAGAATAAATCTAAAATTTGCCCAGGCACAATTATCTAAAATAGGTTCTAACTATAGAAAAATAATCGGATTTGAATTGCCTATTGTTCATTCGAAAGAAGTTTCAAGTTTTGTTCCAAAACCCAATAAATTCGGTATGGTTCTAAAACGTTGCACAAAATTTAACCACTTCTAAGTCTCACAGAGTGGTTTCTATTATTAATAATGGGGGTTTAACCTCCGTTTTTGTGACGCATTCCTAATCACAGAGGCCACCCACATCATTTTTTGTTAATCTTTATTTATTTTATTACAAGCATATTTACAATTACATTTTTGATGTGGGTGGAGTCGGTTACTTCGTTCTTATCCAAGCGACGACAATGTGATCAATTCTGCACTCCCATTAATTATAAATTGTTCACACTGCCACTGCCTGGGTTCGAACCCGCAACCTAAGTCTAAATAGTCTAACGTTCTAAAACTAGCGTCTTAGACCGCTCGGCCATTTAGGCTCCTAAATGGCCGAGCGGTTACGAGTTTAGAGTGGTTTCTAAACAATTCCAAGTTTGTAACGATTAGAAATATTGATGTTATTAAGGAAAATTTTGTTATGGGTGTTCATAAAATCACTTATAATTAGCCCATTTCCACTTGTCCTTCGATATCGATCTGAATTTTTATAGCGTACTCAAATCAATACTCAATATGGGTCAATTAGGTCCGTAGGGTCCATCTTGTAAACCGTAAAAGATAGAACAAATGTTTGATTGTAATAGTTGTTCCTTATAAAAAAATAAACAAGTTTTGTTTGAAATATTTTTAGTAAATGGCATATTTTCTGGTAAGAGCGCAAATTCGCGCAATATTAGCGCAATATTTTGGTGTCCACTTTCTCCAAAACTACAAAAGAAAGAAAGTTGAAAATTTGTAAAAAGTTTTTGAAATTACTTCGAAAAATTTTTGCAAACAAAAACCAAAATGGGTTAGTTTTTAAAAGTTTGCTAATTTATTAAAAACAATGCAAACATTGATATTCAATACTATCTAAACTGGGTATTTCAACAATTAAATCAATCAATTTTTAATTTTTACATGTTTTTTTATTAAATTTTATATATTATGGAATGAAACTCTAAACTATCCAAAAATTCATTTCTTTATGCTTATACCTATATCCTTATCCTAGTAGTACCTATAGTTGCGTTAAGTTGAGAACCTCCTATTTTTTGAAGTAGGTTAAAAACCAGACCAATAATGTTACACTTTCTTTACATAAAAATTATTCTTATAAAATTCATCAATAAATTTATTATTGTATTTTATTATATGCTAATTTATACAATTATTTAATGATACATAAATTAGTAAATACAATATATCAGAGAAATTTTTTACTTGGTATTATTTATTATAGTAACTTACAAAAAAAAATTATTAGGAGAAAGAGAATCTGAGAGCAAGGTAGTGCTACTGCCCTTGACAAAGCAAGCAGTACCATGCTTAAGTAAACTTTTACTTAAAACGATTTAATGTATTTTTAAACCCTTGTAATAGTTAAATAAGTATTTTCATCAATTTTTATCCCATTACTGAATAATATAGGAAGGTAGATGTAATATTCTACAGTCCAAAATTCGATTATATATCTTCAATGGATCCTAAACGTTTTAAAATCTTTGAAACCCACTAATTTTGGGTCACGCTTTTCCGCTGTGATGTCAGTTTTTTGCTAGCTATTACTTATATGCTTAATTCCGGGACCATGATTCCACTTTCTGGAAACCTATTATAGCTAGGTTAATTTTGATTATAAATTTGAAAAGTATTGCGCAAATTTAGTAGGATTACATACTTGGTTTATCGAAATTGGATAAAATTTGGATGTGATAGAGCAAAATTCAATATTTTGGATTCTGATGACGTCATAAAGTTAAAAAATTCGATTTTTTTGATAACACAAGCTAATTTGATCCGATTTTATTGGAATTTTTTTTGAAACCCACTAATTTTGGGTCATTCTTTTCTGCTGTGATGCCAGTTTTTTGCTAGCTATTACTTATATGCTTAATTCTGGGACCATGATTCCACTTTCTGGAAACCTATTATAGCTAGGTTAATTTTGATTAAAAATTTGAAAAGTATGGCCCAAATTTAGTAGGATTACATACTTGGTTTATCAAAATTGGATAAAATTTGGATGTGATAGAGCAAAAATAAATTTTTTGGATTCTGATGACGTCATAAAGTTAAAAAATTCGATTTTTTTGATAACACAGGCAAATTTGATCCGATTTTATTGGAATTTTTTTTGAAACCCACTAATTTTGGGTCATTCTTTTCTGCTGTGATGCCAGTTTTTTGCTATCTATTACTTATATGCTTAATTCCGGGACCATGATTCCACTTTCTGGAAACCTATTATAGCTAGGTTAATTTTGATTAAAAATTTGAAAAGTATGGCACAAATTTAGTTGAATTACATACTTGGTTGATCAAAATTGGATAAAATTTGGATGTGATTCTTCGATCGTCCAATAAGCAAATCTGGAGTTTCCGTTTTTTGACATTTCATTCCATTTTTGCACTAGCTGGGAACATCCCAGACATTAAGCCATCCTACCATATAGTTTGAATTATAATAAACAGGAATTGGATGCAATTATAATAAAATATTAGTATTTTAAACAACCGTTTTGTTTGCAACATGATTAATAACGGATTGTAATAAAATGTGACTATTTAAAAAAAAAAAAAGTCATAAAATTACGTGTATTAACACAAAAACATTTGTGTGTTTCTAAATAATATGAGAATTGAATATCAATTAAGTACAGACTAACTACCTACTACACCTTTTGGTACTTTTCTCATATTTTTATATCACATTACATATCAAAATGTCAATGTTACATAATAAGACAAATATATTTTAGGTGCATCACGATTTCGCTTTTATTAACCGGAAAGATTGTAACTATATGCTAGCATTCACAGAGCATACAACAGTTTTTTCAAACAGTTTAAAAAATATGATCACGCGAATAACTCTCGCCCCCAGAATTTTACAGCAAATTGAATATTTACTGTTCAAACTGTGCTTTAAGAGATATTTTTGGTTGCTGACTACGAATGTCAGATTATACGGATTCTGTCACGTCTTCCGAAAATCGTGCTATTTTTTGTCAAAAATTTCATTTTTTTGGCACAAAAACGGCATATTAGGTGTTTATCAAAAATGACTCGATTTTCGAAAAACATGATAGAGTCCGTGTAATCGGATTCAGAATCAGTAGCCAAAAATACCTCCTAGAGCAAAGTTTGCATGATAAATACTCATTTTGCCGTTTTTGTAAGTGAAATATTTGGCCAAAAATGGTACGATTTTCAAAATACGTGACAGAATCCGTTAATCTGATGTCAGATTCGTAATCATCGACCAAAAAAATCTCCTGGATAACAGTTTGGACGATAAATACTTCTGATTTTGTGCTAAAATTAGAATTTCTGGTCAAAAAAGACACGATTTTTGGAATACGTGACAGAATTCGTGTAGTCTGACATCGGATTCGTATTCAAAGACCCAAAATACCTACTAGATGACAATTTTAAGTCAAAATAAACAATTCAAAAAATTTTTGGCTACATATGCCCCCCCCCCCACTGGGGTATGTGACCCATGTGAGTTGGTTGAATGTTCCTTGGAGTCCTATAAACACCTTACAAAAAGTTTCATTCAAATCGGTGCTGTTACCCAACTTTTCCTATGCTTCCCGGCTTATTTGTTGTACTATTATTGACAGTTAGAAGCAATTTTGACTGGTTATGGGATTTGACAGTAACATGCATATTATTTATTTGTTTCAACGGCTTCAACCAAACCACTGTGGCAACACTGAGAGCAGGTAAATTTTATAACTTTCATATCAAGCCATTCTGGCAACACTGAACACTATAATAAAGTTATTCTATGTTTCTTACGATCTATCTGAATTTTGACTTTTAGACCAGATGACTATATCGGTAAAGATTTAGGTAGATCTTACGTAAAATCGATTTTTATTAGGTAGAGATTATTTATTTAATCTAGAAACTGATTCGTAAATTAATTTCTGAGAAATTGTGAAACATGTGAGAGAAAATTTGCAGGAAATGACTTGGGAAAGGAAATAAAATGAATGTCAGATACATAAAACATTAAATTCATTTACAAATATAATTAAAAATGAAAAATTAATGATACATAAAACTACAAACGGTTACCATAATAGAAATAATTAAAAACATTTAAGAAAATTAATATTGACGTTGTCTTTGATGGGCGGGATGTGTCCTTCGCATTAATGGATTCCATGGACGATAAGGTGGTGTTATAGCAATATCCATATAATCACCAATTGTAAACCTACATTGACTTAATGTTTTTGAATCATCAGCACCTTTCTGTCCGGTACATGTTGTACCAATTTCACGCATACGATATGTAGGAGCTCGCATATCAGGATATACTAATGCAAAATCAAAATATGTTCCTTTTTTACGTGTATCAGGATTGACTTCACGTACCAAAGATGATAATTCATGTAATGTTGCATCTTGCCATGTATAAATTTGTAATTCATTTGCAGGAACATTACCCCGTGCATATTCATTTAAATTGTTATGTCGATTATGGGTTACAAATACTCGTAAAAGTAATGGACATGTCTGAAAAATAAGATTTGAAAAATACAATTTTTGCTTAATTATATTTTTTGGTAATTGTACAAAGTACCTTCTCTCGATCTACTGGTTTTTCAGCAGCAGGCTTTTCTTCTACAATCATTGATTCGACGCCGGGTCCAGACATTTCCTATAAGATTAATTTTGAGGTTATAAATAATTTCTAAACATTTTCTATAAATTCTATTGATTAAAAAATACTTACAGGTTCTGTTATTTGTATCGATAATACACTTGAATTCGATTTCAATGTATAAGTAATTACTAAATTTTTGTTTTATTGTTCTTTACATTTACAAAAACAAATTTTTTTATGTGATTTTGTAAACAAATTTTAAACTGTACGCCTATGTACCACTGATCTCTGTTCTATCACCTTGGATAGCATACTTGTTACCATAGACGTAGTAATATAGACGGTGCGATACATATACTTTCTGTGTTGAAAAGTTGTGCCAATTTAAGAAAAAGGCAGCCTCTGTAAAGCTAGCTTTGTTCCCTGGGTGGTGATTATAGACGTATGACAGAGATAACGATAAAATCGATTGACGTAAGAATCATCAAAATCTATCTACGCGTTAGGTCTTTAGTGTGCCAAATACGAACACACATACATAAACATATATATGGACTGCTAAACACATTACCACTTCCTTTCGTCGCGCAGTCGGGTAAATATTTAATATTCAATTCATTCTCATCTTGGTAGAACTAGTTAAGGTATGCTCTTTTGTAGGTAGGAGTAGGATGGGGACATTCTCTCACTCTCTTGCACGGTACCCAGTCAGCGCCATATTGCTTATTTATTTATAGTTTAGCGCTGAGAATGTTTTTAGGACATTTACAGGTCCTACCATTATTAGTTTATAAGTCGATAGCGAGCCCTTAGCGAAAGAAAATCCCACATAATTATATATGAGAAAATTGGAAATTTGTTCTAGTTTAAGAATCTTTTTGTAGGCACTTAGCGCCTTCACTATTCCATTTGAGCTGTCAAATTGGTCAATGTTTTGTTTACATATTAAAAATTGAAAAAATCTGAGGCGGAAAAAGTTCATTAATCATTAATTTATTTATATCAGGAACTATTTTTCACACAAGGATTGTTCACACAAACATATTCATGTTTTTTACAACATTTGAATCAGGAAGCGGGAAAAAGCTAAAATGGCGTCGACTGGGTACATGCACCTACTGAACCAAAACTGGTCCTACATCGAGCATACCTTGTCTAGTTCTACCAAGGTTGTAACCCATGAATAGTTTGTTTTTTCTACCACCAGACTGCGTGTCTCGATTTGCCAGTTCCTAATACGAACACACATACATACACATATATATAGACTGATAAACACATTACCACTTCCTTGCGTCACGCAGTCGGGTAAATATTTAATATTCAATTCATTCTCATTAGTGGCATCTGTGAATGTTTAATATAAATAAGACAAATCGTTCATTCCAAATATAAATAATAAACCCACCTACACAATTTGTTTACAAGCTGCAATATAAAAATACCAACTCTATGGTAAATCCAGGGTAATTATTCATTTTCGGCCGGAGTAATTCTTTATTATTACGATTATAGTGTTGTGATGTATTTGCTTTTTATAATTCACTGAATTGTGTGTTTGATCATGAAAAAATTGAATACAAGTATTTTAACGTGATTATCAAGTTTGTGTTTGAGTCAAAATAAACCAACGATTGCTATGAAATGGCGAATTCAAATTCGTGTGACACATTAAATAATGAGGACATTGATTCGAACATTATAATAAATGAATTGGATGGGTTACCCAACTGTCATCCTAATTTGGAACAAGAATCTCAAATAGAAAATGATTCATCCGATCATACACCAAATGATTTCGAGGATCTACCGACATCATTAATAGTAACAAATATCCATGACAACGTTTTTGCAAATGAAAAACAAAAAGCAGAAATGGAAGCACTATTTAAACAATATGGTGAACCCTGTACATTTCAATGGTTACGAAGTTTTCGAAGATTACGTGTTAATTTTAAATCACCAACATCAGCAGCAAATGCACGATTACAGTTACATCAATATCCAATATTGAATTCTGTTATAACATGTTATTTTGCACAGCCTGTGACACCGGTAACAACAAAAAATTTACAACCACCTGCACCGGTTAAACAGTTTTTAATATCACCACCCTCATCGCCACCATTAGATTGGGAACCACGTCCAGAGAATGAACCATTAGTTAATCATGATTTATTGGCGGCATTGGCAACGCTAGCACCAGGTAGTTCACATGAATTACATTCACCACAACCTGGACAACCTGGTATTGTTGTTCATACTGCAGCTCAAGCGGCTGCTCAAATTGAGCATGATAATTTAACAAAACCAAAAATAATGCATACCAGGTGTCCCGAATTTTAAATATCGTAATATCATGAAATTATCATTAACATTAATTTTATAAACTGGTTAATAATGATAGAACTGTAAACTGGTTACGCCTAACGCATATTTTTAAATAAGGTTTCGTATGAATCTCATGTTAAGTCAAAGAAAGAAGATTTAGGATTGAGGACCTACTCCTACAGGTAAGAAATAGTTACATATCACGTATAAGACGTATCACGTATCACGTGAGCGTTTGAGCAAAAATCACAAGTCCAAAATATCAAAAATTGAAGTTCATTTATAGAATTTTTCTCAAACACCCACGAACTTTGAATTTTTATAAAATAAAGAGCTCAATAGTTTAGGAGTTATGGGGAATAAATTTAAGATATCGTGAGAATAAAGTAAAGTTCACACTCAATTATGTAATTAACGTTTTTTAACAAATTTTCTAATTATTTTTGTTCAAAATACTGCCCTGCTACCTCACAATATATTTTTGGCCTTAGAAGAAATATTTCTTTGAAGAGTATCTGGGTCGTATACTCGTATTGGTATCACGGCCTATTAAATTTAATATTTCCCATTGCCCATAACCCCTTAGCTATTAACATGGTGATGGACTACCTAGAAAACCTTGAAAACTTGACTCTTTCAGGGAATTTTAAAATCGAATCTCTGAGATTGAACTCCAGATTTGATTATAGATATCTTGGAATTTATCTTAAGCGAAAAACCTGTTTACAATTGCACACTTAATAGATTTTTGTACTGAAATTATGACAAATTCTAATGAGTCGATCATTTGTTGCCCCCTTTCATAATGATCTACAAAATGGTCCTATTTAAATTAAATGTGTTTGAAATCTTGCGTGGTTCTTTGTAAGATGATCTCGAAAACTATTTTGAACAATTATTAAAACCAGACATTATTAAATATTAACTAGTTTATAAAATTAATATAATTATCAATGATAATTAAAATATTGATATATTAATTAAATAAAACTATATGGTTTATAATCGTTACAATTATATTATGCTATTTGCATATATATGAATTGATGTGATTTGTATTGATTTTAGTATTTCAATATGTATATGACATGTTCCTTTTTAATTAACTTTATTAATTAAATTAAATTAATATTAATTAATATAAAACAAACAATTTTTTTAATATAAATTGAGAGGAGAGCTTCAAACAAAAAATATAATATATAATAAATAAATATAAAACAAAACGTAAAATTAGAGAAGCAAAAGAAAGTATAAAATAATCAATATACAATAATAATATTGACTTAGTACGAAGCTTTTATCACGCCGAATTCAAAATAGAATTATTTTTTTAGATAGATTATGATGTAGATGATGCAAGGGCGTTTCATAAAAAGGTTTCCTGGATAAACATTTTCGAAAAAAAAAAACTATGTCGGTGTCGTAAAAAAATTAAGAATGAGTAAATTCTGTCATCATTCTGCAAGGGTTTGTTACTCTGTCTATATCAAAACATGTTTACAAAGTATCAACAATCTTGTTTACTTTGGGACAGGACTATTGTTCTGGGTTCGAATACTTCCAGGTTGAAAAATTTTCGCCTCCTAACAAGGTGGAAATTGTTTATTTTATACATGGCATATCAGTAAATTTTCAAAGAAGTTTAATGAGAGAGGTATTTGATAAAAATTATGACTACTCGTCTCTAATTTGATATTTCTTTCACCGAATTGAGAGTGTCGTCAAATTAAGAACTAGCAACATATCTAAATACAAAAAATACGCATTGGGTAGGATTTAAATTTAGAATGTAAAACATGAAATGTTTCCGAATCGGATCGCCATAGATGCTTTTATCACTGAAAGATCTCTACTAGAATTCTCTACATTTGAAAGGGGATAAAAATCTAAAGAAAGTCTTTTATAATTTCCGAAATTGAGAATATGCACAAATAACAAAAAATGAATTATTTTTGGCGTAAGTAAGAAAGAAAACACGTGATTTAACTAATGGCTAGAAGGAGGTTTCAGATTGGTGTCACTAACTTTGATTTTAATTACGGAATAGAATAAAAATTGTATAAACTTCTACAGTTTGTCGGCTTAGTACTTTATGACGTTTTTAAATCGATAAAAAGGCTTTGTTTTTATCACTTCAGATGTAAAATCGGAAAATGTATAGCCAGAGCTCCTTTTTGGTGTTGCCTAGTATTTTATGAGAGATAAATTCACATGTGCTACTCATTAAATATTTATTAAATAATTATTAATTGATTAAAAGGCTACCATCCATTATAGATATAGGATGTCTCAAAATTATCACATTAGAGGAGCAGGAGATATAGCGGATACAATTTGTGCAGTTTTTGGATCCGACGATTCGAATTTTGAGAATTCCTAGATTAATATTAATGAAATTTGTATAACAAAGTTGTAGAAAATAAAATTTACTACAATTTTTCTTAATGCTTTTTCTCATGTTTCCCATTCATGGAAATATTTACGTTCAATGTTTTCGATAAAAAATTAAATTTAACTTTATTTTTCGAGAAATTCTTAAAATTACAATCGATAATATCTCGTTTATGGCACACAGGATCCAAAAATATCTTTGTTTCTAGAATTTTATCCTGTATACCATTCTTCTCTTACAGTTTTTAGTTTTGAGACACCTCATATAACAATGTGAACATGTTCCTAAAGATGTGTACATTGTTTATAAGATTATATTTTTATATGTTTGTTCTTTTTTATTTTTAAATATTTGTTGTATAAATGAGAACACCTCGCAGATAGTCGAAAATAATCAGATCATAGATTTTATGTAATGAAGTATGGATGTAGCTCGCAGTGGTCTAAAAAAATTGTGTATTAGGTTTAAAACCGTTGCTTAGCAGCAAATCATAATGACTAATACTTTTTTTGAAAATGTTTAAAAATTATTTCACCTATAGAATGCAACGTTATCAGCAAGTAACATGGATTTTTTTCACAAAAATTTGGGTTCCACACCAAAAGATTAAATCTCATTAAATTGTAAACTATAAGAGGGGATATAAGTAGGAAGTTTTTCAGTGACGCGAGCGGATAACTACTAGTGTTTTCATAAATACAACAAATTTTAATGTGAGTAATTCTAATGTAGATAAATAGTAATATTTTTCAAATTTTCTTAATAACTTGATTTCAAGTCATCCATTTTTTTCGCACTACTTGAAAACTTTTTGTAAATGGGACATTATACATAACGATAAACTAACTTTTTTGTTAAAAAATAAAATTCCTGAATATATGGACCTCAAGCTGCTTGGATAAAACACGTACTTTTGATGGACAAGCACTTACGAAATGTTTGATAATTCGGCACCTATGTTTATGAATGTAATTATTATGTAACTTTAATAGTAAATTTTTGTTGAACCTCGAATGTTACTAGTCAAAAAGTGAAATTATTTCAAAAGTTATTTATTCTTTATAATACATAATTTAATGTTTTAATTTTTAAATCTTGTTGGAAATAATTTTGATTAGAAGTTGATTTGATATTCGGGAAATTGAAACTAATAGTTTAGTCAAACACGTACTGTATTTTTTGTGAGAAAGAAAGGGAAAAGAAGAATGTGACTTAAGAAAGCTGTAAATGTATTATCACTTTTCAATAATAGTGGCGAATTTCGAAAGTGCACTTAAAAAATGTTTGTAAGCTATAATGGGTCAAAAATAAGCAAAATTCGTTTCCAAGTTTATTTGACAATAATATTTATTTCATGTTTGTTATTCCTTTAAGTAAGATTTGCTCCTCGGAATAAGCCACTTTAAAATAATTTATAAAATCGCAAGTCACAACAAAAGACGTTAGCGCCAAATTCAGTAGGTTCCATTTTACAAGAAACCTCGATATTTTGTGCCCTCCCCCCTCTTTCTCACAGGAGTGTCGTAGAATCGGTAGCTAAAACTGTACAATTTATTAATGAATTGTTTCAAGTGTAAAATTTTATTCTCGACCATTTTTTCGAAATATTTCTTTGTGGAATCGGTAGATTTTGTCCAAAAATGGATTATATCTAACGTGTTATTTCACTGTCCTTTTTCTATTCTGAAAATAATATATATCATTACTTTAATCAAATTTTACCCATTCTACAAATAAATTTTTCAAAAAGTGACGGTAGTTTGAATTCCGAAAAAGAAATTTATGATTTATTATTGCTTTGTATTAATTGTAAGGATTGTTAATTCTACTTAAATCTCATAAAATTGATTATCACATGCATGTGTTTATTTACATATCACAAATAGTTTTAATGCCAACATACTTCATTTTCTGAAACTGTTTGTCCAGGTGAAGTTATTGGGTTATCTATCAACACTGAGTAAGGGCGATTTTTAGGGAGCTTCCATACTTCAGTTAAGACCTCGGCAAATTTTTAATTACACCATCAGCAAATTTATGAATATTTTCTTTTTTTTTAACAAAGCGGTGTCTATAGCAGTGTTGCCGGGTCCCCTAATTAAGCTTTGCAGATCCCTCAATATCGCCCTTGTTTAATGTTGTTGGGCAACCTAATAACTTCGCCTGGAGAAATTTTAAGCTATGAAAAAATAATAACCGAAAATAAAGTATGCCGGCTTTTGGATAAAATTTGTTCGCATAATGTTTTATTTTCTTTTAAGAAAAATTCAATAAAATTAATTAATTAATATTTATCTAACAGGGTAGTATTTTAGAATAATAAATAGTAATTAATATAATTATATTACTTTGTGATTCTTCAGTATATTATATTTTTTTAGTAGATTTTGTAGTACACATATTTTTTAATAAATTCTGTATGAAGTAAAAATATTTGTACAAAATTATCAAACAAAACAAAAGTAAAAACGAAATTTTGTTCTTAGGTGATAATGTTGCGTCTTCTTGGAGAGAAATATAAACTTTTTAAATTATGTTTTTTATGGAAATTATCGGAATGATAAAATTGTTTTCGACCAATTACAAGTTGTTATTTTGGTAATCGAAAAAAATAGACCGAAGATTTTCTAGGCGCGGAATATTGTTGTAATTACGAGTTGTTTATGTTGAGTTTGTCGGATATAGAGAAGTTGGTTGAGTTCTGAAGTAATTAGCTCTTGCTTTTAAAAATGGGACACTATTACAGAAATCTTTTTCGGTGTATTTTTTCCGGAAAAGAGGTTAAATTCTTCTAAAATATTCTTAAACAATTTGTAAAAAATTCTTTCATTTTTTACAAATATTTTGCTGCTTAAACAAATATTGAAAGCATATTAAGCTTTTACTTTAATAAAAAAAATGTAGGTTGGATAATTTTTAATTAGTTAGCCAAAGTTTTGATAATTAGAAGATAAATTAGTTTTGATAATTTAGAAATTAAATTTTTACACTTGTAGCAAAATTTCGTAACGGTTCAAATATCATAATGAAAGTAAGACAAAATAATATTAAGAAATCTCAGAGCCAGGTTCGATAAAACGTTTAAAAGTACAGAGAGGTAAATTCAATTGTTTAATCTTACGAATAATCACGAGAAATTACGAATTTTCTGGCTTTAATCTAAGGTAATGAGGTTATGGAAACACTTCGTATATAGTTTGAGAGTTCTATCAAATAATTAGTCGAAAACCTGATCTAGTTCTCGCAAAATTATTTGGTGAAATTATCAAGTTGTAATTTGATTCGGAATTATGTTTAATAACTTTTCATAAATTTTTTTAATTCTGTTTAATGTTACAAATTAGAAACATGGGTTCAAAATTGAATGAAATTCTAGGATGTCGTCATACAAAAGATTTTGTTTGAAACTTTAATCAGTTAAAATATAAAACATCCTTATAAATGTTTTTATGTCCCCCACATTGAATTTTATTTATGTTTTCTCAAATTTATGGACTTGTCAAACTTCTAATTGACCAATTTATTCATACTATTCGTCTTTAATTCTAATACTAACAAGTAATGTTTTGTGAAAAACAAATATGTGTTTAAAAAAATTACGTATTACATGGGAACTTAACTGTATAATTACCCTAGTAGAGATAGAAGTTTTTTGTTTGGAAATAGTAATTGAAAAAGGTAATGTGAATCTTAAATCTTTTGAAAAACGGCGGGTGTTAGTAGCATGTATGTAATACTCTTAGACCATTAAGTACATTGACTCGGCATTGCATATATTTCCGTACAGTGAGAGATGTGCCAATATTTGAGGTAATTGCTTGGGTCAGTTAGGGACATTTATCAAAAGAATATGGAGATTTATAGACATTTATAAAAAAATAATTATTACGTATCACTTTACATTTTTTCTTACGAATCTACAATGACAAGTATGACAAAAACACTTTGTTTTGACATTTCTACACTGCCGTCATGATGGATTTGACCCAAGCAATTACCTCAGATGTTGACACGCTGTTAAAATCGTTTGACGTTCAGTCTATGTAACCTAATGGTCTAAGGTAATACTACTATATACCCAGTGCCTCATTTACTCCACGGAAAGGAAAGAAAGAAATAGTAGTAAGAAAAATTTTAAGTTCGTTTAAAAACTTCGTGTATTTATTATCTATCTGTACTTGGGTAAATTTGGTTTTTAAAATATACAAAGATATTTTTAACGTCGATCTAAAAGACTCCAGCGAATTTATATTTTGCGAATTTAAATCAAATTATTTCATCCAAATTCTACTAGAGACCTCATAGTTTTGACAATGTGAGGTCACCATCTTTATCTTTCTCTAAATTAAGGTTTCATCTTCCAATTTAAAATAAGTAAAAATGCGGACAATAAAATGTGTTATTAAAGAAGGAATTGATATTTTTTGAGTAAAATAAAGTAAACTGTTCAAAAGAAAGTAATTTATAATTAATTATAACATTATAAGAAAGTTAAACAAAATGTAATAATTTAGATATCGAATATGAGATATCGTTAATTAGATATTACAAAATTATAAAAGAAATAATATTAAAAATTTTAGGATTAATAAGAATTTTAGCTGAACATCAAAATCTGATTTGTTAACTTTAAAATATAATTCTACTTCTTGTTGGTACATATCTGTCGATTCGATTTGTTTTTTTAAATCTAGATTTTGGTTTAAACAATACCTAAAGACTAAAGACACACTAGGTCACTTATGACAATTTGGCTAACTATGGTTACTAAATTCTTAATCGAATGTATTTAGGAAAATATTTAGAGAGACTCATATTTAATCTAAAACTTTTGCCTAAATACATTAGACTAAGCCTTAAGGTGTCTGGCCTCTAGGCACTAAGTCACCAAACGCCTGGTTTTATCTTAACTACTTCCTTATGTTGGTGGTCAGGCGGAAATACCGAGCTTTTTAATGACATGGGGATAATTACTCTTCGTGTCCTTTTGATAAAATCTTTATTTTAAGAAAAAAGATACTTGGCTCACTGTAGCCTTATCATTGTAAAATTATATTTAATTTTTGGGTCTGCTCAGGATAACAGAATTCTTAGTAAGTTGAGTTAGTACACAAAATAACTAAGTTTTTGTCCAAGACAAAATAACAGATAGTCTGAGGGCATAATGTTTGGAAATTCTATATGGAATTAAAATAATATTTTTGGTTACAACTTAAGTCCGCTTAATCCAATTTTCTTATATTTATTAATCCTAATAAAATAACTATATTTGCTTGGGTCTTTTAGCCAACGATCGATAACTACAATTATTACTAATAAGTATAATTTTTCTTGATTGTTAAAGATACACATCTTAACTGATATAATTGTTAAAATTATTGTTAAAAATGTTAAAATAAAAATATGGAAAACAAAAACATTGATGTAAAAATTTGTAAAATATATTTTACCTACTTGTAAGATATTTAAAAAAAAAAAAAAAAAAAAAAACATCGAATCGGCAAAAAAAAAGTTTAAAATTAAATTATATAAACAACAATATGGCCTAATATGTTATTTATTTTATTATATTAAATTATATTAATAAATATAGTTTCATAATAAATATTATGCACTTATTAAGTCAGTTTGAAGACTTAAATCATTAAAACAAAAAACATACAGTATCAATGTGATTATTGTAAATAGATATTAAATATTATGTTTTTGCTTTGTTCATTTACTATTATATTAATATAAATATAATTTATTTATTAATTATTTTCTTAATTACTGAAAAATTTTCGCCCTAATTTATATGGAGCATTCTCTGAAAAATCGACATCTCATCTTTGCTATCAGAAATAGTTTTTAACTTTTAAGTTTTCCAAACGCATTTAATATCTTACTTGTCGTGGTTGAGCGAAGATAATTTTAACTCTCTTGAGAGAAGAAAATCTCCACCCAACTCTGCAATTGCTAACTAACTGCAGTCGACATTTTTTTTTTAATAACTGAATTATTTATGGCTTGCTTGTTATGAAAAGTTTAGATAGGCAACTTGTACATTTATACTGTGTATGTAGTTGCATACTTACACAATAGAGCTTTTTTACAAAATGATTCTTGTTTCGAACAGATTTCAATCAAGTAAAGACATATCATATATCTTGTATTCTAGTCAAAAAGCGCTATAAGGAGCATTCTCTAGAAAATCGACACCTCAGCTTTGCTATCAGAAATAGTTTTTAATTTTTAAGTTTTCCTAACGCATTTAATCTCTTACTTGTCGTGGTTGAGCGAAGATAATTTTAGCTCTCATGAGAGAAGAAAAACTCCACCCAACACTGCAATTGCTAACTAACTGCAGTCGACATTTTTTTTTATTAAAACTGAATTATTTATGTATGGCTTTCTTGTAATGCAAATTTTAGATAGGCAACTTGTAGATTTATACTGTGTATGTAGTTGCATACATACACAATAGAGCTTTTTTACAAAATGATTCTTGTTTCGAACAGATTTCAATCAAGTAAAGACATATCATATATCTTGTATTTTAGTCAAAAAGCGCTGTTTGATAATGATGAAAAATATAACCATCAAATTAGGTTTCGTTTACGAGCTTCGATTGAAAGCGAATTCAGTTGATCCTCGAGATTTTTAATAAACCTTTGTTGATGTTGTTGATGATATGCATGCTGTAATCGTAATAACCTTTAATTCCAATAGCCTTAACGTATGATATAAGCCCAGTGATATCGATTAAATGTCAAACATTAATAATTGATTTTTTATTACTTTTTCGAAAAATCCTAAAAGGACAACGAATTAATTATAATGGAAATGATAATAGAAAATTATAATGAATCAATATTTATTTATTGACAATAAATTATTGTACAAATAGTTTACATATATTAAACAATTAGCTGTATGATATTCATTTATCGTACAAAAATGGGAATTTACAGGTGCTAACTTTGAGTATATTCAGTAGAAGTTTACGATCATAGTCATCGCGTTAATGCTAATGCGATCACGGATCTGACAATATTTACTGATCGTGTTTGAAATCTAATTAGTGTACAGTGGTTTTTCGCCCACGTAAAGGTAGGGCAAAAATATAAAATCTCTTTAGAGAATATTTTTTGAGGAAAAATTTTTCTTTTTTATTCCTATAGGTTTTTTTGAAAATAAATACCGTGAATGTAGCTACAAAGGGAGGCAAAGTGGGAAAATCTTGAAAATTTCTTGGCTACGCCAATGATGGATACCTACTGGTGCCTGGCTTAAAGGCTAAAGGCTTTTATTTAGGTTTTTAACAACTTTTGGCTATTGTGAGCATAGCTTAAAGGGATAAAAGTGGTAACGCACTCTTATAAAAGCTTTTAGTCTGCGCCAGTGATGGCTTTATCTGCTAGGACACAGATTTTTCAAAATATGTAATGGAATTTACGAACTATCAAACAAGTTTCGGTGGCTTATTTTAAAAGGAATTTTTACCCAATATGATGTGTAATTCCACCAAATGAGGGATCGACGGGGGTGAGATTCAAGTTAATTCATCCATGGGAAGGTTATATCTAATATATCATAAAAAAATTTACGGAACTTTTTTAATCAAGAGTATTCGAGGGTGAAATAAAAACCTATATGAAAAATAAACACATTAAACACGATTTTTTATTTTTGTCCTATGATGAAACCACTGTGCGATGATCCCATATTATTATCGGCTATGATACTTCATAAAAAATTGTAAAATTGTCACTGTCATATCTCGGTCAATATGGTGTCAATCTGCAAGTAGGAAAGTATCAAACACGATCAGTAAATTGCTGTACCATTCAGCAAGATTATCATAAATCGTTTACGAATCGATTCACAGCTTCTGAATAAATCTAGATTAATTTAGTTACAATTGTTTCTGTCAAAGTTGTAAAACCGTTCGACAAAGATTATAGTTTTATCATTTAGTTTAAAAAAAAAAAACAATTGAAATAGCTCATAGGCTTAGTTATTCGTTTTATATGAAAATTCACGGAATATTCCATGATAATAATTAAAATTCCACTTATATTCCATGAGAATAATTAAGCTATGTTTTAATTCTTTTGTTTTTAAAATACATGCTTTAGAAACTTTCATATGTACAAAAATGAAAACTGACATAGAGAAAAAAGTTTTATGTCTAAGCTATAAAGCTTAAATAACTTTAGATTACAGTAGGATGCAATAATAATATTTTCAAAAAGATCAAAATTTTGAAATTAATATTTTTATTTAAGTATTACTTAAATAAAACCCTGATATTCCGTTTGAAACACGTTCACCGAAATATGTTTAAAACTATTTATTCATATTATCTAAAGGAACCAAATGCTCAGCTTTAATTTCTGGTGAAATTGAACTAGTCCGTCGAGGTCTTCGACGTCTTCCAAATCCTGTTGTGAAACATGTATCTCCAGCTCCGAATTTTTCACCATCCTCAATAGATTGTGGCATTGGTTGTCCCATAGTTTCCGGTAATAGTAATGTTAAGAATCCCGATAATAGTGCAATACACGCGAAAATAATCGATGGCATTTTTGGATCAAATGAATCTAATAGTGTAATTAATGGTGTTAGTGTGCCTGATAAACGGGCACACATCGACCCAATACCTAATCCCGTGTTACGAAGAACCGTTGGGAATAGTTCAGCTGAATAGTTATAAATAATTGCAAATGATCCAGCTATGAAGAATTTACCTAACATAATAATCGAAGTAGCCTCTATACTACCCTGTGTTAAATATGTTCCTACTATGCAGCAAATTCCCCCCGTTAACATCATAAAACTAATTAGCGGTCGTCGTCCTAATCGATCCAAAAGTAATACAATTGCCGTATAACTTGGCATCTCTACTAAACCCGAAACAAACATAATTACAAATGGATTTCCTTGTAGTTTACCAGCACTCAAAGATAAACCATAATATACCAGAGAGTTTGCGAACCAGCACAAACAAATATTTAATGATTTGTATCGTATATTTTTTGTTTTGAATAAATCCATCGCACCAACCGTTTTTTCGTTTGAAGAATCCTTTCGACTAGCCAATATTTTTCCACGTGATATATAATGAGCTGTGTCTAACGGTATTCCACGTTTATTCATTTTAACAGCTTTCTCAACAATTGCCACTGATTCATTGACACGACCTTGAGCCCATAACCAGCGTGGTGATTCATCCATTAACCACCAATGGAAGAAAAGAAATACTCCATGTAATCCATAAACAACTTGTAAAATCATTCGATCTTTAATTAAAGCACCCCAAGCTGCATCTAACATTAAACCACCGGCAAAAGCAGCTTGAAATGCAATTCCACATATTGTACGTTTACTTGGTCCAACAATTTCCATGGTTAATACAAACCCTGGTATATATGCACCCGCAGATCCAAAAACACCGTAAAAGAAACGAACCACCAAAAAACTAAAATATTCTGGCATAAAAGCTACTACAACACCTAATACTAATTGTAATGTTGCCGACCAACAGAATACAGTTTTACGGCCAATTTTATCGGCTAATCCACCCAGAGTAACTGCTCCAAAGAATACACCTAACATATATGCAGATTGTGCGATGGCTCCCATCCAGCGGCGATTACATACGAAATTCCATTCCATACCACGAGAGGATTGATAATAGGTGGTGTCATAGACCCATGATGTGCACGGTACGGTAATGTTATCCTCAATAGTTCCATTGTATTTATAACATGAATCTAACACGCCAGATGGTGATAATGGAATGTATTGACTTAAGATATCAGTGGAATTGTGTGGTAAATATGGGTTAATTGTACTATCGTTGATAAACATATTATCTATTTCTGGTATTGCACATCTGTAAAGAAAAAAAATTATTCATTAAAAATCATATACTGTGTGTTTTGTAAATAATTTCTAATACAGCATCAATGAGTGTCAGAGAGTGCATATTCTTTAAACAATGTGTATAAGAAAGATACAAGCACACAAACCGACATCTAATAGTATCTTTCTTATCCACATTTCTTAATGTATATGTACTCTCTCACACTCATTCATGCTCTGTATTAGAAATGATTTACTAAACGCTTTTGTATTGGGTAATCAAATTGAGATTATACATTCTTAATTTGAAATAAAAACAAAACGGTATGAGATATCATTATGCATACATACCTATGATCAGGTACAGCTGCTACAGTCACTAAAGACAACATATGCATTCCAGCGGTTACTGCTGATATTATGTGTAAGGAGAATTGCCATGCTTGGTAGCGCCCAAAATCACCTGAAAATAAAATTAAAAAATTAGCTGTGTACGATATGTCATTTAAGAGTGGGGAGTACAAATACTTTTCAATTGTTGTTAATGAAGCCTGGAGCCCCTAAACGGGAGTCTTTTGACCAAAAATTTGTCTATTCCCTTCTACTTTCCTTCTATTTCTATACTTTTCCCCTTTTTAGTTTTTATAAATCTACTCGGGCCCTCCAATGGGGTTTAATATCGAAAACACAGGTATTATATATTCAGACTCAACTCAAAAATAATTGTGTGCAAGAAAAGATTGCACTCTTTAAGCATTTGTAATTATTTTGTTTAGTGAAAGTTACTGACATATTTTCCTGTTGAACTTAAACGTAAAGATTAATTAATATTATTTCGGGTTTTAGGTTGTGGGAATTGGGACAAATCAGAATTTTATTAATAATCTAAATTCGAACAATAGATATAGCAACAAACATAGCTATAAATGTATGAATTTCTATCTATTGGGTTTGCGAAAACAAAATTTTAAAGAAAAGAAAATCCGTAAAAGTTACGTACATACGTCTTTATTGACCAAAAGCTGTTGGTCCTCATTAGTGTGATAAAAAATATTCCATTTTTTGTCTATGTAACAAAAAATGCAATTTTTTGTGTTAAGGGTAATAAGATCGACAACCAACGTGTTTCAAAATTAAACCAATATAAGGAAATGAAAAATTTAGATGTCCCATTTTGTTGGTAACTCAGTTTATATCAGTTTATATCTAAACTTATAATACCTTTTGACCTAATAAAAATGTTCAAGCATGAAACAATAAGTGTTCTGAATTCATGTTTTGTTTAAAATAATTGACCTATATAATACCTAATACATATTTATTATAAACAAATAAATAAGCATCAATGAGCCTGTCCACAAAATTGTATTTGTGATGATAACGATTTAGTTAATTGTTTAAATACTCTGCTTATATGCTTGAATATAAGTGATATTATCTGCGTAATATGTATTTACTAAATTATTTTCAACTGACTTTGAGCTGAAATTTATTATGCAGTTTATAAAAAAATATTTTAAACAGAGTTGTTCAAATGGAACAATGAAACGTGTAAAAATTTCAACTCACTAGCTTAGTCGACAAGTTCAAATTTTTGAAATATAGAAAAAGATTCCATTTCAACAGAATTTGAATTATTCTAATATAAAAATTTTCAATGGACAGACTCGGAATATATTAGATATTAAATTATTAAAAATAGTTCTATTGTTTTATTTATGCATTTCCGTATATTTTTTTAATTTATTACTGGTGCTCTACGTAATTGAATTAGAATAATTTTAATAAATTTTGCAAAATAATTTACAAGTTTCAGAATAATGTTGCCAATTCGTTTTTGTATTTTGTTAACAGTAAAGTAATCATATTGAATGGTATGCTTTTTACTTTCATTTTTCGTCATATTTTACCCTTTTACCTTATTTTCATAAAAAAAGGCTGTTTAAAGTTTATGCCTTAGTTTTGGTGGAAAAAATTCGCTTGTATTTTTGCCCTAGTTTTCGGTACCACAAAAACAGAAAAAAAAGCTACTTGAATCCAGCAAACTCAATAAATATATCAGTAAACTCAATAAATAAATTGAAATATGACAAATTTTATGAGTACTTTAGGTATATAGCCCAGGAGCTGTCAATCTAAAAAGTTCCCTCATACGTGCATATATTTTTTTTTTTTTAAATAGATAGTTTAAAACTATAGGAATTCGAAACGGTAGGTTTGCGTGGTTTTGCAAAGCCGAAAAAATGTTTAAAAAAATTAATTATTAAAAAAATCGATAAATGTTTGTCTCTCATGTTGTGAAATGGTTTGCCTAAAGTATATTCTACAGAAAATTTCATTATCTTTCAGAAAAAATTTACGCAAACCAATTTTTTTAGCCGGGAGAGTCAGGCAAGCCTTTTAAAGTGTGTGATGAGGGAGGAAATTTCTCCCTCATTACGTAACATGATTTTTTTTTTTTTATTTTGTTCCTTGCAGTGTCTACTTTAAGATTATCTTGGTTTGCGGGCTCAGAAACGGCCGGAAATGTCCAGCAAACCAGCTTAAAGTTCATCTACTCTGAACTCATTTTCAATAAATATAAACTAGAATAAATGTTTCGTTGTAAAATTACTATTGTTTTATGGTGATTTTTATTTTTTATTTTCTTTTAAATACTTTTATTTTATAAAATTACTTTTCTATATTTTCTTTTGATATACTTTAGTACGAACTTCATATAGGATATGACGTCTTGTTGTTTTTACGATTTGAAATAATGAAAGGGTAAATATAATTAAAGGAATAATAGGAAATTTTTATTTTGGATGGATTTAATAATTTAATAAAAATAATGTCAGCTTATAAATGCAGAGGATAGAAAAAATACCACAAGTGTCTATACATGTTTGAATGTGTTTATTGTCTATACAAGTTTGTATGTGTTTATCTATTATATTTATTGAAAATGAGTTCAGAGTAGATGAACTTTAAGCTGGTTTGCTGGACATTTCCGGCCGTTTCTGAGCCCGCAAACCAAGATAATCTTAAAGTAGACACTGCAAGGAACAAAATAAAAAAAAAAAATCATGTTACGTAATGAGGGAGAAATTTCCTCCCTCATCACACACTTTAAAAGGCTTGCCTGACTCTCCCGGCTAAAAAAATTGGTTTGCGTAAATTTTTTCTGAAAGATAATGAAATTTTCTGTAGAATATACTTTAGGCAAACCATTTCACAACATGAGAGACAAACATTTATCGATTTTTTTAATAATTAATTTTTTTAAACATTTTTTCGGCTTTGCAAAACCACGCAAACCTACCGTTTCGAATTCCTATAGTTTTAAACTATCTATTTAAAAAAAAAAAAATATATGCACGTATGAGGGAACTTTTTAGATTGACAGCTCCTGGGCTAATATAAGTATATACCCTTGTTGTAAATTGATCAATTTATGAAGTAAACCTGAAATTAATTTAAATAAAATGAAAAATTACTAATTTTAATTGAAATAAATTAAGAAATTGATCAAACGATGCAATTAATAGTAAACAATATAATTATTATAAGCGGAAGTGTTATTTTCTAAGAATGTAAGTAGTTCAGACAAAATTGTATAAATAAATTAGGAAGTAAGACATGTATTCAATTATAAATTGATAAGTTTTATCAAATTATTGCCAGATTTACACTTTATGATTAGTGTAAGAATTTCGTAACAACACTAATACGTATCCTCGACTGTGTCATAAAAAACGCACATTATAGTATGTATCTGTGTGTAATTTATACCTACTTTTCACAAATTTTTATTAAATAAGCAAGATCATTTTCGCCATTTGCTAGAAAATGGTTGGATAAATTATATATTGGAAATTAAACCAAGCCATTAATTTTTTGTTTAGAGAACCAATTGCTTGGTCCCTTAAAGACTTTCCCGAAAAAAAAATGAGTGTATGAAAATATTTGAGACTTACGTTTCAAATTTTGATCGTAGATTATGTTAGAACTTTGGAAAATTACCATAGTTTTTGAAATATTGATGCGTAAAGATTTAAAGATAATAACTTATATAGAAGAAAATCTTATTTTCTTAGCAAAAAGGCCATTAATTTCATCACTTTAATTGTATTTTATGGAAAAACGAGTACCGCTTGTTATAATTTTCTTTATAGGAAAATATTTGTCATGTTTTTAACTATTGGATATTAGTTTTCCAAACTAATTTAAGCAAATTAGCTTTGTTACATAATAAAGCATACCTTTAAAAACACTTCATTATAGAGTTTATATGTAAAAACCCCTAAGGGGTATGAAAAAATTGACCTGTTTATAAAGGGCTTTAATAAGAATGCATATACACGATTTATAGATGACTATTTAAAGAACGTGATTTTTAGGGAACGTCTTTATGTCTCCTGATATTAGCTTTTTGTACTTTTATTTATGGGAGTAAAGATAATTGAAGATATAAATATTATCGAAGATAATAAATGAGAACTCTAGGATATGTCGAAATAAATTTCGATTTTTGCCCCAATTCCTAGATCAGTTTTTTGTATTTTTAAAATACAAAAAACTGATCTAGGAATTGGGGCAAAAATCGAAATTTATAATTGAAGATATTTTGAAAAAGAAAATATTCGCCCTTGTACAAAATTTGTTAACGTTACGAGTGATCGATTCGAGAAATTATCTCACTGCTCCTATAACCAACCCCAATTACTGAAAAACGTGACAGGTTTACTCGCAATCTGGCAAGTAATTAAAAAATTCTTACTTTTATTATTATTTTAGAAATTTTATTTAAATTCAAATGAGTATTTCTTTGAGTTAAAAATGGAAGTTTATTTATAAATCTGTAAATTTGTTTATTTTTTAAATCTGAGACTTATACTTAACAGTATAATTAATTATTTCTCTAATTAATTCTCATACTTTGCAAGAAAAATAAACAAATAAAATAAAAACATTTTTATTGACTAAATAAAAAACACAATAATTTTTGAGAAAAAATATGATTATTGAATTATTCTTCCTATTTTGCGGTTAATTAATCATTTCATAATGGTTTTTTTTTGTTCTTGTTACAACATTTTGTGTTCTTGTTTTCCTGGTGTAGTAATCTGAGTGTAAAATAAATAGACTGAAAAGTATAAATTTATGTACCCATAAATAATTTTCTTACAGCTACATCGTGTAATATCCTCACCTTGCTAAAACGTGTATTACACTCTAAAATGTGTATACATTGGATCCTAGGCCCCTAGGCTATATATCAAGATTCATTAAATATGATAGATGAATTTTTCAGAGATAACTGATATTCCCATATAATACATACTATACAATTTGCGCCCTCACTGGTAAACAGTGATGTTTGCGAAAAAATGTTTCAAACAAAAGTTGTTTATTTTTTTATAAAGAAGATTTTTTACATTTAAACTTTTGTTCTATCTCTATCGGTTTACAAGATGGGTCCTACGAAGCGAAAACCCAATTGACCTATGTTGCTCATTTATGAACTCACCCTCACTTTTTACATCCTGAGTACGCTGTAAAAATTCAGCTTGATATATTTTTTCGTTTTTGTGTTATCGTGTTTACAGACGGACGGACGGACAACCGAAAATGGACTACATAGGTGATTTTATGAACACCTATACCAAAATTTTGTTGATAGCATCAATATTTTTAAGCGTTACAAACTTGGGACTAAACTTAGTGTACCTTGATATATATTACATATATACATGGTATAAAAATACAGTACGTATGTAATATTACATAATAACCAATAAAAGCTATTAAAATAATAATCATGAATTATTTTTTTACGATATCGTGCCGATGAATTTATTTTATACTTTAACGATTCATCATTTTTTCATTATTCAAGGTTGGAAGAATTAAGACTTTAGTACATAGAAGTCATTGTGGCGTTTATACCAGAATTTATATATATTATTGATTTTAATAATTATATTATGTAGATTACGTAATTAATGATTGCTAATGTGTTTTTTATTTTTATTATTATTATTACAAAAAGTGATAGAAAATAATATAAATAAATTATTAAAATATTTAATAATTTTTATTTTTGCTAATTTATAACAATCTGATAAAGTATAGCTGCTATATTCGATGTGTGTCGATAGAGTGGCGAATTGGCGTCAAATTACATATTCCTATACAGAATGTTCGATTTACATCTAGGCATAAAACTATCACGAGTATGACAGAGTACATGTGTTAAGCAATGCATCTAAGAGGTGTTATAGATGTTATATGAAATATCAAAAGTGACTTGTGTCGTGGCTTATCTGTTGTAGTTCATCTATTCGACTGCTTCAACTGCATTCTTTGGCTTCCCTTCTATCTTTTGTGGTTTCATATAAAGATGTTTCTATTTTCTAGGAAATTTTCAAGTAAAAAATTTAAGAATAAATTAATGAAAAAACCTAATTACTTAGGTATAATATCCAAGAATAATATAATAACAACAACAAAAACTTGTTTTTTATTACAAAAATAGAAGTATGGATGGCCCATTAATTATTATGTTTTATAATTAATCACCTTGAAAATTTAATTAAAAACTTGATGATAACGTTCTTGAGAAAATTGATCTTCAATGATTGTGTTTTATAACGGCACCAATTGTTATCGTTATATATCTATTTATGTCTAAACTAAACTCACCATCTACCGATATAGCGTTATTAACCCAAAATTTGTTTGTTTAAAGCATTTTCTCAATAAAACTTATTCGAGTATATACGAACCTGCGAATGTTTTTATGGAGATATAAATAAAGGTGTAATTTAGCCAAATAACCATATTAATGCGTCTCTTGTAGAAAAAACTTCAAATATTTAGCGTGGGTCATTTGAAATACAACAAAAAGAGGTAATTTATTCGGAAGTTTAAAAAAATTTCCTTGGCATTGATCGAAATCATAGAAAAACAAATATAATGCCACACAAAATGCCTTGAATGATTGCCAAACACATAAAATGATTTTTATAGTTTTTGAAAATTTGAAAAATTTGATTTGTTTTTATCACTAGGAATAAATTTTTCATGAAGAATTATCTGTTCACTTTATTTTTCACAAGGTAACTTTAATCTCATCTCTACATATTTTGCTTGAAACATTTTTTTTATGAGTTTAGACTTGTGGTTGAAATTATTTGTACCTTATTTTCAACTTTGATGATGAATTTTGTTATAACTTCATGAATGTAGACGAAAAATAAGAATAACATTTTTCGTTATCTGCTTTGGTTTTCAAAATATCGAAAGCTAAATAATTAAACAAAATTTTCAATTTTCGATAGTTTGAAAATTACTTCAGATATCGAAAAATTTATTCTTACTTTTCGTCTTATATTGCCAAATTATAACATAATTCAAATTTAAAATTGAAAAAATATGTTTCCCACTACCGTACTTATACATCCTTAATTAGTCGGGTACAACGGGTTTTTTTATTCTTCATTTTTTTTTAATTTCCACCGACTAGTTTTGGACAAATCAAACATATCATCCATCTACCGTTTTCCCATAAGACCAATGTTAAATATTTCTACTTTTGAAGTCATTTATTTATTTAAATAATCGAGCGACCTCTCCTAAAATTTTCAGAATTGATTTAGATTTAATCCTTCATATAAAAAAAAATTAAGCCTTTTATTCAAAGTTGCCCTGGCGCTCGCACATCCTTAAAAACTGGAATTACCTTAAATTTCATTAAAGAGTGACTAAGAACTTTTAGGACGTACTATATTTATAAAATCCTACTTATGATTTCTATTAATAAAAAATAATTTATTGAAATAATAATTGAAAACTTGATTAATTTAATTTTATAATAAATATTTTACATTAAGCACTATTATTTTGCTGACTATAATTAATTTTCTTTGGATTAATTATTTAAACAAATGCATTTAAAAATTGATATTTATATCTACTGCTCATATTAGATAATTATTTAATTAACGAAAGATAATTTAATCAAAAATATTGTGTTTTTATACATTGAAGGTGTTGAACCTCCGTAAATAATACAAGAAAAATGCTGAGAAGATTAATTTTAGGGAGGAAAGTTAGTACATAGTGGAACAGCCTTAATTGTCTGCAGTTTTTGTTATCATAACAAATTTAACTAATATTAATCCAGAAATTCTCAAAATGAAAAATATAATATATATTAAAATAAATATATATAATACAACATCGTAGGTACCATAAAATTTTAATTAATTACGAAATTTGTTATTTTTGGGTGAATATTAGTAAAATGACAATAATCAAAATAATAATCTGACCTCTAGGTAATAAAGTTTATGATCCAGGCATACGTTATCATCGATTGTCACGAGTAGATCACCTTAAAAATACCTCCATTTAAATAATAAAATTACGAAATACTTAATATCCACTGATTTATGTAAAAATATTTGTTTTATATTAATAATTAATATATTTTAACTTTCACCAAATTGAATTTTTAATTAAACATAGATAAATATATAAATTAAAAATTATTATTATTATTGTTATTTGTTATTATTATAGTTATTACTAATAACTTTTTATATTTTTAGATATTGAGGGCCTCATACCAGAAGGGCGTATCTGCAAATTTGCTAATGATATTTATTAAAATGCATGACATTTGAATATGTTGTGTCAAATTTATATGGGTTTAGTTAAAATAGTTTTGGGATAAATAATAGGATAACTTTTATGAAATAATTTTCTCATGACAAAAGGGCATATGTAATGATTTTAAATAAACAAAAAAGTTGCCAAATATTTATAGAAAATTCATCGGGTTTTCAAGGTCTTTTTTTGACGGCGTCTTTTTAAGCTAGACTCAAATCATACCAATACCGGCCTTGAGAAGGTCTCACTTACAAACTTACACTCTTTAGTTTTCCAAGAATTTTTATTTCGAAAGCTAAGCGTCTTTGTTTTAGCTACAGGGTCAATACACTCTGTTCCCTGTGGCGGCTGACTTACTAATAACGTGTGATAGTTGTTATAATTTTTTTTTAAAGAATAAGCCAGATTGACGAGTTTGCGAGATGGGTTCGCAAACTTTTTCGGCGGTACTGGTCAGTCAATATGTGGGCTACTCCAGCAAGTGGAAGGGGGGCAATATTTAGTTGCTTAAATAAGCACAAATGTGTGTTCTCTGCTCTCCTGAAATGTGTGTTTTTGCAGATACGCTCTTCTGGCATGAGAACCTCGATATACTATTATATTTTACTTATTATTATTATGAGGCAGTTATTTTGTACAAAAGTTTCCATTTTTTTAAATTTATTATTTAAATTTATGAGTAAATAAATTATCGATATATCGATAATTACAATAATAAATAGGTGTATTAATGTCTACTAGGTACTTTATAAATAGAGACTTTTTATTAGAATCAATTGCAGAAGATAGCACTGAATTATGAAAAATTTTGTTACCAGACGCTGGCCTTGGGTAATATTACTTATAACATTTTTATTCAGACAAATTTTTTTTAAATATTCTGACCAATTTTTACGAACTTAATCGCTGACTACGAATCTGATGTCAAATAAACGGATCCTGTCACGTTTTGGGATAAAAATTCTCACTCAATATTTTTAAGCGTTACAAACTTGGAACTAAACTTAGTATACCTTAATATATTTCATATACATGGTATAAAAATTGATAATTCGATTTTATTCCACAACCCAATAATTACCCAGCCATTCAATTTTCAATGCTGAAGAATGATTCGATCGTTATTATCTAAATAGGTTTATTTGTATATTTTCAGTGAACAAATCCAATTAAATAGAATAAGGCCAAGGTTTTAACCCAAGTGCATTTTCGAATGAAAGTAAAACTTGTATTTCGGTGCATAAGAAATATGCATATAAGATTATACAATTTGCATTCTTTAATCGAGTTACATTTTAATATAGACATTTATAAATAAACATACATACAATATAAATGCTACTACGAGTACAGATATCTGGGTGAAAACTGAAACTTAACTTCTAAACATGAAAAACTTTCATTCTTAAAAAAAAAAAATTATTGTATTTTTAAACCAAAAGTCACGTGATGATACAGGCGTTATTGATATGACGCCAAATGGAATCACTATTACTGCATTTATTTACTAGTATATACATATATATATTTATTTATTTCTTGTTCTATATTGGCTTTACATCATTTTTATATTGGCTTTCATTGTGGTTTGCACAAACTAAAGCATTAAAAAATAGGTATATTATTAATTTTTTTTTATTTATATTTTTTTTTTTTTTATCAAATTACATATTTGTGAAGATCATTTTGTGGTATGTAAAAATTTACGTAACCTCGAGTTTCCATTGTAAACAAGTAATTAATATTCTGTAAACATGCTTTACCGTTAAAAATTAGGCGTTGATATAATAAAATTGTAATAATGGTTTCACAAATTTTATTGTTTTTCCAACGCAACTTCTAATTCTATATATTATTAAAATAAGTTATCGTACAATCATTTTATCATCAATGTAATAATATTGCCTATATTTTTTTAAATTATAGAATTTATAATAATATGTATATTTAAAATTAAAGGCAATACAAATTACATTAATGATGAAATCATTGTGTGAAAATTCACTTTAATAATCTAATGAATTATAAAAATAACTCATGGATTAATAATCACTTCCAATCGCGGCGCTAAATGGTTCGGATCGCAGTAAATAATTTACTCAAATCTTTAATCTTGAGAATGGCAAAGAAATTTTTTTTTATGAGCATGTGCAGTATTTTGTGACACTTTCAAATATTGTACTACAAAAGTGATACAGGTGTTAGGTCACTTTGAATTCTGAATTTTAAACACAGCCAATTCCAATTTTTAATATTTTGTCTAGCGTCAGAGATGGTTAGAGATATCGAAAAAAAAATATTCGAAAAAGTTTTTTAATTATTTTGATCCACATTTATAACAAATTTATTGAAATAAGTGAAAACATAACACTATTAAATTATCAATTTGTCCAGTTTTTATATTCCATAGCATACTAGTTATAAAAGTTTATTTTTCAATTTTATTACTAGTGTGCTAAGAATGTAAAAACTGGAGAAATTGATAATTTAATAGTGTTATTTCAATATTTCAGTTCATTTTGTCATGAAAATCGGTATATGGGTATAAAAAAATACTCTAAGTAACTTTTTTGAATAGTTTTTTTTTTCGATATTTCTAACCATCTCTGACGCTAAGAATCGGCCCCATTTGTCAATTTGAAGTATTGTGAATTTTAAGTTTTAATTTCGGTTGAGTATCTTTAAAATGTAAGCGATCACCTTCCATATTATGCAAACATGTGTGCAAAATTTCAAATCAATATTCCTATAGATAACGAAAATATAAGGGTGTCTTCATCTTAAATGCGATACACTGTATAAAATTTTAACGTGTTTATTCTTCTTAGGTCGTGAACCAAATTGAATAGATTATCATAGAACACGTTTTTCAAAGGGGAATAAAAGATTTCAGAAACTTTAATCTTTGGAATTTTTAACAGATATAAGCCCTCGCGAAGTTGTTAATTGCAAATATTTTTGTGGGATTTACAATCAAACTCTATTTCCGACTAAACCTCGATAAAATATTTGAAAGGTCCACCAAATTGCTTATAAATTATAAAGTACCGAATCGGTTTCTTTTTGTCAATTGTATCAGATGGTAAAGTTGTTCGGTATTTCTTCAACTCCCTCAATTTTAAGAAATCAATGGCTAATACTAACAGCCAGTAATATACAGAGTATTCCCAACGAAGCAGAGGGGGTTTAAGTAAAGACTAGTAAAAATTAAAAAATACTAGCAAGATTCATTGATAACTTTCCGTCGTATCTATGTTTTACGACATACGAGTCGAATGTTTTCCTCTAAAAGAGAGCAAAGTCCAAATTTCAAAACTAAATAATTGACACATCTTAGTTTTATTTTTCAAAAACGAGATTCTGTCATAAAGCTTTCAAGACTATTTTACCCTGCGATATTTATGTTTTTATGAGTCTTTATTATTATCCACGATAGAAATTTTGAACCAAAAATTACCATAAAATTATTATTTCTAATTTGTATTAAAAAAAAAAGACGGAATTTTGTTTAAGGAAATTTTTACCCTCTATGAAATTTAATGTCTCTAAATATACAATACACCAAACTATTCAAATATTTTTGAGTTATTTTTGGCTGGATTTAATTATGCGTAACACGATTTCGTTAGTCATCGTATATTTTACATTCAAGGCTGTTATCATTAAATTTTTTGTAATTTTTAGTAATAATCCGTAATAATGATAAAGAGTGTTGGTTATAACTTTAACCATAAACCACAAGGTCAAAACAGGTATAATTTATTTTTTTCCAGTGAAAGTTAAAAGATCTTTGTATTTGTTAAATTGTGAAAATAACCTTTACTTACATGTTTCTTCTAATAATTACTATTGCCAGTGGCGGATTAACCATTAGACAAAGTACGAAATTGCCTAAGGGTCCCACATTGATTAAGGGCCCCAGGGGAAAAAAATAAGTAGGTGAAGGGCGCCCATGGAGCAACAAGTTGATTTACGAAAGGTAAAAAGATGGGAAAGAAAGAAAAAGTGGGAAAGACAAATTTTTATGGGAAGGGCACCACGGGGAGAGCCCAAGTTGTTTTATGAAGCCTACGGATTGTCACATTGTTTGGGGGCCCCGAACATGTGGTAATCCGGCCCTGACTATTACAGCATTTTTTCTTACTTCTGTTTTTACATAGTTACACGATTTCACTAATAAAATATTAATTTTTATTTATATCATGAAATTTTTTTTATTTTTCAGCAACACTAAACACATAAAATATCAAAATTTTAATCTGTATGATCTACTAATTTCTACTAATTTTAATCTGTTCTATTGTTTCCGGCGCCGGCATTTTTATTCCTTGCCGGCATGCTTTACTACTAAATATAAATTTGTTTTTTAAATGATAAAAATACAAAGTTAGATACAATTATGACACAAAAAATCTGTCTAAGTTAGCCTGCCCAAATAGCATTTTATGAAAAATTCGAAGTTTTGTCTTTTAGAACATAAATTCATAAATATTAGACTTACAGAACACGTGATTAAATTTTAAATAAAATTTATTTTACAATTTTACTAATGATACATATTTCCATTTTACCAATCCAAAATTATTCCAAACTTTGGAATAACATTAAAACTAAAAAATAAGAACATTTGAGACTTATAAGGAAAACGTAAGTATTTTAGACTTAAAGAAAACGAGAAAGGATTATAAATTAAAGTACAATTTCTTAAACTATATATAATAAATACAATCGATAAATTATTCTGCCTTAACCCCCCCCCCCCCCCCTTCCACGCCACGATTTTGCTAAATAAAGATCCATTGGGATCAATGTCTCATGGAGCCATACCATCTACCAAAATCTCAAAGTGATAGCATATGTTTTGCGCGCCAAACTTCGTTATACACATTTTTTAAAACATTGTAGAGTTGTAGATACCTCAAAACGCAGACACCTCAAAATATAAAGATAACATAAAATTCTTTCTACCAGGAAGTTAAAAAATGATAAATTTCAATATAACAATATACTATTTTAGACAAATTTTCCATGCCAAAAAAATATTTTCCAATGTCAAACATTGAAAGCGCGCTCAAAAGAAACGAAGTATAAATTCCGCCAAATATCTAAATAACGTCCGCCCACCATAAACATAAAAATTATCAAATAAAATTTGTATACAAACCTAAATTCCCCATCATATCTTCTAAATCATCTTCAGCAGCTTTCGGCATTTTGATTGTGTTTTAAAAAAAAAAACGTCTTTGAAATATTTACACAAAAACTGGTATTGAAAAAAATCACAAACAATTTTTAAAAATATAACTAACACACGTGCGGAGATTTTTATAACATCATTATATTGTTGAATTTTTTTTTGTATTTCTTACTTAAAACACATGATTTTAAGTTATAAAACTAAACATTACTAATAATAAAATATGTTTTAATAGGTATAATATACTAAACTTAAAACAACAATTGCAACAAAGTTACTAATTAAAATAAAAGTAAGTATATAAAGGCTATAGAGTAGCTAAACCACACACGGGTGGTAAAATGAATTTAAAATATTTATTATTATTTTATTTTTTTTTATAATGAATCAAAAAAAAAAACGTTTTTATATTGGAAAAATTAAATAATGACATAATTTAAATTTATTTATGCATTGTCTATTTTATTTATAAAATTTGAATACTCTAGCGTAATAGTGTGGATTTTTTTAAAAAATATATAAGTCTATTTTTTGTTATTTATCTATTTAAGTTACGTATAATATGTGATTTTTTTTTATAATTTCAGTCTGTTTGAATGAGTTTTATTTATTTATTATCTAAATAGCTTAATTTTACAAGATAGTATAATTTTAGTGTATGTTGTTGGTATGTAGGATTATGTGAAACACCTCCGTCTAGTCTGTACAGGCTGTATTCTTTTTAAACTGTACATATACAATATAATCCTGTATTACTGACCTAATTTTGTTTCGCATTTTTCTATTTAACTTTAAGGTAGTTGGGTCACGCAAGCAAAGTCTTAAGAAATGTTCAAAACTTTGAATATAAGTAATTATAGCTGTTAAAATTTAAGGACAATACACAATGCCTAACATGAGATAATTGTAATTAGAAGCAAGTGAAAACAAACAATTGACTGAGTTAATTGTTGAAATACAATGTACAGACAGTGTTGATTACGTAATCTTTTGTTTTTTAACGTCATGTAAGTAAAAAAATAGACACACTTAGATAGCTACACATGCATACATGACACGCACACCGTCACGGTCAAACAGTGATGTTTACGAAAAAACGTTTCAAACAAAAGTTGTTTATTTTTTTATAAGGAACATTTTTTTTATATTTAAACTTTTGTTCTTTCTCTGGTTTAGAATATGGGTCCAACAGACTCAAGACCCAATTGTCCTATGTTGCCCGTTTACGAGCTCGACCTCATTTTTTACGTCCTAAGCACGCTAAAAATTTCAGTTTTATATCTCTTTTTGTTTTTGAGTTATTGTGTTCACAGACAGGCGGACAACCGGAAATGAATTAATTAGGTTATTTTATAAAAACCTATACCAAAATCTTGTTCGTAGCATCACGACAACTTGGCAACCAGATAAATTATACGGATAACATAGTGCTAACATGAAACACTTTTGAATTAAAGGTTGTCACCTTTAAAATTGGCGAAAGTTGCTACGCCATTAAGACAAACTTATGTTAGCGGATTAATTTGGTTTCGTTAAAAATTCTATATTAAATAACCCAGAGAAAAAATTCTATTAGGCGCCTGGATTTACATATTGCGCTACATGGCCCTAGGGTAAATTTTGGAGGTGGCAAATTGATCTCAAGTTAAAAATACTTTTGAGTACATGTGAATTTGATCTTAGAGAGATTTTTTGAATTTCACAAACATATTTTCAACCAAAGATATAATTTTAAATCCTGATTCATACGCTTTCTGAAATTATGACGAATTCTTAAGCATATAGCATCGAAAAAAAGATTTTCGTAGAATTTTTCTCTTCATTTTAAATTGTATATGTATTTTATTGTACCAGAACTAGCTAAAGA
This sequence comes from Chrysoperla carnea, assembly GCF_905475395.1. Classification (NCBI taxonomy): domain Eukaryota; kingdom Metazoa; phylum Arthropoda; class Insecta; order Neuroptera; family Chrysopidae; genus Chrysoperla; species Chrysoperla carnea. The sequence goes on from NC_058341.1 coordinate 21,517,916, forward strand.
AACTTAGGGTGGTATTTTTTGCCACTGTACAAGGGTGGCGCTTTGTGTAAATCTGACCCTGACTATAATACTACAGCCAGACGCGAAAGCGAACACTACAATAACGAAAATAGTATTAAATGAGTATATATAACATAATGAATGAACTTTGTTACATTATATACTGTTCGATATTTGCATTTTTGCTCTTGTTTGGTGTTCGCCTTCATGCTTGATCGTAGCTTAACATGAATGAAATGTTGATACCACCTCGTTTATTTCCAAAATCTAACAACAATGTTTTAAAAATTAAGAATGACAAATGCATCCAAAAATACACATCACACAAAAATATACTTTATCAGTAAAAAATTTACATCCATGTTGTAGTAGAACCTCTACAAACAGTCTTTAACCATACAACCTGTAAAAATTTTTATTTCAGTTGTCCCTGGAAGTTAATTCAAATATTTAACGTATATCACAATTTTATTTATACGCGTATTCAAAAATGCTACTATATTTAGATTTAAATCTATTGTAACCGTTGTTGTATCTGAAAATTTTTATTATGAGAATTAGGGCATACATAATCTACAATCGGAAAATTTTGAAAAAAATAGTATGATGAAAAATAAACACACTTTATTATTCATTTTAAGAAAAACTGCAGTTATCTATAAAAACAAATGAATTAGCAACGTAGTGTAACGAAAAAGATGTTATTCAAAATTAAGATGAGCATTTCTGTGGGCTGTATTATGCATTTTGTTAAAATATATCCCCTTCAGACCCACAATAAAAATATTTAGCTAAATTATAAAATTATTATTAACTAGCTAGACCGGTTTCGAAGAAATCGAAAGCAATCGAAACCAGTATAGCTAATTAATAATAATTTTATAATCTAGCTAAATATTTTTATTGTGGGTCCTGAAGGGGATATATGTTAACAAAATGAAAATGAAAAAGAGTAACGTGCCGGGTTACATCTAGTCTGTTATTTATGACAACATCAGAATCGAAAAATTTAATTTTTCACTATTACATCCAAATTTTATCCAATTTTGATAAACGTAATGTAATCCTACTAAATTTGGGTCATAGTTTTCAAATTTGTGATCAAAATCAACCTAGCTCTAATAGGTTTCAAGAATGTGGAGTCCTGGTCCCGGGATTAAGCACATAAGTGATAGCTAGCGAAAAATTGACATCACATTTAAAAAGAATGACCCAACATTAGTGGGTTTCAAAAAAAATTCCATTAAGATCGGATCAAATTTGCTTGTGTTATCAAAAAAATCGAATTTTTTTACTTTATGACGTCATCAGAATCCAAAAAAATTAATTTTGCTCTATCACATCTAAATTTTATACAATTTTGATAAATCAAGTATGTAATCCTACTAAATTTGGGCCATACTTTTCAAATTTGTTATCAAAATTAACCTAGCTATAATAGGTTTCCAAAATGTGGAATCATGGTCCCGGAATTAACCATATAAGTGGTAGCTAGCGAAAAACTGGCATCACAGCGGAAAAGAATGACCCAAAATTAGTGGGTTTCAAAAAAAGTTCCAATAAAATCGGATCAAATTTGCCTGTGTTACCAAAAAAATCGAATTTTAAACTTTATGACGTCATCAGAATCCAAAAAATTTAATTTTGCTCTATCACATCCAAATTTTATCCAATTTTTATAAACCAAGTATGTAATCCTACTAAATTTGAGCCATACTTTTCAAATTTGTAAAATTAACCTAGCTATAATAGATTTCAAGAATGTGGAGTCCTGATCCCGGAATTAAGCACATAAATGATTGCTAGCGAAAAATTGACATCACAGCTAAAAGAATGACCCAACATTAGTGGGTTTCAAACAAAATTTAAATAAAAAAGATCAAATTTGCCTGTGTTATTAAAAAAATCGAATTTTTTAACTTTATGACTTTATGTAAATTAATGAGCGTCTTTTACATGATTCTTTACTAACTTTTTGTTTTACTTATAAAACATACGTTTTCTTTTGCGCCTCTATTTTTCATGCGCCGATGCCACGTCCTGGTTACGGACATGGCCCCATATACATTCTACAAATTTTTGATTTCAGAATATCTATATTAATATCTAATGAATTTTTTCAACTTGTGAAAATACAACTATAAATAATAAAAAAATGTAATTAAAAAATTGTTAATGTTCATTAAATCTGAATGATAAACAAACAATTTCTTTGCTTATAGTTGAATCAATAAATTGTTTAAATAAAATTTAAGTACCATATGGTACAAATATGAGGAGGCTTTATTTATATTGTTATTAACAAGTCCATATGCTTAACAATATGACATATCTGACTCTATATATCGTTTAATTTACAGCATTATTTTAATAGCCTTAACTAAATTAGTAATAATACGCTAATATTAACAAGTAAATAGGAAAATCCTACTAATATAGTGACTAGCGGATTATCATCATGTAAAAATGTAAATATTTGTATTTTTCAGATTACACTATTTTTGTAAATACTAGTATACTATACAGAGTGTCAAAGAGGGAACTGCAAAAAGATGACATATTTTAAATATTTAAGAGAGTAGGATCTTATATATTGGGTGTATTACGAAAAATACACCAGTGACCAGTGTTACACATAATCTATAAATTATTATGACATATTGTCATCATTATAATTAAATAAGCTAACGTAGGCGTAGTTTGGCCACAAACAAAAATTTTTTTTTCAAAGGTGAGTAAAAGATATGTATATTACATTATTGAGTAGTATAACATGTCAAAAGTAGAGTAGTGGCTAGACCAGTCGCCTCCCGTTACATAGTACCTCGGTTCGTATCTTGCATTGTCCCAATTACTTTTTATTTTTTAGATAGTTGTTATGGGAACCAAAAGCTACAAATAAGTAAGAGAGGAGGAAGGTATATTTTATGTTATTTTGTTTCCCACCCCCTGACAGAAGAGTGATTTAAGACATAAGTAGGAAAGTGGGACTAATATAATTAATTTTTTTTTTTCGTAAAATAACATGTTCTCCTATTACAAAATCTTATAAAATTTCATTTAACAAGAATAAATTTTAGTATGTACAACAAAAAAGTAAGCAAAATAAGTTTTTTTTTTATATTTTGTAATAGGCGAATATGTTATAAAAAAAAAAAGTAGGATAAATTATATATAGCATGTTCTCTTGTTACAAAATTTCAAATTTTCTTCTTAACGAGCGATTTTTTAATTTTCTAAATCAAATTTTATTATTTTGTAATAGGAGAATATGAGTGAGATAAAGTATATGACATGTTCTCCTATTAAAAGTTTCATATTTAAGCATAACAAAGCCATTTTGTACATATTTTTAATATTTTGTAACAGGAGAAGAACATGCTTTTAAAGAGTGAGATATATTTATGATTATTTAAATTCCCACCCCCTGACAGAATAGTGATTTATGACATATGTTTAAAGGACGTTATTTATAGCAAGAGGGCGGGTTATATAGATAATTTAAAATATAAAAAGAGTGGAAAATTTTTATCATCAGAAAAAATTCATTTAATTTATAAGTAAAAATGTTAACCACACTCACTGGGATACGTACTAACGTACCTTGATTTCTGAGGCTAGTGCTCTTACCAAATAGCCACCCTGCTTATATGTTGTCAACTAATAAACTTAATACTTACCTTTACTTATAATTAATTGATAATTTTGTTTTGAAAGAAAAAATAGGATAGAAAATTAAAAAAATAAAACAATTTATGATGATTTAGGATGGAATCTATTTTGATTAAGTTTTTATTGTTTTGAGGTAATTAGATCGAAAGTGTTTCAAAAAATATATTCAGTTTAGAGAGATTTCCACAGAAAAAAAAAACATTCTATTCAAATTAGGATAATGTTGAAAATTTGAGCTTTGAAAAGTTCAAATAGTCAGAAACCTCCACCTCTTTCGATTTCCTGTTTTGTCATTATCAAGAATTTTTAAAATTTTGTAAATAAAATAAAATAAAATTTCCCTTATCTGTACATAGAAGTTAACATCTGCTAGATAAATAACGTAATTAAAATATGTTATATATTTTGTAGGAATTCACAATAAACAAGCTGTGATTTAATTAATTTTATCATTTGTTTCAATTTATAAACAGTTGTTTATAAATTTAACTTATAAACATTTTATATCATTTTTAAAACTCCGCTTATCAAATTTTAGATTTTTGAAGGGAGCGTGTGCGTTTATAAGTACTTGCTACCTCAGTCGGGAAGTTACCCGCAGGCTGAATAGGCTGGAGCCTATAGCGGGACAACTCTAACCAACTCCTCTGTAGTCAACTAACTCAACTCAACCAACTCGTAATTACAACAATAGTCCGAGTCTATAAAATTTTCGGTCTATTTTTTAGGCTTTTGTATTTGGACGCATTTCGTAAAAAAAGCAGAGTGATGGGTTAATTTTGAATACACTTATAATTATTATGAAATTTTTAATTTTTTAAGTTGAAATATTATCATTACAATTAATTTTTGGAACGATGATATCGAAGTATTCATAGATTATGTAACTATATCTATCACGAATTTTTAATCATATTATTATTGATAAGTTTTTGTGCTTATTACTTTATCGTGTGCACTAATAACGATTATGGTATCTATCCACTAAAAAATCAAAGTTAAAACTTTCATAATAACATTTTATAAATATTTGATAAGTAAACTTACTTCTTTATGCGCTGCTACAGATAAGAACTATAAGATGTTAATATAATTATAAGTAGTATTAATTTATATTTAAGCCTCAATACTCTTAATTAAGAATCTCTTTCAAAATTTAAAATTGACTTAAGTATATTGTAATAGATTAAAATTTATGAGAGAAGTCTTATCAAAATATCATAGTTATAAAAAATTTTAACCGTTTTTTTGTTCGTTCTTGTACAGTAACATTATAATAATAATCACTTAAAAGCAATTTTTTTAAGGGGTACCCCTTTGAAAAATTCGTAAAATTTTTATTTGTTTCAGAAGTTGATAAAACTTTGTTTTTTAGGTAATTTTGACCCAAAAAGTTCAAAAATCATGTTCATTTGGCGATTGGACTAGTAGTTTCGATGCAAATCGATATCTCGAATCGATTTTTCACGTTATTTCGGAAACTATCGATCCAAATGTTAAATGAACATTATTTTTGGATTTTTTGGGTCAAAATTACCTTATAATATGAGTTTTATCCAAATCGGAAACGAAAAATGTTTTTCGATTTTTTGCAATTTTTTTAAGGGGTACCCCTTTGAAAAAATCGAAAAATTCGTAAAATTTTTATTTGTTTCGGAAGTTGATAAAACTTTGTTTTTAAGGTAATTTTGACCCAAAAAGCTCAAAAATCATGTTCATTTGGCGATTGGACTAGTAGTTTCGATGCAAATCGATATCTCGAATCGATTTTTCACGTTATCTCGAAAACTATCGATCCAAATGTTAAATGAACATTATTTTTGGATTTTTTGAGTCAAAATTACCTTATAATATGAGTTTTATCCAAATCGGAAACGGAAAATATTTTTCGATTTTTTGCAATTTTTTTAAGGGGTACCCCTTTGAAAAAATCGAAAAATTCATAAAATTTTTATTTGTTTCGGAAGTTGACTTTGTTTTTTAGATAATTTTGACCCAAAAATACAAAAATCGCGTTTATTCAATGATTGGATTCATAGTTTGTGAGATGAGATATCGTTCAAAATCAGATACGAAAATTTGTCGAATCGATTTAAAGCAATTTCTTAAAAAGTACTTTTTATATGTCTTTAGGTTTTCCCTTATCAATTCGACAAATTAATCAAAAACACGAAATTTCGGCTATTTTTTCTCATATTTACTTGCCAAAGTAATTAACCAATAATAAACATGACCATAATTTATAAAATCAAGTAGTGCTAAAACTAAAACCATAATCGTTTAACTCTAAACAAAAATTTATTGTAAAATGAGTGGTAATGAAAAATACACTGAAATAACTTAATGGTGGATTAACTAACATTATTAAAGATCAAATTCAGGTTAGAAAAGGGAGATTGCTTTATCTAAATTGCTCAGTATTGGAACTGTGTATAATGCTGTCATCTACAGCAATGTTTCTCGTTTTAAAGATAAATACCACATTTCGGTTTTCCTGAACGCATTTTTAGAGAAGTTTTACTTTCATGGGTATATTTCTGAACGCTCCCATGGCCTTCAAAAGTTTTAAAGTAATCCGTTAAGTTTTGATGACCGGGTTCATTACTTGTAAACATGGAACAAAAAGTTAAGAAAAAAGTTAATTTTCTGACATAAAAAATATCTTAAACACTTAAAGAACCCTTCTAATTTCAATAAGTTGTTGTTTTTTGAAAAAATAAGTCTGATAAAATGGATTTAAATGATGCTTCATTAAGTTGTGCAATTACTCTCGAATGGCAAAAAAATGGCTCAATTCAACGAAAGGTTTCTCATAAAAGTGCATTAGTAAGTTTAAAAAGGAATAAAATAAGGGATATTTTTATTGAAATAGCTGGTGATAAATTCGTTACCATTAATTTAAAACTAAAAGCTGTGACAATTCATAATAAATTTATGGCTGAGGGTAAAACTTCAATAAATTTCAAAGAAGAGAATTGTATACTATTTATATCAAATGCACCATCTGGAAAATTAATGAACTTTTTAAAAATTATTTTTGTGAAAATGAATGAAGATAGTTGTAAAACTCCACCATCATCTAAAACATCACTACGTGATCAGCTTTTATCCGGGAAATTGAAAACGTATGATGAAATCAGTCCCGTTACCGTGAATGATTTAAAGAAAGTTACAGATCGAGTTGCTAAAGTGATTGAAGTTAATACTTCACCAACTTCACGAAAACGTAAATTAAATGATAGTTCGACTACTCCACCAGCAAAAAAATTGTTTAGACAATTAACATCAAATACATCAATTGATTTGAATCCTGAACAGAAAAGAGTATTGGAAGCTTGTGTTCAAGGACATAATGTCTTCTTTACAGGTACTTCTAGGTTGATTATTTCCGTATCAGTGCAAAGTCTGTGAAATTCCTTTATATGACCTATAGAACTAGAAATAAGTCTTAATTTTTTTGTAATCTCAAATTTAGGAAGTGCTGGAACTGGAAAAAGTTTTTTGCTAAAACGGATAATTGCGACCCTACCTCCTGATGTGACAATATCGACAGCATCAACCGGTGTAGCTGCATGTCACATTGGTGGAGTAACGCTGCATTCATTTGCTGGTATTGGTAATGGAGAAGGTTCTATCGATCGATGTGTTCAACTTGCATCAAGACCACAAGTACTATCAGTTTGGAAAAAATGTAAACATTTGATTATCGATGAAATATCAATGGTAGAAGGTTCCTTTTTTGAGGTAAAATATTACTTATTTATTTATTTATTATTTTAAACTATAATTATAACAATAGATTTGATTGATCAAACAATCTGTTTAAATTTAAGTTTTCATCTCGTATGAATTAAGCATTATAATTTTTCGTGATAGATTCAACAGATTAAGCATTAGGGTGAAAATAAAGCAAATATAAAATAATAAGGAGGAAGGAAAGACAAATTTATAAGGGAAGATTTGATGTACAAAGGCTAAAAAAAACCGAGCCTAACTGCCACATTGCCTGGGAGCTTCGAAGAATTCCATAGCCTATTTTCACAGAGTTAGTTTATAGATTGAGAATTTCTCAATGACTTCTCAACTTGAAAGTGTAATTTTTAGGTTGCCGGTTTCTATCTTAAATAACCTCTCAAATTTCTATCTTTGTTAAAATAAGATTTTTAAAGACGCCTGAAAATAGATAAAATAAATTATATTTACAGAAAATTGAAGAAGTTGCACGTCGTGTTCGTAAAAATGATAAACCATTTGGAGGTATTCAATTAATTCTCTGTGGCGATTTTTTACAACTACCTCCAATTATTCGCAGAGAATTAAGCAATTCACAAAACAACAAGAAATTTTGTTTTCAAACTAAAGCATGGAATCAATGTGTACAAAGCTGTTTTGAACTCCAAAAGGTCCACCGTCAATCCGACCCAGAATTTGTAAATATTTTAAATAATTTAAGAATCGGTCGAGTAACCGAAGAAATTGAGCAGAGATTACTAAACACAGCTAAGCAAAAAATTGATGGTGATGGAATTTTAGCAACGAAATTGTGCTCACTAATGCAAGATGTGAATACAATAAATCAACAAAAATTAGCAAGTTTACCTGGTGAATCAAAAATATTCGATGCAATCGATAGTGATCTATCTTTGACGAAACAATTAGATCAACAAACACCAGTTCCAAGTAAATTAGAATTAAAAATCGGTGCACAAGTAATGTTAATGAAAAATATTCACGTTGCAAATGGTTTAGTAAATGGGGCACGTGGAATCGTGATAAAATTCACAGACGGTCTACCATTAGTAAAATTTAAAAATAATAAAGAATATTTAGTAAAACCAGAACGATGGATTGTTAAGCCACCAAGTGGAAATGTATTTTCTAGAAGACAAATACCATTACGCTTAGCATGGGCATTTTCGATACATAAGTCACAAGGTTTAACATTAGATTGTGCAGAAGTATCATTGAAAAGTGTATTTGAAGCAGGTCAAGCTTATGTTGCACTATCGCGAGCACAAAGCTTGGAAACATTAAGAGTTTTAGATTTTAGTTCACAGAAAGTGTGGGCTGATCGAGATGTACTTTTATTTTATAGGAATTTTAGACGACGCTTGAAACAATTAGAAATTATTCCTTTAGGACGTAAAAAATTATAAGCAAGCCGTATGATTATATATGTAATTTTTATTTATTTCGATTTCAAAAAATTATTTTTTTATCTACAATTCTTTTATTTTATTCCAAATAAATAGAGAAGTTTTTCTTCCATAAAATTACAGATGTTATCATACACTGTGTCTCAGATTAATAATTTTTACTGTAATCTGTGCTCTGTATACAGTTTGGCAAGCATCTCGTTAGTCATTTATAATATATGAAGTAAGAAGAGTATAATATATGAAGTGAGACGTTCCTTGCAATAACAGCCAGATAAATTTGGTGTGTCTATTGACAGCGATCATACCACATAGGAGGCAGAGCGTTGAATAAAGCATGATCTCTGTTAATAGACCTTTTCATTTCAATTACGATTCGTTATTATTTCGCACAGGCAGTAATAAGTTGGACAAATACAAGATATTTGTTGTAAATATTATCGAAGATAATAAATGAGAAATTGGGGCAAAAATCGAAATTTATTAAGATATTTGTTATTTATTTTATCACGTTAGTTTTTTAACAAACTGTCCGAAACAAAAGGTTATCACTTTTTAAAATGAAAAGGTCTATTGAAGAGAAATATATCTACCAGGGTGAGTGAGTAAGAAAAAAAATTCAATTAAATTAACAATTTATTTTTTAAAAATACATTATTAACACTTTTGTATAAGTATAAATAATTTTCCTTGCATTTCTTTATGAATTCTCGTATGCTGCCCAGCCTGATTTAATATGTACTTAATATTACCAACGATAATGATATCATACTACGCAGCATATCGTAAGCCGTAAATTGTAACGTAAAACGCTGACAAATAGAGGCGATAATTGCTCGCTCAGTTTCTATGATTCAGTGCGTATTTCAGCATCAATAAAATAAACAATTTTTCATTAATATGGAAAACACCCACTGGGTCATGAAAACCGAGTGTAAATCATGAAATTGCCATCTATGACACTATGGTAAAGAAAAATGGCTTCTTTTGATTTGACCTTACCCAATGCCAGCATTTTATGTCGATTGATTTCCCAACGGAGCTGATAGAAGATGGAGATCAAAGATATATTCAAATAGAGTCGGGCTCGATAAAATTGAACACCTTTATCAGGCATTTTTAGATTAAATTATTTCTAAAATGTATTCGTTTATGTTTAGTTAAATTAGATTTACCCGAAAATGTTTTCTCACAAATTTCACATGAAAAGGGTTTTTCTCCCGAGTGAATTTGCTTATGACTATTTAAACTAGATTTTTGGGTAAACGTTTTACTACAAATATCACATGAAAATGGTTTTTCTCCTGTATGGATTCGTTTATGTTTAACTAAATCAGATCGGCCAGTAAATGTTTTTTCACATATCTCACATGGATAAGGCTTTTCCCCGGTGTGTGTTCGTTTATGAATAACCAACTGGCTTTTTTGGGTAAATATTTTATCACAAAGATCGCACGAAAACGGTTTCTCTCCAGTATGAATTCGTTTATGTATTATTAAATCAGAATGGCCAGTAAATGTTTTCTCACAAATATCACAAGAAAATGATTCTCCAGTGTGAAGTCGTTTATGATAGGCTAAACCATTTCGATTTTTGAATATTTTACTACAAATATTACATGAAAAAGGTTTTTCTCCACTATGAGTTCGTTTGTGTGTAACTAAAGTGGTCGGATTATTGAATTTTTTACTACAAACATCACACGTGAAGGGTTTTTCTCCACTGTGAATTCTTTCATGAGTAATTAAAGTACATTTTTGGATAAATTTTTGATTACAAACGTCACATGAGAAAGGTTTTTCTCCAGTGTGAATTCGTTTATGAGTATTTAAAGTGGATTTCTGGACAAATGTTTTATTACAAATATCACAAGAAAAACGTTTTTCTCCAGCATGAATTCGTTTATGTACAATTAAACTAGAGTTAGAAATAAAAGTTTTTTTACAAATATCACATGAAAACAGTTTTTTACCATTATATTCTAAATTATCATATAAAAAACATTGACCTTTTGGAACAATTTTCTCTGATTTTTCATCTTTAATAATTACTTCTGTATGTAACTTCTGTTGAATACGAATATCTTCGCAATTGTTGACCCATTTTTCTTTGTTTTGAGCTGCTCTTTGTTCCCCTGTAGCATTGCTTTCTAATATTTCATCTTTTATATTGAATTCTTCGATAGGTTGTTGTTCAAGTTTACTATTTTCTTTTTGAGTTGTCACTTCTTCGAATGTTTGAGATTCTGTTTTATTGACCACATCTTCAATTGTTGATTTTGAAGGTAAATATTCTTCAAGTTTTATTTGTTCTTCTTTTATCAATAAAGGATTATTTATCCAACAAACTTCTGTAGACATTTTTCTATTTATTTTTTTAATGATCGCTCATGCTTGGTACTTCTTGGTATATTGATTGCATAGACTCCACAGACCTGTAACGAAATCTAGACTAGTGGTGCAAATAAAAAATAGCCCAAGATTCCGATTTAAAAATAACTTGGAGAAATAGGATAAAGATAATTTCTCGACGTATTTTCTTATCTCACTGTTTGACAAAGATAATGGTAAATGTGACATTTCGCCACTTGAATAGTTTTTTGACATTCCTGAATAGCTTACAGATACTAAACAACTCAGACAATATATTTTCGCTAGATTTTTTGCTAAGTAGCATTCAAATAATCGTAAAAATATTAAATACAAATAATAATAAATCAAAACAGTGGTGGATCCACCTTGGGCTGATTTATGCCCAAGAAGAAAATGATAAAATCACATTAGGAAGACACAGTTCTCAATTCAGTTTAGTCATTGACAAGAACGGAATATATTTTTTAATTATTAGACACCAAGAATAACTTACTAAGTTTTTGTCCAAAATAAAAACAAAGAATTGATAACTAATTTAATAATTTAATTTTATATTCTGTCTATTCTATCAGTCTATATGAAGTATACATAAGTCTGCAGTCTGCGGGGGATAAGTCTGTTTATGTTTGCCATAGACATAGAGAATGGACCTAGAATGGACTACGCATTGCCAAAGAATACAGATACATGATCTTTGTTAAGTTTTATTTTGGATTTTGTTGAATATGTTCTTCTCCTACTCAAATATACAAAAAAAATTCATGGATAATTTTATAACATTTTGTAATAAGAGATCAATATTTATTTTTTTCCATCCCATTTTTGCTTTCAGAACAACTGATTGATTATTTAGTAAAGGTAAGTATTAAGTTATTATATAGATATGGTCTGGGTGGTTGTGTGGGTATAGCACTTGCCTATGAAACTAAGGTACACGGGTTCGTATCCTGGTGGGGATAACAATCTTACTTTTAAATGATTTTTTCTGATGTTAAAAATATTTTTTTCTCTTTTTATATTTTAAATTATCTATATAACCCACCCTCTTGTTTTATAACGTCAGTTATACATATGTAATAAATCACTATTCATATTTTGTTTTTGTTATAAATAAATAAAAATCGTTATATATTTCAAATTTTGTTTTAGTTTATTAATTTTCTATCCTATTTTTTCTTTCAGAACAAAATTATCAATTAATTAATTATTTAGTAAAGGTAAGTATAAAGTTAATTATATGATTATAAATAACCCGGGTGGCTGAGTGGGTATAGCACTTGCCTCTGAAAACAAGGTACGCTGGTTCATATTCTGGTGTGGTTAACATTTTTACTTCGCTGATAATTGGTCAGCTAATAATATAAATAATAATAATTGGTCAGTTTAATTTTTTTTATATTCAAAAAATAATATAATTTCGAAAAAATTTTCAATTTTTTCAACATTTGTACTAGGAGAACATAAGTGGGAATTAGTAGTTCCTGATAAGGAGAAAGGTGAGTAAGTGTTTTCATCCCGAAAGTCTAAAATTTTATTTTGGCAGAAAGTTATTGGTCTGCCCACTAGAGGTCACACTCACCAAACACGGGTGTGTAGACCACTAACTTTCTGACTTACGAGGTGACAACAATTACCTTGCTATCAGGTACTACTTATTCCGTCCGTCCTTCATGTTCTCCTAGTAGAAATGTGAAAAAAATTGAAGTTTTTGAACGAAAAAAAAACTAATTTTTTCATCATTTACTAGGCAAACATGCTGTGGTGGAAATTTGAAAAAAAATGAAAATAAAATCAGATTTTGCTTAAAAGATTTATTGAACTTTTTTTTAATATATGTTCTCACCTAGTTTCGAACCAAGGGACTATTAATCGAAGTCAGATACGCTAACCAATATACCATTATGGCTCTTGGTTCCCATTACAACTATCTAAAAAATAACATTATCTCGGCATATTAACATATTTAATTAAAAAATAATCGTGAGACCGCTAGATATGAACCGAGGTACTATATAATGGGAAGCGACTGTGCTAACCACTACTGCATCTCTGACATGTTATGATTATCAATAATGTAATATACATACCTTTTACCCACCTTTTCAATAAAGTTACCTATAAACGAATAATTGTAGTAATATTTTGTTAAAAGGTAGGTTCTGTTTGATATTCCTGAAATCGACGTAAAGGATAAAAGATAAAGGTAGGTATAATAATGAATAATAATAATTAAACCAGAAAAATTGATCAAAACGATATTTTATTATATACATTTGTACATATTTACTTGTCCTTTTCGGTAAGTATGTACTTTGTAGCATAGACAGGCACATTCTGGACACGTTTCTGCTATTATTTATTTTGTTTACAGACAGACGATTGGATTGGGGACGCTCAGCTCCGTCCATTCTCTATGTCTATGATGTTTATGTTTACATTTTAGTCAAAATATAGTTGTTACAACTTCCTAGCATCGAATTATTGAAGTGTCAAATACTTTAAACTGAAAAAATTCGATTAATTTCGATTGCAACTAGAAAAAAAAGAATTCGAAGACTATCGAAAGAAAACATGTCAGCAGAAATGTGTATATGTCCTTATAATAAATCACATGTGGTTACTAGATTAAGGTTACCGTATCATATAATTAAATGTAAGGCTCGATATCCGGATATACAACTTATCCATTGTCCGTACAATGCTACACACATGGTTAAAAAAGAATCGATGGTGGATCATTTAAAAGAATGTCCTGATAAAGTGTTAATTGAACCATGGAAATATAATTTAAATGGTACCCAACAACATGGTGATTTGATTCCAACTACATTTAATGATGAAGAAAGTGTTCAAAACAATTACGATGATGATGATGGGTGGAATTGAAAACACGAAATAAAATTAAAACCTTTTTATATAAATAATTAAGAAGTTTACTAGACAAACCGATTCAATCTTCAAGTGAAATGAAAAATGTAAATTTGCTTCAGAAATCGAATAATTATTAATTAGTCAATGGACTAAGAAAATTAAATAATGTAAATTTATTATAATATATAATATAAATATAAATAATATAAAAGATTTTCAGAAGTAGCAGGCTTAGACCTCCTTTAGACTGAGGACACACTATAAAGATTTCTGATGATGTGGGATGTATGATAATAGACTTATAAGAAATTCTTATAATGTGCCTCTCAGCCTTAAAATTAGAATACAATCTAGTAATCTTTGGCTTAAATTTTGGCAATTTTCGGAAGAAAAGTTAATGAATTTGGCTAGTGAACTATCCAGTTATTAAATTTACTATTTTTATATAATTATTTTAATATAATTAACTGAATAAATCAAAACGTGAAGTACATTTTTATTGCGTTTTTATTACACCTTTTTGGGATTCTCCTATTCTAGGGTAACATTGATATGATCATATTAATATTAACATTGCATTTTGTTTAATTCAAAAATAACGAAGCAAAATTATTACCTAATAGTTAATAGCTTTAATTTTAAATATCCCGCATATGAATGCGGGCCGCCCGCGCTCTCAGTGGGTAATTTTGGCTTTAAAGGAGGCTGTTCAAATTAAAATTATTGAAAAATAACTAATAATTTAACTTGTTGCATTCGAAATTGTGGAAATAAGAGACAAAATTAAAAATAAAATTCATAAGCGCGTTCTTCAGTCATTTCTGAAGCCCGCCTTTGGTATATGGCATAATAATTTAGGTTTTCAGTTTTCATTTCAATGAGATGCAAATCCGAATAGCGCATTCTTCAAAACGACTGCAAACCACCTTTTTATGATTTTAAATTTGCATTCTAAATTTTATGTAAAAATATTAAAATATATTTTGAATTTTTCGAAGAGCGTGAGGGTTTATATTTCTATTACGTGGCCATCTATAAAATAAAAATAAACTAAACATCAAGTAATCATACTTAACCCTACTTTATAAAGTTACGGATTATTTATATCTACATCAGTTTACATTATTATATTATTTTTATATTTTAAACCATGGCAAAAATTATGACAGAAATTTTTGGAAGTTTCCAAGAATATTTAAACACCGAACAAGAATTACGAGAGGTAAAAAGTAATGTAATGTTGAATATTTTATACACTACATATAAATTGTTTTTATAGCAAATTCGTGAAACGGTGCGAGATATTGATCGAATATCACGAGAAATTGTGACACTTCTACAAGTTATACACCAAGAACAAACAGCAGATACTGAAAGTATAATTTTTTTTCAAATAAAACGTTTTCGTTCTTCTAATTTTATTCATTTTCAATAGTTCCAAACACATGCTTGAAAGCACGAAAATATTTCGATGAAGTGAGAGTCAACTATATTAAACTAGCATCAGTTGTGCCACAAGATCAGTATTACAGATTTCATGATCAATGGAAGTTTGTTACCCAGAGATTAGCATTCCTAATAGCTCTCACTATTTATTTAGAAGTTGGAATATTAGTATCAAGAGAGACTGTTGCTGAAATACTAGGCGGTATGTATTGCTGAAATATTAGGTGGAAGTTATTCTTTTTCCCTATTATATATTACGAAAGTTATGGTAAATTTGCTCTCTAGCGCCGTTAACATGTTATCATAAAACAGTTGTAATTCGGGCCTCTAAACTTGCTATCCAATAAAAATTTATGACCTTTAAATTCACACCCAACGATTGCTTCTGTAAATTAAAACTTAAGCATGGATGATTAAAGCTGAAACTCCAAAAATGTTGGTAAAAAAATGTATGAATTTAATATTATTGTTATTCCATCAGAACCCACGATCGGGAATAGGCAATCATTTCCCCCAATGCCATCGTTTTTATTGGATCACCCTGCCGTCATAAATTAAAAAAGGTTTAGCACAAAAAACTAGATTTTACAGTAAATAAGAAAAACCAATTATATGATCTACATAAAATTTTGATTTTTTCAAAAATGTAATTTTTGTATACAGACTCGGAAACGCTAAAAAGAACATTTGGAAAATGGTTGGTGTTAGGGTCTTTTAAATTATGACGGTAGCGCTTCTCTAAGTTAAAGACTCGATTTCTCTTACCGGTAATCACTGGTATCAGAAATTGAATCCAAAAATAAACTTTACTTTCATGTATGTGAAGTATAACTTTTAGATGATCCTGAAGATCAAAATTCGACGACCTTCAGTTATACGGATTCGCCACCCTATTTTAGTTATCCTTCTAAGATTTTTCCCATTTTCGATTAAAATGTTACATGACTTGACTATTTATCTCGTTTTTTGTATTAATTTTTTAGTGAAATCTAGAAGGGATGAAGGATTCCATTTAGATTTAGAAGATTACTTGATGGGTTTATTACAATTATCATCAGAATTAAGCCGTTTTGCCGTTAATTCCGTAACATATGGTGACTATAATCGGCCTCTAGAAATATCCCGTTTCGTTGCTGAATTAAATGCAGGATTTAGATTATTAAATCTTAAAAACGATTCACTTCGTAAACGTTTCGATGCCTTAAAATATGATGTGAAAAAAATCGAAGAAGTTGTCTATGATTTAAGTATTCGTGGATTAAAACCTAATACAAGCACAGCTACACCAACGTCAACGGCGGCACCTACGGCATCAATATCCGAGAAATGTACAACGCAACAGAATTAAGATTTTTTGTTTGTTTTTTATTAATAATTATGCTCGAATGAAATATTTGCTTTTTAATTTTATATTAAGTACTATTTTTTATTAAGGACAGAATGTGAAGTATATTGTACCTAAATTTAATTTATTCAGAATAAAAACGATAATTTTTGTTCTTAATTCTTCTCGCCTTCTTTAAAGCATTCCTAGTTTAAATTTGGTTTAAACCATCCTTAATTGCTTTTTGACCTTAAATTAATGAACAGGGAATATAAAAGCTCCACAAGAGACGATTTCTGAAGCAAAATTTTGAATATAGTAAAGTTTTTGTCTATCACTTCCATGGGTTGTTTTAATGGGGTTGCAACTGCATTCAGTTGCTTTTAACCTTGAATTCATGATCAGCGACCTCAAAAACCCTCAAGAGATTTCGAGTTGAAATATTGATTTGTTTTCTCTGTTACTATTTATTTTACACGAGTGCTCTGGGGATGAGAAAACTACCCTAATTTCCTCATTTTTTCTGTTATGCCAAGGCGGCTGAATGTTCCTAAAGGTCTAAGGAACACGTACCCAAAAAAATTTTTTAAATCGGAGCTGTTCCACCACTTTTTCACATTTGATGGTATTTTCCGGCTTATTTGTTGCACTACTAGTCTATTTAAAATGTTTTTCAAAACAGACAAAATTCGACTCATATTAACGAATTGAGTCAATGAAAATCATGTGGTACACTGTAAGTAACTCAAACTGAACACTCATTTTGAAAAGTTTAATAATTTTCATGCCTTGAACATTGTATTGTATAATTTCGCATGATGATTTTTCCACTATCATACAGACACTTTAAAACATTATTGATAACGCGGAGAAAATCTTGTTTTCACTCTTCAAATTTTGCCCCGCGTATCCTTAGAATAAACCCAGCGCTGATCATTTTTAATCGTAAACCGTTTATAGTACCTCATAATAATAAGGATGGGAATTAAATGATTAGAGAAAAAAAAAACGAGAAACAAATTATACTGCAGTTCTAAAACCAGATATTATTATCAGGTTTTATTTTGTTAATTAATTGGGGTATTTCATTCATACATTGAATCTAATATATACACAATGATCAATTATTTATTTTGTCACATTAAAAAAAAAATTATCTTATGAGTGTAGTGAAAATCAATGCTTAGGTAAATATAATAATAATAATAAATTAATTCAATATATTGAACCTGTTTTCTTCGAAATTGGTTTTTTTTTTCCATTTTTTGTAATATTTTTTTTCTTATTTTTGTTTTATTTTATTTTTTTTTTATATTTCAGTTTTATAACCCGTATCGAGGTGTAGATATTTACATTTAATATTATTAATATTAATAATTATTTTAAATAATAAATTGTATACAGAAGCGTTTCGATTTTTTTTTGTTTTTTAATTTTTATAGTTTTTTATGTTTTTTGTTTCAAATTTTACTAAATAATTTATTACATTTTAAAATTTAATAATAGTTATATGTGTACATTAAACTAAATATACGCCATACATATCATACAATCCAGGATTATTTATGCAACATTTGCAGGGAAACTTTCATTTGGAACATTTTATCTTAATTTTCTTTTAACTAAATTTTAAGGTACAGAACTTGTTTTTAAATTTTCAGCTAGCTATCTCTTTTCGTTTTTGAGTTATCGCGTTCACCGACGAAAACAGAAGATTTTGTGTTTATCAATATTTCTATACATTACAATCGTTATAATAAATTTAATATACCTTTCAAATATACAGGGTAATCCATTTTAAGCGATGGACCCTATACCTTCTAAAGTAATTAACCTACAAAAAGAATGTTTTGTGCAAAAATTATTCAGATTGAAGGCGGATAACATGTTCTGACATCAGATTGGACCTGATTCTCTGTGTTGCTTTAATAGTCAATATAGATCCTAAAAGGTAAGAGATAAAATAGCACTTAAAATTAGAAAGTTGATCTTCATAAAACACTAATAACATTTTTTTAGAAAATCATTAGCTTTCGAAAGAAATTTGGCTTAAAAATATATCATTATTGCATTTAATCGAAAGAGAATTCGGTAGCTTTAAAAAAATGTTTTAGGCAAAAGTTATCAAGGACAATAAAGTTTATTTGTCTGTATTAATAACTTTTAAGTCGAGATAAATTTTAAGATCATTTGAAGATCACAGGCAAATGTTTTCTATTGTATTGACAACTTTTCGCTAAAGCATTTTTCTACAGATTTTTCATGTTTTTTTTTCGATTAAATGCAATAATGACATATTTTTAAATGACACTTTCTCCGAAAGCTAACGATTTTCGAAAAAATGTTAGATTTTTTATGAGGATCAACTTTCTAATTTAAAGTGTTATTCTATCTCTTACCTTTTAGGATCTAATTAGACTATTAAAGCAACTCAAAGAACCAGGTTCAATATAATGTCAGAATATGATGTCTCCTTTCAATCTGAATAATTTTTGTACGGATTACTTATTATTATACTTAGTATTTAGAAGATATTTGGATCCATCGATTAAAATGGGTTAGCCTGTATTGCATAATATGCATTATACAAGGTATAATAATATAAATAAAGAGAATTAAATTTAAGTTAGATAGTGAAAGTATAAATCGATGTAATTCGATATGAATAAAATTGCACTATGAATCGGAGTGTACATCTAGTGCATATATATCAAAATTTTGAATTTTTCCCAAAATTAAAATGTTATATAAATAATCCGCACATTTTCATTTTACTTTATCACAAGATATTTTGAAACAATACAAGAATGTACAACATAGTTTTTCAATCTAAAAATTCTACAACAATATTTTTGGTTTCAAAATATTTTGAATAAAGGAAAACAAAAAAAGAACTGGAACGGTTAAATATTACTTTATGCAGTTTTCTTTCTTACATAAGTATAATTATTTAAAAATATTTCTAAATTATTTATTATTAGTTGTTTATACTGTTTATTCCAAAGATGTATTTATAACAAATGTTTCTGGGTGGAATTTTTGTAAACATGACGTTGTAATATTGATTAAACTATATTCACAATTGCATTCAACTATTTTCAATCCGATATGGCTTCATTTGCGTAACTGTAGGAAAGAAAAGCGAAATTTTTCGGGTTTGAATCGAATTTGTTGAATTTAAAAATTAAAAAGTGTTTTAGACCAAACTCTGCCATCCTTTTGCCCAAATTAACCATTGTATAATCGTCACGTGATTACTCAGTGTTCACTGATTAGTGTTTTATCATCTCTAATATCAAAATTTGCATTATTTTTCTATATTTTACAAAATTAAGAATGAATTACTTTTTTTTTTTAAATAAATTTTTAACGAATAATGAGTTTACAATTCAATTATTATAGCGATATGTTTTCAAAAATATTAGAACGAAATTTACATCTTTGAATTTTATCTGTAGGTACTGTTTCATTCGATATGATGAAAATTGTGAGTCGTCAATTTTTTTAATTGATAGTAAATAAATACAATTTGAGGCTAAATTTCTATTTTCGGTAATTTAGAAGATATTGAAGAAGCTGTCAAGACGGATAACTTTTTTTTTTATCTTGAGTTTTCAGAGTGGTTCATAAGTAGGCATACAGTATAGTAACATAATAGGTATTTATAGTAAATTTATTAATTTAGAATCCAAAACATTAAAAGATAGAACATTATCTCAACAACAACACATTATTTTCGCAAACTCCGCAAGAATAGAGTCCGATTATCAAGAAAATAAGACTATATATTGCTAGTTTAAATATCGATTGATCCAAGACTCAAAAAATAAACTAATAACAAAAAAAAAAAAAAAAAATTAAAATATTTTATAAATGTATACCTACTTATGTATCTCTTTGTGTATCTTATCAAAATATTATTATTGAATCTGATTATAATGTTGAATATTCTTCGATTTTGTCTTTTAAACAAAAATTCAACTTTATATAACGTAATATTCTCTGATTTTATCCTTTACGATCTCCTTTTAAACAAAAAAAATGAACTTTAGAAAATAGAACTTTACAGTTAAAATTCATGTGAAATAGCCACAAAACTGATAAAGATGGAAGATATTTGTTATTTACTTGATCACTGCAAAATAAAAAAAACGAATCGTAATTTTCAAATTACGATTTGTTTCGTTTAAAAAGCCTAAACTGATTCTCTATAAATATGTTATTTCAGCAGACATACAGGACGAGTACAAACGATCACTGTGGCTTACAATTTTTGTAGCCGAAGATTTTTTAGTTCGCTTCAGTAGTTATCGACCTTAATACATCTTATGAACGGTCTCTTAAACCGGAGTTAATACACCGATTTTTTCAAGTTTTCATCTATCTATTACCAGTTATGGAGTAGACTGAGCTTTTCAAGCTTTCCTTTATTGAGCCTGAAAACCTAGGTCAAGTTTAATGCCTGCGTAAGATGTGCGCGTATACACCCAAATTTTTTTGCTTGAAGCATTTTTTTCGATAAAATTTATTTTTCAAGTTTCAAACTCTCATACTCTAGAATCGAACCACACATTTTATCTTCGTACAAAACAATTTGTTTATCAACGTTTTGTTTTCTTGCCAAAAAAATTTGTTTGATCAGTTTTTTGTATGTTCTTAAAACCTTAACTCTTGATATTTAAATGAATTTCGAAACAATAACTTCTTAAAATGGGATATAATCAATTCAAAAATGGAAAATTTTCTTTTGGCAAAACAATACATCTGCAACAGAATTTTGGAACGGTCGATTATTCAATTCGTGTTGAAATAACATAAAAAGAGTCAAATTTTCAAGTTGTAACAAAAAATGATAAAATTTATTTCAAATTCAGTATAAATAAAAAAAAAAAAAGTTTGAATATAAAAAAAAACCAACAGTGGTTTTTTGTTGGTCTCAATATTGAATTGTTTAATTTATAATTAGGTACTTAATATATTATTATGCATAAATAATAATATTCTACTTAAATAACTTAAATATTTAGTAAAATCTGAAAATTAGGTTCACATTAGCCATTTTTTTTTTCACTATGTTCAATTCTTTTAAAACTAGTGTTTCATGTTTTTTATTTATATGTATATATATAAATATTTATACATATGAATGTCCTTAAATGAGCAGTTGAGAGTTAGTACAGTCTGTTTCTGTTACAATAAATGTTCTTAACGCAAAGATAGATTTTCAAAGACGTTGAGAACACTTGTTAAAAGATTCATTCGATTAATTTTTATTAGCTCTGATTGTTAAATTTTTTATATACAAATTTAGACATCGTTTAAATTCATTAACTCAAAATAAATTAAAATGCAGTTTATTAACCCAAATTGGAAAAGGACACTCTTTAACTCTAGAATTCTGCACGATTTATTCATTAATTGGATGACCGTCTAGGATTAGATGATTTCATTAGAAAAGAAAATTTAATGTTCTTGTAATAGCGTTAATAAAGTAGAGCGCGATCGAATAACTACCAACAAAATAAAGATCGTTTGCGGAAATTAAGCGGCTATTTTACGAACTATTAGATTAATATCAATTATAAGTATTTCATACAATATGTGTAAAAATAGCCACATAGGAAATTTCCTGATTTACTGACCTGATATTTACTACACTCTCAGCGGCGATTACATACAAGAAAGTTTCCTACGAATTTAACGTCATGATTTTTTCCACTAAGGACAAAGTAGGAATCTATTAACTCCCCATCATACTTTTCTATCGAGTCTTATGTTATATTATTTCTCGTAGGAGGGTGTTTTTTACATTCCTAATCATACACGCTACATTCTTTCCTGTAGGAAAGCGTGACTTGAATTAACGTCCATACACATGGTTTCCTTAAGTCTTGGCGTTTTACGTTCTTCCTGCAAAAATGTGTCCATATAAGGTTAGTTGTTTAACTCTAATGAACGGAAATAATTCGATAAATCCCTCAAAAGTTTAGTCTTCATATTTCTCAATAATTACCTTTTAAAGGCTACCACTCTATAGTTATTTATCTATACAAAATGAAACATAAATCACAGAATGAAAGTTTTCTGTTTTGGTCAGAATGTTAAACGTTGAGAAATACAAATATAATTCACGAATTCAATTTTTTTATGGTGGGTGAACGTAGCCCAATATGTGATCTCTTAGGGTTAAGTTCAGTGATTTCAATTTAGTAATTAAATGTTTTTTTATATTAAAATTCAATAGACATTTAAAAAACCTTTTACAAAAGTTTACAAAAGACAATATCTTACTTAAAAAAGAAATATGATTTATACAATTTATATACAAAATTAACATCGAATAAAAATACAAAAAAGGGAAAAAAAAGAAGCAAAATTCAACAATCAGAGTGAAACTTGAAAATATAGGTACTAACTCTAAAAAAATAATTTTATGTAACAGCCTTTTGTGTAGATTTCATAAAAATAGACAATCAAGTCATATACATTTGTTTTATGTTTTAAAAAAAATTCATGTAAATACAAGTTGTAATACTTCCGCAATATCGGAAGAAGTCGTTATTATTTAATCTGAAATATAAAGATATAAATTTTCAGTTACATTTATCCGTGAAATCTCAAATGTACAAAATCGTAATAGCAAATGTCCTACAGAGGTTAATGCTTTGGCCTATTTTTTTTTTTATTTTACACAAAATAGCCTGTTAGTGCAGCTTTATTTTGCGAATCCAAACCAATATTACTGTAAATTGAGTTTAATATACTTGTTCTGTAGTCAACTCGATTTACGGAAGCAAATAATTTGTTTATATGTTTGTTTAAGTAAATAAATAGAAAAAGAAAATCCAAATTACATATTTACAGTGTGTTACCAAGAACCATAACCATAGACATTTATAAATGTAACATCATATTTATCATCGTAAACATTTTCATGGCTAGTCTTCATGGTAACATCCTATATATAAACTCTATCAGATTTTGATCGAAAAAGCAATGAGAATATTCTTATCCTACGCTTAGTTGTTCTAAATAGAAAATTTGAATATTTAGATAAAATAAGCCACAACTAAGAATAATTTTTTAATTAAATAAAGTACTAAACCCGATTTGTCGATCAAAATGGACCCAGTTTTTTGGGTTCAATAAAATGTAACGAAAAATTATATTTTTATATTTCATATATACAAAAATATTAATGAAATTTTTTTAATTAAAACTGCTAAATACAGTTACATAAAAAAAACACTTGCAAATTTTATATACAAGTATTTAAAATTGGGAAGTGGGAGAAAGGTTTTTCTTAATATGAAGCATTTTAGTTTTACATACTATATTTTTAAATTGGGTTTGGTGAAATAATAACCAAAAATTTTAATACACAAAAAGCATTGCAATTCAAAGATCCACTGAACTGTTTTTCTTTTGAAAATAGAATTTAATTGATTTTAAATTATATAGATATCTCTTCTTTTGACTCATTTCATTCATTAACATTTATCTAAAGGTAATAAAATCTGCTTTAGTTGAAAGTTGATACAACTAACAAATAGTCAAAACTGTACACCAATTTAAATCAAATTGTTTTTGATGAAATAATATTTGCCATTATTAGAATCTATTGAGTAATTTTGTTTTAAAAAAGTAAGACATTGATTTAAATTATCTCTTAAACGTTGTCCGTCATGATATAACAAACGTTTTATCATAGACTTACTGACTTATGTGCTTTTTCTTTTCTTAATAAAATGAGTGATAATTCCTAAACAGCGATGAAATATGCAAAGGTGGAGCAATAATCATGGCCGGTAAAATTTAGGCTGTTGTCTCGCTATGGGCTTAGTGTCAGAAAATATATTTTATTGTTGAACAGAAACGACTAGAGTTAGAGTATTGGTGGTTGAAGTGAAATATCTATATTAATAATTGTAAACAGCACTTGGTACATAATACATTGTATGAAAATTAGTTGCGTGGTATTGTACAGTTAAAAATAACACATTATTTGATGACAAGCATGTATTTGGTTTATATGCGTGTACCGTGAAAAACTTATTTACAATACTATAGGCAGACAACAGCCTTAAACTAAGCCATCACTCTATTTCTCATTTAATCATGAATAAATTCTTAATAAATTTATTAAAAAAGCAATAATTATTTTATCCGAAATTCGAAAAAACCATATTTCCGTTGTTCGACACCTTAAAAATAGCAATTTTTAAGGTGTCGGCGGTAAATATCCTAGATAAGTCCTTGGTTATAAAAATTTTCGTAGAGAAGCAAGTAATTCGACTTTGACAACAGCCTCTCAAAATGCCAAACGTTCTGAAATTACTGCCAAATCAAATACTATGCCTGTTCCTAAACCTTTGAACATATTAGCACAATTTAAAAAAAAGGATTAAAATATCCTATTTATTTGATATTAGTATATCAATGTCGCTACTCTTAAATCACAAGATGATTTTAATAAATTTTTAGTGTTTCATTGTGCAGATTAAAAGAAAAATAATTTAATTTGGACGACAATATATTTGATTACGGAATGAGAATGTAAAGCTGTTTGATTTTAATTTTTATAAAAAATTTGTAATAAAAATTTTTGATTGAAATTAAACAATACAGTTTTTTTATCCTAATATTTTATTTAATTCTTTATTGTAATTTTTGTAATTTTAATTATGTTATTTACTACTAATTATACTGTACAATAAAAACATTTTAACTAAAATCTATTCGAGTTTAATTGTAGTTTCACAAACAAGTAAAAAAAAACATGAGTTAAACAAATAAGTTTAATTTTTCCTAATTGAAATCATGCAAAATAAATAAAATCATTAATTTGAAGCAATAATTTACTCCAAGGTATGTTTAGCACCATATTTTTATGATTTTTCATCTGTTAAATGAAAAATTTTAATTACAACAAAATTCAATATATGTTTATCTGTTTTTAAAGTAATCTCAACTTAGCGTAGCTAACATTTTCGGAATGTTATTTAATTTTCTATAAAATTAGATCCGTCAGAAGAGTAAGTCTGTACTAGGTCAAGCAGAAAAATGTCTATCGTAGCACATAAATGTCGTCGGAAAAACCGAAGGAGGCTTTATTATTTTTACAAAGATGGGATTCTCTCCATTCATCCTACTAGTAAGCTGAATTTAATATAAGGATTACTTATTCATACCTTTATAAATAAAAAAAATAGAACAAGAATTGTATGAATTATTAATTGCTTGCTATATAAATTTTGAATAATTTTGTTGTAAATTCAGCAAGCATTTTCTCTCAATTAATCTCGAATAAATTTCATTAAAACCAAGATAAGCTTTTTACATGAAATATTTTAACAAATATATTAACAACAGTTTTAAGAATGAGATACATGGACCGACAATGTTCACAAAATTTCCTTCAAATATTTATAAATAGAAAAAATAACCAAAAATTTAGTTTTGTTATTTTAAAAACGAAAAAAACTCAACTAAAATGCTAACATATTTTTTTTTCAATTTAAAATGTTACAAAAATCACTGAACTATTTTACAAGGAAATAATTTTCTACCAGCTATAATTCTAAATCTCTTACTAGTTTTGTTCCGAGTAATTTACAGCGAATAAAATTTATTCCATTTTTATTTTAAATTCGCTATTTTCGTTAGGGGGTAGTTAGGGAACTTGGTTTTTGATTTTGTTAATGGTTTCAGTACACAGGATCAAATCCTGAAGAAAAAAATAAAAAATTAGTTATTATATTGTAAAACAGTTCAGTTATTCTTAAAAACATTTTACGCTATTGAGAAAATTATTTTTTTTATAAAACAGTAGTGTTTGAAACAATATAATTGTACAGGTCAAGAATTAGAAGGATTTAAGTATATTTTGGCCACAGCAACAGACGTTGTATTTTTTTTATCTTGGAACAAATTGTGGAATAAACTTATGATACCAGAAATATCCCAAAAATATTTGTTTTTTAAATAATGTACACAGTACAAAATAAAATTGTTTCCTCCCGTTTTACTGCCTTTCAATTGTTTTATTTATTTATTTTTTATTTGTTATGTTTCACAAACCAAATTTCAGTGTATAGTGACATATAGAATTATGTTATGTAATATTTTAAAACATTCTACATTATAATGAAAACATATATTTGATTTGGTTGTGAAACGATTTTTACAGGTACCATATTTACCAGCTATTTCATAGGGTATGCAAGATAAAACTAATTAAATTAAAAATGTCCGATTTAAAAACTAACCAAAACCGATTTTGAACATCGATGTACAAGATTATTCATATATTTGGCATAATCCAATATTCTAAAAATAGACATTTTTTAATATTTATTTAAAAATATTCTTAAATGAGTGTTTTTTTAAATTATTTAAAATACTGAAAAACGAGTTTCAACTGAAGTTAGTTTTTAGGCTTATTAATATTTTTTTTGTAGCTAATGTCTTCTTTTAGGAGCCGTTTCTTAAAGTTAACTTCTTCTTATCTTAAGTTACCTGTACTCTGAAGCTATAAGTACCTAGGATGTATACTGTATGTCAAATTAAACGCAAAACTTAAATTATTTTGAGTGTTATAACATTACACGTAATTCACATATAATGTTATACTTGTAACACTTAGAATGGCAATACATGTGCATTTTTTAAGACACAGAATGTACACAACATTACAGCAGCAACCTTTTGTGTTGTGATAGGATAAATTAAAACGGCAATAAAGTCACAAAGAACAATGTCATACTGACAATTTTTCATAGAAATCGTTAATTCTTTCAACGAAGCTCTTAAGTGCAGAGTTAGAGGCTAGAGAAAATTTACTCTAGCCGTATTTTGCTAGAAGATGAACAGGTACCTTTAAGAAAATTTAGGGGGGGGGGAACCTAATTAAATCGAATAATGGGGACTTCTTGAAATATATTCGATTATTAACGCCATAATTATCACATGTTGGAACTCAAACTACAATTCTCCCACAACTTTTAACCACATTAATTTTTTAACCATTTATACCAATATTATTAGTGAGTAAGAATACAAAATTGAAACGATATTGAATAAATTGGCGAACGGACATATCGGACATTTCAATTATTAAAATTTCGTATTGATAAAAAAGCTACATCTCAAAGTGATCAAAGAATTCGGGTGAAGTGACTAAACCGTACGCTTTTTATTAATTTTCTTTCAGTTTTCTGTTCTAAATCACTAACTAAATGAAGATCAAGCCAAATTATCAACTCATAGAAATCCATAGAGGTCAAAGAAATCCATTTTGGTACCTGGCTATAAATGTTTAAAGGAAGCATTTTCCGCCTAAAATTGAATTTGCCTTTAGGTAGGTAATTATGTTGCATACACTATGAAATGAATGGTATAGTTATATAATTATCTTTAAAAATCATTAAATAAGTGATTAATAATTTAATAATTCACAAGTTATTTGCAGGATTACAATATTATTTGAGGCGCATTTTTACATTACATATTCTCATATAGTTGCGTATTTGTTGTAGCGCCAGCAATGATCATAGTTATGTGTGCGTGTGTGTGTCAGTATACTTTTCTCTCTAGTTTTAGTCAATTTAAAACACATATTGAGAGAAAAGGAGACATACAACAGATCAGACAAACAAGTAAATACAAGATTCTCTGTCGCGAACAATATACGCATAATATTGAATAAAAACAATATGAAAAAACCATACGATGATTTGCACCCGACAGAGAATTGTTAAGTAACATCATGTTACTTCCATTGCAAGTGTATTATTTTTTCGAACTATCTGTGGTTTACTACTGTTGTTCGTTGTACCACCACCAGATTGTCCGCCACTGGTTGTCACTGTTGATGCTCCTGTTTGTTGTGTCACTGTTGTAATTATATTGTTATCACCGCCAGTTTTTAAATGGTGTAATGTCGATTTCATTTTTACACTACTGCTATTGTCGCTATTTATTAACGTTGATTCGTTTGGAAGTGACGAAGATATTGATGATGAGTCCATTACGTTGGCACTAAAATTATATCAAATATGATTAACATATTTGCCTTCTTTAATTTCAAGATATTTAATCGTGATAGGAAAAAAATGATTTTTGTGTTAGTGTGTCTTTATACAAAATAAAAATTAAAAAATTATTTATTGTTCTTAAACTGTAATCGACGGCACTGAATAGTTTTAAATTTCTTATTTAATACTACGGGGAGCATAATTTTTATGATCAGTGTTTACAACTCGCGGAGTAATTATCAAAAAATAAAAATTACAAGACTTATTTTGTTCCATATATAAAGACTTACACAACTATATATCTCATAATATTAAGGCGTGAAAATAAATAAACTCAATATTTTTAAGATTATCTTCATCTCTAATGTAAAATAATTTTTGTTGAATGTATATTTATAATACTCTGAATCAAACGATTCAAAAGTTAGACGAGAAATTCAATTTTACAAACCATTTGAAATTCGACAAAAATTTCTTCATAAAATGGCGAAATTGTAAGAGATTTCGAAATAAAAGGCAGGCGGATATAGCACAATACTAATATGGCAAATGACTCTAAAAATTTTCTTGCCGAGTTCAATATAAGACAACGAAAAAAAAAAAAAATTTTTAGAAAAAGTAAATGCATACCTATTACTATTAAGCGTATTTATTGTTTGAGATGAAAGTAGCGCTCGCCTCACTTGAGAATTCATCGAAGTGTTATTTTGTAATCGATGAATTCGTGAATGATCGCCTAAACTTTCGTCTGCTGCACTAGGCTTATAATTAACTCTTCGAATCATTGATGCTAAAAAGATATTTTTCATATTACTAGTTTACAATATTAATTTAAACAAAGTTATATAGATAGATGAAGGCCAAGTTTGAAAACTTTAAATATATTTTTTAAGTATCGAGCATACACATTTTTATTATTTTTATTGATCCAACATCTATACTATTCGAGATAAGCAGGCGATCGATAGAGTTATGAAATTCTATGGTCACTTTGGAACTTTGGAAGTCTGCGATGTCAACACTACTACTGACACGATACCTTGCCAACGAAAAAATACAATTTTTGTGTTTCTCGGATTCAATTAATTTTACTACGTGAGTGTCATAGATAAATAAAATCGAGAAAAAAATTTTTTCTTTATAATTTATTTCTTTTAAAAATTATTTTCCAATTTTTCAGAATTTTTCCGAGTCGTTCGGCAAAAATAACCAATAGTTCGCCACCCTTTGAGACTTTATTCAAATATTTGATTTGAAATAAAAATTAATTGGACAATTTTTTATACTGTTAGACAAGACAGAAGCTACCTAAGCAGTTTTATTCCATAAAGAACAAACTGCTTGTTAGCAAACAAACAGTGGAATTTTTTGACTTGAGTAACAAAAACAACGTAACAAAATTTTTAGGCTGATCAAATAAAAAATGTTGATCAATCTCTCTAAAAAGCGGTGTAACTAAACACGGCAATTTTTAATATAGCAACATGGGTGTTTGGGTTTCTGACGGTCTGAGGTATGTGAATCAGATAGATAACATATTTCGTTTCTTATATTTTTTAGATTTTTAACTCTAGTAAAATCTAGTAAAAAAAAATTCATATTTCGTCTAATTTTATAAGAATTAATAGTTTTTTATCGTCCAGTAAATCATAATAGGTCTCTTCTATACTTTTTGGCAACACTTTATAAATAACCATAAAAAGAGTTAATTTAAAAACAAACGAACTTACATTCTAAATGTGTATTAACTGGACCATTTGTATGCAAATGATGTTCGGATGTAGGAGATGCTCGCACAAGACCAGCCGTCGTTAATGTACCAATCATTCGAACACCAGCTCCCACTCCCACACTAACACTACTTGGCGACGATACATTACCAGTGACACGATCAAAAACTAATGTTGGTATTTGATTTGTAGATGTTACAGAAACAGATGAACCCGTACTACTATTTAAATTACTGTTGTTATTATATTTATTTGGACTAGTCAAGGTACTTGATAAAATTGACTGAGTTCGTAATACTTGTTGCTGATGTGTGGTGGTTCTCTGCTGTTGTGAAGTATTCTGTTGTAACAATTGTAGATTTCGTCTAGATATCGAAGTAACTGGCACACTATTGTTACCTGCAGTAGTCACAGGACAACCATTCCCACAATTTGTCACATCACCACTACTTCGCGTTGTTAAAACATCACTGTTTGTTGTCCGTTCACACTCTCGATCACTATTACTTCTAACAGACACACGCGAGCACCCAAAATTTGTCATCGAATCTTGGTGTTCTGTTAAATAATTTGTACTACATAAACAACTGCTATTATTATCACTGATGTCCGTTGAAGACGATGACGACGTAACTATTTGTCGAATATCATTTAAAATTAAACCTAAATCTTCTGCATTGTCTTGTTCTAACCCTTGTTGTTGTTGGATTTGTTGCTGTTCTTGCTGTTGTAATTGATAATCTAAACTTAAATCTGTGTATATATCGTTAAGCGTAAATTCAGACGTGAAATTTGAAGTGTCACATAATGCCGATGGCGGTGTCGATGATAAATTTTCAATTTCAATTGTAATTGGTGTAAATTCATTTGGATTAAATATATCTTCTTTGGCGGGTAATAAATTACAAGGTATTTCATAATCTGCGGGTGGTGTTTTCGGTCGAAAATGTAACCTATTCAACAAAAATTTTTATATTTAGCACAACACATATATACTACACAAAATTGGTTTTTTATAAGTTTAGTCCCAAATTTATAACAACTGGAATATATTGATTACAGGGAAAAAAAGTTTGTTACTGCTATTTATAAATCGCCTAATTAATTCATTATTACTTTAAATAAAATTATTTTCCTTTATTGTTCTCCCCCCCCCCTTTAAGCCCATTAAAACATTCGTGCTTTTAGGGGTTAACTGGTAAACAATAATCTCACACCCAAACAGGAGACCTGCCTTACTTAATTTGATTACTAAATATGGTTTCCCTCGACTTAGCAGTGCTTTAGTACCCACATCAGAACTATCTCGTAAAAAAATTTGGGTTTTCGTACTTACTCTGTAAAGTTCCCTGTACCTATGATATGAAATACTGAATCATTGCCTTTTAGAGCAGAGAACACACGAACGTAAAAAATAGAGGATGTCGATTTCATCGCAAGTTGATTTTAACGATGCTCATTTAGGAAATGTGTCGTATTAATGTACACATTATTAGCGTTGAAAAAGTTAGTTGAAAGATTGACAAATCTAATTAAGACATTGTGTTAAAATGAAAATGCAATGAAATCGAGGGATATAATGTTTTTAAAGAGCAAATTTTTTGTATATGGGAGGACATGGTTCAAATACAGGCAAGAACACACACCTTCGGAAGGATAAAAACTGCGTAATATTTGCCTGAGAAAAAAATGACATAGAAAGACTTATTCTATTTTAAAGGACGTTAATATATCTAACATAAAATTTTCGTATGGAAATTTATATGTTAGGGCCCCTCATTGTACGGAAATTTTTTGTATAAATTAAAAAAAATAGAATGTTTACAGATGACCAGTGATTTTTCTCTTCAGGCGAATATTTTCTCAATAATACACTTCCAAAGACGCCCATCATTTCATAAGGTTAAAGCTAGACCCCAAATCTCAATGTATCCGTGGAGACTTGATTTACTCATAATGAAATGTTCGATAGTTTCAGAAATTTTGAGTGAAATACAATTTACCTATAAAAACTATAATGGATTAGAATAATTAAGTAATGATGGTGAACCGGGGTCTAAAACTAATATTTAAATCAATAAAGTTGAAAGGGTTAAGAAGGGTTAAAGGGTTGAGTTTAGAAAACATATAATTTTTATTGATTCATGTGGTCAATTTTAAATAGTTAAATGTTTTGTGAACACGTCAAATAAATGTATAAAAAATAATATAGATTGATTCTGAACGTAGTTGTTTGCAAAAGAAAATGCGAAACGAGTTTTGATGACTGAAATTGAGCGGGTTTCGAGTTTGCATTCAATATTTGACCATGTTATGCAGATGCTTTAGCAAACAAAAAATCTTTTCGAATTCATTTCAAAACGGCTCCCTTCTCAGTAAAAATCCCTTATTAAAGATTTATAAGCTTAAAAAAAGTTGGTGTTACAAAAAGCAATAACTTTCAGGTTTATTTAAGAAAAAAATTCTTTTTAGAAAGAATAATTGTATACATAAACAATTCCTTGTTCGACCCGGTAAAATCTGTCATTGAGCATGAATAATTTTCGGATTAAACATTTTTGAAGGATCCCATTTAAAAAATGCTCCAAAATTTAAAAAAAATGTTCTTAGACATTTTTCTCTAAACCTTCCAGTTTTCGAGTAAAAATTTGTAAAATTTGAAAAACGCGATTTTTACGATTATCATCCCCAAAAAAACTGTATGAAATAATCATATTTTTAATATGTATAAAATTTTTATTTGTAGTGTAAAGCTTACTCAACAACATTCCGGAAAAATTTTTGGCCTAATTGCGGGAAATACAGTCAAATTAACAAAAAAGTTTCCACAGCGAAATCGTCGGAATATTGGAAAAATAGTTTCTGTTAATTAAACCTTATTTCGAGTCGATTGGTGAAAATTCCATCTTTCTAGCATGTATAGAACAGAAAATTATTTATGCTCAATGACGGATTTAACCGGAAGACAGACGTACAACCTGCTTGGAGCAATAAATATTTTCGAATTTGAATTGTATATTAAAAACATACCAATCACGTTTAATTTCACTGAGAACTTCCAACATATAATTTGTATCTTCCTCATGTGAATTGACACCTTTGTCTAATTGATTTGTATCACTAAAACTACTATTTACATGTGCAACACTAGTCGTCACTTCACTAAGTCTTTCACTAATCAATTGTGGCGATATATCATCGTACGATTCACGTTTCACTACGTTTGATACATCTGAAGTCCAATTTGTTGTCCAACATTGCGATTCTTCTTTCACCGACGTATTTTTAATGTCATTACTATCTGTTAATTCAGTTTTCACTATACTCGTCGTACTCGATGGATATCCATCCGGCGGATAGCCACCAACAACGGTTGGTGTCGTACTGTTATAATTATGTTCTGAATATAAATTTCTAAGTGCTGGTGTCACACCACTTGAATTATTTACAACAGAACTGATTGTTTTATTTGTATCTAAGGAATATGAGGATTTCACTGGTGGCCCTACAACACTATACTGCATTTCCGTATCATCTACACTATTCAACGATGATGTTTCTTCAACTCGTGCTTTTAACTTCTTTTGACATTTTTCGAATGCAAGACGCTCCCGCAATGATGGTGTTTCAATTATTGTATAATCCATTTCTCGCCAAAGATCGTCGTAAGGTGTAGATATTCGATCTAAGATTACTCGACCACCTCGTCCTAGCCTTCGCCGTGCAAAACCTATGCATCGTGGTTTTGGATGCTTTATTGATGTTAATGCAAACCGATATCGATGATCCGCTGTACCATTTTCTTCCCGTGAACACCAAGGCCAATTTCCCAGTTTGTTTGTAATCGGCTAAAAAAATGTGAATTTAAATGTTAAAGTTTTAAATGAACATAAAAATTTCCTTAATAAATAATCTTAAGAAAATACAAAAATTTTTAATTTATTTTTACAAATTAAATTAGATGGCAGAAAATTTGAGCTTATAGGTTGTTTTTTTTATATCACAATAGAGCACGCAATAGTAAGACTTCCAGGAAATTGGAAAAATAAAGTTCGAGCATTAATTCACGTCCAAATAGTTATGAATTGTTGCTTATAAGAATTATTTGATTAAAATGATCTTGAAGTAACTTACCATATGATAAGAACAGTGTTTATTTCTTCTAAATGTGTATCTACCCTCGTCAGGATCAGCAGTTTCAGATTCCTCTGGAGATGCCAGCATCGCGTTAGAAGTCACATCATCTTCATCTGAAGATATTATTGGTTCTAAGCCAGAGGCTATACAAAAACAATAATGAATTAATTTTTAACATTTTTAAAAAGCTTTAAGATAATCAAAATTTTCGTGCGGGTAAATATTTCCTACAGAAATAAAGCTATCCGTTTAATTTTAGAAAAAAAATTAGCCTCGATTGAACGAAATGTTAAACTTGGTTTTATATAAGTTAAAAAATGTTTGCACCACAAATAATCTGAGGCCTACATGGTCTTATTCGATTGCTTTTTTATGGTTTAAAACACTTAAATCGATTAAAACTTTTAATTTTAGTGTTATTTCAATAAATCATTTAGAAAACGCTTTAATATCAAGAAAAATGAAATTGAGAGCTAAATATTTATTATTCTACTAAAAAATCTCTTCTGAAGCCTTGAGAAATATCAGTTAGCTTATTAAATAAAATGAAAATTAAATATCACTTACAGTTTAAAAGATTTCTACTTGTATGAGACGTGGTTGGTTTATGTTTCCGTTTTTTATACTGTCTTTTTTCTTTACGGGGTACGATTTCATCTTTGATAGTAGCTTTATTTGCCCAATTTTGATTTGTAAATTGATTTGTAAATAGAGGCGCAAATGCAGGCCTTGATGTTCGTAATGCGGATACTTCAGCCAATAATTGTCCACTGAAATCTTGTGCTTGATACCGTTTTTCAACAATTTCAATTGTTAAATGCAGATGTTCTCGTTTTGTTTTTTCACGACGTTTAACCATTTCCAATAGTGTAACGGCACGTGATAAATCTCTTCGTAATTTTAACATTTTTTCATATGATGTCTCATCATTCTTACGATTTTTACGTGTTTGCATTTTTTCTGTACGCCTTCGAAATGCTAAATATGGATTGTTTGCAGCACTTCCTAAACGATGTTCGGTTTTTACAGCGAGAATTAAAGGATGTTGCTAAATATTAAACAAAATTATTAGTTACAATTTATTTTGTTAGTTAAGTTAGTACCGTAAACTAGAAAAACTTTCTGGCCTTTAGTTTAAAAAAAATTGTATTGCTTGATTAGTTTTTGAGAATCTGAGAGTATTACTTCCGTATCTCGCATGAGGAGAATTGAAATAATATTTGATACTCAGCTTCAAGAAGTTTCGAGGAGTAAGTTTCTATAACTGGATGGACACTTTGCGAGTTCAAAGGCACAAAAAGTTCTTGAAACAATTAAACGTCTTAAAAGGAAAGGATAATTCAATTAATAAAGCCATTCTGAAAATTTGATGGGTCTTATAAAAAGTTAGGTAACTCTTGGTATATTTCGGGTTATTAAGATATTTCTAACGACATGAGAGAGGACGCGATATCTTAAAGAAAAAATACAGTTATCTAAATAGTAGTTGTATTAGCGCAGTAAATCTGTCAACGCTACAACGAACAATAGAATATTTTGCTCAACTGTTTATACGCTATAGCAGCAGCACAATAATTACAACATATAAGAAAATTGAACAACGTTGCTACCACTTGTACAATTCACTTCTGAATTAGACTAAATATTCGTCAAAAAGCAATCGTTGTTTATTTGTTTTTCGTAAACTAAATTATTTAGGCTCGACTTGCTCATTTACTTATATATCTAGTTTTGTATGCAAAGTTACTTTCTGTAGCAAAATCGTGAAATATAAATGTTCAAAAATGTCTTCTAAATAGTATGGATTTCTATTCTTTACGTGTAAATATCAACAACTTTAAAATTTAGGCAGCTAACAGGGACCG
The DNA here is from genome assembly GCF_905475395.1 of Chrysoperla carnea. Lineage (NCBI taxonomy): Eukaryota > Metazoa > Arthropoda > Insecta > Neuroptera > Chrysopidae > Chrysoperla > Chrysoperla carnea. The sequence goes on from NC_058341.1 coordinate 21,554,525, forward strand.
ACAATACTTGTACAATTTTTTTTACATCTGTATGTCGTTAAAAACTACTTAAAAAATAATGAAATCAACGCAACTTCTTGTACCCTACGAACAGGATAATCGCCTCAAGCTAAAATCAACGCGAGTTGCATCCCTAATTTTTTTAGCTAATGTTACTTTTGCTTTTTATAAAGCTATTTTATTTTATTACTCTTAAAGTAGAATCTACCATGAAATAACTAATATGAAAATTTCTTTTCTTGATTTATAAAAAGCACATAGATAATGAGTAACAAATACGTTTAATTTCAAAATAAAAGTGAAGAAAGTGGAATTTATTATTTGAAAAATATATATATATATAATTAAACATACCGTTTTTAGCCTCTTATTTAGCCAATAATCGAAAATTGCAATGATGAGATCATCATCTTCCTTTAGAAGAGCTTTAGCATCGTGCAATGTGACTACTGTTTGACCAGATGACTTCTCCAAACGATCCATCATGGATTCAAATTTGAGAGGAGTCACGTCCAGTCGTCGAGCTTGTTCTTCAACCCATGCTTCATCCTCACTATCCATATCATAGTCAGGAATTTCTTGTTCCATTGTGAATGCTGAAATCAAATTATCAATTAATTTCTTTATCAAAATCCATCGTCTTTCAAAAAATATCCTCGCAGAAACAGTTTAAAATTTAATGAATTTTCTTTGGTTACTAAAGAACATTCTTGAAAAACTTTAAACAATGCTATGTATTTTACAAAAGATTTTTTCGAGCACTTTCTTACGTCGGCCTAAGACAAGTCTTCAGTTTTATTTAAATGAGGAGAAATATGCAACTAAGCCACGAGAATATTCCAAATCGAAAAATTCGTTGTTTTATTTTTTAATGGAAATGGATATCGTACAGACAACAAAAAAATGATTGAAGGTTTACGAATGAGCAAGTAAAATTAAATACAATACAATTTCGTATAAGAATTACTTATATCGAAGAATTTCTCAGATCATATATTTGATATTAGACCACACAAACTTTTTTTACAATAATTTCTGAGAGTGTGCGTTGGATATCGCATTGACCATCCGACGTCGGAATTTCTTACGCTTGATAAAATGCATTTTTTTTATCACCATATACATATTTTTTTAACTTATAGAAATTATTTTCTAATTTTTAGTTCATCTAGTTAGAAAAGCGTGTTTTTGGGTTTTTTTATATTCAATTTCATACTTTTTGACGAGTTTTTGAATAATAAGAGCAATATAATTAAACTTGAATATTAAATATCTAATTAATTTAGAAAAACTAAAAAGATGTTCTACACTTTTTGTGAAACTTTTCAAACCAATAATTAGTTCGTTTCCTTCAAACCTCTGGCCATAGCCTGGTCCTAGTCAAACCTAAGGAACACAGTCTGGTCATAGTCAAACCTACGGACGGAATAGAGTACCAGTTTAATGATTGTATCTAGATATCATTTCTACATAAATTAAGTTGAAATCTACAAAAACTAATCGGGTTTTTACTAAAACCAGTTGAAGTTATACATCTAATATTAATATCGATTGGGATCGATCAATTTTTTATACACAAATTTTGTTCCTAGCTCCGAAAAAAAGTTTAATTTAGTTTTCAACGATAAACAGTTATTTTTACGCTATTATTTCCGACATATGCACCTGCCCAAACATAGTATACCAATTCGTACTATTTTAATGCTTAAATTTTACAAGTCTTGGTCGTAAGGTAATTTTAGGGGAGTCAAATACTAATTCGATCATGCTCTTGTAAATATTTTCTAAAATTTAAGTTAAAGGGGGTTCGAATTCAAATCATTGGAGAAATAGTGACCACTGAATTGTAACCAAGGAAATAATTTGGTGCGATATGTACAATATCTGTTTATAGTTATGTTTACAGTGCTGTGTTAGAAAAACACGCAGGAATTACAAAAAAAAGTATACGAAATTGATGAAAGACTTACGTTGCATGTGAATGAGCTGTCGAGGTTGCTTATAGTTAGCGGGGTAGATCTTATCATACGCTTCAACATCAGCCATACTCGCCACTTCTGGAGTCGGGATGATGAGACCCGTACAGATAGCGCGTTGAAGATGATGCTCCTGTACATCCCGATAAAAATAAATATTATATTCACAATAATTAAACACATTTTAACTAAAAACATAGTGCACAATAGACCGTTGTTGGAATTCAATTTAAACTATAAGAAACACTTTGTCACTTCAAAAATTGTAAGTAATTGGATAAAATAGATATTAATTGATCAAAATATAATGAAATTTTATTAAATTAATTATTTTTTTAGATAAAATTAATGTTTTTGGAACATTGTTATTAAAATCTGTGCTACTCCCTATCTGACAAGTATGGAACTAGTACGCCATCAAAACAACATGGCGGCTATTCAATGCAGTACGACGACATGCAAATTACTGTAGAACTTACGCATTCTTCCTCTTTTTCCATTCCAGACGGCATCTGAGGAACTGCCCGATTAATTGCTGAATAATCGGTGAGATCGGGCAGTTCCTCAGCCATATAAATAGGCATAGGTTTGCTGGCATCAAGGGCCCTCGCCCTAAACTGTAGTTTGGACATTTTGGTTGTTGACAGCACTGAACACACGGGCGGACAGGCTAAAAAACAAGCCCGATAATGCACTTTTTCGGCTAGTTGCCGGCCCAAGACGGACACTAAATAAATGTACGCAACCGTCAGCGTGTTCCCATTGTTTTTATTTGCACGCACTCAGTCACGATTACGGAAAAACGTATTTGAAACTTTGTGTGTTAAGCGTGGAATACAGAAAGCCATCATGGCGGCTCTGCCATGAAGCCATAGAACGTTTTACTACCAACATGCAGTGCGCGGGAACGATGGACGCATGGCAGCATATTAAACTCATACACAAGTCTACAATCATAATGTCTAAATTCATTTGAAATAATCACAAAAAACTGTTATTACAATTAATAACATTGTTAATTAATAAGAAATATATCAATTATGATCCACTTTCATATAAATATTTATTATACGAATTTATTAAAACTTATATAAGATGCACATTTGACTTGTGTTTACAATGGTTACTTTTCGCGTGTCTTCGGTATGGTTGCGTCGGAGATACATCTCTCAAACATTTTTCATATTTATTAATAATTATCAATATTATTTTTGATTGACACTTAATTGTCAAAAATTTTAATTTAATTTTTTATCTATATTCACTATTTATATTTATTGACAAAGTTCAATATATTTACTATTTTAAAATGAATATCGTCGTTACTAAAAAGTAGTGGGGATATTTATATGAGCACGCGACTTTTACCGAATCAACTTTCAATACGCATGGTCGGTAATGACGATAAAATAAACGCGTGGCGTTCATTTATTCAAAGGTATATGAACATACAAAACAAGCGGGAATATTTAAATTACACAACATTTTAATAAATTTTATTAACATCAACAAAAATGACGATTTTTTACAAAAATATTACATTAATTTGTACTTCTAAGTGCATCTTCTGTACCTAAATTTGATAAGAATGCTTTTATATTTTTCGATAACGTTGGTAAAGTATTTATATTCTTCTCGCAGCAATTTGTTGCACATTTTTCAAACATTCTACCCAATTTTTCCATCTAAAAATTAAATAAGTTTAATAAAATCATATAAAGTAATTATGTTTTAAATTTTTTTTATTTACATCAGCATCACTTGGATTGACTGGACCCATTTTATCACGAATATCATCATTGCAATCCATAACACATCGTTGTACACGATTTTGAAAATTACTTAGTTCTTGTTGTACGTGATTGTTTGCTTTCATTAATCTTTTACTACATTTTTCCACACAACTTTGGACACCTTGCATCGATAATTCTTTATTGTCGCAGCATTTTACAGCACATAAATGCATGTCTCTCTAAAATTACCATTTTATTTACATTAACAATTAGAGGAAATTCTTTTTTTAGACTTACTTGGAAATTTCTTAAATATGATTTGTCGAGTTCATCAACTAAATTTGTTATTTCGTGTTCTAATTTTTGTCTTTGTGGCTCAACCATTTTTAATTTATATTTAATTCAAATAATATTTTTGTAATAAGATTCGTGAAATGACTAAAAATTTAGGTTAAGGACTAAATTCCCCGAGCTTCAAACCAAACCTAGTTTTTAACGTGAAGTTAATAACAATTCATAGTAACTTTAGTAATATTTTTTGATTAGATAATCTCATAACAATGTCATATTGAGAGTTAAATAAATTTTATTTTGATTAATTTTAATATTCATCTATAATTATTCTAATCATTCTCTTGTTTGAATAAAAATCTAGCTCTCAAGATGGTGTTGACCGATCATGTTTCATTACCATCTGATGAACAATTAACTGTTACTGAAATTAATTTATCCACATCGGCATTGAGAGCTGGAGCTTTCCATGTAGGCAAAGTTTGTGAACACGAAAACAATGTAAGAGTTTGTTAGAAATGATATTTTCGTTGCTGTATATTATGTAATGTATGAACTTTGGGTTTTTTAGGAATTTGTATTGTGTCGACAAGAGCTAGATGATCCAAGAGGTTGTTTAGCTGAAGGTAAAGTGGTTACAAATTGTGCTCTGAATTTTTTTCGAAATGTTAAAAGAACCTGTGCTGATGAATTTACTCAATATGCAAATTGTTTAGATAAATCTAGTGGAAATTTCGATTTTACTCGGTAAGTAATTTTTAACGAAACATAATTTTCTCCACTCCGAGCGGAAAGTGTCAACTTTCGTCCCGATGTGCTAATCGAAGTTGGTGCTTTTCGCCTCGGTCAAGCATAAAAATAGTATACACACCACATTTACTTTATGCCTGAACTAGTAACTTACGCAAACACTATATTGTTTTTTTTAATGCCCTTTTACACAACAACAAAAAAACGGAATTTCCATTTAAAATTATGTATTTGACTTTCATAGGGCCTTCTAAAGTCATTTTTTGGGTACGCTAATATGCCTTCTGAATAGATTTTTTTGATCTATGATGCTTTTGTCTAAAACACAAAATAATGCTTCTCTAGAAATATGATACTCGATATATGCCACCCTATGTATGTCCGAATTGCTCAGAGTAAACAGTAGCGAGGGTCTTCTTAACTATATTGGACGCCGGGGCAGAAAAATCAGCCCCCATTCCCTTTCCAATTAAAAAAAATTAAATCATTATAAATTTAAACTTCGAATTCAATTTTTCTGCCTTTTAAATTGATTAACTTTCAATATCATCTGTTTTGAAATCTACTTTCGATTCGAAACTAACCATTATGGCCAAATTGGTCCATAGTTAATCGTAAATAGTTTTTATATAAATACAAAATTTCAATAGTTGTCGAGTTCATGCAACAAGCGGGCGGTGATATATCAAAAAGAGAGGGTGTGGCGTATTAATGGGTGTGCGTGGACGTACCATATCGCACGCCTTTTTTTTGATATTGCCTTTGTGAAAAATAAATAATTCTTTGGAAAACGATCACTAACAATTTTTTTCATTTTTAGCTGTCGCAAAACACAAGCTGTATATGATAAATGTGTTAAAGATAATTTAAATATTGATCGTCCTGAATACGGATACTTTTGTCGTCCAAAAATTCATAAAACCAATCGTAAGAAGCCAGAAGAAGAACCGATTGCAGTTTATCCAGATGCCACACCTGGCTTGCCAGATGATTATCCAAGATATCCAGCCAAATATGGATCACGGTTTCATACTATCAATTGAATTTTCAATCGTTTATTGTATGTATTTCTTATTTAAGAATATAGAAATATTGTAAGAAATACAAATTGTAGTTGGCATCATATTGTACATTTTGTTAGTTTTATCCAAATAAAATATTGAAGATTGCAATTTTTGTAAAATTATTTTCAATTTTCAAATAAGATTAGTAGTCCAATAAAATGAAGATTTAAACTACCATCAAAACGGAAGCCTGAAGCAATATACAAATTATACAATTACTAGAGATAAATTAAGAACAACTGACTACTACTAACTAAAATATAATACTAACTTATTATTTGGGAAGTTGGACAAAATAAATAACTATTGTTAATTTTCAAAATTTGCGACGTTTCATTGATTATTTTCAACATATTCAGGGAAAGTTTACATTTAATTATCATGGATGAGAACATTAATTAATAATTTATATATAGTGTGTCCCCGGATAGAGGTAACTATACTTGTAAATTTCCTTATTTTGCATTTTAAGAAATAAAAGTCATTGTTTATAAGAAGTTTTGCTTATTCTGAAAAGTGTGTAGATATATTTAAAACTTCTTAATAATGTACAAGGTAGCCAAGAATTACTGTCAAATCTTTGGCCATGTATAACATTTCGGCACCTTCATGCAGTTATCTACATCATATGCTGGCATTAAGTAGGAAACGTGTAACAATTTAATTCTGAAACTTGAGAAATATTATTCAAATATAAATTTCGATATTTTTTTTTTTTTGAAACGTAAGTTACGATTGATATTTTTAAGGTCTAGGCACCGTGTCTCGATTTCTAGTCTCAAAAAATTATGATGCGTCTCAATTTTGATATTTAAGATCCCTTTAATGGAATGAGGGCGAAAAGTAACAATTCTTTTATCAACTAATTTGTGATATTGAAATGAAATAAAATAATTTAATTTATTATAAAATTTATTTAGCGTATATAATTATAATTAATAATAATCACACTAATCTTTCATACGTCATGTATAAAATTGTAAAAACATTCATTGATGTTAATTAATAATTTTATTTAAAAATATATAAAATAATTTGTCTATCATTTAAGAATTAAGAATGCTTCTTTTTTTTTTAAATTTTTCATTTATTTTATAATTGTTTTAAGAAAATAGTAGACTAGTTTTTAATAATGAATTTAAAAAACAAAAATGAATGGAAATATATTTAGGTATAGATGTTGTAAAAGTTTTAAATCAATTTTTTCAAATCGTCAGACATTTAAACAAAAATGAGATTCATTTCTTAAGTACTTATTTTTCAGAATACTGAAGAGAGTTTATTAAAATCAGAATGGATGTAAGAGAGGCGAGATTAAACAATTTTATGAATGTTTTAATAAGTACCGGGTGTATCAGAATAAATGGTCAATAATAATTAGGGGCTGATAAGGTACAACAAAATAAGCATTGTGCAATTTTGTATACCGTATCGAATTTCTGCCAAATTCGCTGAATTTGCGAACAAAATAGATTGGTTCATGGTTCAATGGTGTTCATGGTTATAGTGTTGACAGATTTACTGTGGTTGATTTTTCTACTGCAGCTATTTAGATAACTAAGTTTTTTCGGGTTCTAAGATATTGTGTTTCCTCTATACTTAAAACTGAAAAAAAATATTTTTATTTTTTTTATTTAAATACTAAGTAAACGATAGTTAATGCATTTAATGTCATCGGTAGTGGCCATTTAAAACAAAACACATTTTTGTGTTATCAAAGGCGGTTTAATACTCTCAGCTCCTGATCATAAATACTTTTAAAAGTGGTATAATTCGCGTCTCCAAGAAACCGTAGAAAGCACTGTAAAGGCGCATGAAGAGAGTATAAACATTTATCTCCATGGTATAAACAAACAAAAAATCATAGCTTAACATGCAATTTATTTTATATCATTACAATAGACTACAAATCCATGCTAAAATTTTACGGGTGGAATTACCCATCATGAATCATGCTGAAAATGATGCTTCTATATACAAAAGTAAGTTTAAGCACTGTTTAAGATACAGGATAGTACAGGTGATAATATGAACGCCACACTCCTTGACGTTTCACCGTTGCACCAGCAAATATGGACGACGTTGCTGGATACTAACTCTGCATAAGTATTCAAAGCGAATTAAATAAATGCCGTATAAAAATAAATCACTTAGGGCTTCGGAAATTGACGGGAGATTAAAATTTCCTGTACCGAAGTTACCGGATTTATTTCTGGACGATATTTATGACAGCTACGCCATTTATATTATCTGGTGCAGGGGTGAGACACCAAGGGGTGTGACCTTCCTATTCTCACCTGCACCGCGCAAAACTGATGCTATGATGCTTAAACTTACTTTTACATATAGGAGTATCCTTTTCAACATGATTCCTGGTGGGTCATTTCACCTGAAAAATTTAAGCATGGGATTGCAGTCTATATTTATAGTTTCTTGGAGTCGCGAATATTTAAAACATATAGTTTGATATATGGCGATTGATAAATTTTTTACAAAATTAGAATATAAATTTTATTTTTTTATTTATGTACATTTTGAAAAGTGTGGGTATTTCAGAAATGAGATGTATATGGTTGTCGAATAGATCTGGTATTATAATTTGTGGGCTGTTGATATGTTTGTAAAAATTGTGTTGCTTGATATTGTGGAACGTTTCTACTATTCGTACTAATCGGATCTTGTATTTGATACGTAAACTGACTTGCTTGATTTAATGGTTCATAATTATATCTAGGGCGTGAACTAAAACTTGTAAATGCATAATCATGCTCTCTGGGTAAAATAAATCCAGATGGTGAATTTCGATTTGGAATATTTGGTATAGTTGGATTCAAGGCATCATTTAATGTAACATCATATTCGTTTTCAATCAGATCTAATGGATTTTTAATAGCATTTGTATGTTCTTTTGGTTTTGATGTGGATACATCAGGTATTTGGGCCCGATCACGACCTCCATAAGAATTTGGACGTACATAATGAGTTGATCCTCGATTATTTTCTTTAGGTTTTGGAACTTCTTCATAAGTTGTCAATTCTGTATCGCGGTTATTTTGATGAGATTTTGTTTCTTCAACCTTCGGATTATTTCCTGATGGTCCAGTTTCTCCAAAATTTCGACCTCCACCTACATTGTAGTTACTGCGTAAATTAATTTTAATATTAGATGATGCTTCCGAAGATCGTGAGTTTTCATCTCGATCTTGCTCCGCTAAAGGAGCATCGTCAGTTATATACTCATACTTTGAATCATTGCTTGGAGACGTATTGTCGGTTCCAGGATTTGTAAATCGACCTCTGGTTTTAAAATTAGTATTGTATCTTGAAGCTGTTGCAGTTTCTTCAATGTATTTATTCTCATTTAGTGTGGTCGTTGTTAGCGTTGAAGTTGGCTCTGGTTTTTTAGGTGTTGTAGTTTCTTGCGCTCTAGATCCAACTGGTTGTAGTCCGCGAGCCGCTAGGGGATTTCCTCCTCTACTAGGTAGGAATGGTCGTCGAACTATTTTATATGGTTCTCTTTTAGTTGAAGTTTCGACACGTGTTGTAGTCGATGTATGTTCTTCTCTAACAGGTGAAATTTCATCATCAAGTTTTGGTTTATATTTTTCGTTTTCATTTCTTCTAGAGGAATGATCATCATCGTAATATTCGTCATCGTATACTTCAGTTGAACTTGGTGGTCTAGGTTTAATTGTGGTTGTTATTCGAGATGGTTTTCTAAATCTTGATGTTGTATCTAAAACGGAACTATCATCATCATCGATTATGGGTCTCCGTTTGGAAGTAGTAATAGAATCATCAGGATAAACCTCTTCGATAATTGGCCGTCGTTGTACTGGTCTATCTTCAACGGGATCAATTGGTATAACAGGCCGTTTTTTGTTTCTATTTTTAAAATCATCTCTGTAAGGACTTTCAATATCATCACGATAAACGGGTCGCCTTGAAGAACTTCGTGGTTTGTATTCATCTTCTAACGGATCATCTACGACTACAGGGAGTTTAGAATTATTTGGTCTGTTACGACTGTTTCCATATCTTGGGGGTGGATCAATTGGTTTACGACTGCTAGGTGGTACTCTTGGCTTTATTGGAACAGGTGGTTCATCTTCATAGTCGTCGTAATATTCATCATCTTTGGCACTTGGAGCAGATGGAGCAGATGGAGGAGCGTTACCTTTTGTAGTATAATCATATTTTTCTCGTTCATTGACTGGAACAGGTCGTCTTATTATTGGTGGAGCCCGTGGTTTGCTGAATATTGAACTTGAACTGATTGGTTTAATCTGTGGCTTAGGTTCTTCTGGCTCGTATCTGTCGTCTTTTAGTGGCCTGTGACGTCTATCGCTATCATCTGTAAAAAAGAACTTGATTTAAATTTTTGTTCCCACTAAAAAATCGTAGCTCGAGAGACAGAAGTCTTTTCCATGATTTTTTCAGTTCGAACAATGATTTTTTATTAAATTTTCTGATTGCAATTTTATAAAAATAACTTCATGGATTTTATGTTGAATTTTGTTCAAAGAAAGAAAAATTAAAATTATTATTACATATACCTAACGGTCTTTTACGATCATATGAGTCATCATCGTCGTAAGGTCTTCTTGCTGGTTTACGACGCTCATTATATGCAGGTCTACGATCATAATCATCGCTAGTCACAGGTCTTCGACGGCCATCTTCAAATGATCTTCGTTCGTCTACATCAATATCATCTTGTTGTTTATTTCTTCGACTATCTACTGGTTTACGTCGATCCTCCTCGTCTTGAGGATATTGCCGATCATCTTCTATTCTTTTGCGGTCGTTTTCTGGGCGTCTTCGTTCATCGTATGGTCGACGTCTATCATTCATTGGTCTTCTACGATCTTTAATAAAAAATAGAAATTATTTAAAAAAAAACTTAAGTATGAATTTTTGAATATGGTACAAGGGTGGGTCAAATTTTCTTGTAATACATAAATAACTAATTTCAGGCATTTCACTTACCACGACGATCATATCTAGGATCATATTCATCTTCATACTCTTCATATTCTAATTCTGGACGACGATTTGATGGACGTGGCATTGGTTTTTTTCTATTAACTCTTGAGCGAACAGGTTCATCATCGTAATATTCATCACTGTAATCTTCCAATTCATCTTCATAGTAATCGTATGGTCTACGTCGTCGATATGGTCGTCTTCGTCGATAACCATCTCCTCCACCGTATCCCTTTCTTCCACCACCTCCTGAAGGCGGTATTGGTGTTGTTGTTGCCTGAGTTACGGGCGGAGCTTGTGTAGTAGTTGTTGTTGTCGTCGTTGTGGCAGCTTGATACAAAGCATCATTTCTAGAATTATAAAATTTATAATAGATCAAAATTTAAAATAATAAAACCTGGAATTGAAAAGAAGTACCTAAACAAATTTTATTAATATTTGTTACTAAAAGCAACTAAATTCCGTAAAAGTTGAATGAAAAAACAATTATAAGTACAATTTTTCAGCTTTTTTATAAGGAAAAACTTTCTAATTTAAAGTATTATTCGCTATTTCTTATCAGCTATGAATCAGATTTGATTTGAGCCTAAAAACTTTCACTTGAAACTGTTCTTAAAATAGCTTTATTTTGCAGTTATTTTCTTGTTTCTATGTATTTATTGTTAACTAATTTTATTTATTTGACCTTTGCGGTTTACCAGCCTTGGAAAAATCCCAATCATAGATATTTATTACCCACCTATGGAAATATTTTGCAGAATTATTACAATCCACTTCTGATACAAAATGACAAATGAAGGTTTTTTGATCGAATGCTGTGTAATTTGCACATAAGAAATCGTATCTTGTTCCAAACAGACAATGATGATACACCTAAAACATAAAAATCCTTGATAAAGCAGAGGTGAATATTTTACTTTTATTATTTAGCCGATAAAAATTGGTGTATAGAAATTCGACGAATTAATTTATTAAAACTCTTGCATTTCTACGCCAATGAATTTGTATTTTTCAAAATTTTTATTTAGCTTTTATTAATGATCTATTTTATATTTATTTAAAAATAAATTAATGATAAAAACCCCCGACACAAAATCAGATCTGATCGATTCGCCTGTAGTGCGTAGCTCCTACACAGATGAGCCGATTTTGATTTTTGTTTGTTTGTAAATTGATCAAGATTGTTCTTAGCTATGTTTCAAGAAAATCTGCTTAGCTGTTTTAAGATCATTACCTCTTTTCTAAAGATCAGAGATGCCCCAGACACATAGATACACAGACAGGCACACGATGCCACAGATAGACACACAAGCAACCTATCTTATAACAATCCTTAATGTTATTCAGGGATTAAAAAAGGTTTAAAAAATGGAACTTTCCGATCATAATGCCAAAAATGAATTAATTTTGTATTAAGTTTGTTGTACAGCCCTCCCTTTCAGGCTGTTCTTGGTTCGATTGCCATCAAAAAATTAATGCTCCTGCGCCATCCCTTTTCAAGAAAGTTTATAGATAATTACCTGACATTTGTGCGGTATACTGGCATAAAAACCGTCATGTAATCCATCACAAGAGAAATTAATTTCTTCTAATGGTGGTACACTCGAGTAAAATGGATAATCTGTTAAATTGTATCCATTTAATTCGCGTGGTAAATTTGGATCATGTCTGTAATCAATTTGTGGAATTCCAGTTAATGTGGGTTTAGTTTCGGTTTCCACGCCATCTGCATTTTCAGGTGCAGTACTTTCACCCTAAATTAAAAATTGTTTTCATTACAACACTTCTAAAAAGTTGCATTAAAGCCTTGTAGCCATGACGGCATGGCGCGTGGTATGATTTACGTTCCACCAGGGGTGGATAAAAGATTTCGTTCGTTTCGATGGAAATATATCTTAAAGTTATCTTATAAATAAGCCATCACACGTCGTGGAAACAAGGCTTTATGGCTAAATGGCATACATCTGCGTTTTCATTTGGTAATGGAGCTTCGGTTGTGGTCGTTGTTGTTTTTGCAAAAATTAATGATGTAGCTTTTAATGAATTGACGTCAATTGTTAAACAATTCAAAATGATACCTGCAATAAAAAAAAAATAATTAAAAAAAATTTTTTTTGCATTTAATTAGATAAACTTTTTCATAAAACAAATAATTAAAAAGTTTTCCATATGATGCCGAATTAAGGTGTTTCGATAAATTTCAAGTCGATTTTCTGTACGGCTTACGATAAATTAATGATTAAAAACAGCTCTTTTTACATGCTGGTATATAAAGAAGTCGTAATCAATGTTGGTTTTTTAGTCAATAAGTGCTTTTACCTAAAAATGTTATACCATTTACATAAAAAACTTTTATCAATATTCCTCAAGTTTCAAGCTTTAAAATGATACCAAAATTAAGAACTGTGCATAAAAATGAAAAAATTTTCTTTGTTAAAAACACTGACTTTGATAGTTAATTTTTCCTAAACCGTTCAGAAAATCGACATGAATTTTCCACAAAAGGTGTATAACATAAAAGGATGATTCATTGGTAAATAAAATTTCAAATTTTTTGGATTATTTTCATTTTTTCGGTATCGAAATATCTGTTTTTGGACACACTGTATATGGTGTTGATATCATTAAACACAACTTACCAATAAATATTATGTTCCATAGTTTCGGCCGTTTCATTTCTGAAACAATAAGAAAAAATATTTAATTAGTTTCTTGCTCTAATTAATAAAACAATACTTCAACGCTTCAAGTACATTTTATAATAATATCAGCCAATTTTGTTTTTATTTTTACTGGAAAAGTATTCACATAAGTAAATTTTTTGAGAGATGAGAGCGTTAAAAGTAGTACGAGCGCCAAGTCAATTTTAGATATAGGGTTGAAATAATTTGTGCCTTATTTTCAACTTTGATGATGAATTTTGTTATAAATTCATGAATGTAGATAAATAAGAATAGGTACAATTTTTCGATATCTGTCTTGGTTTTCGAAATATCGAAAGCTAATAATAAATAATTAAAAAAAATTTTGATTTTTCGATATTTTGAAAATTATTCCAGAAATCGAAATATTTTATTCTTACTTTTCGTCTTATAGTTATAACATAATTCGCCATCAAAATTGAAAATATATATTTTTTAAATTTGTGTTTCCACTACCGTGCTCATACATCCTTAATTAGTCGGGCACAGCCGATTTATTTTTAATTTTTAATAATTTATTCAGGTTTTAACTTTAATTTAAATATAGTTTTTTTTAAATCTATTTCCACCGACTAGTTTTGGAGAAATATGCCTACTTTTGCCTACATATAACAAAAAAATTAAACTTTTTATTTAAAATTGCCTTGTTGCTCGTACATCCTTAAGTGGGTAATTAAATATAGGTATAATTATAGTTTTTGATTTGATGTTATAAAGTAAATATTGATTTTTACTATTGATTGTATTTGAGAAAGTGATGTACATTTTGCATTTAATTTTCAGTGGCGGATTTACAGTTTTGGAGCGTTAAATAGATTCCGAGGTTATACAGTATGTCTTATCTTAAGTGTAACCACGAACTTACTGAACGTGAGACACAATTTCATCCTGCAAAATCTTCACTCTTTATTTTGTTATAACTTTGGAAAATCCCAAATGATTCTACATTATAATTGAAATAATTGTAAATTGTTTTTTCGAGCATAAAAATTCGATTATTAAATAAAATTAATAATATTTAACAAAATTTACAATACCCTTTTGGATTTAGTGCCGAACTCAATAGAAATACTAACAACTTTCCTTATGAACTTATTATGGTGTTTTGATGTCAAAGTTCTTAAAGTTACGGGCGTAGAAACAATTCAGTCTTCAACAATTCAGATATTTCAGTCAATTTGTATGCTAAAAATTCGTATGGGTAATTGAGGTATTGTTTTCAATACCTCAATTATTATGTAAAAATAACTGCTCAATTTCCAAATAAAAATACTTAGATTCGCTAGTATCCAATAACAGGTATATAGCGGGAAAAGGAGATATGAATGGTTCAAAATGTGATATGTATTTTTCAGTCCATACAACTATATTTTATTTTAAAATTTAAAAGATTTTTGGGTTGTAAATTGGAATAATATTTCCGTTTATATATTTATTTCAAATGTATTGTGTTACTGCGTAAACAGGTTTACATAATGTTTTTACCTAGTTGCACTGTTTTGGATTAAAGATTAATAATTAAAAAAAAAGATTTACTTCCTGTAAATAAACATATGCATATGTAACAACTACTTATCGTCACATATTGTCCACACCTTTTCAATCAAGGATATTAAATAATTATTATAGGTAATATATTGATTTCTGTGATTTGCTATTAATAAATAAAAATGTTTATTATTGCTTATTAATTATAACTGTTAAGTTTGTTAAAAATATCGTATTACTTGAAGGTCTGTTTTGATTATGAAACTGTTAAATTTAAGTCCCGTTAGAGTACTTAGTTACAAATTTATAAATTAATATTACGTATTAATTTTTAAATTGTTCGATTAGTTTGTCGATTGATTTTGATGGTAATAATTTTATTGCCAATCTATCCGATAGCTTTATAGCAAAATTTTCTTTTCACATTTTCAGCTGTTTTGAAAAAGCTTTTTGCTTGATTATATTCTTTACTTATGGCATTCAAAAAAAAACCAGGCAGATTTTCATAATTTCCGGAAGAGTTTAATAACTTACCTTTATGAAATGGCAGACAAATAGAAACATCAAAATTTCGCTTAGCAAATATAAATGTATATACTTTGATTAGCTCTGGTTCTAATAAAGATACATTTGAAACATAATTGAGGATAAAATTATTTTTTACTTTTTAATGTAACTAAGTAAAAATTGTATCGTATCCACTGAAATTTTTTAATTCTATGGGCCCAGCGATTTTTGTATGGTTCTATTTGTCTGCCATTTGGACAACTGATAAAGGTAAGTTTGTCGAAATTATGAAAAGTAAAGGATACGGTCAGTATAAGGTCGATCTTCCCCCCTCTGATAACCAGATGAGACTGTAATACCTTGTCTATCGAAAAGTGTTCATGGATATTGTCTATCATGGATACCTTATCTATCGAAAAGTGTTCATGGATGTTTGGGATTAAAGTCACTCGCCAGCTAATTCTCCTAACTATATAATACTATATAATAATTTTGTGTTATAATATTATTAATAATACAATTATTAATGGTAAATAATTTGTTATAAACTTATAATTCCATAGCAATGACATTTTTTGTTAAAAAATGAAAGTAAAGTTTGATGACGGCTATTTATAAACAGCACTATAGTGTTAATCTGCATTAATTCAACAAAGAAATTTCAACGATTATCGATCAAATCAAAAATTCATTTCATGTAGTTTTTTTGTGTTGCTAATATATTTAAATAAACATTATTTACACCAATTTCTATTTCATATGAATTGAAATGACTATTTTTTTTAGATAATTTATATTCAAGTGTTATAATCGTCTAGTACTTGCTTGTGTCATGTTTTTCTGATAATTTTTTAAATCTATTTTATATGATTTTTTGTGTGTAAAAATTTAGAACATAATCACGAAAACTAAGGGTGATCTGTTACCCGACTGACCTTGAAGGGAGGACATGTTTTTTGAGTCCATACCACATGTTGTATGTCTGTTTTTTTTTTTGCATGATAGATTTTAATATTGTCTTAATTGTGTTAATGGCAAAGGTTATACAAATATTTAATTTGCCCATCTGTGTGATAGCGTATCCTGCTTGCTAAATGTCCAAATTTTTTAACGTAGAGATATAAAAAACTTTTAAATACAAGAAATGTGTTTATATTAACACATACTTAAAAAAAAAACTGTTATATTTTTGACCATCTGAACCAGGGGTGGAAAATGTCTGTTTTGCAGTTTTCCGGTCAGAAAATAAAGATAGTAAGTTTATAAAATCAAAAAAAAAAACTTACTGCACAAAAGTGTGTTATATGAATAAATTTAGCTACTGGCGATGTTTGCGTTGCAATCAAAATATCGATATTTACCGAAATGTGTCTGTGGTATGATTTTCAATTTTATTTTTTAAATAATTTTTAAGATAATATTTGGTCCAAGGAAAGAGATAATATGCAAATATAAAAAACATCGACTCCATCTTATTAATTAAGGATTACTTATTTAAGGTCCATAAGTAGTACTTATTTTTATCTTATTTTATGCAGACGGGTTTTTTTTTTATTTTAAAATTTATTATTTTTATCTTTATTCATTAGTTGTATTGTTTGTAGAAAATTTTCATTATTTTGAGGAATGTTTGTGTATTCTCATATGCATATCTGCCTCTTTGTGCTTGTATTTCTTCGATTGTATTTTAAAGATAAATAGCTATATGTATAAAATTCACTTATGTAGCTATTATAAAATAAAATATACAATGAATTGTATTTAAATATTTTTAGTATGAATTTAATTTTAAAAAGTGAAAGCAAAATGGTATGGTAATATTATTTGGTCTATATGTATTGATGATATATAGCGTGCTCTGGAAAATATAAGATATTAATATTACGCCACAAAATTAACACAAAAATTGTGTAGCCTATTCGTTGTGTGCGTAGTCAAGGTAGGGACAATAAAATCGATGCCAGCTTCCAGTGAAACATTTTGGCGTTAAAGAGGGCTGTTATTACTAATTTGCAGTTCTTTACATGTTAATGTTATAGAAATGTCAAATTAAAATTATTGTAAAACACGAATTAATTAAACTTAATGCATTAAAAATTGTGAAAATAAGAAATCAAATTGCACAAATATTATTTTTCAAATGTAAATTATCATAATTATTTATTTAAATTTGTGAGACAATAATATTAAATTTTCAATGTAAGTCTTAAATGCAATCCATACAATTATATATGCATCCATACAATTTTATAATTAAAGTAGTGTATCGTTACAATGGAAACGAAACTCACGCACCGAGCGAATAAAAAAACACCATTTATTGCATTAAAAAGTGGATAATAATTTAATCGTGGGGTGCAATCTACATTCATACTTTAAATTATCTGATTTGATAGAAATCGACCACCCCACGCTTTGAATTTTACATTAAAATTATAATTCACTTTTTAGTGCAATAAAGCGTATATTTTATGGTGTCGGCAATTTAAGACTATTTGTAAAGTTCAATTTTGAACTTGACGTCTAGCAAAAAGTTATCAAAATTTCTTAAAGAGTCTTCAACTCAAGATATATTTTTTAGAACATAAATAATCTCCTGGGATATGTGATATAAATATCACAAACGCCAAACCATCCAAAATTCTGGCCGTGGGTTGTAAACTATTTTTCTTCATCATTTAGCCGCAAGAACAAGATCTGCCCGCCTGTACTCCGGGAAAAGCGACTTTTGTGGCTTGCTAGAGTATAGCTATGCTATTGAGTAACAGAAATATTCAAGATATCAAAATTCTTATAAGTCAAAAGAATGTTTCAAATAATGCAAACAATATCTTAGGAACAAAACAACTTTTATTGTATTGACACTCTGTAATAACAGTTAAAATTTATTTTTAGTTTATCATAATAATTGCAAAGCAGATTTTATCTCAACGCTTTAGGCTCCACCTGTATATATTATTATTATTATTAGTATTATCTATATTTATAAATCTATTTTAATGTATTAAATAAACAATTTCGAAATGTTTCATGAGTAGCAGAACTTGTGGTACTGCCAAAAGACACTTCCTTAACATAATCTCAATTCTAAAACAATTCATTCGATTCGAACCGTTTTATTTAAAAAAAAGCATTTTACAAAAATTCAGCCGTTGCCAAACACCATCGATTATTAATTATTACTTGACAATAATGCTTATCAATATATTATGTATAGGTGATCCAATTTATAACAGCAGGACTTCAGCAAAGCGTAGATAACGTTAAAATAATTTTTCTAGCAACAGAGTGTTGAGCTTTTAGAATAAAATGAGATTTTTCTATGAAGTTTGTCAAAACGTCTGATTAGAAAAATTAGAAATTTGAAACACAGTATGAACTAAGGATTTCAAAAACCAGCGTCGAAAAAAAAGTATAATATTAAGTTTTCATGGAAATTGGAGACAAATCTTTTGTAAGTATAGAATGTTAACAATTTTGAGTTTATAAAAAAAATGACAAAAGTTTGGTTTCCGAAGTGATTAACAAACATATCTTTTCATATCTTTTAAGATAATTTCGGCCCCAAATTCCAGCGATTTTAAATGAATGCATATGTAATTTTAAATACAGCAATAAATAGATAACAAATTTTTGCCTTTTCACGACTAAGCTTCACTTCGTTAGAATATTGAAAGTAACTTTATTTCACAAATATATAATCAGAGTAGTTTTTTCTATTATAACTATCTTACAATCGAGTTTACTGTTGACCATATATTTACTGTATCCAATTATTACAATGGTTTGTTAGGCAGCTCGTGACCAAATAAATAATACTTTACGGAAAAGTGAATGTTATACTTTAAAAATTTGTTTTATATCTTATAATTTTTGGTAGAATAGTATATTGGTTTCGCCTCGAAATTGGAGTTTAAACAAGTGAAATCAAAAAATTGACTGAGTTAATTCGGAGGTATTTTTTTAAATTTTGTTTTGTTTTTCGCGAATGTTTCAGAAGACCACTAGTTGAATCTACCTGTAAATTTTCAAATGGCTATCTTTTATAGTTTTGGAGAAAGGCTAATATTTTATATAGTTTCCCTCACGGATAAACAGTGCAGATGTTTACGAAAAAAAGTTTGAACAAAAGTTGTTTATTTATTAATAAGGAACATTTTCTACACTTAAACTTTTCTTTTATCTCTAACGGTTTACAAGATGGGTCTTACAGACCCGTTATGGTTTTATTTCTCTCGCGTTTGTATCTCAAGAACAACAACAGCATTCTTTCAGAGCTTTTACCTCGAAAACAACAAATCGGATCGATTATTAGCATCGTTTTTGAAATATCCAAATAAAAGTGTTTGAGGAAATTGTAGAATTATTACAGTTATTTTAGGAACAAAATAGAAAAAATATATTACTTAATTTTGTTCCACTGTGTTCGTTTACACAAGTACGATTGCCTACGCATTTCAAGGTATTACAAAGGCCGTAAAATATTTCTAATTTAGACTTTTCGAACTGAAAAAACCCAGTTATAAATTAAAATCAGATTAAAAAAGTAATAAGTAAGATAATTAAAAAAAATAAAATTAAATTTGTGTGTCTACTAATTAAATTTCAAACCATTAAATTAACTATTAAAACCGCATAAAAAATATTTTATAAATATTTTTTTTTTTTACATTATACATAAACTTTTGTAATAATTATCTATAATTTATCAATTTTTATGGTAAATTGTAAGAAAAATAATAATATTATTTGACACAATGTTATTTAATGAGGTTTTAACAGAATTATTATGTAATACATATTTTAGAATTATATCCATTAAATTAAATTGACAAAAAAAATTAAAAAGAAAGTATTTATAATCTTTTTTTTCTAAGAAGTATTTAAATTATTAAAAATCAATAATGATTTAATTTTTTTTAAACTAATAAAATATTGAATTAATGATTTTTATAGTGTCAATTTAAATAAAAAATCCATTTAAATAGTAAAAATTGAAAGTTCAATTTTATTTTTTTTGAATTTATATTTTAAAATATCGGAATTGTTTAGTCAATTGGTAAAGCATAAAATTATTACTAGAAGTTCTTTGTTAGTAAAAAAAAAGTCTACCGGACACCAGGTCTTTAAGACGATTTATTCTATAATTTATTTTCTCCTATTTTGTAAACAATAGTATTTAGTAAATGACTTTAGCCTTAAAAAAAAGGGTCAGAACCTCTAAAAAATGTATGATAGACGACCTCAATTAAGTAATAATTGAATAAAATCTGGTTATTTTAAATGTTATAAAATGCGTTTATAAAATCAGATGATATTTCAGAATTAATTCAAATTTAATTAATATTCTACATAGAAGATATCTAAATCGTTTTGACATTTTGCATATCTTAATGATAGATTATGTTCACGACAAATAACGTGGCCCTGTTACACTGGTGTTTATTTCAAAATTGTACTGGTTTTGCAATCTGAGCGTTTCATTCTGCCTCTCATACCCAACATTTTGTCATAGCCTGAAAGAAAGTTGATTAGTTCAAAACAGTTTTTCGAAAACAGAAGAAAACCTTAATTACACCAAGAAAATTAACTAAAAAAATCCTAATCTTAAAATGACCGGCATGTAAGTTGTTATGGTGTCAATGATAAGTTACTTCAAATGTCACAAAAATGTCTGTTCAAGTTCATAATCGTGAAAGATTATGTTAAGTTTAAGTTTAAATTAAGTAATTTTTTTTGGCTCATTTTAGCCTATTTGTGCTAATCAATCTAATATTTCGTCCAAGAATGTTTCTAATTTAAAACTAACGGATAGCAAAAAGGAGCATCTTCAGGTCACCTTGAATTTGATTTTCCTGGCAAAATATTGAGATTGAAAGATTACTGGTTTGTAAAAAGAAATAACTTTCTAATTTGATGTTTACCTTCAACTCTTTTTAGTTATGCAATCAAGCTGAATTGTAAAATACCCAAAAGGTCAAGGTCAAGTGCAAGTCTTCAATTATATGTTCACCTTTGAACTGAATAAATTTTAGCCTGTTCATTTTATGATTTGGAAAATCCCATATGCAATTACTAATACCTATAAGCCTTGTTACATAGTACCGTAGATATTTCTGGAATTTCGTCGAAAATAAATTTACCTTGAAAGAATATTCGAAGGTTAAATTAATTTAAATCTTAGTTATTTTGTTTCGATAAATTCATTTGAAGAATTCGACTCTATGAAGGGTATAAAAATATACAATTCAAACAAAATTAAACCTTTTTTCTTGTCTTTGTTTATTTGATATTGATACTTTTATAAACAATTAATTTTATGTATATGACATTTCTTCACGTTCCACTCTATCAATCTACTCAAAAATTACCTTGATCTCATTGTAAATTACCTACAAATGAAATACAAAAACGATGATGAATTAATAAGAAACGGAAATTAATAAGAAAAAATATAATTAATAGATTCTATGTAGCCATCACTATAATAATATTTTTGCCTCTATTATTATTCACTATCTGATTTTCTATATAAAATATTTATTTTTAATTATGTCATTGTCATTATTAAAAAAAACAACAAAAAAACACACATAATTAATAAAAATTGCAAAATAAATGATTTCTATCTCGAATTTAAACAATAATCATTACCAATAGTAAATTAATACAACTTTAATTACATAGTAGTTATTTTTTTGGGTACGCAATTTCTCTGTATTCTCATTTAAAACAGGAAAAATATCTGTATGCTGTTCGAACAGCATATATCGGGTGCTAAAACTGCCAAATTCGGAAAATAATTATTTTAGCAAAAAAAGTTGCACCCAAAAGTTGTAAAGCTAAAGATGTATAAACTTTAACCTTGAGGGAGATCTTGACTTTTAAGTCCAAGTCTTATTAGATATAGCAAAACCTTAAATTAGGAAATTGTTTCTCATAAAAACCGATAACTTTTCTTCGAAACAATTTTTCGAGAACTCAATAGATTTGGTATAACTATACAAATTATATCTTTGATTGATTTTGCAATTGATTTTCAAATTTTCAGAAGTATAGTCAGGTTTTGCATGATGTTCATTGGCTTGTTTTCTGCTGGACCACTATTTTTTTTGACTTTAATCATGACCTTCAAGGTCATTGCAAAGGAATACCAAAATCAATAAACAATCATAAATTGAATTTCGAATTCGATTGCCGAATTCTAAAACAACATGTTTTCCTCTATTTCATACCAAGTAAAGTGGACTAGTCAGTGACCTTGATGGTCATCCCCAAGATCAGAACTTATACAACTCCTTTAGATGTACAATCTTTCTATGAAACCTTTTTTTTAAAGCCATTTTTTTTCGAGTTTGGTTGATGTTTTGGAACACCCGATATTACATTGCTATAGAGAATAAAATGGTGATTTAGAGGATAACATTCCTTTAAGGAAGATTCGCGGAGATTTTTATGCTTGTTCGGTCGTGATTGTGATCGATTATAAGAGTTTAATAATATTATCGTAAAAATTCATTTTTTTCTAGGATTTATCATTCCAGAGATAGACTCTGCACCGTTTCATTCGATTATTTTATAGAAAAAATAAATGATAGCCTTGGAGATTATTGTGAAATGTTTCTTGAGATCATGTATACGATTGAATATCGATCTCGAGTCTTCTTGTTGCCGTATTACATACTCAACGTGCTTTGTGAGATTCTTTCAAAGTCGCTGTATGATAATTTTTTTGAAATTAAAACATGTTTATACTTTTTTTTCTTGTATTCATAGCAAAATATTTACATTTTATAGTGTGTATAATATCTGGTACACCATATGTTTTTACAAAATATAAAACAGTTGCAAGTAAACTGGGTAAAGTTTTCAGATAATCAACTTCGGCAAAGGTATATTAAAGCTTTTTGAAGGTGTAATTGGTTTTTATAGTTAAAATGGGCTAAATATTGTTCTAGTACTTAAGGACTGCCTGGCTATAAACTTTTGATTTCCTGCAATTAATTTACTCGAAGGCTATGACTTTTATATTAAATGTAAAAAGTGCCCAGTTTACAACTTCTCGTTTCTAAAACATAAAAAATAAAGTGAAATTGTACCTAGGTGTACAAAGCTTAATATCTAATCACCAATATGAAGAAACTAAATCGATGAAAATGTTCAGATCATATTAAATGGTATACAGAATGTTCCATAAGTTACGGTTAAGGTTTTAAAAATAATTTGATTAAACTAATATTATACAAGGTAATTTTGACCCAAAAAAATTAAAAATCATTTCTTCATTTAACATTTGGACGAGTAGTTTGTATTTGTAATGTAAAAAAATCGACCCCAGATATCGTTTTTCTCCGAAATTATTACCTCAATAGCCAAATGATCCCAATTTTTGAATTTTTTGGGGTCTGAATTAACTCATAATATGAGTTTTATCAATTACTGAAAGAAAAAATAAAAAAAATTGCAAAAAATTGAGAAATTTTTTTCGGTTCCGTTTTAGATAAAACTCATATTATAAGGTAATTTTGACCCAAAAATTCAAAAATCGGGTTCATTTAACATTTGGATGAGTAGTTTGCGTAATAATGTTAAAAATCGATTCGAGATAAAACCCATTAATGTGAAAACAAGTTTGACTATAACGGATATTCTATCCTTAAACTTCACGCATCTCGAAAATAAAGTTTTGCCCCATAATATTGTGCTAAAAAATGTTTGTTTAGATTTCCCCTACAATCTCTTTTATTTTGTCGGTATATATATTTGAAAGACACTGTATTTGAATTTTCCTTCTTATAATCAACATCAAACTATATTTCTCAAGAATTATTTTATTAACTAAAAACAAAATAATAAAAATAGTTTAATGAACGATTTGAATGGATGCATATAACGTACTTAACAAGACATAAAAAAAAAACTGTTAAACGATAAACGATCAAATGAAAGTGAAATAACCTTTGCAAGGTTACTGGTCTTTTGGAATAAAGGTTATATGAGTTTAATATCCATATGTTTTGTATGTAACTTATCTAAACGAAAAGAGTATATTATAATATCGTTGAAACTTGATCATGGTAACATAAAAAATACAAAAGTTTTATTTAACATATTTTACTGTCCAGTTAAGAAATTCCCATTTTTTAGTTTATTTATAGCTTTCAAATGTGCGTTGTTGCATAAATCATTCATGCATTGCGAGCCCAGTGCAGTAGCAATTATGTTTTGGCGGAGGGGGGCACTTTATACAAAGATCGGAAAACCGAGAACTGAAGATAATTTTGAGAAGTATAACTCTCAAGAGAAAAATCTTTTGAAGAAATTGCAGCCTACAGAAGGAATTTTCATGCTTTTTTGTTTAAAATCCGGAGGATCGATGCAAGTTTGTTAGTAAGGAAAAAAGAGATTTAAAAATAAGAAAATAGGTATATACAAATGGTCGAAAGCCCGCAATTATCGTAGAAATTGAAAAAATGTTGTTTAAATTTAAGAATTTTTGGCAACGGAACATTATCATCAATTGTAAGCTTCTCTCAATTTCCATAAATTTGACACTCGTCTCGTGGCTTAAGCCTGTTACCTTCAAAAATCTTCCAAAAGGCAGAGAAAAAGTATCATGCGTTAAGTTATGCTTATATTTATTTTATGATATATTTTAAGTTTATTTATAAACAAGTGTAGACGTTATCACCAAAAATGTGATTAATGCAATAATTATGGAGGTGATATTAAATTATATCGCCAAAAACTGATATGATTAAGTACTTCCTTGCGCTTCCACCACAAATTAAGATTATAATGATTAGGGAAAAGCTGATTACCTTAAAATAGCTTAACATTATACAAAACATGTATAACTTTTGTTTATCGAATGTTGAAAAATTAATAAGATATAAGGACAATCAAACTTTCGATTTTTAGTTCGAGATCTATCTTTCACTTTCACTATATTTCATTTTGTCGGAATAATTATATTTATTGTCATCGAATTGATTTTTCGCTCCCTATATCCTCAAATAGCCCCTTCAGGCAGATCAACAAACAAGAAATCGAATTAATAAAAAGCAAGTAATAAAATGTTGATTTTTTTGCAATTTTAGATGACTCGATGACGCGATATTTTATGACATTATTTGTGGATAGATTGTAAATAATAGTTTTAAATGTCAAACAAGTTAGATACACTTAAAAAAAAAGATGATTTCGATTTGTTATACGTGTTGTACTTTGGTACAGATAAAAAACTAAAACCTTCATTTATTTTACAAGCAATAAATTCACAGTTACTTAAGATGGCATGTGTGACATATGCCGTGTCTATAAAAGGTTCCGTAAAAACTAGATAATTTGCTATTCATGCTTTATTTACCAAACATCTGCCATTTGGTAGACCTAATTAAGATTTTTTAAATTTTGATGACTAATTACTAAAAAAAATGGACCGTCTGTAGTGTCCGCTAATATTTTTCCGACAAAATACATGTCCAAAAAATTCAATTGCACCTTATTTGTCCATAATTGCCACAAATATTATTCGTTTTTTTTTTTTTAAATTCTCACTCCCAAAAATTTGCCATTGAATTTAACATTAGATGTCATAAATATCATTGAGTTAACCAAATAATAATGCCTCCGCATTCAATTTCATTTACTCGGCTTTTCATGTTTATTTGTTATGAGCCCCCACTATCAACTCATGATATCAGGGCTCCCAATTTAATGTGGACTTGCTATCTTATTACAATAAGTAAAATGCAAATGTTCATAAGCTTTCAGCTGGTGGTGCAAAATTTGCCGAGCAGATAATTTATATTGCTCTTGTTCAGTTTTGTTAGACTACCTAAGATCTACGACCGTTATTGCATATTTTTGAATTTATTCTGTATTATATAGGACTGTCCACAATTGGCCGTGAACCCAAACTAAAGTGAAATTTAATTGGTTTTTCCTAGAATCCTAGAATCATGTTTTCGATATACAGTTTTAAAATATATAATCTGTTGAGGTAAAAAATAATACGGAATGCTTACAAATATTATTGTGTAATTTGATTCGTTCTTCTTTTGAAAGTGATTTTGATTTCAAACCATAAAATGGAATTTACTGAGTGTGTTATAATCTTACTTTGTGGCAAATTATATGCAAAATTCTAGCAAAAAATTCTTACTATACAAATAACATGATAAATGAATTATTATATTTAAAAAAAAAAGTATATGAGTTTATGAAAGTGTATTTTTTAACTGATATTCTGAAATGATTTGTCTTTTATATTTTATCTCATTAACTTTAGGAGTGTTATGATGTATACAGGAATTTCCTAAATAACAGGCCTAAACCAAAATCATGAATTAGTTACAAAGAGACGACTAGTTCTTAGTTTTTTTCTTCACAGTTAACGACGAAGATCTCATTAATTATTGTTTTCAATTTTAAAAATTTCTCGAAGTTTTTTAGTAACCAAAGTTGTAGGAAAGAAAGTTTAATATCAGTCATCATCAGGTCATTTTTTTTGGTTTTTATCATATAAAGTTTGATTTTAATTCATTTTAAAACTTTCAGCGTAAAATTTTTCT
Source organism: Chrysoperla carnea (assembly GCF_905475395.1). Lineage (NCBI taxonomy): Eukaryota > Metazoa > Arthropoda > Insecta > Neuroptera > Chrysopidae > Chrysoperla > Chrysoperla carnea. The sequence continues at coordinate 21,581,598 of NC_058341.1, forward strand.
AAGTAAGAAAGAAGACATGATCTGATGACAAATTTTAGAAAACTTTATTTCCTACAACTTTTTCTATCAGTTGGGATCCTAAGAGAAATTTTGAATGACCCTTAAATGAAAAGTATTAAATGTTAGGTTAGGTAAAATTATATTGGCTGTCCACGAAGGACATACTTAGACTATAGAGCCTATTGTGATACCATATATGTGTTTTAACACCTTTTCGCTGATAATTTCATTTATCAGCTCCTAAATTTCAGAGGCTGAGTGCACCTCCTTCATGCATATACAATGCACTACACCAGTCCATCACAACTATTAATTAAATTAATTTTGTTGCGACGGCTAGAATAAGCATACCGCGGACAAAATTAGTTACGCCTTAACCAACTGAGCTAATAGGGCAACTATTAAAGGTTAGAAGAAAAAGTTTCCCCTGAAAGAAATTTTACTAGGATGCTCTTTTCAATAAACCCTTCATTTAAAGGTATATTCAGATGTGTCCTTTAGAATGAGACATTCTGTACACAGCTTATAAACGGAGATCATTTCATTTGAATTATTTTGTAATAGGTAGATATACTATACATCCAGTATTTCGAAATAAATAATAATAAATCGTGCAAAATTTCCGTTAAAAATACACTGCATGCATTAGGAGTAATTGTTTTGGTAAATATTGATAAATGTTATGTTAAGCCTTAAGAAATTGATGTTAAAAACACTCTTTTCTTATTTCAAATGATTTGTTTTCATGGTTTCATCACAATATGAATAATAAATAACACTAAGAGTGGAAAAAAATTACAAAATCGTTTCAATGCCTAAAACAATTTTATAATAAGTAGATAGTTTCATATTAGTTAGCTTTCTTATCTTTTATGCTTTTTTGCCCTTTCTGTCTGTTTAATTGGCACTAATTTTGGAGAGAGTTAAAGCAAATTCAGATAAATTGGTAGTACATAGTCGGTATGGTACTGAAGTCGTGTGAGTGCGACCCCTGTAGTCCACACGACTAACTTTCCAGAGGGAAAAAACATTAAAAAAAGGTCTTGTTGGCCATCATATATTATTTTTCGAACATGTACACTTTTCAGATTCTGTTTATTCAATTTTTTCCAGTTTTTTTTTATTACCATTAAAAAACGGCTCAACTAATTCTGCTGAAAGCTTTTAATAAAATTAATTTGATCTTAATAAAATTAATATTTGAACAAAAATATTGATCCATACTAATTCAACTGCCGCTTTTGGGTCAAAATTATCTCAGAAAATCATTAGATTTTATAAAAATGTTTAGACAAAATGTTTTGCCTTTTTGTCTAGAATAACGTAGGTATGGTTTAACCTTAGCCGTTATATATCTTTTTTAGAATTGGCATGTTTTTGTAAAACAAACATTATACAATGCAGTTAATCCTAACCCACATATCGTTAACCAAATATGCATTTGTAAATCAAATATTTATCGTAGGCAACGAAATAACCGTTGAATGAACTTAAAGAACGATTATTCTTTGACCGAGTTTTCTCAGAATATTAAAAATTAATAAAATAATTATTATATAATTGTGGGAGGAAGAAAATAAATTAAATCTTTCTATATGAACAAGTTTTTAAGAGCGAGTAATACTAACTACAATAATTTTATCATAATGATTTATATATAAAAGAATCTGCTAGTAAATCTGAACCGTCTTTAAATGCATCTTCTAGGTTCGTGCAGATTACATCATTCATACTTAATTGATTTTTTACAAGTTTGTGATGAATTTTATTAAAAAAAAAACTTATATATTTAAAAAAGGTTAATCCATAATACGTGTAGGAGTGTTAAATAAATATGTTTACATTTTTTTTATTAATAATAACGGTTTATCATATCATGTTATTTACTTTATTTTAGGTGGAATCTTAAAATTCACCCACGAAGAGTGAGTGCATCTAAAAAGATTTCCAGCATAAAAATTAAATTAATTTTAAGTTTTTTATAGCTTGTCCCTGGTAGTATATGTTTATTTGTTTTTTAAATTTTCCACAATTCTATACTTCGCTAATATTAGATAAATAATGTTCTCTTAAAAAAGAAATAAATCTCATACCCTTGTCCTTTTGAAATTAGGCGCCGAAAGGAATGTGTGCCAATATTGGCTTTTTCAAATTTTATAAGTTTGGAATCCTTAAACGTCGACGTGAATTTAATAGATTGTGCAAATTTAACTTGTATACAAAAATTATTTATTTAAAATTTTTCTTGAAAATATGCGATATAATTTTTTAATATCTGGATTCGCCAATAGATGTCAGCAAGAGTCATATTTTTACTTTAGACTACTCAAACGCCTCCTTTTTGTTATGTTATAATTTGCATTGTATTTCATTAACTACGTTATACACCAATAGATGTCTGATGAATTTTTCATGAAAAGACGGATAAAACGACATTTCTGATAAATGAAACCTAGCTAGATCGACTTATCGCCCCAAAAAACCCCTACATACTCATTTTCATGAAAATCGTTGGAGCCATTTCCAAGATCGTTGATATATATATATATATATATATACAAGAATTGCTCGTTTAAATATATAAGATAATTTTTTAGATATCCGTTGCTGAATGACTAAAACGAACTGCTATAGTTTCGAAATATTCGTCGACCGTTTGTTCCATTTTGATAAAATTGATATCGTAGGAGATTAATTCTGATAAAATTGATATGGTACCGAATTTAAATAAAAAAGTTTTAAATGGTTTTTTTATTTATTGTGTAAGATTTACTAAAACTTCTGAGTATTTAAGATTTTGCATACCGGTTTTCGATTTTAATCGCTCACCTTGAACAAAAAATAAAAAAAGAACGAAACGTGTCGTAGGACACTCAGTAGGAAATATGTTCTTTTCGTACAAATAACTGAATTAGTTAGTTTTGTAGTATGCTACCTTGCTGGTTTAGTGTAATTAGTTTCTTTTAATTGTTTTTTTTCTCTCTCTCTCGATACTTTTAAAGAATTAAATATTATAGCTTCTTTAACTCTATTCTTTATGTATTAATTGTAATATTAGTTTAAAAAAGACATACTATCGATTTAGTAGTCAGTAGTCAACCCAATATATGGGTACATTACCCACAATTTAATTGATCAGGATACTTAATATGATATAAAATAAAATTTCCTTCTACTTACTTTAAAATTATCTCTATTATATTTAACTTCTGATAACTCACAACTAATTTTTGAAAAATTCAAAATTTCTTTTATTCCTAATCAATCATGAACACAAGTTAATAAGTTCCATGATCAAATTCAATGTCAACAATGTAAGTTCCGAGCAGACTAATTTTTACTCGGGCAATAATTTCCATAAATCTTTATCTATAGAAATATTTACGGTCAGATTAACATCAGTGTATGATGATCTTTACATAATTAAAACCTTGTTTTGACTTTTTGAAGGCGATTTAAAACTTTGGTTCGATAATATTATTTACGAAATAATCCCTGATAGGCAGAAATAAACAATCTTAAGAAAATTAAAAATTGAATAGTTCATAATTAATATTTACCTTGAACGTTTTAAAAAGTAAAACACTTCACTTGATGAAATTGAAATTATAATGAATAAATAAAACTAATTAAACTAATTAAACTTAAAAACAGAACTAACAGAAGATTAAAAACTTTAGTTATTTCTGTATATATTTACACAACACATTGTAAGAAGTAATATCATATGTAATTCAAACTGAACAACGATGATGACTGAATTTAAGATGGCATAAAATATTCCACATAGTCGTTTGTTGTATAGTCGTAGTCCGTTGTGGAATATTCAAATTGTGTCTGTAAAATTTATTTTTTTTTTTTGTATGCGATTTAAAAGCATACATATACAATATTCATTCATTGACTTGTTTTGATTATCATTATAGGTATTATTGCAGGTGGAAAGTGGTAAACCTTGAAGTAACTTGTTGGGAGCAGTTATTTTTTTATACCCTGTATATATGAAATATATATAAAGGTATACTAATTTTACTCCCAACGCTTAGAAATATTGATGATACGAACAAAATTTTAGTATAGATGCTTATAAAGTCCATTTCCGATTGTCTCTTTGTCTGTCCGTCCTTCAACACGAAAAGAGATATCAAGCAGAAATTTTTATACTTAGGACATAAAAAGTGAGTTTGAGTTCGTAAATGACCAACATAGGTCAATTGAGTCCGCAGGACCCATTTTGTCATTAGAGATAGAACAAACTAAACTTCTAAAACTCTTATACTTTTGTTTGAAAATTTTGTTCGAAAACATCATTGCTTATCCGTGAGGGTCAAGATTAGGACATAAAATTAGTGTCCATTTTCTCAAAATCAATAAAATATAGGCAGTTGAAAATATGCAGGTAACTTTAACTAATGGTTTTATGAAAAATTTCCGAAAAACGAAAAAAAATTCTTGAATATACTTTAAAAATACTTTCAAAATTTTCGAAATTTTCGAAAACCAGTATTAAATTTTTATAATTTATTAAAGATAATGCAAGCATTGGCATTCAACACTTTCTATATCGGGTATTTCAACAATTAACTCAGACTATCGTTTGTTTTCACTTATTTTTTAGTATTTCTTATCTATTTTAAAACATTCTGTGTTTGGAATCGAAAATAGAATATTTTTGTTATAAAATTGTGGCCAATCTTTGCATTTTATGTCGTCTGGAGACGAAGGTAAGGCGGGATGTTTACTTTCTCCAGGTTCTCTCCTATTTTTATGAACTTCTCAAGAAATTTGACGACTGACTATACGCTCATGACGACCGAACGACTCCCGTACTTGTTTTATCGCCTGCAGAGGCTCATTTTGCACGAATTTAGAATCATCACTGGTCGAAATGACAAGTAGAAACTCAAAGGGACTACTGACTGTATTTTCAGATCGAGTAAATTTTATGTAACACTTATTTATACATAAGTTAAATATATACGATATAAGTATATATACATACGATATAAGTATACATGTATACATACGATATAAGTTAACATGGAGATACCAACATGTGCATAAGAAACAAACCCTGTTTTGTTTTAGGAATATTATTTATATCTATTAATTGAAACTAAAGTAAAATTGAAAACTCAGCCGAAAATAAGGATTAATTTTTTGAATTATGAATAATTATTTGAACTACAATGTATTCATTATCAGTATTTATAATTATACGTTGAATATTTACATTCCTTTAACTCTTTGTCTTCTGATAGATACTTTTCGATAAGTTGGAAATCGTGATCATTTTTTGTTTGTATGTTTATGATTCAGCTAATTCATATTGTTTATGGCAATATTGTAGTCAAATACATATTTATAATACGAAAATAAATAAATGTAAGTATTGGGGTGGCTTGGAAATTTAATTTCAAATATCTTTTCGATCCTTCGTTTATAAAAATTTTGCACGAAACTGATGGGATAAATATGAGAAAATTTTCAATCATGAATTGTAACAAATTAAATTATTTTTGTATAAGTCTAGAACATCACATTGTAAATAGGACCAAAGTTGTAGCACACTGAAGTAAAAGTAAAAAAAAATTTTAACTTTAGAATATTGCAACGTTGTTTTTATTGTAGGTACAAAATTAAATATTACAGGTCTTGAAACTTTTTTTCATCTTTATTAACATTTTTAAAGAAATTTCTGGGAATGTAGAAATTTCCGTGAATGCTTTTAATCACTTACTAATTTACGATTATGCATTTGTTGGATGTGGGATAAACAAAGTCCAGTTCTAGTTCCTGATAATCGATAACAAAAATCGTACCGTGAACAAATTCACCAAAACTTTAACTACTTTATAAAATTCTCATTCATTATCTTTGGTAATCGAATAGAAATTGATTGACTGGATCTAGGAGGTCATTTGCATACTTTGAATATGTTGCGGACTATACGAAAAATTGTAAATTTTAAATAATTGATGTTTAGTTTATTTGAAAACAAAATTATAGACAAATAAATTCAGTAATTACTTTTGTTGTACAAAACAAATAAATACCATTTTAAGTTTACTTTACTTTTAGACGTATTTATAGTTCTACGGTTCTTTATAAATATGAATAATTCATTTTTTTTAACAAGGTTATATTGTCTCTCTCTCAAATAGAATAATATAATTGTAGGTATGTATTATTAAATTAAATATACAAAAAAAAAAATGGTAAAAAAACGGTAATTTAAAAAGTGAATATAAGTGTAGAAAATATTATTAAATTAATAACATATTACCTTGAAAACATACAAATCTATTTAATTTTTTAATCGATTTATGGATTAATACTTCTACCATGAATACGATTTTTAAGTACCTATGCTTAAAAATTATAAAAATTTAATCTTAAAAAGCGTTGAATGTTCGATATTCGTTATCTTATTTTTTAGTTTAAAGTAAAAAATTATTAAATATATTTCTTCCCATTACCTCCCCCACGTAGAGTAGTGAAAACACACACCTTCAATCTCAACTAAATTTTGTTTAGAGCGCTGCGGAATAAAATATTGACCAACGCTAACTAGTATAATAGCCGTTTGAAAAAAGCCGCTACTATATTACCATAAGTTTTTTTTTTTTTTTTTGAGTAATTTTGACTGTTTTTGAGATTCTCGATTGTCGAATAATAATGACATTCTGATATTCTGTATAGTTAGTAAAATTGTTTTCAAAAACGCACTCTTTTGTAATATGGTGTAGATTGATGAATAAAATCAATTTCCTTTTATTAGCCTAATGGGTCACATTTCTACCATACATGGTACCATAAGTATTACAATCTAATACAAACGGTTACGATCGCTAGAAGTGGTTGCAGATTTGTTTTCAATCTTAGTATGAAAATTATAAAAAAAATTGATAGAAATTTCATCCCGCAGGAGATAGATTCGAGTTTTCTAAATCTAATTTTCTAACTATCTTAAAGTTATCGTATAGATACCGTCAGAAGCCATGGGAGAAAAAAAACTATGCCTTCCTTGTTAGAGTATTCTAGATACGGATCTGATAGGTAAATGACATTTAGATATAAGTACATGTCATTTTTATAATATATCGAGCGGAATTAAAATATGAATTATTATTTGCTTAAAATAAATATACATAATGAATTAATTAATGAGGAAAAGGAAGAAATCTGTATTTTAAATATTTAATATATGTGAATATTATTTATAGTAATTGTAATATATTAAAATTTTTTTTTTTTTTTACAACTATATAGAAATTTTAAGAAAATGAAAAAAAAATCTAGCAATAAAATATTTGTTTTAGAAAGGTTTTATTTGTTTTAGAAAGGGTTTTAGAATTTGCTCCATTATTTTATATTCCAAAAACCAACTTCATTTGTTTAACGTTTGACAAAACTTATATTATTTCTTATTATTTGTCCGCTTTGGAAGACAATTCCCACATTATTTTGTACAACTTCGGAAGAAAAATTTGTTATAATTTAAAAGTTTTTAAGTTTGTGCGATATTCAACTAGATTAAAATTGTGAAACTTTCGAATTTTTGCAAAATGGATCAAAATTCTCTATGGTCATCAACATTAAACAAATTTTTATCAATTTTAAATCGGCCTTCAAAAAAACTAAACTTAAAACAAGTATTTTGTATAATTTGAATACGAAATGCATTTTTTCATGTGCCATGAATAAATAATCCTGTAGCCTTTAAACAAAAAAAAAAAAAAAAAAAAAAAAAAAAACTATTTAAAATAAGTGAAAACAAACATTTGATTGAGTTAATTATTGAAACACCATGTATACACAGTGTTGATTACACTGGCACATTACACATACATACATGTCACACATAATTTGCGCCCTCACAGGTAAACAGTGATGTTTACGAAAAAATGTTTCTAACAAAAGTTGTTAATTTTTTTATAAGGAACATTTTTTATATTTAAACTTTTGTTCTATCTCTAACGAGTTAAAAGATGGATCCTACGGACCCAAGACCCAATTGACCTATGTTGCTCATTTACGAATTCGATCTCACTTTTTTGGCCCTGTGCACGTTATAAAAACGAACGGACGGACGGACAACCGGAAATGAACTATTATATGATTCTATGAACACATATACCAAAATTTTGTTCATAGCATTAAGCGTTCCAAACTTGGGACTAAACTTAGTATACCTTGCTATATTTCATATATACATGGTATAAAAATAATAACGATTGATATATTCCTTTAAAATTGTTGAATATAATCAGTTTTAATGAATTAATTATACTTTTAAGTAGTCAAAAAAATTTACATATTTTACAATCAAAGTGAAATATTAATGTTTTAATGAACATCATTATAGTATTTAAACAAAATTGAAGGTTAAATTAATTCTTGAACATTCTATAAAATCATTCAAAATAATAGTAATTAAAAAAAAGACAATAGAGATAATAAAAATAATAAACCTAAATAAATATTCATATATAAAAAGTTTATATTTTAATAAAAAACAATGATTATTTATTTTAATTATTGTAATTGATTTTAACATCAAGTGTTGTGCACTTTATGTCGTGCAAGTATTCACACATATTTTTGAATATACATAAACATAGTAAGTTTCGAATTTTAAATCAGCCAAATCATTTAAAGAAGCCAATAATTTTTTAAAGTTCATTCATCCGAACATGAAATATACTTCAAGTATTTTTGAACAATTTAAATAAATCCAGTGTTATTACTTTTTGGTTTTGTTTACTTTTAATCATGTATACGATAATTATTTACATTATGGTCTCTCGATTATAATTGCTGATTTTTAATATGATACATACAGCGTAAACTTAATATTGACAAATATCTTGTCTGGTAATCTTAATTAAAGGGAATTTAAAAAAATACACTCGAACCCGGACTTCTTAGATTCATATCAAGCGCTTAACCAATTAACTCGAATGGGCTAATTGGTAGGGCGCTTGAAATGAATCCAAGAAAATCAGGTTGGTTTAGACATTACGTCCCAAATTTGATTTTATTAAATCATTCTTAAGACCTATAAACCAGATAGTTGTGTATTAAAAATAATACAATATAGTTTTATATGCATTTCTGCATGCAGGTAAAATAGATAAAATGAAAGTAGAATTAATTACAAAACGCATATCTTAGAACAAAATGTAGGATAATAATAATAATAATAATAATAATAGTTAATATTAAACTATTAAAACAATATTATTATTATATTTACGAAACTATTTTTTAAAATAAAAATCACACTTTTATAATATTAATTCCCGATTACCTTCACTTTACTTTACCTACTTCAATCTGCTATCTGTTTTTTTTTTTTTTTTTTTTCATATTCTTTTGCAATATATAATATACCGACATCGAACGACTACGACCACAATGCAATAATGCAACCAATAATAATAATAAGAAACAATTATATCAATATTATGAGCATATTATAGTTAAGGTAGTTTTATCGAAAAGGTGTTAAAAATATCATGTTTCATGACGTATAACATATACTACAATATGTCACTTTCATTCTACTCAAAAAAGTATTATTTAAAAAATACACTTAAAGTACTTACTGTAGAACATACTTATGGTAGTACTATCGGTAAAAGACTTTGCATTCAGAATTTAATGAAACTTGGCATAGTTGTCCATTATTTAACATTATAATATCATAATTAATCAGTTAAATTTTTGGGGGCTTTCAGAGAACTGAATAAAAGAGATTTTAAAGATATTTTAACATTCATCCTTATGGGAAATCACAGATTTTATTTTATTTCACAAAACTGGACGTTCAGATTTTTAGTTCTCAAGTTTCATTAAATTCTGAATGCAAAATCTATTACCGATAGTACTACCTTAAGTGCTTACTTTTGGTAAATTTCACTTGCATTAGGATATATCCATATGATAGGCTTTAAATGTATTTACTTTAGCAAAAAATTGAGATTGCAAACTTCTAGCTACTCAAAATTATTGATCATATTATTTAAAGAGCGTAACGGAACTTTGGTTAGTTTGATAATTTTTTCTGACTTATGAGTAGCTGATTTTTCAATTTTATCAAATTCTTAAGAAAACTGAATTTACGAGTGAATTATCTTAACAATAATAATGACATATTTGTTGCATTTTTTTTTTACACACTCATTTGGAAAATATTTACACAATACCGCACCCAATTTTTTTTTTTTTAATTTTACGTGACAGTGATTTTATATTGATTTTAATAAAAATTTATTATTTTTTGTCTTATTCCGACCATTATGTGTCATCGAATATGTGATGTGATTTCTTTAATTAGTTAATATTGATTTCAAAATCATTTGGTAAATTTAATTATAAAAACATTGTTATACATTACATTTTGGGGAAATGAAATTGAAACAAGATGAACATGATTGGAAATATTATTAAATAAAAGTGAAATTTAAAGAATTTAACCTTCTCTTCCCCATCTTAAAAAAGCATTATTTGATATTCGCTCATTTTTAGTTAGTGTTTTGCGTCCATCAACGTTTTTTTGTGTGTCCACAACCGACATTTTTACAAATAAATTGATCAAAAATCGAATAAAAATTCTAAATTAACTGATTATCGTCGCGAAATTTGAAACTCTTTATGATCTTCCAAAAACGTGTCTGCCAAGGCACTGTTCAACTATTTTTGAAAAGACGAAAATCGTTTAGTTAATTTAATGATGCAACTCGACATGAAATTAGCACCCATAGAAAACACTTAGTTCCAACACGATGTTTTTTTACAATGGCACAAAAATTTCTATACTTATTTCAATATATTATAAATATGAAAGTAAGGATGTTTGTTTGTTGGTTTATTTGTTTCGCTTTCAAACAAAAACTAATTAATGGATTTGAATAAAACTGTGCAATAATATAGCTCATATATCAGAACACATGGGCTATAATTTACAAAGATATATGTAAAAAAAATTAAATTTAGTCTAATACATTTCACTACGCCATCTATGAGCATCATTTTGAACCATATATTAAAGATTTCCGTAAAAATGGTGAACAATTCATGGTCACCTGCTCTGATACATTCAATGAATCCAGACTATATTACATTTTCCTGTGCAAAATAATCCCTACCTCTATTTTGAGTGTTATGGAAGGGTCATAAGTGAGAGCAAGAAAGGTGGAGGCAACACAATGGTCTATACTCCTAAGCCCGGAGAAGCGGGTATCAAGCTATAGTTTTATGAAGACAAGAATTTATAGAGACAGACTGGGACATATTTATAACAACAAATACATTTGTAGAATCAGCCATATTCACTTAAATCACTTTTGCACATTTAATTTATGTGACCTTCTTGATCATATAATTTTTTAGAATAAATTTCACCCAATATTGTTCAAACTGATCAATGTTGGTATTATATTTAAATTAATTATAAATTTGGTTAAATAATCAAATTATTTCATAATTATTATTTTATAATAATTAGTTTTATATGGTTTTGTTGGTAATGTGTAGTAAATAAATATGGATTTATTATTTTATCATAATATACTTACCCATTCAGTCAATTTTGCACAACGATTTCTACTATTATATTAAATATAAAATACGTGTTGTATTTTGTTATTACTTAATCATTAATATACTTAAGTATATTATATTTATTTTAATTGTGGCCACATATTTATATTTGCATTCTAAATATTATATAATAACACAGACAGACATTTATTAAGGTGATTCCATACGTGACTGACACTACATTTGAACCAAAATGCGTCTTAATTTGCGTCAAATTATTGTTTAAAATTATTGCGTTCTTGAACCGGAAGCCAACCGAAAATCTGATAATAGAGCAACATCTGCGAATCAAGGTGTGTAATTCGTACGCACAACGTATCATTAAGGAAACAAAAATACTGGCTAGTATGGCAATTTCAAGGTTGAAATTTTTCATGATTTACGTAATACTTTCTCTACATTAAAATACAATTTGAAAACCTTAATTACATTGCCTTGAAAATATAATTATATCAAAATTAATATTATTTTTAAGAACATTCTCATTATAATATAAAATATTTGTACTTACAAGGTGTCACAAAAGTAATATTCCTATATAAAAGGTTTTGCAGGTGATACTCATGGTAGAATTATATCTATACAGGATGGTATTTTATAACCACTCGTTTTTAGAGAGAATGATACATAAAAATTCACTAGAAATGGGTCTTGAACCGCTTTTGTTATGAATTTAGTATGCCTCTCTTGGTATCCTATTAGCGATATTTTGCGATCTCAAAATTACCCTGAAAAATAGGAATAATTGTTTGTGTTGGAACAAAAAGTTTTCAATGATTGATATCAGGAATTTCAAGTATACCGTGAGAGTAATGGAATCTTTTTTGTGGAAAAAAGTTATTTAATTTGAATTTTGTATTTTGTAGGCTTCACAACTTTTGTGATACCTTGTAATTTACTTTACTTATCCAGTTTTAAAAATAATAATTTGATTTAGTGAACGGTGTTCTCTGGCGCACAGCGATGTACTAGTGAATCTTTCATTTTATTTATTTATAATTCTTAAAACAAGTGAAAACAAACAATTGACTGAGTTAATTGTTGAAATACCATGTATAGGCAGTGTTGATCACTCTTTCACATTACACATACATACATGTCACACATATACCACTAGTTCGATTTACATCTAGGCATATAAATATCGCGAGTATGACAAAGTACATGCGTTAAGCAATGCATCTAAGTAAGAGATATTATAGATGTTATATGAAATTGCAAAAAAGACTTGTATCGTGGCTTCGATGCCTCTTCAGCTGTAGAACAGTTCTTCTGTTGTGTGCCTGCATAGAGTGGGAGAGAACACATGTATATAATACTGCTCACTTAGATGCATTATATAAAAATTTCAGCTTGATATGTTTTTTCGTTTTTTAGTTATCGTGATGACAGATGGACAGACGACAGACAGACAGACCGAAAATGGACTAATTTAGTGATTTTATGAACACCTATACCTAAATTTTGTTCATAGCATCAATATTTTTAAGCGTTACAAACTTGGGACAAAACTTAGTATACCTTGGTATATTTCATATACATAAACAAAAAATCGAAAAAAATTTATGGTTTCTGATTTGAATGAAACTTAGTATATAAGGTAATTTTGACCCAAAAAATTCAAAAATCGTATTCATTTGTTGATTGAAAGCATAGTTTTAGAAATATCACCCATTTTCTCATATTTTGGCTCGATATCTCCGAAACTAGTTGCCTTAACGTTATATTAATACCATTTTTGTAATTTATGGGTCATAATTACCTTATAAACTGATTTTTACCGAAATCGGAGCCAACATTTTTTTTTTCGATTTTTTCGATTTTTGTAAAGGGGTACCCCTTAAAAAAATTCCAAAAAATCGAAAAAAATTTATGGGTTCTGATTTGGATAAAACTTAGTATATAAGGTAATTTTGACCCAAAAAATTCAAAAATCGTATTCATTTGATGATTGGAAGCATAGTTTTTGAAATATCACCCATTATCCCATATTTTGGCTCGATATCTCCGAAACTAGTTTCTTAATCGTTATATAAATACGATTTTTGTAAATTATGGGTCAAAATTACCTTATAAACAGAGTTTTATCGAAATCGGAGCCAACATTTTTTTTTCGATTTTTTCGATTTTGTATAAAGGGGTACCCCTTAAAAAAATTCCAAAAAATCGAAAAAACCAATACTTCTAATTTTGGAATAATTAATAATTTTGAAAGGAATACGCAAAGTTAATTTTTGATATGGAACATTTTTTACATTTAAACTTTTGTTCTATCTCTATCGGTTTACAAGATGGGTCCTACGGACCCAAGACCCAATTGACCTATGATGCTCATTTACGAACTTGACCTCACTTTTTACGTCCTGAGTACGTTGTAAAAATTTCAGCTTGATATCTTTTTTCCTTTTTGAGTTATCGAGTCCACAGACGGATGGACGAACGGACGGACGGACGGACAACCGGAAATGGACTAATTAGGTGATTTTATGAACACCTATGACAAAATTTTTTTCCCAGCATCATTATTTTTAAGCGTTACAAACTTGGGACTAAACTTAATATACTATGTATATTTCATATATACATGGTATAAAAAAATTAAATTGTACAAACAAAATTGAAAGTTTAAAGTCGATGACATATCCATTAATCGTGTTCACTTATAAAAATTATGACAGTTGAGATTAAAAAAAAAATGAAAAAGAAATTAATATAACATTTATAATAATAAAAAAAAAACTTTTAAAAAATATAACGCCTTTATACAATTGGAGCAATTTAACTTTCATATTTATACACTTAATAACGCTTCATCAGTTTGATGTCTTTGGTCAGACCATGTTGATAAAGACTCTAATTTTATGTATTTATTTTCAATTAAATATCATACGATATCTATTACGTATGTCAAGTATATGTCAAATATTTTTATCCATAATTTAATTAAAGTTTAAACATTAATCATAATATTTTATTTCGGTGAATAGCCGTTCACTGATTACCTATGGGCAAAAAATCTCAAAAGCTATAGATAAGGACTAGAAAGTTAAAATTTTATTTTTAGTCGGAGATTTAAAACATGTTGGTTAAAATTTCCAATTAATAATTAATCAAAAAAAATTTTTTTTTAAGTTGGAAGTTGTATAATTCTTTGAAAAGGATACAATTTTACAAGTCTTAAAGGACCGCAATATTAGATAGGAAACCCTAAAATGTTCTTTGGATCATTTTGATCAAAAGCTCTCACGACCACAAACATTTTTAACGAGTAGTTTTCGAGCTACGGGCGATCCAAGCTACGAATATGTTGTAATTTTAGTATATATGATTAGGAAAATGGCTTTCTGTGAAACTATTTAAAACCACCCCGAAAATGTGCTTCAAATTTTACTGATCAAAAACTCTCATGGCCACAAAACTTTTGAACGAGTAGTTTTCGAGCTACGGGCGACCAAATTACACATATATTGTATTGTAACTATATGACTAGGAAAATGGCTTTCTGTAAAACTTTTTCAAACCACCTCACGGCCACAAAATGTTTTAATGGGCAGTTTCTGAGCTACGGGCCGCATAACTATAATATATGTGTAGCTTTGAAAGCCCGTAGCTGGAAAACTACCCGTTTAAAAACTTTGTGGCTGTGGGAGCTTTTGATCAGAATGATTCAAAGAACATTTTAGGGAGGGTTAGAAAAAGTTTCATAGAAGCTTTTTCTTTTATTTCTATGAGTACTATCCGAAACAGATAATGAAGATAGATCACTAATTATCTTTAATATATGTACATTAATTTTAAAAAACAATAATAGCTACTAATAATAGAATTTCCTTAATAATTATAACTATCCCAGCTAATATATACATATTCATGTAATTCTTATTGTAGTTAAAGGTAAAAGATACAACTTTTAACATCAACAATCGCTTTATAAAAATATAATAATAATTAAAAGGAAGGATATGATTGTTAATATAATAAATACTCTTTTATGAATGGATGTATTTAAAATAATATTTCCATTTCTATTTCATAAAACATATTGAAATGTAATTTATAAATATATTATATTAATATTTAATATAATTAAATATATTATTTATATACCTATATAATAGATTCTTATAGATATTAATTATTTATTATAGATTATGGATAATAACACTATTATTTATAAATTATATGAAATGAGTTCATTTTTCTTTTTTTTAATTATTCGCTTTTTTTTACTGAATGATTTAAGATTCTTTTACACTTTTTGCATGCTAATTGATTTTGGTACAGAAGTATGGCCTCGAACTGAAAATAAATATCAGTACAAAGCTGACTCTCTTTATATTCTATTCGCACTGTACTTGAGTTTTATTGGAGGCGTTTCCATGGTAACCATACAATACTTTAATTATAGAATTTTATGGATGCATATATAATTGTATGGATTGCATTTATGACTTACATTGAAAATTTAATATTATTGTCTCACAAATTTAAATAAATAATTATGATAATTTACATTTGAAAAATAATATTTGTGCAATTTGATTTCTTATTTTCACAATTTTTAATGCATTAAGTTTAATTAATTAGTGTTTTTCAATAATTTTAATTTGACATTTTCTATAATATTAACATGTAAAGAATTGAAAATTAGTCACAACAGCCTCCTTTATCACCAAAATTTGTCACTAGAAGCGCTGTATCGTTTTTATTGTCCCTACCATGACTACGCACACAACGAATAATGGAGTTTCAAAAACTATATTACTGTGATATTATTGTGAAAGTTTCCCAAACGGCTGCTTAGAAAAATTAGAAATTTAGCTTATGCCATAAGGTTAGTGGCGCTAGAGATTTTTCTCGAAACAGAATGATGGAATATCTATATCTTTTGATTCTTTTTGATCACTGCAGAGAGCGTCTTCCACAAAGTCCTCTTGAGCTATTGTGACACTTTGACGGTAAAAATATTTATAAATTCAGAATCACACCATTCTTTGGAAAATGAAAGAGAGAGAAAAAAAGAATAATGATGGTTTTCAAACTTTTGAGAGGTTGATTGTCTAGTTTGAAAAGATCGGTCGCGTAGACTACTAGAAAAGCTTCGTACTGGTTTAAAAACCTTAGTTTCCAGAAAAACGCGTTAAAGTTTTTAGTAGCGCCGTTTTGCATAGAAAATGGTTATAAATTTGTTTTTTCTACAAATTCATAAAATTTCATAAAATTTTTTCTGGAATGCTGAGGAACATTTACCATTTTTCTGTAAAAAATTGATTTTTTAAAATTTAAAATAAGAAAAAATTTCTTCATATCTTGACTAAATGTAATAAAATTAACAAACCATAACTGAATAATCCTGTAAGTATTATTTGAACAATAAAATATTAGAGAAAGTACTACAACTAATAATCATTATTGATTTGCTGATTACTGAATGAATAGTAAAAGATAATTTTTTTTTTCAGAAAATCATCAGAATAATTTTTTTTTAAATTATACACTCAATTATAAATATTTTACCATAACGCATGATTTAAGAATAAAAGTACTATTTAACAGGCGAGTAAAGTTAGTTTAGAGCCATTTACATTTATTTGTTTAGTAAATCATCAAAAAATATATTTGATTTTATACAGAGTGCTTCGTGACTTCATGCTCAATTTGTAAGAGTGGATTCATTATGGAATTTTAAGTCGAAAATATTTTGTATATTTTTTGTCGAAATTCAACAGATTATGAAATATGAGCAATTATTTGAGTCAAGAAAGTAAAATTGAAAATTAATTTACTAAATTAATTCAGTTTAGTGTTAAAATTATGGTATGACAACCTTAAGGTCTGGAATCCCACGCTTAATTTGTAGTAGGAAAGTATTTTCCATCTAGTATAGCCAGGAACACAGGTCCAATCTAATAGCCATCAAAGTTTCTGAACTTGACTCCTATGGACTATTTTTTGTGAGATATGTCATAAAAATATGTCATCAGATTTAGAACAACGAATAACTCAAGTTTATCTCGATCTTGTATTGATGATTTCACCATAAGTGCTAAGTCGAGCAAAATATTCCAGATCTGAGGCTTGTTTGAATCTGGATGCAGGTTTGGAGGGTAATTTTAACCAAATAAGGATATTTGGACTATTTTTAACAAAATTACACGCACTAATAAAAGATTGGATTTTTACACTGTATTTAACGTACCACCCTGTACCTATAAAATAGACTTGAGTATCCATTTCATAACACTCACTTTCTTTTGTTTATAAATAATAAAATCTTATCAAAATGTTTTATATTTCATCGCGAAAAAAAAAAGAAATATCATCAATAAAAAAATATGATTTTAATATTTAAAGTTATGTAATTTATAGATACATATTTATTTACTAATAGGTTTTTTTTTATTATTATTGAATATAGCTACTTAAAAAATCGCTTTCTATAATACATTTATTTATGACTTAATCTTTGTTTAAATATAGAAGAATTATTAAAGTCCTGATATAAAATTCATATATTTACTCCGAAAATAAAAAAGGTCAAATCGTAAGAGGCAAATACAGGCCAAACTTTCAATTTTCAGGGTATTGTAAAAACAATTTAGTACAAATGTTTATTTGACCGTACTTTTCGGTTTTGCTTACATCTGTCAAAAAGCGCATCAAATTTAAATTTCCATAAAATTGTAACGGCATTGTAACTGGGAATCTATCGAATGTATGTAGATTCGATAGATGCGACTTTGCTTTGTTCACAAATTTTATCTATAAAATGTTTTACAATTTTTTACCTAATTTGTTTCTAGTTTCAGCGATCAAGTAAAATGATGATTTCAACATTAACTTATTTATGAAAATTGGTTTTCGATAGTAAATTTGAGAATATTCTCGTTTCTTTTTTGAACAGAAAAAGCGAAAAAACATATTGAAAAAAACTTTTTTCTTTTCTTTTCGTAAGCGTATCTTTACGCTTACGACTATTTACGATTTTATTTAATAATTAACTTAATCAGAAAACTACCGATCTTGTTTGCTACAGGTCATTTTCACCATGGCTTGTATAACATACAACATAAGTAAAAATATTAATTTTGCAAACATTCCAAAGAGAAAACGGAGAAATTAATTGTATATGGTGGAAGTCAGCGATATTTAGTGGTTCAAATAGAAGGGTATGAATGAATGTTTTAATAATTTTTGATGAAAATAACATTTCTAAGTCAATTTCTTTTTTTCTGAAATGAACATAGGTATAAAGGGGAAGATATAGCATCTATAGAATCAAAATTTTCATTTTTTTGTTTTTTATAGTCTTGCATTAAAATATCACAATGTATGTCTCTGTTTGTAGCACTTTTATTACTCCATACGTATTTGTTTTATCAATTTAAATATTAAACAACCATCGGATAAAAACATACGAACCACGGTACATGATGTGAGAACCATAATGTACCATGGATCACACCATATTGCGAACAGCAAATGATATTGTATGTAAATGGATACTTGTTATCGTATTTTTGGTGTTTTTATTGTATTCTATTTACCTGCGGGATATTTCATTTTTTATATTATGGAAATCGTGTTTTTAAAATCTAAATAAGTAGTATCTCATTTTTCTGGAATCGTAGTCCGAAAAGATTTGCAGTATCACCAATAAATAGTTGCTTAGAAAGAGGAACTTTAGATTTTAACACAGAAACAATTACAACTTCGAATGATAAATATAAAAATTTTAATATACAATGCATATTGTATCTATTGTATCTTACTCAGCCTGTAACATAATCCACTATTGCATATTTATATAGAAGATTATATAAGATTATACTTATAGATATCTTAATTCCATTAGTTTAGTAATTAATAATTATATAATCCAAGTTTATGAGATTCTCTTTAAAACATAATATGAATAATTTTTTGAAATACTTTCGAATAGCAATTCAAGAGTTAATTACAAAGAATAAGCATAGATAATTATATTCACAGAATAATTATATTAAAATCGAAAAATTAATTGAGATACTAAAAAATTAAACGCCTGATTTTATTTATTTGAATTCTACATAGCTTATACATCAAGTGCTCATTCTGAAGCGAAATTTCTATGATTCCTTTTGTCTAATTTTTTCAGAATTGATGAGATTGATAGCATAGCTGAAATTGAAGTTTAAACCGTGGCTCGAAGTACTGAAACGTCGTGCAGAAAAAGTAAATAAAATATAATTATAAATATTGTCTAAAATACCTGTAAAGTCATTTTAATTCTAAAAATATTAATGAAACTTGGGAAAAGACGACATTGGCGTATTTTAGCTTTTTTATTAACTTTAAAACATTTTTATAAACTTTGCTTCTTATTTATGGGAGAGCTTGCAAAAATATACAAATTCATATAAACTTCTTTCTCCTTTGGGGGAAATCTATCAGCTGTTTAATTTTTCGGCTGAAAATTTGAAATGTTATGTATCACTAGGAGAATATACTCTTATTTTTATATCATGAATAGTTTATTCATGACTTTCAGTTTAATATTAAAGAAGCATACAAATGTAAAAAGTAAAGAATGTTTAATTTTTCTAGTGTATCATCTTAAAAATAATTTTAAATATAGATCATGTTATTCTTAATTAGTTTTACATTCACCATTTTTAATAGAAATAATATTATAGTAATTAATTATTATTTATAATTTAATAAAATATTTTCTAAAAATATATATTTACTGTAAACATATCTTTAAAATCATTTGAAATTACTTGTAAGTACAATATATATGTATAATGTATATAGAATATCATACTTGAAATTATTTCATTATTCGAAAATGGAGTAAATTTATGAAAGGTAGTAAGAAAATTGAGCAATTTTTACTAATACTTATTAAAGATGGGGAAATTGAGCACTTTTTACCTTCTTGATGGAATTTTACTAGTGTCAATTAAAAAAAAAGTAATAACTTTTACTATTTATAGTAAAATTTACTATCTAAAAGTTGTGTACGCCTAGGCTACAGATAAATTTATTTTTAATCCGAGAATAAAAAAAAAGAGTGTTAACTTTGAACGCTATGTGTGTCTGTCTATCTGTTTGTGGCATCGCAGTACCTAAACGGATGAACCGATTTGCATTTTTTTGTTTCGTTTAAAAAGTAATTTAATGGAGAGTGTTCTTAGCTATGTTTCAAGTGTGAGTTTACGGTTCCGTACCCGGAATAACTTAAAAAATTGGCGATGATCCTCAAAATTGGTTCAGTTTGGGGCTTTAAGGAAAAAGGTTATTTAACTGACTTGTAAGTTTATTATAAAGTTTGACAAATAGATTTAAAAAAGGAAAGTACAAAGTTAAGAATGTATCGGTTCATATTAATCAGAGACACGAAAAGTTTCTAATTTTTCTAACGACAGTACTTTCTAATATAACAAAAAGAGATTATAAAGTGATATTTACGATTTTAATGTTCTAAAACAAGCCGTATTGAAGGTTGATTAAATTAGTGACTTGAGTAGCCACAATTGACCAAATTTGTGAGATTTAGACAAAATCTGTTTTTCTATCAAATAGTCAAAGGGCCCAAAATTTAATGAAAGACGAAAGCTGTCACGAAAGAGAATTAATAATAGAACCAACGAAAGTACTTCGGAAGTATTTCATCTGACATAAAAGGTCTTATTCACTTGTTTATATAGTATCATCTAGGTTTGATTTGAATGCATTTAAAATGTGCTCAATCCACGTACGACCAACTTTACTAGTAATTAATATTAAATATTATTTTTAAAATATTTTAACAATTTAAATAATTTGAACAGTTATTTATGTAGGAATAAACTATCAAGCTAACACTTATATATAGCTATACGTATTAAATGATTATTAAAAATAATAATATTATGTCTAGGTAGGAGGCTTAAATTATTTATAATAATTTAATTTATTTATATAAATATTTCAACAGATTATTGTGTAATTTAACATTTCAAAAAAAATAATACATACATAAATATGCAGTATATAAGTTTTAATAATGAATATGATTTTTTTACATCTTAAATAATAATTATTATATACATATCTATAGAATGTTTTTTCAACTGCGGTACTGCAGTTTAGTAAAATTTATTATCTACAATTTAGCTCATAATAAATGTTTCCATTTGTAATAAAAACTGACAGATTATTTATTTCATTAAAAATTAATACCTGTTAGTATAAGACGTCCAAAGAACATCTTACCCACTTCGATATTTTGACAAAACCAGACCCTACCCACAGCTTGGTTAACTCACATTCATCTTTGTGGGAAACATGGGTACCAGGGCCCTACTATTTCTAAAACTTTTAGAGGTAGGTTAATTTTGACCACAAATTTGAAAAGTATGACCCAAATTTAGTATAATTCCATCCTAAGTTTATTAAAATTGGATTTAAATTAAATGTTATAAAACAAAATTCAATTTTTTGGATTTGATGACGTCATAAAGTTAAAAAAATAATATTTTTCATAATACACCCAAATTTTATCCGATTTGAATAAAATTTTTTTTGAAATCCACTAATTGTGGGCCAAACTTTTCATTTTTGATGTTATAATTTAGCTAACATTCACCTTTGTTTGAAATATCGGTACCAGGACTCGACAATTTTCAAAACTTTTAGAAGTGGATTAAATTTGACCACAAATTTGAAAAGTATGACCCAAATTTAGTATAATTCCATACTTGGTTTATTAAAATTGGATATAATTTGGATGTGATAGAGCAAATTTCAATTTCTTTGATTTTGATGACGTCATAAAGTTCAAAAAATCAATTTTTTTCATAATAAACCCAAATTTTATCCGATTTGAATGAAATTTTTTTTGAAATACACTAATTTTGGGTCAAACTTTTCATTTTTGATGTTATAATTTAGCTAACATTCACCTTTGTGCGAATCATTGGTACCAGGCTGCTACTTTCTCCACAACTTTTAGAGGTAGGTTAAATTTGACCACAAATTTGAAAAGTATGACCCAAATTTTGTATAATTCCATACTTGGTTTATTAAAATTGGAAATAATTTGGATGTGATAGAGCAAAATTCAATTTTTTGGTTTTTGATGACGTCATAAAGTTAAAAAAATTCGTATTTTCGAAATGGTATTTTTTGATAAGTAATGAAAGAAATGATAGTGAAATACTTATATAATTAAGTGCAACTTAATTAAACTAACAGTTTTTTTTATGTGTGTATTGTTTATTGAATATGCTTATGGATATGTCACAATATTGATTTATGATTGAAATGAAATCAAGGTGGGGTATTGCAGTTATTTTTGATTAAATAACTGTACTAATTAAAAGTTGCTTTTACTCAACAATATAAAATAATACTTATTATTATTAACTGGATACAATAAAACTAACAAGGGTATACACATTTATAAATTACGATTATTAAAACATATGTTACAATCAATTATTTATTGAAGTTTTAGGAAAATCAAGGTATGATACTAAAAACATTTTTTTTAGATTGATTTGTTCGTCAATTACAGAGCTGTTTGTCTTATGGATCAAAAAGTATTTCGATATTAATCTTTGAATCAGATACCATGATTAAGATAATAATCCGAGCTTTTTCTAAGAAAAAACTACGCTTTCCGGTCGTGGTTTTCCTTTTTGGATTACCACATTCATTTTTGTATATATATCCATAGTTGTCTAATAGATAAAATTTTTACCGTACGTGAAATATAAATATGAGCTTTGTTGCAATGCTTCGCGCTCCCACCCGAAAACAACTACGAGAAAGTTCATAATATTTAAAATGGTAAGATAATTTTTGACGATATCACTATATACTATGTAAGTATAGGGATGAACGCAAAACTGTACTAATATAAATGGCGGTAACAATATTATCAGATTTGAGTATCTGTCCCATATTTTGACATATACAGTCAAAAACGGCATCGGTTATAACGACATATCAGCTAAAATTCAATATTTATTGGAATTATACTCAACTATATCGACTTTAACGACCAGCACAAGTAAAAATACACTTACGTACTTTTTCGGTTTACACTAACGTACTTTTTCGGTTAAACTTTGATGCTTATAAACTTTATTTTGAGTCTTATTAGTTTCATTTTGGACCTTATTAACTCCATATATCGGTTATAGCTACCAATCGTCAATGAAATTAGTCAGCAATAACGAAAAAACAAGTATATACATATGCTTATATATTTTACTAGCCGTTAGCCCACCCGTTTCACTGGGCAACGGCAATTTACGCCCCAAAATAACTTTCTGCCCCGTTTTTAACCCCGCTAGGCGATGAGTTTCAATAAAATACGAAAGATGCCTTCCATCAATTCTATGACTGTGTATGCAAAATTTGAAATAGATTGGACTAAGAAATCAAATTGTCTTATACAAACTTTGCCCCCGCTTTTCCCTTTTTGGGGGTAGATACGTCATACAAAGAACACATTCTCCAAGTTTCAGGTCTCTATGATCAGCGTTTTAGGCTGTGCGTTGATCCGTTAGTCAGTCATTCAGGACAACGCATTTTATATGTATAAATGATTGGTTCCATTCAAATCTATATCTTTTGTATATGGATTTTATGAGAATTTCTATAGAATTTCCAATCGATAACGGTAAGCAATCTGATTTTCGATGCACAGGAAGGCACAACTTCGGATATACTTTATGGTCAACATCTTTTTCGGATATTATCCGAAGTTTCTCATAAAAGCAGGCAGGAGATGACTGTAAGGATTAAAACACTTTCTCTTTCTTACTTCACTCTCTTTGAATTCTTTTTGTGAACTATAGAAATATCGTGTAAGCCTAACTACCTGAGTGTCAGACAACTTACAACCTTGGAAAAATGAAACAGGAAATTTCAAGTAATTGTTGAAAGAGACGAAAAATCTTTTTGAGAGAATATGAAGGTATAAAATGGAATTTAAAATTCTATATAATCTAATTTTTCCATAGAAATGAACACATATGGCTATAAAACCCTTACCTGGTACTTATTTGTGGGAGCGCAGGTCATATTCAATTTTGCTACAATTAACATACCTTGAATGCACTTCTTTGCGCTCCCACCAATATTGAGAGTTTTGAAATACCTAGAAAAAATTTGAAAGACGTAAAAGTGATGTGCTATTAAAAATAATTAATCTTTTAACTTAATTGTCCTAAAAAAACAAAAAGAGACGAGATAAATTATCGCATAGACCGGCAGACAACGTACAGCCTAAACTACTGACGATAGAAACCTGAAATTTGGACCAATTAATCGTACTTTTCAAACATGAAACAACATTTATAAAATAAAATAACAATAAAATTTAACAAAAAAAAATAATATTAAAAAAAAAAAAAGAAAATTATACGTTACCTGATTATTACTTTATATATAGAGCATGTAATTTATAGAAACACCATAGATAAGGTAAGAAGATCGTAGACGAACACTTAACAGCAAAAGAAAACAATACAAAAATCACACAAAACACTCTACGTAGGTACGTGGTTAAGAATAATAATTAATACAATTAATATTATATTATCTTTATTTAACACATATATTAAATTAAAAACATACACTAAAATATAAAAAAAATTTCACTAAAATGCCATGAATTCACAATCCGTGCGGTTTTATTTTGTTATTTTTTTTATTTTTTGGTTGATTTAATAATTTTTTATTAAATTTTCTCTTATATTATTTTGATTCTCCACTTAAATATTCAATATAAATATACATTAATATGTATATAACAATTGCATATAATAAATAATTAATATATATTAAAAATATATCATAAATATATTTAAACATTTATCAAATTATTGATATTTATTAATGATATTGGTGATATTGCAATAATACCAAATTTTATATATTTTAAATATAAATTTATTGTTGAAAATATTAATTCTTGGTAATAATGTTTTAAACTAATGATAATCATTTGTGTGAAACTTTTTGATTTATTTCACTTTAAGTTTTTTTTAAATTGTCATTGAATTTCTTTTTAGAAACACACAACACTTTGGATTTCAAATTTACAAGATTTTTTTTTTTGATTTTGTTAAAATCAACAAAAAAAAAAAATGAAGTGTTTATTTTAATCTTGTGTGTGTATGTTGTGTTTGGCTGTGTTCACTTCCACTATTCAAATGCGGTGAATGGAATTAAACAACACGGAGTGAGTGCCATACGTAAGTATCTACCTATGTTGATAGGTAGGAAGTAGGGTTACCGATTAATTTTGGGAGGAATTTATAGCTCGAAAGTTTGCAGCTAATTCCATGGTATTGATAAAATAATGAACTTTTTCGGTGATTGAATAATTAGTTTTCGTAATTTCGTCTAAAATCGTTTCGGATATCGCTTTTCGTACAGGATTTTAAGCTATACCGTAAAATTATTGATCCAATCGTTCAATAGAAGTATGTTTTAACGAAATCCAAATTAAACAATTTTTTCTCAACTTTTTGGAATTTTTTTAACGGGTACCCCTTTAGAAAAGTTGAAAAATCCGAGAAAATTTTCTGGTCTCAAATTTCAATAATATGTACTTTATAAGGTTATATTAACCCAAGAGATTCAAAAATTACCTTCAATGGACGATTGGATAGTTATTTTTTGTGATTTCGCATTAAATCGCTCCTAGTATTGTCGCTTACACATGGTTTTAAGTAATACCATAGAAATTATTTATTAAATCGCCCAATAGAGTAGATTTTTGATTTTGTTGGATTGAAATTACCTTATAAAATGAGTTTTAACGAAATAGAAAAAAATACAATTTTTTTCGCTTAATTTTTTTAAGGGATAGGTACTAACTTCTTTTGAAATATTGAAAAAATTGAGAATATTTTTTGGTTCCCTATTTCCATTATAATGATTTTCATAGATTTTTATTACGGGGGGGGGTGCTAGTTTTTAAAACTGCTTACGGTAGCAAAATTATTTCAATCTGCCACTGGGTCGAGCATTGGAACTACGACAATGTTATAGAAGGGTGTGAAAATGATCAAAAATATGAATAATAGTTTTTTCGTACAAATTCCGCTAAGTATGTTGGCAATCCTAGTATTAAGATTGTATGAAAAATCATAATTTTTGTCTTGTTTCAGAAATAATAACTTGAAAAGTATTGGTACATTATTTTTATGAAGTGGGATATTACTTTTATTAATAATTTTATGTACTTAATTTAAGTCAGTAATATCAACGGCTCTTATAAATTGTAGTTTTTACTTAAATACATTTGTTTATTAAAGTATCGACTTTCATTAATATACATGTCTTTGTTTACTTACAACAAGTGGATTTAGTATTTGATTATTTTAGTGATCAGAATTATTAATTTAATAAACTATATACTGAGATTAGACCCACAATATTCTAAAACCAATTTTTAATGATTCCTCTGTACTATCAAATACGCTAACCCGATAATTAATTACGTTGCAATGCCAAATATTTCGATGTTATCCAAAATACCTAGCTTTTTTAAACTTATAATCCTTAACAGCCATCTCCATTCAACTGCAATCGCAGAGAGACAACGTGCTAGACCCGGGAATATCTAGGGAATCTGGGTTCGATTCCCGGCTGTGTAATTACTAAATTACGTAATGTGCTTTAATCCATTGAAGTGAAAAGTCATGCTCTCGTAGGTTATAATCATAATGTGTTAATATAGCAAAAGCTATTAAATATATCAGATAGCTATTAAAGCTATCAAATGTACGTTTGGTTTCATAATGAAACGAAATTAAGATTTTATTTAAAAAATGAACAGTTAAACGTTTGTCGATTATATTCACATAAAATAAAATCAAGAAATTATAGTTTCTCTAGTCTGCTGTTATTTATTATTGTTCTTTGTCTAACATATTAAAGAAGTATATATGTATTATGGAACTGTTAATTCAGCAAAACTTTCCCTTAATAACACACTTGACGTGTTTTTAACCTACGCTATTCTACCTATACGGTTCAGATGGCTTTCATTGTTGTATAATATTTTTGTAATATATTGTATTTGTTACAGTTAAAGTACAAAGTTCAATTAAAGTATAAAGTGCAACTAGGTAAATTAAAACTATGAAACTTCGTTATCGATGGTTGATTAAATGTTAAATAATTTCTTGATACAACATCGATTTTTAATTGTAATGGTATTATTAGACACAAGTTGAAGCTTTTTAAAATTGCGAATGTATTTTAAAACTTGAATTTTCTGCTTACCAACAGTTCAAAGTGATAATATATTTCAAGAGATAATTACTTAAATTATATAGTTAGATTTACCAAAAGTATTCTTACTCTGTAGTCTTGAAGTATAGTTAGATCTATTAGATCTGTTTAAAGAATAATACAGATAATTGGTATTCACGAATGACGACTTGCTTCGCTTTTTCGATGCAATTAAAATTGAAGTTGTCGACGGCTGTACACGGTTTTCCATTATACTTAAAGTTCAATTTGTCAGGACTTTGTATTAGTATTTGTCCGGACTTTTCTAAACATTCTTTCTATTTTTGCTCTGCGCATTTTAAGCCACTTTGTAAGATGATTTTTTCAATATTAATTTACATACGTGTTCCCACAATTGATTGTATCAGTTTAGATTAAAATTATATCATTCTAAATGAGAAACCCTTTAAAAGACATATTTCTAGTTATTGATTACAGAGTTCAACCAATTCTTGATTTTTTTAATATTGTATCTCTAGATCTTAAACCTTATCATCTTTTATTTTTATTTATAAAGATGTTCTTTTGGTGGAAGCGCACGTCAATGTATTAAATACATTGGTTTGTTATAAAATTGATGCTATTTTATGTGATATCGTATCTTCTTTAATATAAAAATATAAAATAAAATAGTTTAATGTTTACAGTTTTACGTCGGGGGTTTTTTAAAAGTTGTAAATTTTATTTATTTATAAATTATACACATTCTTTAAAAGATTAAAAACTTTTATTAAAATTTTAAAATATATAATATTAGTTATATGATGTTATATAACACGATTTGAAAAGAATTTATGTATTATATGCACTAATACTACTTAAGATAAATACAAAGCTACAGAATTCCTCTCGGTTTTCCATTTCGGTATACTTTTATCAAACTTATTTTAAAATCGACAATACTTTGTCCATAATAATGGACAAAGACAAGAACGATGATTTCTTGGGGAGCTTCAAATTATTACTACCCTGTAAAAGTTAAGTTAAGAAAATATTATAATCGTGAATTAAAATTTGTTTGACAATTCAACGGAGTGATGGATTTTGAGAATTCCTTATACGGGATGATATCTAATTGCATCTCGCTTTGGTCGAAAACCAGTAGGCTAACCTTTTATACCAGAATTATGGTACAACTAGAAATATGAGAATATTTAACTAGTTCGTTAGTGTACAAAGAAAAAATATACTAGAATTGTCTATAATAACCGCTGTATTATCATTGATTTTTTAACTAGTTTCAACTTATAATTAATTAAATATAATATATTTCATGTTACAATTTTAAAATAACTTTAATATTTATAGCTTGTTTTTTTCTTTAAATGGAATTGCTTTGCTTATGATATTTGATACTTTTATAATAAATAAATCTAAATTTATTATTATTTCATGAATGAATGATTTTCATGTTATTTTTACAAGTCTGACTGTCTGTTCATTAAAAAAAAAAACAAGTCGTAAGAGTATGACTTGTACAATAGATCAATAACTTTTTGATGAATCAAATTATAGCTTGAAATATTGATTTTGGTAAAACCTGGGGAGCCAATTTATTTACAAAATGACTTCCCTTTTATCGAATACCAAATTTGGTCATATATCTATAGATAGATGAAAATATAAAAGGCGGTATACATTAAAAAGTGCCTTAAAAAATGGGTATCTCAAAACGATTAGATTTTTGAAATATGAATGGTAACATTTGTGAGTTCTATTATCGGGATGAATATACTTATTTTCTACCGGAAAATTAATAAATTACCTACTGGAGTATAAACAAGTATTTATCGTTTCTTATAAAGGATGTACTTATATATATATATATATATATATATATATAAAAACACTTTTTGTCTCAAAAAATTGGGATAGTTTTTTTATCGAATGCAAGGATTAACGAAACAAGTAGTTATTTTAAAAATTCTCTGTACACCCTGTAATAATCTTGATAGGTAGTTTTATAAACAACAACAAAACTGTTATAATAATATTTATTTAAATTAAATCAATATCTTTTATTATGGAATAACAGTGGAACTGACTTATTGGTCTATTGAAAATGAAAGTTATTTTATATATGTACAAAGTAACACAAAAGTAATCCAATCCAATGGAAACATTTTCATCTCCTTTTGTTTATAAGATCACCAACTTGTTTTCTAGTTGGTTTATAGATCTTGAGAAGATAGAAGTGTATATGTAGATAAACTGCATTGGTCATATTAATTTGCCATATAAACTGAATATTCCTTGCGCTTCCACCATAATTGTTTATAAATTTAATCCAATTTCAGTTTCTAATGTTTACAACTCTAAATTAGAATGCTGTGAATATTTTCGCTTGTTTCCAACGTCAAATAGTAGTTTGAAACATTATATTTACGGTATAAATCGTTAAAAAAACGGTCAACAACGCTAGGGTAAGGCGTATGTATCATCGTTTGTATCAGAGCGTTCAGCCATGAATACGTCATTGTATTTCTTTTTGTGAGGTTTTCTTAATTGTTGCGTCTAATAAACCTGCAACGTTGGAGTGCATAAAAGCTAATATCTTCCAAATTATAGTTGCAACAGCCCTCCCTTCGGGCACACGCGAAATGTCATTGAGAACTACCTTGAACGAATAAACTGCTGCTGAAGGTCAGAGGCGATTATTTGGCTTACATAATTTTTAATAGTAAAAGGAGTAATCTTAATATTCGATTAATAACGAAACTAAGATCATATAACTTTTTGGCAGCAAAGTTTGCAGTGAATGAATGATTACAAGCAAAGAGCTAGTAGTTTTTAATAAGTTAGTTGAAAATTAAAAAAAAGTAAAATAATCTTAACCGAGATTCTCTGATCTTTCGAATTAGAGTTATTAATTTTGAGGCACATTGTATATTCTTTAAAAAATATGTTGGTGGCACCAATTTTTCTGTATTTTTTCTCATATTTTGATAAAAACTTCATTTTAGACTAGATAATTATGGCCAAGGAAAAACGATGCGAACAACCAAAAATCAATACGATTTATTGTTACCCACTAGATTCAAGAACATATATATTGAAGTACGTTTATTGTATGGTCAAATGAACGAGATTTTCGAAATTTTTAGCATTTCGAATTAAAAAAAGAAATTTATTCACTTACAAACAATCGATTTCCATTAGAAATAGGTAAATTGTTATTAAGGTTAAGATTTTTAGCTAATTAGTTATTGAAGAGTATTATTTATTGTACATTGCATTAAATTAAATATAACTCTATTGTGTTCTATGCAAAAATTTCATTGAATACAATTGTTTAATTTTAAAATATCTTCTCCCACGTTCATAGTGACTTGAAAAATAAATATTAATGACACAAGCATATGAATTCAAGCGATATTGAATGAAAAGTACAGCGCTTTCTAGCAAATCGTGATAGCAGTCCAATAAATGTCCCAATTAGATTTTTCCCTCTTTACAATTTCGTTGCATATCATTCTTGGATTTATAGAACATATCATTTACATACTTTAGTTCATAATCATATGACTGACTGACTAATATATCAATGCACAACCCAAACTCCTGGGGCTAGGACCGTGAAAATTTATAAGTGGGTATCTTTGACACTGTGAGCCCTATGGGAGGGATATTTTTTGGGAATTTAACTCTTTAGGTACTGGCAATCGTTATTTTTGAATCTACTACTTGTGAACCAAAATGAAGATAAGTGATAAGAGATAAGTGGGGAAGTGAAGGTTGTAACACGATGGCCTTTGTTTTTTAAGTTGAGATTGCCCAGCGAAGTGGGTCGGTAAGTGCTACGCATACATATTATCATTCATACTGATGAATCTTATAAAATCGTGTTATAAAGCACTCTTAGTTCATTTTCGGTGGAAATGATGTTTGTAGTGACAGCAAGCAACCGTAAAAACAATTATTTAATTTTAAATGTCGCTATTAAATCACGTTTTATATTAAAAAAAATGCAATAAATTTGTATAAAAAAGTAATGTTTTTATTCATTTTTACAATAATTTTACAAAGATAACTAAAAAGTTGCTTAATTTTAAATTATAAAAATCAAATCATAAAAAAAGTATGAAAAAATATAAATAAATAAAATGTACAAAGTGGATAATATTAACTATTAGGAAGCGAATCTGTTGCCGGCGCCATCAATGTATATTTTGGAAGCCAATAAGCTCTAAAGGCAGAGTATGAATTTTGTATTGTCTATACAACTGTATTTTAATGGTTGAAATCCGACTGTTGTTTCTAGATTCAAAATTAACGATGTTAAACCGTTCTATACAA
The DNA here is from genome assembly GCF_905475395.1 of Chrysoperla carnea. Lineage (NCBI taxonomy): Eukaryota > Metazoa > Arthropoda > Insecta > Neuroptera > Chrysopidae > Chrysoperla > Chrysoperla carnea. Next base: position 21,613,785 of record NC_058341.1, read on the forward strand.
GTTATCAGTTGGGTAAAGAAAATTATCCATCACTTTTTACGATGTTTTAAAATTTCCGATTAGTAAAACTATTTCTAGTTAAGTTTTAAGATCTTAATTGATCATTTTGTCAAATTAAAAAAAATCAAAAGTTTAAACAATTGCGAATAATTTTGGAAAAAGAGTTAGATGATAAATAGTTAAGCTAAATATGGGACAAAGTGAATAATATTAATTGATTTTTCTTAAATATTATTCCGGAAATAGTGCCGGAAACTTTTACGTGGTAATTACCTATTATTATTTAAAGATTCCTAATTTCACAAAATTAAGTTTTATTGTATTAAAATATTTGTTGATCGACGCTGGCAATTGAGTCTCTTCTTAAATATTATTAGGTACAATAATATAATTTCTAAGACTTTTAATATTCGTTTGAAATAATTAACTTTCATTTTATTTATAACATTTTGTTTTTATTGTAAAGTACAATAAATTTTTGTTGATAAATTATTTTGACAATGACAAATGAGTTTTGTCAATAAATGACACCAAATAAATAAATTATGTGATACCGCATATGATACAAAAACGTTATATCATATTTTCAAAAATATTATGAAAATTTAAACAAATTTTTTAGATGATTATTTTAAGATTAAAAAAGGTAAATTTTTATTCAGTCAAAATAGGCATTACAAAATTAGCCGAGATAAAAAACCGGTGAGTTTCGTGTTGAAAATTAATACAGATGTACCTATAAATGCTTAAATTTCTATAGTTTCCATAGATCCAAGTCGTATTAAAATGATTTATTAAAGGGTTAAAAATTCCAGCTTTTCTTATATAAATTTTAAACGACTTTGTTTATCAACTATAAAATTCTATGAAAACGATCCACTATTTTTTATCCGGGTCCGGAAATATTACATAATTGTTGAGATAAAACTTGCCCAAATATAAAGAAGAAGTCGATTAATTAAAAGATAATTTTTTTTGTCATTGCATGGCAAAAGGAGGCTTTCTAAGGTTGAAGACGGCTGGTAAGAACCTTACGTTGTCAATAAGTTAAATTATATTAATAGCATTTCCCTCTGTACCTGTTTACGGAATAATAAATAATCGATATGAGCAGAACCATAAAAGCTTCAAAAGATAATATTAATAGATTATGGGCTTCATGAGAAATTCAGATTTTCTTTCCAACTGAATCATTTATATAAAAAATGTGCTTAAGACCTGTGCCAACTTTTAACTGAATTTTTACTTTTACTGAACTTAAATGCCTATTTTGACTGAACTTATGGTTTATACAGGAAATTTAGAAAATAATTTTTAAATCAAATTTCTAATACTCATGCAGAGATCAACTTATGACACGTTATGAAAATTCATCTAAAACGATTTTGATTTTGAGACGTGTAATATAGATGAGACGAACCTTTGGAAAAATTAAATTAATCTTATTTTAAAATAAGAGTGCTTTCCTGTTTTGCATTTACCTAAATATACAATTGTTTAAGTTCAAAGCAGTCTCATTTCAAAACAAATTCACTCCATTATGATTTTTTAATAACATCAAAATATTTTCGTTCAATTTTTGTATTGGATACTAAGCTATGCAATAAGTATTACACAAATATAATACTAATTGCATAAGTGTTAATCGTTGATTAAAAAAAAATAGGTACAAATAAATGCTCATTGATATGATGTATAAAAATATAAAAAAGTACCCGTAATTTTGAGCAAATATTTTTTAATCTCAAACAAATTTATTTTTGAAGCTTCCAATCTAAATTGCATTGCCAGCAGCATCTTTATAAAGATCTAAATTGACTGAATATAAACTTGTTACGGAAGGACAATCAACGTTAAACCACCAATCACAAACTCTGTGGATTTGATTGAAAACTGTACCATTTGGACAAAGGAAACTGTATTTCCGACCATTAGGTAAACACCAATGCCATACCTAGAAAATGAATCATGTGATTTTAGTAGTATAAAAATGTTTTATATCAAAAAACAAATATAGTTACTTGACACTGAGCTTCAGGATCGCTGTAATATCCAGGTCCTTTATCCGAACATGTGAATGATAATCCTTTAGGAATTTCATTATAAATTGGATAGTCCACGCCTGCTGTATAGCCTGCTATTTGCTGTAAAAAAATAAAGAAATAATTTATATTAAATTGCAAATTATGGTTGTTCTATAATAAAATAAACAGTTTGTAACTAATGAAAGGTATATGCAACTGTTAATACATGAAAGATGTGTGTTTAATGATTTTTATGCAATAGCTATTACATTCTTAATAAAAAAGTTGCATGAATAAGAAAAATGTTTAATTTTTTATTATTTTATCGTACCGTGAATTTAAGCATTACAGTGTTTTCATTACAGCGTTTTAGTTAATTTTTCAATGAATATGTAGTTTCGTATAAGTAGCTGAAAAATGTTTCTCAATAATACACTTTTTTAGAAGGAAAATTCGAAATAAATTGTTGATATCTTGTTCCAAAAAGTAGTAAACTCATTGTGATAACATTAAAACTTTATTTTATTATAATTTATTGCTATTGAGAGTGGGCAAAAACATTTATAAACTCTAAAAGTGTTTATAGTGGCAATAAATAAGTGTCAGCCAGTCATAGGGAAAAATATAAAAAAAGTTTTTGAACCTTCAATTTTTATAATTTGAGCTTAGTTAATATATTATATATTAAAATTATTACTTTCTTCTGATTCAATAAACAAAATTATTTCAATTATAGATCACAGACAAAAGATGATAAATATTTATTGTTTAGTTTGATTGACACTAATTATTATACAGCTCCTATGGCCTTATAATAATTATATAGCTCCATACACCAATAAAATACATTATCTGTATATAAAATCTATTGTTTAATAGGGTATTGATTAAGATAAATTGTTGCAATAAAATTAAAATAAAATTATTTTATGTGAGAACAAATAAAATATAATTGAAATATTATAAACACGCAATTATTATTATTAAACAATATTTGTATAATTTATATATCATTATTTAATTAATTCAACATTTTTATATGTTTCAATAGTGTTAATGCATATACTTAGTAGTGTAACCACAGCTTCGCTCGTCCGTGGATATCAAAGTCTCGATTATAAAACAAAAATCAACGTCTGTGGATGTAAAAACTCGATAAAGTACCTTTGTCTGGTAATACGAATAATTTAATTGAACAATTTTAATAAAACAAATTTCTGAAATATTTTCCATTTTGAAAGATGATTTTCGTTAAGGAATTCCTATAAGATACGAAATGGAAATGCGTTAGGTAAAAATATGGGATACTGCCGCTGCCCTTATATATATGACATAATTGACGGATGACCACTAAGGAATTTGACGTGATTGTTTTATATTTATTTGTAGAATTGGTTTTTCCAAACGGACAAATCGACTTCCAAATAGTTTTTTAATTGAAAAATAATTTAATTAGGATGGGAACATTCAGTGGTTAAGAGATTACCACATTTTCTGTGTATTGCTATGCAGGCGGACAAGGAAGTAAATAAATTAGACATAACGTTTTACAACAAAATAAAAAAATTATCTACGATTTCAATACAAATTTATATCTGTTTATGGTCCTGCATATCTTAGTAATGGATTGGCTCATCAAAGACTAAAAGTATACAAACGATTAATCAATTTTTACAAAGATGGAAAAAATTGATTAAGGTAAAAAATCTCATTACAATCATATTGCGCGTAAAAATGCTAAAATTACAGATTTATTTATTTATTAGAAAATATTATGACATAATTTATTTAAATTTTAAAAAATAAAATATAAAAATTATTATTTATTAAATTCAACAAGTAATGTCATTTTAATTATGGGAAAGTGCAAAAGTTTTAATATAAATATAAACTAAAAGATAACATAAAAAAATCACACTATTATTATGGAAGAAAAATTGCAAAATTTGTATAAAGATGTTTGTTGTTGTTGTTGTTGTTAATTTATTTAAATATTTATAAAAAATAAATTATGTAATATCAATTGGTTCAACACAATTAGCCATCTTGACCTATAAGCGTGTGAAGAAAGTTTTTCATGATGGATAGAGAGTACCTATATTGCTTCAGGTACTTTATAATAAGAATTCTTTCTTCAAACGTATATTCACGAACTTAATCGATATGGAATATAAGAGGGAAATGTAAATAGCTCCAAAAAACTAATTAAATACGATGCGAACTAAAAAGTAGAAAATTGAAATAATTGTATAAGACATCTCGATCGGTAACCTGAGTTTAATATAGCATATTATTTTACTTTACAATACAAATTAGTTTGTACTTTTAAGTCCATATCTTAATAAAGAGTGTTTTCTAGAATTTATTAATTAAGGACTTCAAATCAAGCCAACGGCATGCGTCATTTAAACTGATGTCTTCCCGTCACCTTCAAAGTCAAATTTCCATTTCGGATCGTTCAAACCATATCGGGTAGGGTGATATTGAAAAGATTCATTAAATTTATATCTGTTATGATTGGAATGATGAATTAACTTAGTGCTAGTCCTCACAACACTCTCGGATTCATATTTAGAAAAATCGTAGTTGGAAAAAATCCTACCGTGATGGGACTGGTATTTTATAAGGGTGAGATTGTTAAATGTTTCGTATTCGACATCAAATATTAGAATTTTGAAAAGAACTGACAATGGTAGACGGAATGTAGATATTAACAAATTTTCTTTGATAAAATTTCATGGAAGCTGTACATTGAATCCGAGGACGTAATTGGATCATATGAATGTTCGCGATTTCATGTGACTCGTATATATTGGATTCGAGGACGAGGTTAAAACATTAATAACTGAATTAATAAAACACTAATTAGTTACAATTTATTGAATTTCTACCAGCCAAAATATTATATAATGATCGATTGAGTTTATACGATCAAGGCTTTGACTATAAAACAATTAAAGGCAATATTTAATAACACCTTAATTTATTTTTTTTGGAAAATGGCTAATAATGAAAACTTTGAGTCTCAAAGTAAAATTTTGTTAATAATAATTAATACCTAGTCCTTTCTCGAACACTTTACAAATTAATCTAAAATGCCACTTATAACGACTTCCAGGTATTAGTAAATGCCCCTGAGGGGAAAATTTAAAAACCATTTTCTTTGAAATTGCATTTATAGTGAGTTTTATGCTCATTTTAATTATAGAGATGTTAATTTGTTAAAACCGAATCTAATTATTACTCTCAATGCGTAGTACCATATATTACGCATCTAACAATACTAATATTATATTACTATAGTATTTGTAAAAGTGAAAATTTTTCATGAAAACAATGACATAATAACAATTATTAATAATGTATCTGACAAATAAACGGAAATCATTCGGGAAGTGTATTTTTTATTTATTTTATAATCTATAGGTTTACAATAATTTGTTATTACTTATTGTTCTTAAATTATCTAGTAAAAATCTATCAATCTACAGTATGTCCAAATAAAAACAGGTAATAAAATAAAGCGATTTTACTTTTATGAGGCGTTATATGCTGTGAGATATAATTAAAAAATCAAACTGCCAACTGAAAATATTTATGGTCAGAAACGATATTGTAAAAGAGGTTAAGATTCAGGGTGAATTTTACACGACCATGGTGTCGATGATAAAAACTTCGACTTTAAAGTATTGGTATTATCATGTCTACATGTCTATTAGATTTTGGTGTTCACAGCCAGTGCTGTAGTCGTAAAATTGACAGAAGGTATAAGGTATATCAACCTTAAAAATCAGAGAATATATTGCAAGAAGAAGTTGTCAAATCAAAATACAGGGCATACAGCTTATACCTAGAAGTTACACGCATAAATGGACATTAATTTTCGAGTGTAAAAACTTTAATTTTGTATAGAATATTTATAAAACGGTTTATTTCTAAATGAAAAATAGAATAGTAGTCCCGCAAAAGTTCCGTAATTTAATATTGATTATGCTAAACCTAAACGTTAGCCTTTTTAAATAACAAATTACTATTAAGACGGAAATGACAAAATTGTTAAATCAATAATGAAAGAATTTTAAGATAAAAATGTCGAAAAATATTAGATTTAAAGAGAAAATGGACAAATAATAAATTATCGAAAATTTTATTTGCTTATGAAAAATATTTCCATTCTATTAACAATAGCCGATAAGTAAATGGTTTGTTTGTTTCCTTCTCTATATAACAATAAGTTTTCCAGTTTCTCTGGCCTGAATTCGTGATTTTACGAACGTGGCTCACCAGATAATGAAAGTATGTCATATACTAAATTTTATTACTGTGGAACTAAAATTGTGGCCACTTAGGAATTTAAACTTTTGTTTTTCTTTCTATTAGTTTGTCTAGTAATATCGGACGCACTGTAGTCGTCCATAGTATGAGAGATGGACGAGAAAACTTTCTTTATGGTTGATTAATGTATTCAAATATGTTTTAATATCGAATAAAATATGATTTCATCATTTAAAATGTATAACTTGAACAAAAAAACATTACAAAACAGTATTTAATTATAATACATATTTGTGTAAATTATAAAATTGTAATATTTCTATTGTGCGTTTTTCTTGTTTTGTTATTCAGCATGTATTGTTTATAATTGTTAATACGCTTACACGATTCTAGAAAAAATACAAATTTCTTTATTAATGTCTTAATTTGAACGACGATATATAAGTAATAATGAATTCAAGATTTTTATTATTTGACAGATTTTGATTATTGATTTGGGTATATTAACCTAAGCAAATTTTATGATTGCCGTGTGTCGATTTCTGAAAAAGAAGATTTTGTTCTGGCAAATAATACCTTTCACTAATTCTTTAAAATTATTATCATAATTCAAATTTGCTACGGTAATATAAAGTTTTGATAATCTTATTTCTATCGATTGGTAAACTAGAGAATATAAAAAAATCCTTTTAAATAAAGTACAATTTTTGTACAAAATTTTCTTGCAAGACTCACGTGTGTAAAAGACTATTCTAAGTGGTAATGTTAAAGAAATCTATATTTTTTGCCTCCAAACATGCATAGATTTCGGCCTATTCCATAACGATAGCATCTTATAGTGAAGTCAGGCTACGCATTGTATATATAAAATAACTGTATATGCAGTTCTAAAAAATACAGCCTGTATTAAATCATAATTTGTACAAACGGAACGAATCACATTTTGTTATCATAAAAATTTAACATTATTTTATATGAAATAGTATTGTCATATTTTTGTGAGATCTTTGCCTAATTAATTATTTGCTTTTAACAATGCCTGTAATGTAAAATTGTAAATATTATGTTTTTTAACATAGTGAAATACTTTTCCTTGAACTTTTACTAAATAATAAAAAGTAAAAAATAATTTTTACTAAAAAAAGATCAATTCTACGAATTATTATTTAAGACCTGCGTTTTGGCTGCCTGTTTCAACAAAATTCGTTATTTCGTTTTAGCCTTCCATTTTACTATAATAAGTAGTTAGATATAAATATGTTTTTTTGTCTTTTCTTTCACATATCGTAGCAAATTGTTCTTTTCCTTCGAATATTATATTCAGTAAATTTAAGCTAAACTACTTCATGCCATTTTTTAAAGCAATGTTCAGTTTAAATTTTTCCATCGAAAATTAATTACTAGAAAAATGATATAGCTATCTGTTTAGTAGCGAGGTCGCGAATAAAATATAGCTTTAAAATAAATATATAAAAATAAATATATAGTATTTTTTCAAAACAAATTCACAACTGAAATCATTGGACCAAACATCCCTTTTTCACAAACAAATAAATATATTTTATAATTATTTGCTTTATTTAATATAATTACATCAAATATTATAAATAAATATTTTGTAATAAAAAAACCTTCGTAGGTACTTTGATGAGTAATCCTTATGTAAATTTTCCGATTTCAGGTAAATTTATTGTAATTGATTACATTTTTTTTTTATCATATCACTTGTAATCATTTAGCAATTTTTGGGTAAATTTTAAAAGATATTATATGGTAATCAATATTTTAAGAATTTTTGTTGACCAAGACGAAAAAATGACATTTGATTAACATTAGGCTACAATAATCCTTTTTAAGCCTTCACGTCTTCGTACAGTGAATACCATTTTTAAATGACCCTATCTAGACAATTAGTGTCTCGCGTTATAAATAGCTTTGCTAGGACAATTGATTCTAAAATAATATAATAATTAATCTATACAAACGGATATACGTTTATAAAAACAATCATTTTGTTGCGTTTACCGGAAATAAAACAATATTTATATATTATTTAAACAAAAACACGACACATGGATAACACCGGATGAATTATTTCCAAAACAGTTTTCAGGTTGTTCACACTTTTCGTTTTGTTTCAGTCTGGCGTATGAACAATTGGCAAAATATTTTACTTAAAAACAAAGATAAAAGAATCTCAAGAAATTTTTTTATTTTTGTCCTCTATTTTTCATATCATTATGTTGAAAGATGTAGTTAGAAAATTAGCAAGAAAATTTTTATAAGCATGATTATCAGTATTATAGTGATTACTAATATAGTTTCCCTCCTTGATAATATTTTAGGGGAATTTAGGAAAAAGTAGACCGGAAAAATAGACTCGGAAAAAAATTTATGTAGTAGTTTCCCATTTTTGAACACAATTGCTAAAACTTCAGAACCCAACCAACTCGTAAGTACAACAATAATCCAGGATTACCATTTCAGGCTTGCCAAACAAAGCTATCGTGATAAACCAGCGAAATGTCCTCTGAGTGTCCAAAAAGACTATCGAAGTATGAGTGTTGTACTTAAAATATTGGAGTTTTTTCTATTAGCGTTCAATATTGTTAGATTGATTTATAGATTTCGGATTTCTTGAAATAATTCCAAAATCTATCCGCTGTTTTTATGATTATCATATCACAATTACAAGCATAATTTTTTTAATTTTCCCACTGTATTTCGAATGCAACCACTTTTTTTCATCACACACAATAAAAAGATCAAACACTTTTAAATGACCGAAATAAAAAAATGAAACTAATTTTGACAGAATAATAGCTCTACATTAATTTAAGCGATAAAGCTCGAAAACTATGAAATGAGAATGCACACAATATAAAGTTGACCTAATACACTTTTAATTGATGGAAAATACAAATGGAAAACTTACACATTCAACAAAAGCGTAGAAAACGTATCCAATAAAAAACACAAATAATGGCACTAAATTCATGGTAATATTTGCCATAATGATTTATAAAAACACACTAAAAATTTTTTTTTAAGAAAAACGAAAATGTAAATTTTCACAACTTAAGAGTGGACAAATGCACTGAACTAGATAAATGCACAAAGTGATAAATAAAAATTTGATTAGTTGGATTTTATACTCTTGGCTAAAATTTAAATTTAAGAAATATTAATGAAAAATTACCATCATAAGAGATTCTTCTCATCCCCTACTTCGCATCTTAAATTTATTATACAGAGCATATTAGGTATAAAACAAATGAATCGCTCAGATCCCTACTTTTTCAATCTATTTGACTTTGGATGTAAAAATACTATATTCTTAAACTAAATGCAATAGATGCAAGGTATCGCAAAAGTAATCACCAAACTTGAAAACGCAGTGTGTCTTTTTTATATAAGTCGTTTATCTTTTTAAAAACTTTGTTTAAATTCACTTGTATGTCCTGGAATTTTGTAAGTTAAATCTGATCCATTTTTTTAGGGACAAATTTTGGTGCTTTTATGTTATTTGATCTTATGAACCATAAGACGTTGCAATCCTAGTTCAATATAGCGCTTCGGGATAAACCATTATCACCTTCGACGCCACTCCTAACCCTATAGTGTTTTCGGGAGATTTGGCATTACTGCTTATGAGTCTGTATAAAATTTTGACAATAACAATTATGTTTTTATTAATTGCATTCTGAATCAGTTGTTGCTAATATTCAGTTAATATCGAGGGATCAATGACAATTCCTAGGCCAATCTCTGTCGAAGTTATCTATCAATGCATAGGAATATCCCTTGTTTCTTTATTCACAAAGATATTCTTCTAATATCCCAATCTTCCCTTTTGGGTTCGTGTACATTAATATCTTCACCAAAAAAAATTTTTGGTGACCATGTCATTCGTTGATGGATTCAGGAATTTAACGCCAATTGTTAGATAGCCTTTAAAAATATGACTCCATGAGCATGAAACCAGTAATTAGTATGTATATTATCACCACCTTTGAAACTTTTGATGTTTACGTATAATCAAAGAGATAATTTATAGCTTTTTGGGTACTTAAATAGAGATAGGGTTTTATAAGTTATGTAATTTATAGTTCCTAGACATTTCTCAGTCCCATGAATTTTTAAGCCATAATATTTTCAAAATGTTTTAAATTTTCTTTGCTCATTGGACATATTTTAAAATAGATTACGGATATATAAAACAAGAACTGTTTTATTTAGGTAAGGACTTCAGGGATGCTGCATAGTTCCGTGTCGTTTATTTTAGGACTTTAATCCATTTCAAGTATGTATAAAAAATGAGCTTTAGAGATATCATGGAGGGCTTACTACGATCAGTTCTCCTACAATAATAGGATGATTACTTTTGCAACACTTTGTAATAATAGAAGATAAAAATATATGAAATTACATAATATTTCTTTATGGTGTCTTTTGTTACAATTCTTAATGAAGGTATGAATGAATATTTATTTGAATTTTAAATTTTTCATACAACTTAATTAAATTTCACTACAGACTTTATTAAATAAAGATAGCGAAATAGCAATTCTATTTAATTAAAACAGGGTTTTCTTATTTTTAACATTTAGTAACAATGAAACAAGTCGTGATAGATATAGGTTTTTAGAATCAGATTAATAGCTTTCAGATAAAGAAAATTTTAGCTAATTTATACATTTTTTCACAAATTTGCGATGATAAATATTTCCATTTTATACTTACATCAATTCTAAATTATTGTGTGCTGAATCTAGAAGGACTTAAACACTAAATAAAATATGGTTGGCCAATTTTAGCCAAATTTATTTTTTCATTCTTTACTTATGATAAATATATTCACAACGGTACAATTTCCACTCCAGTTCGCCTAAAAATCAACTTCTTTAACTACACCATCTATCGAAATTGATCGAGAATTATGATCTTACTAAAATTTCTTAAAAGGTGTTATAACATCATAATACTTGGTTTGTATAATTTTGATTTCGATTTTCGTGATGAATAGAAATATTTTCTACTAGAAAGATAAAAAAATGCTTGAGAAACAAGTGTTAGTGATTGTTTGACAATTTAATTATTATTTCCATTTTTTCAGAGGATTTTAAATTTTTGTAAATAATTTAAAATGTAGCTATTGCTTATACTTTATACTGTGTACATGAATTAAAACGTGGTTACCAAATTTTTTTAGTGTGATGCAAATTTAATGTAAAACTACCAAAATATTTGTAAATGAAGTAATTAAAATGATAATAAATTAACAGTATTTTAACACATAAAGTATATATTTTGGACAGTAATTCAAGGGAACATGGTCAGCTAATTGTCTAAGATAGTCAATTAAAATACTTCTCTGATCTCATAAAAAGGGCTTAATACAGTCAATTAGGTTTGAGAATTTAGCAGACAATAAAAGTCTTTTTATAATTAAGAGATGCAGGCATAGTTAATGAAAAAATTTCCTGTTTTCCTGCAAGGAAAGTGAAGCTTTAACGTCTTAGTCATAATTTTTAAATTTGAAATTGTCTAGCGAAGTGGGTGGGTAACTGCTATTTATAATATAAATTTAATTTCATTATAACACTATTAAATTAAAACTATTCCTAACGAAATTATATTTTATAGGTGAAAGAAGCCACGTGTAAAAATATAGCGTCTTTTATTCATGCCTATAAAGTATAGTTTTTTAGAATATTACGTAAGTAAAAGAATTTAGGTTAAAAAAAATTTTTAATTAGTTATTAATTGTGTAAAATTAAGAAATATACTCATCGGAAACTAAAATAATTTTATTATGATTTTATGAGCATCTTCCCGTGTCTAAATAGATCAATAATCATAAATCATCTTATCAGCTAATAAAATATACCTAATTGATTTGATACGGTAAAGTGATTATATAATTTAGTTTTTATGATTTACTAATGCTTTTATTTAGTTATTGCCTTACAAAATAACTTATTAATTCCAAAGTGATTTTTGCTAACAGGGTATGTGCAGGTGGTATAAATCTTGGTTGGCCGATTTGGCCAAGGTTTAAACATCGAACTTTGATTTGCCAACCCTTGCTCAAACTTTGGTCAATGTTAGTAACTCAAGGTAAGGCTTATTCAGGCTGCGACAAGCTCGTATAAATCTTATGGAAATCAAGGTAAAAAGTATTATCTGGACGAAATTAATACCTATAGGGTAAAAATCTCGTTTAGTCGTTATATAAAAATTTCGATGAACTAATTGATTGTAGAGAATCGATGGGAATATCATTCATTAAAAATTTCATTTAAATAAAAAATCATTCATGTAAAATGTTACTGAAACAAACAGTTTTAGTGTTAACTTCACAGGGGTGCTATTTTTTCACATTTTTTTTTAATTACATAAAAAAAAAAATACATTGATTTATTAAAAAATTATAATAATTATAGAAACAAATAATTTATATTAAAGAATAATTATAACAGATATAGACAAATTCCCATTCATTTTTTTCTATAAGAAATTATTATGTTTGTATGTTGAAGAAGAATCGTGTAAACTGAAAGAAATGATTTGAATATGCCGGACATTGTATTATCTTAGTATCTTATACAACCTATATATTATTTAGATATAATCAAGATTATTTAATTATTAATCTTAATATTCATTATTTAAAACTATTGTGTGACTTTAACATTCATAGATATAAGTGAAATTTACAAAATTTAGACAAACCCCCGACAAATGCGATTTATTCCTTGTAAACCGATTTTTGGAAACGTGGCTATAAAATGTTTTCAATGAAGGCGGTTTGACCGTTTATGGACTACGATGTCACTGAGAAACACACAAACGCACAGATAAACACTATAAACTTATAACACTCCTTAAATCATTACTAAAGTGATGTTCAAGGACATCAGATGAGATGAAAAGGTTACTTAGAGAACAATCATTATTTGGGACAAATTTTTGGAAATATTTTAATTGAAATTGTAATATTTGAGCTGACTTTGTTCTTTTGAATTACCCAATTATTTTACCATTTCACTTTTCAAAATGAATTGAGCCAGGTTTATTTGATCATTCATTTCCATAGTAATTATTTATATATTAAAATTATAAGCTTGCACTTGAAGCATGGCTAAGAACACTCTCCGTTAAATTACCTTTTAAATGAAACCGGTTTATCCGGTTAAAATCATGCACCTTGAAATTTTGAAAATGTACTTAAAAAAGAAGTAACATTCTCCACAGGTTTGAGATCCGAGAGTTGAAATGGTGAGAATCTTAAAAGATGAAAGTCGAATTCCAAAAAAATCATTTACCAGAAGCAAGCTTGTACTTTTCACAAGGAAATTTAGCGTTGCCGCACGAGTCAATGCAAAATTGGCACTTATAAATTACTGTATCGTAGAATAGTGATCGCATAGAAGTATATTCGAAAGCTGAAAGAGTCTACGACATTCTTACATTCATGTTTATGAAGACAACTTTTGGTTAGTTTTTTTTTTAAGCATACAGTCAGCATGATTTCGAAATAGTATCGTTAAACAAAATGATAAGATACTTAGAAATTATGCTTAGTCAAATCCTAGAGTAAAGATCGAATTTGTTCATCACTATAAATTATAAATCAATATTTGATGCATTTTTCATGTAAATTTTTATCTAATCAGCGAAAACTTTTTATCGTAATGTTCAACTAATAATCTATATGTATATACAGGAATTTTTTGGTTGGATACTGTCACTTAGTGTAAAATTTTTCATATTTTAACTATTATTACTAGCTATTTTCAGTTCTTTGGATTTGATTCAAGTTTATCAAAATAAAGCAGCTACCAGAACTAAAATAACTTCCCCATAGACTAAATGTAATTTTAGATTAAAATAATTTAATTTTGAAAATTTAATTTTAGATTAAAATAACGTCTAAATTTGGATGTTTGACGTAAATAATTTTTGTAAATATTTACAGATAATGATCATAATCAACATTTTTATTTATTTACGTTCATATAAAGAATCAAACAATCAAGTCGGTAAAATAGACTATAAACTATTTATTTCTATACAAGTGGACACTTGAGCAAATAATCTGATTTAATTACGATAAAATAAATTAATTAATTGTATCAGTTAAGTGGGCTGTTAGAAAAATAATTTGATCAAGTTCAAGTTGAATGCGCACACGAAGGATTCCATACCATCGTACAATATATAACGCTATGTACTTTTTATTAAATATACTCTGTAAAATAAATAAAAAATCGGGGCCTTAAGCTCGCACGGTTTTTTATTATAAAACACTATGTCTGAGCGATCTTGGATTAAGAAATGAAACTATTTTCTTGTTTAGTTATAGCAAAAAAAACTACCATTATAAAGCCATCCATAGTTATCAACAAATGTTATTGGAAATTTAATTTTACAAAAATTATTATTACCCTCTATGATAATAGACAAATACTATTTTTCTAATGCCATCTGTTATTATAAATAAAAACTACTCATTTTTCCGTTTATCCGAAAATTATTCATAATCACGCTTGATTTCGTCCACAGCTATTAGCTACAAAGAAATTTATAAAAAATTAATAAATGAATCTACGCAATCATACAATGCAGCTAACTAATGTAGTATGTATAAGTTAATTAATAGTAATTAAAATATTGCTTAAGATATTACAAGGCTGAGATAAGTAGTTTAAAATGGGATGGCAATTGAGAAAACCCTATTGGACATGTTAAAGGGTAAAAATGTTTAAAAAATCCTTGAAGTTTATGAAAAGGCATAAAGGGCTTAGAGCTAAATTTCATATGTTCTGAATTTGCTGATTGAAAATAGTTCTCATAATTAAAATTTACAATGTGTCTTAAAATTCATGAGTTGAATTTTTTGAAGCTTAAATTTTGAATATAGTATTCAGAAAGACTACTGTATATAAAAATAATAAGAAGCCTTTGTCGATCCGACAATATTTTTGAGAGATAGAAATTGAGCTGATTCTAATGCAGTTGATTGAAACAAATTGAAACTTACGTTTAAAAATCTATTGTATAAAAAAAATTTTTATTTCACAATTTTTAAATCTACTTTCTCTGTTTTCCGTCGTTTTAGAATACATAAAAATTCAATTAATTAGGCAGGAAAAATGTGAAAAATGCAGGCTATTGATTTCAGATCTAAACATATTTCTTAAAGCTCGCATTTCTTTACCACAAATAGGCAGTAACAATTTTGTAACATGTTCATCACTTTTTATGCCAATAGTATCAACAATTTCTTATTAAAAAAAAGTGATATAACAATGATTATTGATTGCGTAAGAGAAAATTGACCATCTGATGGATGTTACACGACATACACTTTTTTTTTTGAATACCATGGCCATAGATTATTATTTATAACAGTTTATCGTGAGATACTATTTCTAAAAAAAACCTTAGGGCAATGCAATTACAGTAGGTAGTATCAACTGATCAACTAAAATCTTCCTATTGAACTGTGACTATTTAAACTCTTATTATAAAATTTAATAATTATGTGAAAAACATTTTAAATTAAAAGTTAAATCAATCATTTTAACATGAAATATATTTTTGTTACTTCCATGCATTATATCTTTATCATCAAAGATGGTGATTTTCTGAATAGTTGATATGAAGTTCTATTGGACTGATAATCACTACTAACCGTTATAAAATGGCTAAGATGCTCTCCCGGAATGTGAAAAGGAAGGAATAGCTTTCGATAGTTATAACAAGGTGAAATCGAATCGATATCCTAGATTTGTTACCACCGTTAACACCGTCAATACATATAAATAATGAAGACTATATAGGATAAAAAATCATAAAGTGTATATATTTAATATATTTAAAGTGTCTTTTATTGTGTGATTAAATTCATTGTCGAAGGTGTGGTAAGCCGTAAAGAACTTGATTCCCTTAGAATCCTAGAAGACCGAGACTCATGGTTTCGTTTTAGTCGAATTAAACAGGGTATTTAATTTTTAATGAACGAATAATTTTTACCATAAGCAAAATCTATTTTTTTAAATTGTTTTTCATGTAATTTTACAATTAAAATGATTTTCCAGTTCGAGAATGTGGAGACTTGGTCCCGGAATTAAGCACATATGTGATAGTTAGCGAAAAAATGATATCACAGCTGAAAAGAATGACCCAAAATTAGTTGGTTTCAAAAAAAATTCCAAGAAGATCGGATAACAATTGCCTGTGCTATTAAAAAAATCGAATTTTTGAACTTTATGACGTCATCAGAATCCAAAAAATTTAATTTTGCTTTATCACATCCAAATTTTATCCAATTTTGATAAACCAAGTATGTAATCCTACTAAATTTGGGCCATAATTTTCAAATTTATGATCAAAATTACCCTAGCTCTATAAGATTTCAAGAATGTGGACGCCTGGTTCCGGAATTAAGCACATTTGTGATAGCTAGCGAAAAACTGACATCACAGATGAAAAGAATGACCCAAAATTAGTTGGTTTCAACAAAAATGCCAAGAAGATCGGATAACAGTTGCCTGTGCTATTAAAAAAATTGAATTTTTGAACTTTATGACGTCATCAGAATCCAAAAAATTTAATTTTGCTCTATTACATCCAAATTTTATCCAATTTTGATAAACCAAGTATGTAATCCTAGTAAATTTGGGCCATAATTTTCAAATTTATGATCAAAATTACCCTAGCTCTATAAGAGTCAAGAATGTGGACGCTTGGTTCCGAAATTAAGCACATCTGTGATAGCTAGCGAAAAACTGACATCACAGCTGAAAAGAATGACTCAAAATTGGTTGGTTTCAACAAAAATGCCAAGAAGATCGGATAACAGTTGCCTGTGCTATTAAAAAAATTGAATTTTTGAACTTTATGACGTCATCAGAATCCAAAAAATTTAATTTTGCTCTATCACATCCAAATTTTATCCAATTTTGATAAACCAAGTATGTAATCCTACTAAATTTGGGTCATACTTTTCAAATTTTTGGTCAAAATTAACCTAGCTCTATTAGTTTTCGAGCAGGGTTCGAGGATATATATCAATCGATATATATCATGATGTATATCCGATATATATCACGTGAATTTTTATGATATATATCAATACAAAAATGATTTTAAAAAGCGTAATATATTTCCTTTTTAAGTGAAATATTTTTTTTCAAAATGTATACCTGACGAAAAAACTACTATTTTCAGAACTATATTTTTTTTCTTTTTCAAGATATCTGTGCACAGACGTTGTATGGCATTCCCACTGTCTTATATTTAAAACGTAAATCACAATAAATAGAATCATCACAAGGTATTCTTTTTTAAAACTAAAACGCATCTCAACTCAATTTATTTATTAGCTATTACAAAATCAACAGTAAGTTGCAAAACAATATAATATAATAATTTGTTTTTGTTCTTATTTTTTTATTATATTTTTATAAAATTAATATAATTTATCATTATTTAATAACTTAAAACATCTTCAACAATAATCATCATTACTACTATTTTTATTATTCAGTCATAATATCCTTACGATTTGAAATATGACAGAAAAAAAAAAGATTAATTATTATACATAAAAATGATGTAATGATTGCGATTCGAAATAATTCGTACTATGATTACTACTTGTTTAACTAGATTTTTATTGTTTATTGCACAAATGAAAAATTCTTATTGACGATAAACTATAAAAGATTATCTTATGAAATTTTTAATATAATCGCGCAAAATTACAGAAAACGTACTTTAGTAGTTTGCAAGTGACTGTCTTGCATGCGCTTTGAATACTAAACCTATATTAATTACAAGTCCAACATTCTACCAAGCCACCAGAACTACCGCTAGAAACGACAACTAATCAATAAAATGTAAATTTGATTTTTGCTAAATTGGGTTCGATTTAAGATAGAAATTTTGTGTGAATTAATGAGTATGTAATACGCCTTCTGTATAAATTTCAAGTCGATTTCTTGTACAGTTTACGATAAATTAATTATTTTATTCAAACAATTTTTTTTTATACAAAGTGATAAATGACGAAGTAGTAATACATATTGGATTTTTAGTCAATAAGAGCTTTTAAAAATGTTTTAACATTTACAAAAAAAAAGTTTTATCAATATTTCTCAAGTTTTAAGCTTTATAATCATACCAAAATTAGGAGCTTTGTATCAAAAGCAAAAATTTCTTCTTTTTTTTTGTAAAAACACTTAATTATCTCTGAAGGTCCGCTAAATCAATTCCAAAATTTGGCTAAATTAAAAAATAATGAAATTTCATCTTCCCTACATTATCAAATTGGAAAGAATTTAATGGAACAATTGTTATACATAAATCAAAAACTTGGTGACGGTGTCAACATTGACGGTAATTCTTGTGGAGGACACATAAGAATAGACATTATTATAATATTTCGTCTCCCACGTGTGTGCAATCATTCATATTCATAATAATATTGTTGTAACTGCATGGTTGGTTTTTGTTTATGTTGGTACTTACTTACTGTAAGTGAAAAAAAAGTACTTTATATTTTTAATTACAATATGAGTTTTAATTTATAACAAAACAAAAATTATTTGCTAAGCTTTAATTAATAATTACTGTAATTATTGCATAAATAAAATTATAATTTTTATGGTTTAATGTGGAATCAAATGGTGAGAATATGCGTCATTAATATTTTTTGCTAAAAATAATTTTATACAAATTTTAAAAAACAAGTATGAAATATACCATCCAATGAAATTTTTATACTTACTTTGTCTGGTTTGACTAAGTCACTGAGTTTATTTTGGCGTTTCAGATCAATATGACCTATAGAATGAAAACATCAATGGTCTAAGAAAAAGGAAACTTAGCTAGATTAGCTAGGAAAATGGAAATTAGGAAGAAAATCAAATTGAAAAATAAGACTCGATCCTAGTCTAGGTTTTGAAGATTAAGTCTTACTCATATAAAGGATTTTTTAAGTCCCTTCTTTTTGTAGAGAATGGTGCTGTACAGTGGAACAAAAAAGTGTTTTTGCTATTCTAAAAACACAAACATTTAATCTGATTTATAACTCGTGATAAAATATAAAAAAATTCTAGTAATTTCTATGATAAATCACAATTTGTTTATTAGAAAATGTCATTAAAAAAGGTACAGTTAATATTTGAATTTGATTGGTTGAAGGTGTTAGTTGGTCATGCGATTCTACAAAAGAGGTACCGAGAAAACGCGTTTGAAGAGTATCAAAAGCTTAACACAAGCAAATCGACACAAAAAGATCGACTATTCATTTGCCGAGCTAATCTTAATTAAAGAGAATTAAAATAAGTTAAAAATTTAAATAATAAAAATAAATAATTTGGGATCCCGGTTCTAGTGATAGAGTTTTGATCTTCCGGTGTGGAGACTAAGTCTAATTTGTTACTATAAAATTATGTTAAAATTATCGAAATATTTAAAATATTTAATCTTAATGAAAGTTTATGGGCCCTTGTTTCTTAATTTGGAACTAATATATCATTTAGATTGAAATGGAACCTTATAGAAATATTTAATAAAAAATTTATAATACAGTTTTTTAAATATAATTTTTAGTAATGCTGTTATATTTTTAAGAATAGCGCGATGAAAAAATGTCTAGCCCACAAAAATATGTTGTAACATTTATTACATTTTTATGTGTGACAATAATTTTATGATATTACAGTAGTTGAAAAAATTATATCAAATCTCATTTTGTAACATTTTAAATAATTTGCTAATATGTCCTCTCATATACAATAAAATAGGATTTTCAATGAATTACAAACAAAGAAGAGTCTAAGCTCCCGAAGACAACATTTTCCGGTCACCATTTCTTAGCTAGATGCAATAAATATCTATTTACTAAAAAACAATTTCGTTGTAAAAAGACACTCTTCAAATTAATAATAAAGTAAGTATAAGCTAAGATGGTCAATTGGCTATAGTGGATTTATAATTGGTAAAATTGTATTTAAATAAAGCTAAAAGCCAGAAAATGGTGGAAGAAATTTTGAACAATTAACAAGTACAATGAATCACTAATTGGTAGGGCGCTTGACATGAATCCAAGAAATCCGGGTTCGAGTCCTGGTTCGAGTGTATTTTTTTCAATTCTCTCTTTAATAAAAAATTACTAGACAAGTATTTGTCAATATTTAGTTTACACTGTATGCATTATATTAAAAATCATCAATTATAATCGAGAGACCATGATGTTGTAAAAATTTGCTCTTACATCTGAAATTGCTGAAATATAAAATACGAAATAAAACAAAAAGAACTAAGTATATTTGAGAATTTATTCCGAAATTATATCGAGTACAAACAACAGGCGTTGCTTAGGTGTTTGTCTACAAAGCAAAGTCGTACATGCATTCGATGGATTTTCGAACTTGTATTAAAAATTGTATGTTGCAAGACGCTCGGATATATAAAACAAATACATAAATCGGACATATTACATAAATTTATAATTCTTATCAAAAGAATACACAATTTTTATTAAATAAAAAGTTTTGTTCTATAATAATATAATTAATACATTGTGATGTTTCCTATATTTACCACCCATAAGCTGATGTGAAAGATACTTTTGTCAAAATCATTTTTGTTCCCAACAGAAAATAAATTTAGAATTATATTTTTTTTTATGTAATAAATAAAAAGTTTATAGGAAATATTATTATTAGTTTTTTATATTATATTCTAATAATAAAAATTATAATTGAAATTATTCATTGTATGTATAAATATTATGTTTAGATAACAATTAAAAAAATCATGTAATTTTTACAATTAAATATATAATTATAATTTTAAATATAAAAATTAATTAATATAATCAATTATTTAACTTGATGTTATTTCTGTTATTTGGCCAGTGTAGTCAGGTTTTGAGGCAAATAAATTACTAACAGAAGGAATTTGGTGGAAATGTTAGTTTATAGAAAAGTCACGATATATCAAAATTTAGCTTTCGTATGTTTGTGGACGCAAAAATAGAAAAATAGTCGATGAATTAACTTGAAATTTTGGAAGATCGTTGTATTTTTAGCCAAGAGTGTCATTTGTATCCTGAAATTCTCACTGTTAAAGAAAATTATTTTATTATTAAAGAATTATGTATCCGTTTCGACACTACCATTGGGAATTATGTATCCCCTATAAGCCTATTCCACGATCTTTTCATTCTGTTCAAGCGCAAGCGCGTTTTACAATAAATTAATTAGTTTTTGTTTTTGTTATACTTAATTAAACAAAAACAATTAGGTATGTCATACACATGATTATAATTCCGTAGTAAACGTGTAGTATTTTATTGTTTACTTTTGTCATGACTACCTATAGTTTTGAATAATTAATAATTATTATTCTGCCTATTTATAGAACCTGTAATTATTGCAATAGTTTGAACAAATCTTTACAAATTTTTAATAAATTATTAAAATTTTTTCTATCATAAAAACATGCAGGTAATGTTTCAAACATTTTGCCACTGTTTTTGAGTTTCGAAATTTTTTGCTTTGCAATTACACAGCAAATTTTGTTTATTATTTCTTGAAATTTCAAGAAATAATTCGATTGTAATTTGGTTGGCTGTAAAATAATAACGAAAACATGAAAATGATCAAATTTTCAAGTTATTTAATTGATACAGCGATATCTTACTATAATTGAAAACAAGTGAAAATTCTGGAAACTCGTAGTCTGACGTTAAGTTAATTTAAATCATCAAAACTCGTAGTCTTTGACGCAACGATGGATTTTCTTCATAATCGATTCATTTAATTTCTAATTTCTTAATTTGTTATCTATGAAGTATTTTGTATTTATCTATATTTGGAAATCAATAATAAAAGAATTCCGAACAAGTTTTTATGGAATCTTCTAACAAGATCAAAGTTTACTTTATCTACTGAAGGTAGTTCATTCGAGACAATCAAAGTTAAAAATATCTAATTTATCGCATTATTTAGACAATTATCAACGGTGGAATGAAAATATACTGGAAAAAATGAATCCGGGAAAAATAGACAGAAAAATATTTCTGTAATAGTGTCCCATTTTTGAATGCAAGGACTAAAAACTTCAGACTCTAACCAACTCCTCTATATACGACAAACTGAGCAAATTGAATTTCCAAACTAAGTTATAAATGTCAAAAAATTCTCATATTTTTATTATTACTTTTAGTTATTACATCTGTTTGAAATTTTGTTTCGATGTGGAAACGGTAGAAACTAACGATTCATTTTAAAATAATAGTTTTATTTCATTTGAATATAGCCAAAAATTTTTAATAGCTATGCAGATAACTGACAATAAATTGTTTTTGGAAGGTTTATCGCCACAGGATAGAAAAATCAAGAAGAAGTATTTCGATATTTTCGTAAAAAATCAACAATCACGTCAAAATCACGAATTCGATCCTAAAGAATTATCTCATAAGAGAAATTAAAATGTATTCAACTGATATGTGTGTACTATTAATTCTTAATATTTCAAAAATTTCTCCGTTTAGAACGCGAGATAATTAATGCCATAGGTTGTCCTTTCGACGTAATTTGATCAAAATAAGGAACTTAGGCTTTAATAATCTCGCGTTCTAAATGGTCGAAGTTTCTGAGACTTTGTGATTTTATAGTAAGTACAATTCTTTACCTATGAAAAATATTCTGTCGTAAAGTAGGTTTTACAGTAGCCACCATACTGAAAATACTGGATATTATAATTTTTACAAGCGCTTTTAACTTTTACTGTGTAATTTTAACATCGCATTGCCTTCACCGTTACATTCTTAGCTTAGCTACTGATACGAACAGGTAAAAAAAGAAGAACGAATGTGCAATCTCTTAAAAAAAAAATATTTATATAACTTTACGACCAACCTACCTTAATAAAAGATAATAAAAATTCCGTAATTAGGACCATTAAATAATTATATGAAATATTTGGATTCTAATCTAGAAATATGAGTGTGAAAAAAATTATCTCATTATCAATTATCATATTTTTAACGAAAAAAAGAAAGAGAACGCATTAATTTTACGTAAAAATAATTTGTAAATATATATATAAAACATTTATTAAAATAATTTTTAATTAGTTTGAATACGAACACTTAATATTTAATTATTAACACTGATTTGTGTTAATTGCTCTGATAAAGTTTTTATTTGATTGTAATTGTCACATGAAGAATAGTGTGATTTTATAATAGTTCTTTAGTTATGATTAAAAAGTTCAAGTGATTTTAAAATAAAAGTTATTTAAATGTTATTATAAGTTTGGTTTTTATAGAATTTTAGCACGAAACGGTGAGAAATAATTATGGGATTTAAATTTTGAATAAAATAGTAAAGAGGTTAAACATTGTACATTTTTCCAACGTTTTCATTTAGTATTTAGATTTTTCAACTAGACGGCTCACGGTCTAGTTGAAAAATCATAATTTGTTGATAATTTTATGATTCTGTATATCAGCATTTAAAGGTAAAATGTAATGATAAAAGTTAAGTTTGTAAATAAAGAATATTGCTTGAAAAGTTTTTACCGTTGCGGAAATCCCAGGAAATTTGAAAAATAGTTAAAAAGTTACATTCTGTACTTGAAAAAAGCAATTTTTTCTTTGAATAAAAATGCCAATGTTTCTTTGAATAAAGTAGAATAATTATCGGTTCCGATACTTTGAGTACTCCGATGAATTATAATTTCTTTGTTAGCAACTAAGCATTGACGTCGACGCTAACCGAAGGTATCCTTAGCTAAAAATTGATTCATTGACATCGACTTTAAAGCGTAATTGCTTCCAAGGAAATAATTGATTCTAGTCGGTACTTTAAAATTATTGATTTATTTTGCGTATTTTTCGTCGATTCTGTTTTCTGTTTTTAATGAGTTTATATGTACTTTAGTACGTAATAAACTAAGTCAATAACACCCGGTAGTCCATATCATAAAATCTACTGAACCGATTTTCATGTAATAATTATGGGACCATCTGAAAAATATGACTTTTCAAACAAACAAAAATTTTCAAAATCAGTCCAATATTGACGGAGAAATCGATTCACATATGAAAATACAATCATACTCTATTTTTTAACCCTCATACATTTTTAAAAAAATATACGTGATCACTTGAAAAGTTCCTTTTATCCGCGTAGGATAAACAACGCAGCACTCTGGCCAACGTAAAAAACTTTTTTCTTAATTATCATACTTACCTTTTTCCAATCCTCCAAACTAAAAGCAAATCGAATCATATGAATATTTGTTTGCTATGGGGTTACGATATTTAAATTTCTTTCCAAAAAAAGGATCACATAGATATTTTGCTATGTGATTATTGAAATCACATAGCAAAATATTCGTTTTAAAGTAACGATCGATGCAAGACGAGGCTCATCTTTTCTCTATCGGAAGTATAAATATTTATTTGGAATGACAATGCAATTTTTTGTGCATCTGACCTTATTACCCTAAGTGTAAAATATTAAAAATAATTATATATTATTATGAAGGTTATTTAGTTGCAATATACAGCGGTTTACTCTATTTACCACCTGTCTGACTAACGATTCTAGGTATTCATTTATAAGACTAATAGTGTTTATACCATGCATATATGTAATATGCAAGGTATACTAAGTTTAGTCCCAAGTTTGTAACGCTTAAAAATATTGATGCTATGAACAAAATTTTGGTATAGGTGTTCATAAAATCACCTGATTAGTCCATTTCCGGTTGTCTGTCTGTCTGTCGTCTATCGCCTGTCTGTCCGTCTGTCATCACGATTACTCAAAAACGAAAATAAATATCAAACTTTATAGCGTGCTGAGGACGTAAAATGTGAGGTCAAGTTCGTAAATGAGCAACATAGATCAATTGGGTCTTGGGTCCGCAGGACCCATCTTATAAACTGTTAGAGCTAGAACAAAAGTTTAAATGTAAAAAATGCAAAAAAATAAACAACTTTTGTTTGAAACATTTTTTCGTAAACATCACTGTTTACTCGTGAGAGCGCATATAATGTGAAAATTGTAGTATTATATGGGCATATCAGTTATATATGTGTAACATGTATGTATGTATAATATGACAGAATAATCAACCCTGTCTATACATGGTATTTCAACAATTAACTCAGTCAATTGTTTGTTTTCACTTGTTTTATTGTTATATTGAGAACGAAATAAAAAAAAAGCACCTGTAAAATATCATGAGTGTTTTATTTCCATTCATTATTTACAACATATGTTTTTAAATATAGGTATTCATCATACAAAAAACCGTTACAGAGTTATACAAAGTGGCACAAAGTATTCACTCTATAATATTATTCGGGAAAATAAATTCGTTTTAAAATTAAAACATTGCAACTCGAATGGAATATATTAATTGCATAAAAAACTGTTTTTTATACATTAAAGAAAACCTTTTTTACTTCTCTGCGCCAAAACCAATACAGATTATTTTTACAACCTTTGCAAAAAAAGACTTTGGATAGGACCTATGCCCAGTAAAGCTCATTCGGTTTTTCTAAGGTAAATATGAAAAATAATAACCATTTTAAAGAATTGAACAATTGTTTTCAAGAATAATATTTTCTATCTTCAAAACAAGATAATAAACAATTAATTTTTTTTTCAAAATTGATCTATCAAATAAAGTACTTTTCGTAAGAACATTGGTCGATACTAGAGCAAGAATTTGCGTAGCATAGTGATATCCAAAATCATTTCTATTTGCTTAGGCAGTCAGAGTTGATCGAATGTCAACATAAATCCGTCAATTTCAAAAGAACGAACAAGCGGTTATATTATTTAAGCAGACCCACTTTTTTCGGCACGTTTTGCACTCGGCGATGTTGAAACAAATTGACATATTTGCATACACTACGGTGTAATAAACCTAAGATTGCTAGACAGTTTTGTTTTATCATATAATTGGCAAGTATATGTATAGATGAGGAATTTTAACGCAAAAAACGTCAAAACCGCGAAAATTTCCGAATTAAGAATTTTACTTCGGAAATTTTAGAGGTAAAATGCTAAATTTCCTCGTCTAGTATAACAGTTCATGTTTTAATATGTATCCTCATTAAGCATGATTGTAATTCTGTGGGTGTGATGGCAGAATTTACGTTTACGTACCGGAACGCAATCGATAGTTGATCAATATAATCTCTAAATACGGCTTTTAACAACCAATGTGAAACATATAAACATATCATATTAAAAATACAAGTTGATTGCAAAAATTTGAGTATATTTCAAAGAAAGCTCTTTATTTCTGCACCACTCTGTATTCAAAATGTATACTCTGTTTCAAAACAAATGCAACATGTACAAAAAACTCGATGTCTAAAAATATATTAAGAGATATAATTTGGAAGGGAGTTTTAAGTCAGTAATATTAAATCATGAGCTGCATTTCATTTGACATACTTGCTTATATTTCATTTTAAAACCTTTGAATAAATCAGCAATATCAAATATTTTTTACTGTGTGAAATATTCAAAGCTCTCAATTTTTTCCTCTATTAATTATGATTTTCCACGACTCCTTTTTAATAAAACTTATTTCATACGCGCCTGCATTAAATCTACCTATGTGCGATTCATTACCAATATGTTACCTGTTACCGGAAGTATTATTAAAGGGGATTTCTACCCTTCTAACGGTTTATGGGTGTATTATAATTAACATTTAAAGTACAGGTGTGGTTGCATTATCTAATTAAATCCACAGATCTGTCCGCCTGACTCTCTTTTGTGCATGATATCTCACAAGTGAAATTTACAAAATTTAAAAACTGGTTATTTGGAGATAGGTGTAGAGTGTATAATTTTTGGATTTATTTATAGCGAGTCAAAAATTTATGTGAATGTAGTTTTTAGGTTACCTAACTAAATTGAGAAAGCTACGTTTTTAAAGTTCTAAGCCGAGCAAATTTTTAATTGGTCTTTTATCAATTATTTGCTTTTATAATTTATGCCATTGTATTTTCGAAATTAATAATAATTGAAAATCGACTTTGATGTTTAAATTTGTATAAAAAATATAGTAAAAAAATTAAAATAAACTGTCATTGAATTTTCAAATTTCGGACTTCGGACTCTCCACTTTTTTTAGTGTCGGGTAACGGTCGACAATACCCGAAAATTGATTATCTTCTTATTAAAACTAAAAGTTTACTGGGCTCACAGTATAGCTCTTTATATATATATTTATAATACAACTCCATAATGTATTGACATGCGCTCCCACCAATATAAAGTTTTAATAATATTTTTAAAAGCTGACATCAAATTTAAGATTTCAGTCAAATAAAACCCAATGACTCAAACTGTCCTATACATTCAAACTGTTTCGTTAGAGACAGACTAAGGCTGAGCATAAATCCAGGATCAGATTGATCAGGATCAAGCGTAAAAGTATATAAAATTATGATTTTTGTTGCTTGATTTTTGATCATAATTTTCAGTCATATCATAGAACAAAACCTAAAGAAAACCCAATTGCTCTCTCAAAATTAAAACTCTAAATCCGCCACTGATTAATTATCATATCTCTTCTTTTTCAATAAACCATGTTTATGCAAATTAAAAATGCAATTTTTAATAAACACTTAATATTCAAAAAAAAAAATATAAATATACAAAAAAAAGTTATTTTTAGCAATAATAAAAGACAATTTCTAAAAATTTCTAATTTAATTTTGTTTTTTGTGTGTTTATAGGATAAATAATCAAAATATAACAAAAATGTCAACAACTAGTTCAATGTTAAATGAAGAATTTGGTTTTGTTAAATATGATGAAGATATATTAACAAAAATTCATTTATTCACATCAGAAGAGGATCATGATGAATTAACATGCAATTGTAATTATACAAACAATTACAATAATAACAATAATAATAATGGTATAAAAACTAAATTATACAATAACAATAATAATTCAAATGGCAATGATGAAGATCATAATGCATTACAATTTCAAGTTGTTGATGACAATGGCGATGATTTAAATAATAATAATGATGATAAGAGCTGCGCAGTTTTACAACAAAGTATAAATGATGATTGTAGTACAGGTAAAATAATATCTATAAAAAGTTATATGGTTTTAGTGGATAAATAATTTGCGAAAATTTTGTGCCACTTTTAAACTTAAATTTTGGTATCAGAAATAAAAATATAATTAGTCCTACAATCTCCTCTCCAAAAAAACTGCTTATTGAAAGGAATTGAGAGAGATGCACTTCTCTAAACACTCGAAAAAACCAAATATCAGTAGTTAATTGTCCGATTTATAATTTCCACTCAAATGATCGAATTTTGTAAGTCTGCGAGATTGCACATCCTTTTTCACTTTTGTGAATCCCTTGACTTTGAAACTTTCATTATTAAAGTTATTATACTCTACATTTCAACCATCCGGCTACCACTCCTCTCTGGCCAAATCACTGGCTACTTAGATAAAAAGCGCGGTCACACTCTTTGTAAATTTAACACCCTGAATTTTGTATTTTTTCTTCAAGGAAAAGGTAATTTGTCAATCTGTGAGTATGCTAAATTTACCGAACGACCAACGGAACGCGGTAAAAAAAGTAATCGCGCTCTTTATCTCCTGAAAATGACCATGATTCGGGGAAGTTGTCTTTTACAAAAGTCCATGTGGAAGTATCTTGATGACGGAATTGGCACATTGGATGTAATCTTGGTCTTGGTGTCTCAAGGTCTTAAAACTTATTTTACTCGCTACTTTAATTTCCCTTTCTAAAATTGCTGCAGCAATTAGAATTTTTTAACTATTTTCTGATCAATTATAAGCATTAAATCGAACAGTTTATTGATTCAAGAATACTACGTCTTTTAAAAATGTAGTAACTGCTCAATCTAGAAAGAAAATTTCTAATTATCGAGTTGTAGGATTGAAATCGAGACGTAACTGTCTGAAACGGGTCTTGGTGTCTCAAGGTCTTTAAACCTATTTTTCTTGTCACTTGAATTTTCTTTAATAAAATTGTTGTATTACCAATTCGGATTTTTAAACTATTTTCTGATCAATAATAAAAGTTTATTGAAATACACTGATCAATAATAAGCATTAAACCGAGCAGTTTATTGATTCAAGAATTCTACGATTCTTAAAAATGTAGAAACTGCTCAACCTCGAAGGAAATTTGGAATTATCTAGATGTAGGATTAAATTCAAGACGTAACTATTTGAAACTGTAGTCTATGGACATAGAATAAAGAAACCTTGCTCTTGTAGTAAGCGACAGTGTATTCCAAAATTGCGCCGTAATTTTCATGAACGCGCATATTAATTGTCGTCCAAATACATCGACATTTTTACTGTACTATTCTGATAACAATTACTAATATTTGAAAATCCCCACCATATTCTAGCACAATCATCATCGTTAATACAACAAAATAGTAATGAAATTACAACACGACAACGTAGTCAACAAATCACCTGTTCAACTATTACCAAACCGTCGACAGAAACAACGCACCAAGTCAGTAGTTGTTATCAACAACAGCAACTTAGTTTAAAAAATAATATTAATATTAATAATAATAATAATAAAAGTGACTGTGATATTAAACACGAAGTGGATAAAAATATTACGAGCGAAACCGATGATTCATTGTTGATAAGACGTCGACAATCATATTTAGTGATTTCAATTGATTATCATAAAAAGATTGAAGAACAAATCGATGAATGTGATAATAAAAGTTACGAGAATCGAAAACGTAGGCCTACATTACAATTGGGTAATTTGGAAATTATACCAACAGAGAATCCAATATTAAATGATCGTCGTTTATCACAAATATCATCATTGGAGCTTTTTAACAATCAAAATAAGAAGAAACGTTTAAGTTTTATTGAAAGAATGTCAGCATTAGTTACGGATCCAAAAGATGGTGGTGTTGTTACTATTCATGATTTACCGATGACATTTCAAGTGAAATATTTAGGTAAGATGCTGTTGTTTGTACCTACTTTTGTTGTTGTTGTGTTGTTTTTATTTGGTATTTTTTTTGTGGGTTAAGTGTTCGATCACGTGACATTCTTTCTTTTTTTTATTTTAATATGATATGTAAATTTGTCAGTAATTTTAATTATGCAGAGTCTTTTTTTGTCATATTGGGAAAAAATGCTTATCAGTAGTGTAGATGGATTAATAAACAATGTTATTTAGTGATAAGAAATATCTACAAGATAAGAAAGAAGAGACATTAACACAGTTAGGGGAAAATTTAAATAGCTTGTTCTTTTTGGCTCTATGCGGTACAAATTGCGGGTGTATTGGAAAAAAGCGCTTCCTATGTTTTTCCACTTACACATGGTGTACTGCACCATGCTTAAAAGAACAAGTC
Source organism: Chrysoperla carnea (assembly GCF_905475395.1). NCBI lineage: Eukaryota > Metazoa > Arthropoda > Insecta > Neuroptera > Chrysopidae > Chrysoperla > Chrysoperla carnea. The sequence goes on from NC_058341.1 coordinate 21,644,547, forward strand.
CCATACACGTTCTTGATTCTGGATAATTAGGAACTCTATATGTGCGAATAGCAATGACAGATTTAATTCTAACAAATTTAGATCTAGATTTCTGTATAGTCAGCAGTAGTTCGCAAGACAGCACCCTTTTTGTTGAATGATTAATACATACTTGAAACTTTGTTAGTGGCTTCCTATTGGCGAGTCTACCAAACTTTGCATGAAACTTTGAAAAACGCTGCATGAAGTTTGTTGGAAACTTTGGGCACTTGATAACATTTCTGTGACGAAGTTAACGCCTTTAAATTTATTGTCGTTCTATTGGTTTCGTCTAAGAACTGCAAGCTGCGCCTGAATGAGGCTATCTTAAAAAGAACAATCTTAGAGGGAGGAAAGCACTCTATAATAAAAAATGTTGCAGGTATCACAGGACACTGGCTAGGCGTTAGGCACGCTGAGTCTTGGGGCCTGACAGCTCCAAATGGTTCATGAAGTAGTGACCAGGGATGGACCAATCCTTTTTCGGTATCACAACAGACCGTTTGGTCTCATCCCAGGACAGCTACTCTAACCTTACTTTACCTAACCTGAATGTGATACATAACGCCATTCATGAGAAGCAAAATGATCCAAGTTTAGGCTGGAGTGTGTTCTCTAGAGAAGATTTTAATTAATATAACTCATTGATATGATTCGGATAGAATATGTTTTAATTTCAGAAAATGGCAGGGAAAACCATTTGAAAAGTTTAAACACCAACAGCCAAAAAAGTTAAAGTTAAAGTATAATAGAGCTCTACTCAGATTGTTTACGAATCAGTAAAAAGATTAGCCAAAATTGGCTAGGAGGTATTTGAAAGAACAATATTTAAGTTTTCCAAAAAGGTACATTAAGAAAAGTAGCCACAATGAGCCCATTGCAATTTCATTGATTAATAATAATTTGAAGAATTCAATAAAAACATAAATATAAGTCACTTGTAGAAAATGAAGCTAACTTTCGATTTCCAGAAAAAGAAATTTTTAAAACTTCCTAACATGAAAACAAATCTTTTCGTAAACAATAATATTTATTTAAAATATAAGGTAGACACATATTGACAGCCTTCTTGGGATTTCATGACTGATGTTACTATACATAGAAATTTCTTTATCGCAGTTAGAATTTTGAGCGTAAAATACCGCTTATTTATTTAATAGATAAAACATTCTTAGATTCATATACATACGGAACCATAAATTAAATATAAATATCAAAATACTTTCTCTTTCTAAATAAAGTTTGTTTTGAATAAATAATACCACGGTTGATTTTTCAGATCTCCATTGTATAACGATTAAATCAATAACAAATTAAGAAATTGTATAAAATTATCAATTTCATGTTTTAAAATATTTATCGCAGTTGGTTTTAAAGTTAATTCATTGTTTAATAAAAATGAAGTTATTTTTAATTCAAATGTTTGATACGCCTAGTTAGGAATTAAATTAATATTCGTATGTCAGGCCATAAAGTTATAAATTTTTGCGCACATTATATTAGGCAACTTTAAAGTATTTCATAAGTCTGTTGAACTTTTTTCATTCGTCTATTTCGATAAAGATAAGCAGAATATTAATACTTGTTTATTATTTTTGTTTGTGTACTAAACTTTTGTTTACAACTTTAAACATCAAAGTCTTTCGGTTATTATTAATGTTTATGATAGAATGGCATATACTATACATGTACATAGCATATCGAGTAAATCTCAAATAAAGACAATTGAAAAAAAACACATACACCAGGAATTGAAGCCGAGTCTCTTGGATTGATGCCAAGCGTCTAAACCAACTGGACCGTATATGCTCTAGGCATAATGTGCAATAATTTCCACAAATACAATAAATTTTCGTTTCGTTTTGCTTGCGTACTAAATTTTTGTATACATATTTAAATATCAAAGTCTTTTCATTGTTATTTATGCTTATGATACAAAGGTGATAGATAATGTTGTACAAAAGTTGCTACAAACAGTTCATAGAAAGTTTGAAAATCTCTAAATATTCTATTTAGTTTTGAGATAAATTCAAACCTTTGCTGACAAGCTACCTTAATTAAAGAGAATTAAAAAAAATACACACTTGTCAGGATTCATACCTGGGTCTCTTGGATTCATGTCAAGCACCTTAGCCAACTGGGTCATACGTGCTCTCAAGATAATGTGTAATTTTTTCAACTCAGCGAATTTTTTATTTGTTTTGTATGTCAATATTAACTTATTTATTTATTATTTATGTTTGTTTACTTATTTGTATACAAAATTTATTAAACAAACTATTTGAAAGCTACCTGTTTACACTTTTAATAGTAAGTATACCATGCAATGTTCGGTATTCTTCCGGCATATTTACTATTAGCCGTTTAACGTTCGCGCCACTGATCAATTTTCTCTTTGGTCTTCCTTGACCTTCCTTAACCCGTGGAGCCCCAGTATTAAAGAATTCAATGCTCGCATCCTTCGCACGAGATTGTAACATATATTTTAGTATGCATTACAAAGTATAGTATAGACAAATGCAACGACACCTCTTTAAACAAAATCGATTCAGTACTTGTAGTTCAAAACATAACTCCCTTACTTACAAATAAAATTTCAACAAATTTTTTCCCTTTTTATAATGTTAGTGAAGATTGATCCTATGATGAAACAGATTTTCGTTTGCCAGAGGCCTAAAAGCTAATTATTTGTTGTTTTACAAAATCTTTTTTGCAAAGCCGCGAACACTGTCCGCTTATTTATCTACGATAAGTTCAATGAATTTTATGTAATTTGTTACTTTGTTAATGAAAGTTGTTGTCTGTTATTTTAACTATGGAATCATTCTAGTATTCACCCGTCTAACCATGTTTAACCGTTTTTTATTTTGATTCGGTATTACAACTCTCATGTCAGGTACACTGAATTTATTAAAATTACCGGAAGTTGATAATAATGTTTTGACATTTTACATAAATGTGCCTACAGGATATAAAAATATTTTGTTTTTTTGTTTTTTTTACTACCATTAAAAATATTTTTTTGTACGTCCGCTGATCATTACGTAAAAATATGCCTAGGTATTATGGTTATTAATCAATTTATATTATATAGAGTAGGACTAGAGGTAGGCGTAGAAATTGACAATATTTTCATAACGATTGAATAAAGCGTTGTTACTTTCGTATTTAACAGTTACGACTCTTTTTTCGGGAATAGAGACCGGTCAATTAACTAATCAGTGATTCTGACTCACATATCTGAATTTTAGATCAATTTTAATGAGCTCATCTTCTGAAAAAAGTAAAATAGAAAATGAAAATCAAGTTTTAGCCCGGAAAAACTAAACTCAATATAGGGGCGTACAAGCTTTTAGTTAATGTCACCAGTTTTCTAATAATTCGTGGAAAAGTTTTAAAATTTAGCATACAAATTAATGAAGGGCTAGCTAAAATAATCGCCATTATACTGTGTTCATTTTATAGAGAGCCTATGAATAGTCTGATGAATAAAATGGAATTATTTCGGTAATTAGTCAGTACCTTATTGGACAAAAGCAATTAAGTAAATTTGCTTATTTTTCAACTGAGTACTTTAAGTATCGTAAATCATCAAAATCTTGTACTCTTGTACTACTAAGTTTGTTTTTATTTAAAATCGAATCAAAATATGGTGGAAGAGTTGGGAAGAAAAAATAAATAAATTTTTTTTTTACCCGGCATTTTATCGAATGGCATTTCCAAATCCCAAATTATATTTAATTTAACATCAACCATTTTTAAATTCCACTAAAAACTATTATTTTGGTTTAATTTATCACATAGATTTATCAAAACTAAAAAATAAAACTTTGTGGAAATAGTCTTTAAAAAAAAAATAATAAGGAAAATTTTTAAAAAAATGTCATCAAAATTTGTCAAATTGATTTTAAGTTAAATCACTTTTCACGCATACATTCAAATAATTTTTTACATAAATATTAAAGTTGTAATTCTTATATTGGGTCAGGTAACCATAGTTTACCGTAGACGTAACTTACCGCATTTCTTCAGAAAATTCATGAGCACGTAGACCTTATTAACACTTAATTGTAAAATTTTTCCATGATTATTTTGTGTAATTAATTACTACTGATATGAGTTTTAATAAGAAAATATAAAAAACATTCCTTGCATGCCATTTGTAATTAATCTGTATAGCATAGATTAAATAGGTACTACTCTGTAAAAAATAGTGACAATATTGAAACCTTAGAAGGTAAGATAGACGACAACTATGTTATTAAGTAACTTATCAGGTCAGGTAATGTTATAATTCATATCTTAAAATTATTTACTGTATATGTGTTGAAATCTGAGTATTTTTCGGAAAATACTTTAAGCGTAACTTTTAGGGTTTGAAAGAGATTATTTTACATACAAGTACATTAAAATTCGAACTTAAAATATTAAAAATACAATAAATACATTATAATTATTTTCTTTTTTGCTTCAATGCAGCTCTGAAAGTCCTACAGATTTAATAAAATTTAGGATATTCCTGGATGATACTTCATTTATTTCACTTAAGTGGAGATTAATCCATCCCTTAGTTTCGGTGTTGTTCAGGATAGAGGCTTTCACATTCATCCATAATGCGTATTTCGTATTCACTCTCTTCATGGCATTATTTTCCCATACTTCTTCCAATTATATATTCATCCTGCAGTATTCTAACAAAGTCCTACGCCAAGACAACTATTTTCTAAGCCAAGGCCTCTATTTTCTTATATTCTTGGTTCGAGTTCTTGATAAATTTCGAGGTAAACACAATGCAGTCGATATATTAACTTCGTTCAAAATATATACCTAGGTTATATTTGAATAAATACTAGTTTAGCCGTTCACAGATTATCATTCTTTTCTTATTTTTGAAGTGGTCCTCATAAAGCTTCTCCCATAACTATATTAAATTCATTGTATTTATATCAGTTTTTTTATTTTTCCTATTCTAACAATTTTTCCGAGGCGTGGCAAACTTCGATAATTGATAAAAGTTTTTATTGTTTTTATTCTGATACAGAGATAATTGAATAACAAAATATGAAATTTGATAATTGAATAACAAATATTTTTCTTTATTACCAAATTAGGCTTTATCAATCTTCCAAAAGACACACGAAAAAAATTCATTTCGTCATTCTGGATACATTGCGAGGATTCTTTTACTAATTTTTTGGTAAAAGTTAACAAAGGACTTATGAAGTTTCATTAGCACTTTTTGGTAATAACTAAGGCGCTTATTTCCATTATTTGGAAAATGCTGTGACGAAAAATTCCTGTGAAGAAATGTATTTTTTACGACTTATTGTTCTATACACAAATAATTTCCTTTTAACATAAACATTTTCTTTTGTTAAAAGTAGTAACATAAGTTTTATAAAGTAATTTAAGACCTCATATAATTCATTAAATGTACCATAAAAATTAAATTGATAAGAGTAGTTTAAATATGCTTTCGTGAAATTTTTGATTTAAAATAATGTAAAAGTCATGTTATTTTACTTTTTACTTACCGAATGTAATTCATGGCCAAAGTTTTAATTAAAACCACAAAATTTTTATTTATTAAAACAAATAACAATTTAGCCATGACATATGGGGTTAATTGTTATTATATGGCTTGACCTAAAAATTTGGCTACATATATCTAAAAGTTATGATACCTACCATAAAAAAAAGTTAGAAATATTGTGCAAATTTTCATACCTATCCTATTCGATAATATTAAAAGTATGAATCGGGTCCTACAATACGTAGGTACCGAATTAGGATCCAAATTCTTACTGTCCTAAGTGCTATACTTTTCAAGAGACCCTGTGCTTTTTTCAATATTTTAGAAAAATTCCTCAATTTTTCCAAATTTATTAAAGATATATAATGAACTTTGGTAACAAAACTTCGAAATAGAATTGCTGTTATTTTTCTGTCCTGATATGAATATCATGCACGGAGCGAAAAGCCCCAACTACAAAATAAAAATTTCTACTTTTCATATTAACAAAATTAAGCTTCGTACAATGATTCTGTAGACACCTGGTATATTGTTATTGTTATCATGCTGATCAATGCTCCAGTTGCGTTAGTTTTTGTCTTTTATTGTTATTGTTATTGGTATTTTATTTTTAAGATTATCATTATTTTATTTTATTAACAAATGACAATGAAATTTTTATTATTTATAAATTCACAATTGCGTATTTGTTTATTTTTAAAATAATAAACACCTTTTTGTTTATCATATATGGGTTCAAAATTGTTCTTGAATATTGGATTTTCAACACCTACCTAAAGATGTACACAAACACATGCCACGTGATTTACCTACATACTTGACCTATATGTACTGCTGCAGGTATTGTTTACAAAGTTTCTCGAAGCTTCAAAATTTTTCGGAATATTTTAATTATTTTATATCTGCACCAGCGGCATTCCTCTTTTCAGTTATTGATTCTATTTTAAATTATTATGAATCATTTTGAGGCTTTATTATTCTTATTTTAGTTACAGTCCAAAAATATGAAAATCTCGATTTCCATAAACCCGACATCGGAGCCACGATTATAATACTTTTTTCAAAACTTATCGTTATTAATCCTGTAAATGTAAGACAAAAAGATTAATCGAAATTTCGCTTCGCTATGGGCTCATGTTCTAAATATTTACACCAACACATAGATATTATTATTAACCTTTTTTATAATAAACCTGAAACCAAAGTTTATATTCCACTATAACCGTGGTTAAGACGGAGTAATGAATAGAAAATTCGACGAATACGTATAAAATTTTTACTTTTATTTCAAAATCAAATTTTCATCGTTTTTAATTTTTTTTACAGGTCATTGTCCAGCCAAAGGATTATGGGGTATAAAACATACACGTGGTCCTGTCGATACAATGGTAAAAGTAGCAAAAAATCTACCACCTGGACAAATATTACCAATTGTACGTGTAACAATATCCACAAAAGGTATAACAATCACACAACAAGTGAACAATAAACGTATTGAAAATTGTTATGCAATTGAAACGATCTCATACGGTGTACAAGATCTTGTATATACACGTGTATTCTCAATGATTGTGGTCTATGAAGATATGAAAGATCAACATCCATTTGAGTGTCATGCGTTTGTGTGCGAGTCCAGGAATTCAGCCAGGCGGCTAACGTATGCATTAGCGGCAGCGTTTCAAGATTATAGTAAACGGGTACAGGAAACAATGAAAGATGATCCAAGTTCACCGATTAAAAAGAAGTTTGCTATTGATTTAAGGACGCCTGAAGAGATACAAGAGGATATTGAAGCGGAAACTGAAGCGTGATTGACTATTTTAAAATGTTTTTTCATGAGAACTTTGAGAATATAAGTGTTTTTATTTGAAGGATTTTACCAATGTAGGTAAAAATAGTCAATTTGGAAACAATTTATATATGACGAAACTACTGCACCATAAGAAAGATAAATTTCCTTGATCAAGCAAGACAATTATTTGAGTACTTAAATTTAGTGGTACTTCGTTGTTTAAATTTTTGCAAATGAATCAGTTTGATTATCAAGTTTGATTAACTTCTCGGCTCTTATCATTAATTTAAACTCCTATTCCTCGCGTTTAAGGCTTAGGAGGTTTTGGTCTTAGAGCAACTAAGTTAGAGTGACTGTCCTGGGGAGTGACACTCTTAGATCATTGGGTCCGTTGAGATACGAGAAAGTGGGTTAGCCTACTCCCAACCATTACTCTGTGAACCATTTGCAGCTGTTTAAGAACAGCAAGAGTGTTTTGACGTCATCGGACTTCAAATCGGAAAGGTCGTCAAAGAAAGGCTAAGTCCAGTGAGTGCACAATTGTTTTCCATGGACTCATATAAAAATGCAGTTACCAAAATATTTTTGTGTAGTTTTTCTTTTTTTTTTGACTATATGAAATAAAAATCTCGGTTTTTTTATTTAGTTGGGAATTTAACCCGTCATTTTACAGTTAGTTGCTATCATCAGCTTCTGGAAAATACCAGAAAAAAGGTGTTTAATTTTAATCAGTTTGGAGTCTCGTCATGCCAATCGATTGATTTTTTTATTTAACACTTTTGTACAGATTAGAGCACAAGTAATCATCTTATTTTTAAAAGCGAAACTTCTCAGTCAAGCAAGCTGCAAAACGAAAGCACTTTTGGGGAGGAAGATAAGTTTTTGCCTCACCTTATAATTCCAGCTATTCTGAAGTTTGCCTGATTTCAAAAGTATCCTTTGAAACCTTAGATAATCAGATGTTTGGGCACTTAACACACAGTGATATTTAACAAATTAACTCTCGGAAGGTAGTGGATGGGCATATATATACTCTAAAATGTCGCGGTACAAAGGATTGCGGAATATAATGAGGCTGGAATAAGACTCTATTACTTAGGTATTTATTTCAATGATCATGAAATTTGAAAAGTAATACCCTGCAGTAACTTTGTATGTGACTTTATCATGACGAGCTTGATCAATTTCTTATTTCGTAAAAACTGCGAATAATCGAAGTGTTCTCTCACGGTGTTCTGAAAGTTATTCAAACAGTAAAATTATTTTATTTGACAAAAATGTGAACTATAGATGATATCTGGTCCTCCAAAATGAAATGATTGAATAACAGAAAAAATAGACTTTCCTTAATTTTAAATATCCGATTGTCATGCTTTTTTTTTTTAAAACTGCATCATAGGTACATACCCCCCCCCCCACTCCATCTCTTCCCCATTTCAAAGCCCAAGAGAAAAGCATGAAAAATTGTTTATTGATCAGGGTTTTTTTGAATCTGTGAAATTGTACAAATTAATTTGTATTTAATTAATAAGTTTTTGTAAATGCATTTTAACCAAAAATACATATTATATTGTACAGGTTTTTTTAGGTTATGTGAATATTTTGTAGGTTATGAAAATAAAATATTAAAAATTCTTAAGATTTGATGCAATATTGAAAATAATCTTAAGAGAATAAGAATATTATGATTTATAATAAAGTCATACATGTATGTAAAAATTATTTGTATTATAATTAAATTATGAAATTATTAGTGTAAAAAAAAATTATATTTCGTGATAATATTTTAATCATTACCATAATAATAATATTAATTTGAATAACTTTTTTAATTGTCATTATTTAATTTATTTTTATAAGAATTTTTCAGAAAACATTGTTGTGAAATTTGTTTTTATAAGTCATCTACTCTACTCTACTCTACTCTACTCTAGTAATTATTTGTAATCTCTTAATTACCATTGTCTTATTAATTAGAATATTTATTGGGTAAGTAATTACTTTTAATAAATTAAAAAAATTATTAATTTTTGAGTACTAATTGTTCAAATATGTTTCCATTATTTATTACATCAGAAATTTTAATCAGTGTTTAGAATTTGATGAATGGAATTTCCATGCATAATTAGAGAACGCATAATTTCATTAGTTTTAATTCTGTATGCATTTTAATTGTGTATCGAGATCATTATAGCCATTTCCGACATTTTCGGCAAAAAAAAAATTTTATTTTTCTCATGAAACTTTGGTATTACATTGAAAAATTTTTAAATTTCGAAATTAAATCTTTTAAGCGTTAATATCTCTTAAAAATAGTTTGAAAATGTAACGTCAAAATTTTTTTTTCTTGTTCTTTTTTGTCAAAAACAAATTAATGATTAATATCTTATCAGTTTAACCGTTTAAGAACAATTCATAATAAGAAAATAGAAAAGATTAAAAGAAACATCAACGATTAAAAATCAATAAAGATTGATTGGAAAATCTAATGTTTGCACTGTCTCTCGCACTGTATAGTTTTTCTTGTCTCTCAGCATCTCTCAGCAGCATCACGTTTTAAATTTTTTTATGCGAAGAAAAATTTTGTGGATTTTTATTGACTTGTTGAATGAAAATCATTTTCTAAAGTGTTGTTCCGCCAAAAATGACCAATAATTCAATATTGAATATCCTCGAAGCGTTGCTAAACAAAATTGATTTTTCCTTCTAATCGCTTCCACCATATTTTGATATAGGTACGTATGATATTTAGTTTTGAATAAAAAATTTACATAAAAAAACATTAATTACGGTAAATGTAAAAATAATTTTTTTCTCTCGGGATAGAGAGCTTCAGTTGTTAAAATGTTTTGGATAATCCACGGCGTTTTAAGTTTTTATACATTTAAAAAAAATACTTTTCTTACCTAAACTTTTAATTTTATCTATATTAAATTTTCTGTAATTCGTAAAATAACAATTCTTTTGATTTGAAGTTTTTATTTTTAGTCTAAAGCAATAATATACGATAGTAACACAGAATTATTTTTAATTATATTAGGAAAACTTATATAGTTTCAAAGCTTTAAAATAATATATACAGGAAAATAAAAAATGGTTCTTGGCATATTAAAATCATTCATACGTCAACCCTTTCTCCGTCGCACATCAGGTTTTCTTCTTCCGGCAGGTTCTCCTGGAGATTTTTCTGGAGAAATAGATGAATCTGTGGAATTTTCTTCATCGCCAGGTGTTTCCTCTGTTTGAGATTGTCCAAAATTACCATTTAAATCATAAAAATTTTCCGACTCTGAACATTCAATTGAATCTTCTGGTCTAGCGCACGTAAAATTTTCCTTTAATAAATAGATGAATATATTTAAACATAATGTATATTTTGATATGTACCTCCATAAAATTCGCGTTATTTATGTCTGAAGTTTTAACAATAATCCCGATTTAAGGAGATACGTAAGCAAGAACACATACAAGGAGACTAAATGACATTAAGGCAATATCATAATGCTCAAATGACTTATCAAATTGTGGTATAAAACCTCATTGATACAGCTATAATCGCGTATCGATTTTGTGCAATGTGTTTGAAAGTCATAATAAACTAGGTCGGTTACAAGACAGGGGCTAAAATATTTCATTGGATAAATCTAAGGTGAATACTCAAGTGGGCAATTTTCTGTTCATTATTCAACATGATCTGATAAAATGTTATATACTATTTTTTAACAAATTAGTATTTAAAGTTGCCTACTCATATTTTTATATATATTTAGTTTACACAATAAACTTATTCTCTTTGGTCAATTTATTACAAACACGTAGAAAAAGTTGCCGAAATAATAAAATTTTCTTACTAGTTTACACAAAAAGGCTTACAATAAAAAAAGTAAAAAACTTTATGATAACACTCTTACCTGATTGAATTGTGTCTCTTCTGGGCAGATGAAACTCCATCGAAAAGTTCGTTCCTTTCCATCAGCGTACGTTACAGGTAAACAAACATGAAATATCTGACAATCGTTAGCAACATCTGCATAATAACCATATGTTCGATTTTCACATGAAAATGAATCTGTAATTTCAGCACGAATGGATGTTGCATTACTGGGTAAATTTAATGTTTCCACAGCTGATGGAGGTGGAGCACTGGCTTGTTTTGGTCGAACCTAAGAGCATCGGAATATGTAAATTTTTTTTTATCTAATTTGAAATTCATTTATTTTTTGACTTATTGAGCGTATTTATAACAACATTTTAAGTGTAGAGAATATAAAAAAAACACAATATCTCAGAAGTGGTGACAGCGACTCTTTGATATTTTTTTAGTCTCTTAATTGATACATTACAACTTTTATGTGTAAGAATTGACGAACTAATCAAACTTCCCAATTTAAAGGGTTGAAAATTGGGTACAATTTTGATTGAAAATATTTAAAAACTATCGCAAACATAATCTTGAATAATTATATCCAGTATATACGAAATATATATATCAAAGTATACTATAATTTTAGTCCCAATGTCCCAAGCCTTTAACGCTTAGAAATATTGATCATATGTGAAAAATCTGGATATAAGTGTTCATAAAATCACCTAATTATTTAATTTCCGTTTGTTCGTCTGTCTGTCCGCCCGACCGTCTACATTTTCTGTAGAACTTTTTCGAAAAACGAAAAAAATTCTAGAAAATACTTTCAATATTTTCAAAAATCAAAAAAAAGATGCCATAATTGCGTTGGTTTTTTAATTTTCCTAAATTTAAAAAAAAAAAATGCAAGCCCTGACATTCAACACTTTCTATACAGGGTATTTCAACAGTTAATTCAGTCAATTGTTTGTCTACACTTGTTTTAGAATAGATTAGATTTCGAATAGAAGTATTTTCTAATGTTTTGTTCTAAGTTTAACGGCTGCCGAGCTAGGGGCAAATGACAAAATAAAACCTTTTATAAAGAAATGCTTCTTAATAATGTATTAAAATTCCCACTTTTTAAGAAATTTTAAATATTCTAATTTTAATTAACAAGAGCTTATTTCGTTAAGGCCACATGCGTTGGATTGGAAAAATTTCCAGTTGTTAAATTATTCCCATTATTTCATGATTACAATGTGCAAAAAAGTACAGTTGCTAGGAAATATGTTTTTAAAATGGTAGTATTTTCTTGGTTCAAGAAAAATTTTAAGCAGTCATATACTTGTTATCTTGAATTAAAGTACTGAGATTGTTGACTCAAGAAATGTTTTCTTGTTATAAGAACATCAATAGACAAGTAAAGGCGTGTTTTTCAATCCAATTATTTTTCCAATATATATCTTCCCTCATAAAACGCCGTTGATATCTCTACAAAATCGCTTCAGAAAATTCAAACTGTTAAGTAACACTTTAGTAGCTTTCACCGATTTCGTGGTATTAATTTAATTACACTCCATATTAAAGAACACTATACCCGTATTTTTGGTGATACTGCCGTTGATACTAATCCAAAAATTCCCAAAAATCCAATACACAAAATTACACGAAACATTTTTAAATAAAAATTAATTTCTATTTAACTAAATAGGTATTTCAAATTATATTTTTAACTGACTTAATCCTTAAATATATTATGTTTATATAATATTTCAGTTAAAGGTTAACCAAAAATTTAAATACTATTTTCAGTAGTGGGGGAGGCATTATTTAACGAAAAAAGCAATTTAATATTAACGTTACAATGATATCAATAAAGTATTAAAATTTTTAATTTAATCACTTTTAATAAAAACATATTACCTACATTTATATTTTGCAAAAAACTGAGATAACAGTATATGCAAATTCTATTGAATTAAAATGAGACAAAAGATTCGGGATTTACTTTAAAAATCAAATTAGTATTCCAGACAATACTCTAAATATGGACATTGACTTTATTCATTAAGTCACTATGGAATTATTATATAAAACACAGACCGTTGTCTGAGTGGCTACTATAGAATAAATTTTACGGTAAAGTAACGAGTTTAAAAAAAAAAATGGTTAATTTATTTGAGAAAATTTGTTTATTCCGTTATAATTCCAATGATGCTATAAATAATTATTATCTTTTTGATCGTGTATTTATTAAATCCATAAAATAAATTTGGAATAATATATGAAGGTGAACAGATTTTATGGAAATGCTAATAAAAAAACTTAATTTTTAATAGTAAAATAATGCGAAATTTTCTCACTTTGGTAAAAATTGAATTCAATAATGTAATATCTCATTTTTGAATCAGTTTATGCAGCGCACATTACATATCTAATATGCAAATAGAATATGTAAGAGCTGGCTGAGAAAATGTAATGCAACTTTGTGAGATATGGGCTTTTCAAGCAAACACAATTATACCGATTTTTTATCAATCCGAATATAGACCTTTTGATTTAATAATTATCAATTATTTAATATTTATAAACTTTTGGCAGATTTTGTAGATATAATGTCTAATTCTTTTTCTCATTTTTTTAATTTTTAATCGTATTTAATTTGATTTATTTCTAATATATTTACAAATTAGAAAAGGAAATGGTCATTTGAAATAGCCACTCACCAATCAAAACAAATTTTGACAAAAGAAGAATGTCAGTCACTTTATTAGAATGCAAATTAAGTTTATTGCAAAATAACATATAATTATAACGGTAACAAAAGTTATTTTTTATCTAACTTAAAATAAAACAAAACAAAAACGGCAAACCCTAAAATTATTAAATTCTTTAAAAAAATTCACGTATGACGCATAAAACATGTTGTAAAGAGTAGAATAACATTTCCAGGTGTCTCAAAAGAAGTGTATAGAAATATTTATCCATATAATAGAGTATTTGACGGATTCCGGGAAACTATCTAAGAATAGTACCTATGCGATTTTTATAGAGCCCATAAATAGTGTTTTCTTTTTATTATTTATGTATATTCTCAAAAAATAGGAAAATTCCCTTTAATATATTTAGACAGATTTAATACACATTCATTCTACATATTTGCCAGAGTTAAAAAAGGATCGCTAATATCGAAATTTTCAGCCAAATTTTTTGGTTTCTAAGGTAGTATAAAAGCTATAATCAATCGTAAACTTATGATGAGACTATATATGGCCAAACCAAAGAATAAATTTTATAGTCTTAACTATAGTCTTACTTAATTCTTAGCTTATAGGTAAACAGCCCCAATACATTGTCTCATTCGCAGTACGAAAATAAGGAAAAATATTTGATATAGTTAAATTATTGGTATAAATTTAATGGGGATTATAATATGACTGTTATGACTAATGATCCTATAAATATCAATAATTGAATGACAATTTTTTCAGTCACATCAAATAAGAATAATTTAATTTGACCAAGGTAAATTTATGGTATAGGTCAGTGCATAATCAAAGTTCATTCGTATGCAAGTATTGCAATTTGATTGATATATTGTGTTATGTCTTTTAATTCAAGGCCTGTAAAAAATATACAAAAATAAAAAATAAAATTCAAGAAAAGAAATTTTCTGTTGTTTAAAAAACCCCGACGTTGATTTATCAGGTTATAATAATTACCAAGGAAATAACTTTTTATAAATAACTGAACATATTTTCAACATGGCTTAGAACAATTCTGAACTTTACTTCAAACAGAAAAACGCCTCTAAATTGGCTTAAGAGATTCACTTATGGATAAAAAACAACTACAGTGGTAGCCATGCAGCTAAAATCTGAAAATATAGCAATCAAAGCGTTGGAGTTTCCAATATGCTATAAATTTTACCAGACATCCTATTTCATGTACAGTGTGTCGCATTTAAGATGAAGTCACCCTCATATTTTCGCTATTTATTGGAATATCGATTTGAAATTTTGTGCATTCATACAGGGTGGTAGGTCACATTTTTTAAGAAACATAACCGAAATCCGAAATCACATTTTTAAACTCAGCCTACCATAAACTGATTAAGAATTGTTCCTATTTTTAAGTCAATTCTCATACAGTCACCGATTTTAATGACAAAATTATATTTTTTAATTTTTACATTATTTTAGTCTTTCCTCAAATTTATTGCAAGTTTATTGAAATATTATACTATTAGTAATGAATACATAACACTATTAAATTATCAATTAGTCCTGTTTTTACATTTTACATCGAACTAGTTAAACAACAAATTTTTATAATTAGTGTGTTTTCGCGTAAGAAACAAATGTCAGACAATTTTCGAAGACTATTAATCACGGTTAGAAAGCTTTTCTCATATAATCGAAAAGTAGATATCCGAGATTAGATTTACGAACAATCGTAACGTCGATATTATTTCTATAAATATTTAAGATAAAAATTAAAAGTTGAACTAAACAATAGACTTTCACTATAAAAATTGAATGGTTGAATGGTCAAAGTAAGTAATAATAAGAATTATTTTAGTTTACAATATAGTTGACAGTTTAATACTTAACATGCAAGTCATGCTAAATTAGATATTATTAGATTCTAAGCATATATATAATATACATTTTTTTGTTTTCCTCATTCTTTCATAATTATTCTTATGATGACTTTCAATGTCACAATAATTCTTAGTTATTTGTTGTACAAGTACCTAGAAATTATTCAATAACATCTTCTTCTTATTAGAAATTAACATTGAATGTGAAATTATGTAAAAAAAATTTTTGTCAAAAAGCTGTCGTCAATTTTTAGAAATACACTTTACAAAATTTCTATATTCATTTTAAAAATCTCTAAGGAGACTTTTCTTATTTTTTTTAAGAGAATCGAAGTGCGATTTTGCTTTTCCGTATCTCAAAAACTATTCGACCAGTCATCAAATGCACCCGATTTTTGTACTTTTTGAGTCAAAATTACCTTATATACTGAGTTTTATCGAAATTGGAGATTGAAAAAATATTTCGATTTTTTGCAAAGTTTTTAAGGGGTACCCCTTTGAAAAACTTTGAAAAAATCGAGAAAAACGCAAAAAAAATTTTTGTTTTGGAATTTGATGATACTCGGTGGATGAGGTAATTTTGATCCAAAAAGTTTAAAAATCATCTTAATTTAATGATATATACCTTAATTTAATGATATGGTACCTATAGAAAGTTACAATGTCTTTGTTTTTAAAGGAGAAATTGCCCAGCAAAGTGGCTGGTATTTGCTAGTTTTTTATAAAATTTTCCCAAATACGAACTTTTTTCATCATATTCTCCGCCTATATTTTCGATCCTGTCTTTTTGAGATCAACTAAAGCGTAAAGAGGCTATGACTCGCTTCAAGACCCTTAATATCACGAGATAATCGCTTGCCTGCCGAGATCAATATCTACTTGCCATGTTTTTGAATATAAAAACTTCAGTGCATGATCAAGATTTAGCCAGCCTAGATCTTGTAATATTATAACAATTTTTTACAACAATTTTAGCGGGAGCGTAAGAAACTGTCTACTTTGTTACATAATTGACTGCTTTGTTTTAAAAGGGATATGTACTTCACTGCGCTCCCACCATTATGAAACTTAATTAGAACACAGAAGAGACAACACATACAGAAAAGCCGATGATTTTATCCGGAGGAAAAGATTTTCAACAAACTTAATAATTGTCGTTAAAATTATATCAATCATCAATGTTTTTTTATTTAATCAATCAGTAATATGCTCACGATTATCATGTTTAAATTTAAATAAATACGCGCGGTGAATACTTTTGACCATGTGACAATTTCTCACAATACAACCAACCAAAACTTACTTAAGTGATTTGTTTGTGAACATTAGTAAAACATATCACAAAATGACTTAATAAATATTGTTTTGATTAAATGGTATTGATAATTTAGTTCGAAATTATCAATTATAATTTTATTATACAAAATATAATAACATCATTTTAAGGTCAACGTCTGAATAACATGTTTATTTAAAAGTTTATACTTTGTTTTAAAGTGGTAAGTACATGGGCACGCTTTTCCTTAAAATTGGTTTTCTTGGAATAAGAGTGCGATAATGTTTTTGAGTAGGGGATAGTTGTCGAGATTGAGTCCGGGCTCAATTCTTTTTCGAATCCATTTTAAATTTAAGTTAATTAACTAAGCCTATGCGATTTATTAAGCCTTTTCAGTTTTGGATTATATAAGGAGCTCAGAAGAAAACAAATTTTAAATGGTTATATTTTGTAATAAACGTAGAAAATTATCGAAGTGAGGATTGGTGTATAACAAAAGTAACGGATCGAGTATAACAGATCATAAAAAGTTTAGTTCAAATAAATAATTCATGCCACCCGGTAGAAACTGTCAACTTGACTCGTAAAAGATACAAATTTAGTTAAAAATTTTTACAAAGTAAAAGTACTTGGAAAGATCGAAATCTTTAGGAGGGTTTTTATTATAATTCGAAGTAAAAATTAAACGAATAAAAATGGAATAAGTATAGATAACAGTGCATTGGAGTAGGCTTTTTCATTAGCATAGAAAGCTATTAGGAATATATCATTTCGAAAAATTTAAATTTTTGCTTAATAAATCGATTATTTCACAGAAAAAAGTACCATCTCCATTCAAAACATTCATTCCAAGTTATACAAGTAAAATATTATCAAATTAAAAAATCGACTGAAATCTATTCTGATTGCTGGAAGATAAGGCGCTTCAGTTCAGTCAATGAGTGATAACCGAATATTTTTTGCATGATTTCTTAAAATGTTTATTTTCATTGCACTAAATATTATGATGATAATAAAATACCACTTTTGTTTGTGACGCGATTCTATAATAAATACTAGTTAGCGATTTTGAATAACTAACGGTTTTTTGAATAAGTGTAGCGACTGTTATATTATCATTGAGAATGATATGTCTATTAGTGATGTGCCGGATAATTGTATCCACTGATATCCGTCATAAAATATCCGTAATCATTTTCAGCGGATCTTATGCGAATCTATTGTTAATTTTTTAAAATTTTATATAAATAATAGAAAAATAATGTGCGAGTACATCAATCTATAGGGCATACTCGACGTACTGCAATATACAAGGCTTATAGAAGACAATACCTTAATTTTTACCTTAATTTTGCCTAGCCTAGTTTATGCACGCACCAATGAAATTTGCAGCTATAAAAGATTCGTATTCGTTTTAATAAATTTTGATTTTGGTGATTCGTACCAACCAGTATTCGTGGATCCACATTTTTACCAATCCGGCGCAACACTAATCTGTTTTATACATACATTTATTGTGCGTGTTCTACATAACTTTTCTTTGATCACCCGTTGTGAACGATATTTATAATTTCAATTTCAATAAAATCTGTTTTCTAAAAATTCTAAATAATTGATGTAAAATAGTTCCGTTACCAGAAGAGTATAATTAGGAATGAACGAAGATTGGGATATAGTCGAATATCAAAATTGTTAATTAATTCTTTTTTAATTAAAGTATTGAAAAGCAAACACGGTTCAACCGATACTAATTTATGTAGAATGGGATAAAAGCTTTTGTAGGGAAAGTTGTTTTTAGAAGTATTTAGAGTATTTTAAAACTTATAAAATTTAGTAAGGATTTTTAAAAACGTACATTTTTACAAATATCCATGTTTGTATGAGTGAAGAAAAATTATTTTTCTCTTTTTAGTACAATAAAGTGAATATTAAAAAAAAATGTTTTTAAAATTAATATAATATTTTATTAATATATAATTATTGTTGTTTACATTTAATATGATTATAAATACTTAAATAAATAATAAACTTTTTAAAAATAAAATCAAGTGCAAATTATTTATATACACTATCATGTGAATATTTTAGTTAAATTAAATTGCACAATTTTTCATTTGGTTTTTATATAGTTAAATCTATTAAAAATCAGAATTTCTATATCTATTAAAAATCAGAATAAATCATCAAATAACATGTATTTGTATATTTCAACATGATGATTCATCGCTGAAAACTCTGATTTATTAAGCAGATTGACTTTAATTTTTGTTTTGTTTTGATAATTGTATGTTTTGTTATTCAATTAGAACATTTTTTTGGTTAACCAATTTTACCAATATGCTATGAAATGTAAAATTGTTATTTGAAAGTAATATGATTGTTTTTTAGGAAAATACTTTGTTTTTATATAATTTAAATAACATACTTTCATTTAATATAATATGTATAGTATTTTCACGTAGAATATGCTGTTTTTACTTAGAGTTAAAGAGTCTACTACTACTTCCCCTAAAAAGCAACAGGTACCGTAATCGCAATAATATCTTAAGGTAGTTCCTCCGCGACCGTCCAGTCAAAAAGTTTTGGACTAATACTATCATTCAGTGTATCAACTGTGCTATGACTATTATACATATACAATATATTATTTTCAACAGACTGTAGTTACACACAATTATATCTTCTATTCGTATACACACACATACTTTGATATATACTTTTACCATCAGTTTTTATATGCTTTCCACAAAAATCATCGCTAAAACGAGTTATTAATTTAAGTTTTTTATCGAAACTATATGGTAAATAATTTTTATTTTTATTTATATATTTTCTAAATATAGTATTCTACATTATATTAGTTTTTCATAGAGATGGTGGACGTCATTCATTGGTAAATAAATATAATATTTGTAAATTTGTGTATTTTTATACACTTCTCCCATGTACACGTACAAATTGCGTCACTTTTAATTGCTAATATCTCATGTATGGCATGGTAAATCATCTTCTAATTTTAACAGCAAGTGTATTATGAATTAAATATTTTATATTCTGAGTTTTGAGAAATTCTTGGAATATCACTTTCGTGTAGGTACTACCTTAAGGAAATATCTATCTGAATGCAGCAATTTTCAAAAAAGGCTTTTATTTTTTTTAAAATGTAATTTAAATACTTTTAAATTAATTCTGAAAATTTTGAGGGGGGATGAGGTTATGCTGTTTAATTATTTTGTTTTAATTAAAAAATTTTATTTTGTTTAATTTAATTACTTTTTATTTCTTAATTTTGCATATTTTCATTTCATATAATTTGGTTTTTCTGTTATAGGATTATTAATTTTAATTTATTATTTATTCTGTTTCAGGTATGTACACCATTTTAAAATTTCTTTTTGCATCAGATCTGGTTTTATTTTTTAAATTCATTATTTTTCTTATATCTTATTATTTGATATTTCATTTCAATTTCAAGGGTAATTGTTTTTCGAAACGTTTTAAGAGTTTTCGAAATCGATCTAGATAATTTATTTTTACTTCCTTAAGACATATAGAACGACAAAAGACTATTTAAAAGACTATTAAAAAAAACTTAGCAATACAAGGGTATTAAAAACAAAATTCCCATCAGAAAAATCCTTAAAGTTTCATACCAATAGTTCTAAGAAGTTGCTATTAAAATGCATTTGATAACTTCTTATTAGCCGATGTCCCTGTTTATATAGAAGGTAAAAGTAGCAATGCTTAACGTTAATTAAACGTAATAACTTCCGATTCAAGAAGTTTCTTGCAGTTTCTCCATGTTTCTCAAAAGTTTTAAAAAGTTTTTATTTGTATTTGTTATATTCGTACATAACACTAGTCGAAACATTTTTCTTCGCAATTAGTGGGTCAATTCTGAAATCTTTGTGTCTTCTCATAAGTACTTTAAACGAGTCAATATATATACTCTCTCTTCCATTTCTTAAAAAAAAGATTTCCTTCTTCTACTCTTATCCACACTGCTTCCAAACTCTTTTATAAATTATGAAGGGGAGATCAAAAGCTATCTTTCTCCATAACCATGAGTTTTAGCCGAGCGAAAGGAACGTGGCTAGGTAATAAGCCATTCTTACTAATGTAATGATTAGTCTTAGTTGGCGTAGTTACGGATTATTATTTTATTATTAGTCGATTGAATCCAAAAACTTAATAATTATTTTTCTGCTAGGAATTTTACACCTTTTAAACATTTAGGAGTCAGGATAGTATAATGTGTTTAAAAAATAAATGCTTATTTTAAGTAGGTTTGTATTTTATAATATAGAAAGGTATTTATTATAGGTTTAGTTTAAGATTTGCAACTGTCAGAAATATTATTCGTTGAAAGAATTTTTTGGTCTAGAATAGTTGTTTTTTATGTACGTCCAGAACCGTCGTTTTAAGCGCCGTTCGCAAAAATACTTATAGCTTACATATTACTTTTTTCGCTTGATTTGTTTAGGTGTGAAAACTAATATATTGTGAGAATCTATATACAGAATATTCTAGCGATGCTGAATTCGGTTCTCCACGCAATAAACGCAGGTTATTTAGACAATCATTAAATTCAGTAGTTTTATTTCTTGCTCAAATAATATTTTATTATAGAATGGTTTTGCGACGTAAGAGTTTGATTTGAATGGCAAACAATGAATATAAGTAAATTTTAAATCACTTTAAATGAATGTACCTAATAAATTAATTTTTTGTCTTCTTTCAGATGAAATACCCAATGGGTGGAAAAGTCAGATGGAAGGACTAATAACCTACTGTAACCATTATGAGTCTAGTCCTACATAAATGATAATAATACGATGATTAATTAACAAATCATAAAATTTTGACTTTTTAGAATTTTGTTTTTTTATACTGCCCAGAGACACATATATATGCATATTTGTGGGTAATAATGACATGTACCCACCCATAAATGTAACCTACAAGAAAAGATTATGTTTTAAGTAAAGTTGTTGTAGTGAACATCTACAGATAAAATCATTTTTTTAAATGCCTCTAAGGCATGCAAGTTGTAACAATTTAACCTCAATACTTCAATGTATTTATTATATGTATGTACTATGTACACGGTGTAGTAAAAGTAATCGCCCTATTGTATTGAAAGAAATTTCAACACAATATTTATCTGTTTAGTCAGAGAAACAACTCTATAATTAGCTTGCCCTGTATACAAGAATAGGATACGTTTTCGAATGTATATTTTAATAAAGCCTGTATTTCGATTTTTCTTTCCTTATTGAACTTAGTGAAGGACATCTAAGAGCCATTGCGTTAATTAATGCAAGATACGAGCTAGTAAGCCAAAAAAAAATGTTGAAATTAATTATAAACTCAAATCATAATAAAAATACAGACCCGCTTAAATGATTTGAATACTTTTTGTTGTTATTGTAGTTATTAAAATTATATCTGGTGTGGTCTTAGCAACGACAAAACTGTCCTGCAGATTTTTGCAAGCTTTTTCGTACTCCGAACTATTAAATACAGTTAACGCAACTTCAATAAGAATTTACATATTCAAAATACAACCATATCCGGTGTTTGTTACGATTCCATAACAAAATTTAAAAAAAATATGGTATGCAATAGATATTTGAATGGTGGAGGTGCAAGGAAGAATACCTTTGGTAATCGAAGGCGATAATTTTTGGCCTAAATTTTAATATATAGTTTTAATAAGTTAGGAAAAATACTTTTTGAAAATGACTAAAAAGTTCAAATTAATTTTAAATTTGCTCTAAGTAGATATTAAGTTTAACAAGATTGAACCGAGCCCCCAACTATAAATCTTTATAAGCTGTTGAACAGTTTTTATGAAACATAACTGAGAACCACATTGACTAGAGAAGAAGCAAGAATTTTTTAGAATTACACATAGGCAGGTAAAAAGTAACGCAAATTAGATAGGCATACCAATTTTTTAACCTCTGGCATAATTTTGCAAGCTCATCTCTTTATCGGTAGTTGAAAAGACGTGGCTTTTGTTGAAAGTGCTTTTGTTGATTCAACGAAAATATCATCTGCAATTCCTACATTCCTAAAGTAACCGAGGTCATTGGATAGAAGATTTTCAGCTAAAGCACATTATGAACCACGAGCCTAAATTTTCGCTTGAAATAAATTTTATTTTCAAAAAAGGTTGTGAACTTTTACGTCACGTTGTACATTTATGTTGAATGATAAGTTTTTATCAATACACACCATATATTTTATAAAATATAGGTAAAACAAGTGTGATGATCATCACAGTGGTCGATACATATGCGAACTACTTTATGTCGTGATAAAAACTTTCACATCAAGAAATTCAAAGAAATATTCAAAATCTTCTTTACTATACAATTTGTTTTTTAAATTGTTTATATAATTGTTTGTATAGTTTATTAGCAGATATGAAACCACTAGAAAAAACCACTACTACTTAAAACAATATTTTCCCACTAACGAACAATAAAAACTACTAATTTTAGTAGTAAAACTACTTAGTTGGGAACATTGCTCGCTGATTTTTGAAAATACAAAATAAAAGTTTATAGATAGTGCGTGTAAAATTCCGAATACGTCTTTTTACTTAATACCTAATATGGATTCCGTTGTCCATTATTACCTCTTAAAAACATTTTGTTTTCTGTTGAACAGACAAAATAAAGAAAGCGGTGTGACTGATAAAGTGATGAACTGTTATTGACTTGTTACAGATGATATAGTACACCCGGTTTGAACAGAAATGTAAATTATTGATCAGAACTTATATCCCTTGTCTATTAAAGAAGAACTTAAGTGGGACTGGGAGGAGCAACAGAAGATAATGGGTTAATTATAGCCAGCAGACAGTCGAAGAGAAAGGCGGTGATCTTCTATCTTTTCCACAAACGGGATACGCTTAAGGCTAGTTCGCCAACTAAATGTCAACCACCCTATCCACTGGTTATTTTTGCCAAATTTACAATTTTTAAGCGATAATATTGGCTATATTCATAATAATATCCATCTTTTCTAAAATTTCAAGATCGTGTTTATGATAAAGGACGCTTTCTTGGCTATAAATATATTGAGAAATTGTCATTCTTTGAACGGCATCTAACATTTAATGAAGTTCTGCTTCATAATTTGTATCACCCTGTACATGTGCAGGCTTATATCAAAATATACATTTTTCATTATTGAAAGCTTAATAGGGAAATTGTTTTTTTCTATTTATAAACCTCTTTTTACTAAACCCACTAAAATGCAATGATATTGTGTAGCAGTAATTTTCACTCAATTCCTGTCTTCAAATATTTTATACTGCTCATAATTTTAATATATCAAATAATTTTAAAGACAATCTGTATAGTTATGTATCCAAAGTAAACAAATATTCTATAAGTCATAGACCATAAAAACTCTTTCCAGTCTAATATTTCTAATATATATACTTATATGTTTTTTTTATTAATTTAATAAATAATTCAATTATAAAAATATAAATTTTTTAATTAAGGAATAATAAGATTACTTACTTTTTATATTTGTTGATAGGATATGCGTAGGATTAGAAGGAATTTTAATTATATTGTAAAGATATCTCTTTAGTCTTTATTAATTCGAATTATTTTGTTTTAAATAAATTAATTTATTCCTAAATTATTTCATTTAATTAGTTAATGGCATAGTTAGTAATTTTTTTTAATGATTTAATTCATTGTCATTGCTTCAGCAATTTGTTCAACTATCTAAATTTATAATATCTTCGCACAAAAATTAATTTTACCCTATTACCCAATAATATATTTGACTTCGAAAATATGATTTTCACTTATAATCTACCCTATACTTACCTATTATTTAATAAAATTTAATCCTTAATCATAGACTTATATGAAGTATGAAGTACCTCAGGAAAAACAAATAAAGTTCATTTTTGGTTTTTATGACTAATTATTGAATATTACAAAATATCAGGCAAATGATAATTTGACTAGATCTAGGTAATTGAGAATATTTTCTTCTATTTTTTCTTTTCAGAAATTTTCTATAGGTAACAAGGAGGGTAGTACAATGGGCAATCTCATTTAGAAAGAAAATTGATTTTATTATTATTAATTTGACAATTTTGGCTATATTTGCATGACACATATTTATGACTAGACAAAAAATCATTGCCTTTATTTTATAAAGTTTTCTAATCTTTTTGACGAAATGGATCGAGAATTTTATGTAACTAGATCATTTTATAAATAAAATAATACATAATTTTGTGCTTCGAGCTCAACTGCAAATTTTTTTTTATATATTTTGGTATTTTTGGTGAAAGCCCAACTACAAAATTATTCCATTAATAGCAAAGCTATGTCGCTTTCAATTGATCCAGTAACTTATGATTTTCCATGAATGTTATTTTTAAAGTGGTAGGTGTTTTTGAGTCGTCAAATTTAATCTAAAATATTTGATAATTTTTGTGCGAAAATTCTATAAATACCTAATAAATTCTATAAATAAATAATATAAATAATGAATGTAATTTTTGACTACCGCATTGTATATGTTTTCTTATTAAAAGCAATAGGGTGAGTTCACAAAATCATTAACCAATTAAAAATCATATCAATCAATCATGTTCAGTGATGATGACATCATGACTTGATCTTGTGATTGGTCTAATTTTCATATTATGAACTAATCCCATTGCATTCTTCAACAATGGGGTGCGTTCACATATATTAAAATAGTTAGAAATCATTCTAAATTCATCTAAATCAATTACAATTAATGATAAACATATCTCCTTCTTCTGATTGGTTCACATGATAGGTGTTAAACTGTGTCATGAACGCACCCCATGGCATTAAATATGCGTTTTTAAAGTGGTATATGTGCATTGTATACTATGTTGTGTGTTGTTTCTTGTGTTGTAACGGTTGGCAGTTTAATGTCTAATGATCTTCCCCAAAAACTCCCACTTCCATGATGATGGTCTTCTGGATGCTCATAATGATGTTGATGTTGCGCATGCTCATAATAAATAACCTTTTGTGGTTGATGTAATTTCTTTGCATCGAACCAGAACCGTGCCAAATTTAATAGCAACCCAACTACCGCAATAAAGAAGAATTTCTTTTGTAAATGTGTTGATATTAAATTAAGCACTGTATCCAATAAGGCTTTTAATACGGCACCAGTTACGAGTAATTTTATTAGGGCAATTAATTTATGTATTTTGCCCTTCTTCTTTTTCTTCCTCGATACTGTGAATTAAAACAAAAAAATCGTATTGTGTTAAAATGTCTGTAAAATTTGTGTATAATGTTTTATATGAAAAAATATCAAAAAATTAAAAAAATTATATTTTATAAAAAAATTATGTTCAAAAATGTTTAATTAGTGTGTTAGTGTTTTAGTATAGTGTTTAAAGTATAGTAATGAAGTGTGACATGTAAGTGAAATGAGAAAATCCTGTAAGAAAAATTTGTACAAAGAAAATTGATTAATTAATGCAAATTTTGATAATATGTTTATTATTTTTTTACAATAATTTAATATTCATAAATAAATTAGTTACAATATAATTAAATAAATAAATTAAATACAGTCCTTTTAAGTCAGTGCCTACACAGAAAAAAAACTAACTGGAATCAATGTTTATTAAGCTCAAGCAAATAAATTTCTTGGAACAAGAAAACAAAATGATTTGTTTTTGAAGAAATTTTTCCTTAATTCAAGTAATTCTTTTTCCTGTGTTTAATAAACTCAACTTACAGAAGCCAATATTTATATCATTTATGGTTAAAAAAGAAAAATTAATTCGAGATTCGAATAAATTTAATAGCACCATGTATTTCGATAATGCCCACTATTTGTTTACTATGCTGGCGTCTGTATGTTGAGTAAAGACACATTTTTTTTCTAAATACTACATCTAAATTTCTTTAATGAAAAACAAAATATACATTTATTGAACGGTTTTACTGTTAAAAGTATTCTAAGCCGATGAAAAATTGTCTTAATTCCCTTATTGTCTTAATTCCCCCTTATTATTTAAAGTTACGAACATTTTTGTATCAACTTAATTAATTGAGCAAATTGTGTGTGTTTTGTGAAAAATTCAATGAAATTTTAAAAAGAATGAAATTAAGAAAAATTATGAAATATTCAGTAATGTATTTATTTGTGTCATTTTTGTGAAAAAAAACCCAATTACCCGTAAAAATTTTTGAGCCATTTATTAAATAAATACATTTCTGAAGAAAAAAGAGTAGATTTTTCTTAACGAAAAAAGAAAAAAAAATTTAGAAATAATTTTTTTTTTTGCTAAATATTAGCTACATAATATTTATGAATAAAGAAAGAATATTTAATAATTTAAATAAATAAATAAGAAATCAATAAATATGCTCCAAACACGTAACGTATTTTAGTTTAGGGTAAGCTTAAAATTATAAAAAAAATTTATTTTTATATTTTGAGATGTCTCGATTATTATAAAAATTAATTTACGTTTTTTATTTGAAAGAGGAAATAATAGCGACTGTTAATTGCTGAAAAATGTTTTTATTTTAATTATTTTATGGATTAAACGACTAATTTTTTTTTTATATTTCTTAAGTTTACCCTAATGTTGTTTTTTTATTTAAATAATATAATTAAAAATTATGTATTATTAAATATTATTTAGTCGGTAATTCAGATATCGTATTATTTGTAATCGCTTTACTTTGCTTCTATTTATTTTTTACGTTGTGTTCCACGATTTGGAATTTGTCCTGCATAAGCTAATTTATGTCCGAATTTCTCTAGCAATGCTGGCTGTACCTCACGATAGATACGATCCCAATAACTACTAGCCTGCTCTGGTGGTGCCTGATACCCTGGATGTGTTATATGATCTTCACTATGAGGTGGTGAATAATGATGGATTTCAGGAACATGATGAGTGTCATGATGGTCATAATAGACAACATGCTCGTCGCTATGATGTTCTTCCTTCGCTTTTTTCGCCCATATCCAAAATTTAATTGTGTT
The DNA here is from genome assembly GCF_905475395.1 of Chrysoperla carnea. Lineage (NCBI taxonomy): Eukaryota > Metazoa > Arthropoda > Insecta > Neuroptera > Chrysopidae > Chrysoperla > Chrysoperla carnea. Next base: position 21,672,656 of record NC_058341.1, read on the forward strand.
CAATATTAGATATGCTAATGTTACTAGGAAGTATTTAACTGATAAATGACCGGCTAATATTTCCAATAAAGTTTTGACTACTATTTTTACAACAAGGGCAGCGATTAATAATTTAAGTAACCCAAGTAATTTATGTATAATGCCTACTTTCTTCTTTTTTCGGGCAACTGTGAAATAAAATTTATAGTTTTTTGGTTAGTTTTTTTTCTTTTTGGTTATTTTGTTAATAATTATTTATAATTTAGTTGTTAATACGAATTATTAAACTAGAACAAAAACTTGAAATGGATTGAAAAACCAAAAATAAACCAATAAAAAAATACAAAATATTTTTCAGCAATTAACAGTAAATATGTATTCCTTTTTTAGAAATTAATTTTTTAAATTAATGAGACTCCTCTAAATTTTTCAATATTCTTTACCGTCAGCACTCCCGTTATGAGCATTTTACTCACGTTCGATTTAAAACATAAATAACTTTTATTTTTCAAATGGTAATATATGGTTGAGACTTTTTCTTCATTTAATTTAATCTATTTTTGAAATATGTTGTGAGAATTTCTATCATCACGAGATTAAATTATAATTTTTATTGAAAGCATTCTTACTGGTAAATAGCTTATAATTATATATTTTTTCTTCTTTTATTAAGGATTTTCGAACGTTTGTTGGGAGTGGTGGCGGGTTAAGTTTACCCTCGTCGGGCTGGCGAGTTAAGTCGATTTTTTGAAAAGAATCAATTTTTTCAATATTATAATCAAAAAATTATATAAATAAATAAGTAAAATTCAGTCGGTAATTTAAATATCGTTTTTTTTTTGTTGATCGTTTGACAAATTTGTTTTTATATAGTTTTAAAAGCTTGTGCTCGATTTGGAATTTGTCCAGCATATGCTAAATTTTGTGAATATTTCTGTAATAGAGCGGGTGGTAGTGCCTCACGATAGGCACGATCCCAATAGCCACCAGAACTTTCATGTGATGCTTCATATCCGTGATGTGCTAAATGTTCTTCACTATGAGGTGGTGAATAATTATGGACATCGGGTACTTCATGATGGTCAGAATAGACGATATGTTCGTCATGATGTTCTTCCTTTGCTTTTTTCGCCCATATCCAAAATTTAATTGTGTTCAAAATTAGGTAAGCTAATGTGACTAGGAAGTATTTAACAGACAAGTGTCCGGCTAAGATTTCCAAAAGAGTTTTTATTACGATTTTTAAAATAAGACCAATAAGTAATAGTTTGAGCAAGAAAAGTAATTTATGTATAATGCCTACTTTCTTCTTCTTTTTCCGGGAAACTGTGAAATAAAATTTATATTTTTTTGTTAGTTTTGTTTGGTTATTTGTTAATAATTAGGTATTTATAATTTAGAATAAAATAAAGATATTTAAATAGAATTATATACTAAAACAAAAACTTGAAATTGAATGCAAGACAATAGTTGTACAAACTAGTTCCCATACCGCTAAAGTGAAAACAAGTTCTTACTACGAAATATTGAGGATAAGTAGGTACATTTTTTGTTTGTCATGTAAAGAGCAGTCGTAAATTAAGTCAGTTACGTTTAAATTGATATTTAACCTGATTGTTTTTCCAAAATCGAGTGTCACAAAGTTAGTTAGAGCCAAGATTAAAGTTAAACTTAAGTTATGTTTGCCGGCAAAAAATGTTACACTTTAGTAACGCAAAGTTATAAATAAAGTTACAATAGAAACGTATATCAACGTTTGCGTTTATTATAAGCGGACTATTTTTTATATGGTTTGTTTAAAGTGTAACATTTATCGAGGAACTTTAACCTTTAACTCTATTTGTTGAAACTCGGGGTTAATTTCTTCAATTTTTTGTTAAACTACACATCAAACTAAAATTAGTAACAAAAGGAGTAAATTAGAATCATTCATGGATGCTGTAAATATTAGAATTTTCAAAAGAGTGCTTTTTGCGATAATTATCTAAGTAATAGTTTCCAAAAAAAATGTATTTATTAAAATATTTACGATTACGGTTTTCAATTTTAATGAAAAAATCTATTTAAAGATAATTTATTATGATAAAAAGACGTACTATTTTGATTGACCAACAAATCTTAAAGAGATTTGAAAAAAATGAGTGCCAAGAGTCCAAGAGTACCGAGTTTGATTCTTGGATTTTTTCCATTCTTTTTAATTAAGAAACTTAACTTGTTGAAATGAGACGAAGTATCAAATGCAAAATTTCGATATCTTATTTAGTTTTCGAGACATGATGTCTAAGAGGGAAAATACTGAAATATTTGGAAACATGATATTTGGGGAAAAAATGTTCAAGAATTACATTATTTAGATTAGTGAAGACTGCCAACAACCGATTTTGTTGACAGTTTTGGTAAAAATGTTGACAAACAATGAAAAACTTGGAAAAATTTTCTTGGAAACTACCTTAAATTGTTAGTGCATTCAACTACCAAATATAAATAATAAAAAATATATAAAAATAATGTGTATTAAATTAAAAAAATTAATTTTTATCATAACAAAATTTATTATACTTTTAAAAAAATACAGAAAAATACAACAAAAGAATTTGTAACAATTTAAATTATGTTTTTGATAATATTCAATTATTTTGAAAAGATGGCACTCCTTTAATTTTTGTAACAAATGTGACAAATTTTCAAATGGCAATTTTTTTTTCATTTATGGAACGAACGATCGTTTTTGGTAAATTTGGCAATTTTTATAATTGAATTTTCTCAAAAACAATCATAATTTGTATTTGTTATTTTATGTACAAAATATAGATTTATCATTATTTGGCTTGTTTTGAAATATGGCTATGAAAAATTTAAAAAAAATTTTATTATTATTTAAAAATTACACTAAGGCCCAGTTTTACCACGTTTGTTTAACTTGAAATAAAGTTTTAGCTAATTTGAAAAGAACATTATGGTGAAATCGGGCCTAAGTTCGATACTAGTTCCAATTATTAAATAAATAAATATGCGAAGCGTTTCTAGAAAAATAAATTAATTTTTATAAATAAATAAAATTAAATTAAATATTTCGAATACTTAAAAGGCAGACTTTGTTTTAGGCTTTGTCAATTCCATACCGATATTTGACGTATATTTCGAATTAAATTTGATCAAGATTATCGATTTTATTACTACCATTGACTTTTACGAATAAAGTTTCGATTTGACTACAAAAATAATTTAAAATTTTTAAGTCGTCGCAAACTTTAAGAACACATTTCTTGAACAATTTTATGTTTCTCGATCGACTTTTAATTACATATACAGGATTTTTTTAACTGGAAAACTTTTTAAGAAATGAGCTTGTAAAGTTTGCCTAATAAAGGGTCTAGACCAAATTTATAGATTAATAAAAATGTTTTGTTTGTTAGGAACCTAAAACATAAATTATCCAAAAGTTTGGTTAACCGATCCAATTTTGGAATTGAAAAATAATTTAAATTTTTATAACTTATAATTATTTGTATCGCTATAAACAGGTTGTTGGCCACTATACGCTAATGTATGTGGATCTGGTGTTGTATGGTAGGTCATTGGTTTTTTATAATCCAAATTACGATCCCAATAACCGCCCTCAGAGCTACCATCGTAATGGTCATAATGTTCATGATGTTCACCCAAATTTTCATAATGATGTTGATGATTTGAATTTTCATGATAAATCACCTCTTGTGGATGTTTCCAACGTTTCCATTCAAACCATACACGGGCCAAACTTAATGCTAAGCCGGCAACAGCAATTAAGAAGAATTTGACTTGTAATTTTGTCATAATTATTTTCAATAAGGCATCGATTTTCATTTTAATTAGTGCGCCAATTATTAATAATTTTAAAAGTTGAATTAATTTATGTATTTTTCCCTTCTTTTTCTTCTTCCTGGATACTGTTGGAAAAATTTGTAAAATGATTTGTTTTAGAATTGGTTTTTCATTTTTAAATTGTATTTTTTAATATTTTAAAAAAAATACTTTTGTGGTGCTTGTTTTTTGTGGCATAGTGTTAAGCTGTGCAGAGTAGTTTGTGTTATGTATAGATTTTTGACATGATTAAGCACGAATGAAAAATGTTTAAACTTTCTTTGTAATGAAATTTTACGAGCATGCATTTGATGGGTTTGCAGATGTGAATTTTCTGTTATTTTTTCTCAATACATCTGCCTTGATTGTAACTAACCGAAAAAAAAATTAATTGAAAAGGCGAAGCATTTTTTTGATATCTGAATTTCATTTATCAAGCTATTTTTAGTATCATAGAATTCAAAACTGCGAGTTTAGGGACCGAAGAGATTAGCAAAGTTAAGTTTTTCATTATCTTTATTGCATTAAAATTTCAAAGCCCTCATTATGAGAAATGAGGGATTCTTGCTAAATGTTATGTTCAAAATCCTTATAGAAAAATTTGAAACAGCTAGACAGTGAATTTCAGAACCCAAGAAAGTGAAATTAATTGTCTGTTATAAATTATGCAAATCTACTGACATTGAATAATACTGAATTTAGATCGGATTATTACCAAAAAAAATTGATTTCGAAATTTGGCTAAAGTGTTTAAGTGGATGTAGCTTAAGCTTAAACTCTGTAGCGAAGGCTTCAGAGTTTTCCATTTTTCTTTAGTGATATGAAAAAATTCTTTTTAAATCTATGTGATAGAACCGAATTTCGAATGAATGTAAATAAAATAAAAAATTTCTATTTTTATCTAGTTGGACGCCCTACTTGTAGTGAATAATTTCATAATTTGTTTTCCCATCAAATTACCATATTTTAATTACTCAAAAAATTATATGCTTATTAAGTATTTTGTCACAGTATTAATTAAGAATATTAATTAATTTAAAAAAAAAAAACAGACATCGTTAATTATCATCGTGCTTAAACTATTCAATTAAATATTTTAGCAAAAAGCAATTAATATACTATTTTAGTTAATTAAAATTTCCGAGCGAAAGTATGATTGTATTTTATATTTTTCTTGTTAGATGCAGCAAAAAAATTGTTTTTACAGTTAGACTTATTTTTATTTTTTTAGTTTTTTTCCGAAAATTTAAGTTAAAATGAAACAAATATTTGAAATTTTCAAAATTGAATTCTGTTTCAGACGAACAATAACATTGGCATCTCATCATTTATTTATGCCTTAACAATTTATTTAAATTTAGTGAAACAATTATTTTGCAAAATATTTCTTGAACATTATCGTTTCTTCAAGCGGTAAAGATGTGATTTGATTTATTACATGTACACAGCTTGAAGAAGTCTCGATATAGTTACATTGAAACGTGTTGCAGAATAAATGTATTATTAAACTTTTTTGTTGTGGCTGAAAATTTGATCTCGATTGTTTAGAAGAATAAATTTTAAGGCAAAATTTTATTTAAATATCGTCTTTGTAATAATTATTTTTCTCTTTATAATTTTTCTCAATTGGATTAGTATCTATTTTATTTTTCTATCGCCGAATTTATAATAAAAAATAAATAATGCGAAAATTTCAAATATTTGTTTTATCTTAATTATAGATTAATAAGTATTTAAAAACCAATTTGCTCAGTCATTAGACATTATTTTATTTTTATGAGGTTAAATAAACAAGTTTATTGTATTAAACAAGTTTAACTGTACGCACTAGTTTTACGTGTTTTATTTTTTATTGTACATATTATGAAAATAAAAGTATAATGAAATGTGTTTTTAAAATGTTGTTAAAAAAAGTAGTGTATGTAAATATACATTAATTTGTTAGTGTACTTAGAAAAATTTATTAGGGTACTTAAGTTTAAGTGAGATGTGTTTGTGTACAGATATTTGTTTTGTTAATTAAAAATGTATGCTTTTTAAAAGTGTACATAATGTAAAATAATCCGATGATTTTCTCTTAATTGATTTGAAACAAATTATAAATCAATATTATTTGGTTTTTTTTTATAAATAAAGTTGTCTTAGAAAAAAATTGTGCATTTTGTGTAGATTGTGTCGATTTAAAACTTTATTCGTTTTGAGGGTGCAAAGATTGAAAAAGAAGTCGACACGAGTGTATTTTCCGATTTTTTACGACCTTTATATTGATTGCTTTTAATTAATCCTGGTTCCCTACAACTATTTTCAAAAGTTTCGTGAACGATAATATTGCATGTTTCAAATAACGAACCATGTTTCCAAAATATCGTTTATATTTGGTTTGAGCGAGATTTTCTCATGATTTATATTAAAACTAATCTTATTTGAAAACTAAAAATTGAAGAATATAATTAAAATGTTCGATTTCACCAATTATTTTATTTTAATTTTTTTCTTATCTACCAATAAAATCTCATTTCAATCATAGAGATGAAATTATATTGATAAGTTTAAAAAAATTCACTAATCATTGTTGATTTAACCCGACATAAATGGGCAAACATTCGGGCACACCTACTTATTATGAAATTTTTTCAATACTTAACATAGATTTCAACCAAAAACCTGTTGTATCTCTAAAGTTCAATAAATAATAAATATTAATAAAAAAATAATAAAAAAAAAATATACAAATGATTATTAAAAACCTTCAAAAATAAAAAATAAAAATGACCTAGTAACCTATTCAAATGACCTGGACTTCCTATACTGAAGCGTATATTGTGAATTCAGAATCATGTAAGTGGAAGACAGACGCGCACATATTATATCGGAGGTTTAAATAATTACCTCCTATAGAAAGTTAATATTTCATAATTAAATCAAATAAAAATATGAATGGATTGTTAAATACGATTAGATTGACGACTCATAGATAGACGATTAAAATACCTTTTCAATCGTGTTCAATAAAGGCGATTCATCATTGACATAATCCACTTAAAATCGTTTTTGTACTGGGTAGAGTTTTTTTTTTGTGTCATTATTTTTTAAAGTTAATTTTTTTTTGTGAGAGAATAGGTTTTGTGCATAAAATGTTTAAGTGTAAAAATTTGTTTTATTTTGTGTAAAAAAATGTTTTTTTGGTATTACAATAAAAAAAATACATGGTGTTTAATGTTTATTCAGATGTTGTTGTATGTTGTGGAATTTTAGCATTGTTGTTGTCCTAAAAATTGTCTTCGATTCGTTTTCTTAAGATAATTTTTAAGCATTTTTTTAACAAACTGTTATTATAAACAATTTCAATTCGAAACAGTTAATTATTAACAATATTTTTAATTATTTTGAATGTGAATTAATTTCCGTGCTGTAGTTAATTCATCAAATGAATAAAAAGCACTGCCTCACAGTCTAAAAAAGGTTTTACACAATTATTGTTCCTAGATTATGAACAATGTGTAATATTTATACACGACTGATGTGCTATATTTCATGCACAGACGTAAAAATTACTCTATCGAAAACATAACCACTTGTTTTTTGATCTTTAAAAACTATAGCTTTGAACGAGTGATTATTAAACAGCTGAAAAACTTACTGTTTCAAGAATATAAAATAATAGACACGAACTGTTTCAAATTACAAGTTAAAATTACAAATTCAAGCTTAGATAAGGAATCCAAGCTTAAAATTGCATGTTACTTTATCGATTATATTTTAAACAAATTAATAATTTAAAAATTCAAGCCATGACGAAGTTTCAATTCCCTGTAAAACAAATGCTTTATTTGTTCATGAGTATTATGACAAAGTGAAATAGATGAAATTAGTTAAAAAAATTAACGAAAAACATATCGAAAAAAATGCTCAAAATATCCTTAAGAAATTATGAATAATTTGTTGTATTGTGTTTCGATTTCACTTTGAGTTTATATCTTTTTCTGAACTGGAATTTGTCCAGCATAGACAATCTTATGTACAGTATCCACGGATTGTGGCGCTAAATGATTATGATTAAAAGATCGTCGCCATACGCCCCATCCATTATTCTCTTTCCATCCATGAGACGTATCCGGTTCATAATGGTGATGGGCATCTTCATGATACCAAATCTTCGATTCATGATGATGTTTCTTCAATTCAATAAAGAATTTATATAAATTGATTAATAATCCAACCAATGCAATCAGGAAGAATTTAATTTGTAAATGTGCTGATAACAGTTTCAATAAGAATTCAACTTTCATACGAATTGCTGTGGCCGCTATGTATAATTTTAATAAACCAATTAACTTATGGATTAATTTTACTCGTCGCTGCTTTTTGACCTTTATTTTGGGTACTAATTGCGATAGATCTGGACCTGAACCTTTTTTACCATGGGAAACTAAAGTATAATACAAAAAAAATTTATTAATGCTTGTAATTATTGTTGTAATTTTAATATATAAAAAATAATTTAAAAAAAATATTATATTCTGTTTAATAGTTATCTTTAGATTCGTCTTCATGTTGGTAATATAAGTATTATCAAAGATAACAAATGAGAACTTTGGAATATTTTGAATTAAATTTCGAAAAGGTAATTCCGATTAGCTAATTCATATTGATAATGACTGTATGACAGTCGAAATATGTATTTTTATTATATAAAATTGATCTAGGAAATTGGGGTCAAAATCGAAATTTAGTAGAAGTTTAATTATATTTTCACAATCAAGAATTTAAATTTTATATTATGTCTTTCACATGAGGTAACACCAGATGGTATAGTATTTGAAAAATTGATAGTTTATTATGCTGACTATGCCTACACAAAAACTAAAAAGAAGAATCGACATTATCTATTACACTAACCTTCATTCGCCTATGCTAACAAGATCACCGGGAAATATTGTGATATGACAGAAAATGATCATTATTTCAATATCGATATAATAAATTGTAGCGTCGAAGTACAAAAACGAAAATATAGTGTAACATAGTGAATTTTGATTTTAAACTTAAATTCTAACAAATTTTATTCGATTTTCCTTCTTATCTTCAATGCAATATGTATTAATCAAATTGACGTCTCTGCCTCCCTGTTTGTTTGTTTGCAATAAACTCAGAAACGACTTCTTGGAATTTCATGAAACCTTCACTGGAAGATTCAATTCTTTCTTGGCCATATTTGTGGTCTTTTTTTATTGAGAATTTTTCACTTTGGCTTAGAGCAAAACTTAGGTGTCAAGCTCCAGATGATATCTAATTTTAAATACAAATTAAAAAAGATAAATTTGGAGTAAAAAGAAAACCGAGACTAACAAACTTTTATTAACAGAATATAATAATTTTAAAATAAAATAAAAAAAATTATAATCATACCTTAATAGTAACATATCGATGCAAAACATAAAACGAATTAAGTCACATGTATTTGTAAACTTAATTCAAAACACAAATTAATTAAAAAACAAAAACAAAAAAAATTCATGCTAACAGGCATTACATAAAAACACATCTGTAAAAAAATCTTTTTAGGCATCATCAAACTATTTTAAATAATTATAAATTATCATAACAAAAATATTATTTAAACATGCTACGAACAAAAAAAATGCGATATCACTGTAAAACATGCCACACGCACAAAAAAATTAGTCAAAAAACCGTGCAAACTTTTATTTGCATTCTAATTAAATAGCTACACCTATTAGGTAAGCTAATCATTTTTTTGGTAATTTCAATAAAATAAATTACTAAGTGATTTTCTCTGAATATTAAATTAATTCGAAATAAATGAATAAATGTTTTTTTCGATAAAATTTTTGTTTAATTAGGAGAAAATCAACGGTTATATTTTTTTGGGTATATTTTATGAGTTAAGGAAATAATTTGTTAATAATAAATACAAAATGCGAATTTAAATTCATTTGGAGTATATGTAAATTTATGTTGAATATATCGGAAATCCCAAATAATAAGGGAAAAAACGTGAAAAGTTCAATTCCCAAAAAACAGTCATTTTTTATTCATTTCCAAAGATAAATTAGCAGCATTTTTCATATCTAACAAAAGTTAAATACAATATCTGTTGGATCCTTCCACTTTGGATATAAAGGATTTTTAAAAGAGACACAATTGGATAATAAAATAATAAACATAATTAAATCTTAAGCAGAAAATACTTCGAAGCTTTTTAATCAAAGTTGTCAATAGCGAGATAATCTCTCCTTCTTTGAACTGATTAAAATTAACTAAAGGTTTAGCTTACTATCACTAGGGATATTATAAAAGCTTTCTTTTATTACACATGATCCAGGAATCAAACCTTGAATCTTAACTATCGTAGCTAGTGCGTCTCTATTTCTTTCTCTATTGAATTTATTTATTTATCTTCTATTTTCACTTAAGTTACAGATTTATTAAATTTTTGAGAGTTAAAATCCCTAAATTTAATATAATTTCGTTCACAGTGTGATCAACATATCGTGGACGCAAATCCTCTAACAGCGATTACTGCAGGTCTGATTATAAACAAATATTAGTTTTTATTCCTATTATTGATATCATAATCAACTAGTTTCAATGATGGGATTTTTTTCGCATACTAGAAAAAATAGAACTAATTTTCATTATTGGGAATGAAAAATTTTCAACAACGAATCTTGCGGGTCTTATTTTACCCACATTCAATATAGGTACTTTGATTTTTTGTATACTCCAAATGACTTTATTTGAGAAAAAATGAAAGAAAAATCATTATTTTGATCAATATCAAACAATCATACAAATGCTAAATTCTCAAAATGCTCCAAAAATAATAATTTACCTGCTTTACTGGTACGTTCAGCTACACCGGTACTTCCATCCTCCGATGCTGCATTTGTATCAATATCTTCGTCTTCCTCTTCATCGTCATCCAATTCATCCGTTATCGTATTTACGTCTTTGGTGCCCGTGGTATCCTCTTTATTATTAAAGAATGTACCAAAACTATCCGATAACATGTCCGTTAACTCAGTGATAATTTGTGTTACAGAATGTGATACAGATGTTGGTTTATCTTCTGATTTGGCACGACCACCAGTTTTTAAACTGTAGTAACGATCAACTTCAGCATCGGCTTGTGCTATACAGAAAACAAATCATTTGAAATATATATTATTATGAAATTATTTTTAATATTTTAATGGGTTATTGCTTGTTTTATTAAATCAATGAAGCGTAAATAAATAGAGTGCTTATTATCAAAGAGATGGGCGATTTAATGTTTGTAATCAATTAGATTCAACTACTGTAGATTCAACTGCTAATCTTGCGATATAACGCACAAAATTAGCCGTCATGGGTATGACTTTTAAAGACTAGTATAAGTAAATAAAATTGAATTAGCAAAATTTCAAAATATTATTTTTCAAAATTCCAACGCTTTGTATCTATAAAAGAAGGCTTTCCCGGCTATAATTGTATTGAGAATTTCTCAATATTTTATCGTTATCTATCTTTTGATGAAGTTTTACTGTTATACCTTGCGCTTCCTTGCGATTGAAACAAGTTTTGTCGATTCAAACAGAGCTCCCAACGTCACTTTAGTTGTGGAATAAAAGTTTTTTTTAAAAAAAGGAATCTTCTTGGTCAAAGATCAAATAATTGACGAAAATTGGACAATATATCGAACGAAGTGTCTAGAGATAATATGGAAACATTGTGATTTGAGTTTAAAATTTCATTAAACATAAATATGACCATTCTTTGCATAGTTTTAAGACGCACGTGCATAAAAAAAAACAAGTTTATAAAATTAGAAATTCCAAAGAATTTGGTATCACTTTACCGAAGTGTAAGAGAACAAACATGAATCTGTTTTTAAGTGTTTGACGGTTAAAGCAGATAAGTAATAATTTTCCTCATTGGAATTTCTTTTTGCTTAGACACAAGCTTCCTGTCTGTAAACTAGTTTTTATATTATAAGTGAAAATACGATATTCACTTTTCACATGCAACTTCCTTTTGGAAAGCCGATTAAATTAAATCAAGGGGAACTAATATTTTTTCATACAGATTTTCTGCTGGAGATGTATATCAAATTAATTGCTCCCTTAACTTTGTTAATTTTGGCTGAATTTTGTATTAAACTCGAATTATTTTTTAAATGATATTATTTTGTTTTTAGTAAGAAGGTTTAGATATACCATAGAGTTGATTACTACATATTTTTTTAACTTCAGATGAAGACGAAGAATCGCTTCACGTACAGGATAGTAAATGTAGTTTCTGAAATCTTTAATAATGCGCAAAATATGAACGTTTCAATTTTCATATAAGACAATAGGAAGACATATAAAAATGAGTTTTATTTTTATGAATCGCCATAGAGGAGACCACATATAAATTTTGCAAGAATGAGATAGAAAACAATCTTTGAAGGCTTATATACTTTCCATCTTTTAAATCCAATTAATATCTTTAATCTAAATCTCACCATTATTATCTACAAAGCAATGAGATTTGTAATCTTAATATTACCTAATGCAGTTTTGACTGTGTTTTTTATAAGAAATTATTTCAATTTATTTGTTCAAAAGAACATTGACCCCCTTCCAATTATTAAATTCATAATTTTGTAAAAATACCATTTTTAATTAATAATTAGAAGATTATTAATAAATATAATTTAATATATTTACTTTCTTAAATATCCGTTAGCAGTTGCGAAAGATTTTAATATTTTTGTGTGTGTAAAATATATATTAACATAAATATAACGTAAAACAAGTTCTTATGTGAAATAATACGAGTATATCGGTCAAATTGAAGAATTTATATGTTGTTTTTTTTTTTGATACGGTTAATAAAATTTATAATTTATTCTAATATTTATATTAATATTTATTTAATTTTTGTAGATGAATGCAGCAGACAAGTAAACCACGGAATTGAATTAAATAAATCTCATAAATGTTAGTTAAAATTTTGTTTTATTTTCTATTTATGTTTAATTAATTTGATAACCTGAATGAATACAATAGTATATTATGACGGAAATTTGATTTTCCTGGTGATATAAAGACCGAAACGAAGGCGAGACTTTATGTACCTGAGTAAGGTATACTAAGCGGAGAATGACTTTTGTGATTTGTTGGAGTTTTGCTTTGCTACCGAGCCACAAATATCGCAAGTCACAATAATCGCTTTTCACGAAGTTAAATACGGCCGGAAAGATTGCACTGACGGCTATGGAACTAAGAAAAACTTTTGAACTTTTTACATTGTTATTTATAACGTGTTTATCTTACTACAACTTTTTTTTCAATTAATTATTCATTTTTCGAATTTTGATGCTCCCCCCCCCCCTTCAAATTTGACCCTAGAGTCACCTATGCTCGAATATAACTATATATAGTGCATATATATTCATTCTGGTCATCAGAAAAGGCTTTAGTTGCTAGAAGAAAGAGACGTATTTTATTATGAAATATTCGAACATATCCAATTACATGGAGATCCCAACGGGAGTATAGAACACAAACCCTATTAAAAATATTAAATGTTATATAACCATTTTTGTATATAAATGCAATAAGCCATGAGATAATAAATTTTATGTACATAATAAATTTAAGGTGTCAGATCTTGAGCTTTTGTATCCAGAGCAGCTTTTTTAACGCGAATGGGCGATTATTAGTATGAACTTAATTTAAAGAAGTGCCTGAATATTATTTCTAAATTTTATCAACGGGTGTTGTCACTAAATGTGTTGGTATAATTTAAAATTGAACTAGATGTTAAAACAGTCCTAAATCCAAACTGACAACATCCTACGGCTAAATTGATTTTTTATTAATTAGTATATGTACGTTCACATACGTACGTCAAGACATCACTCAAAAATCAATAAATATCCAAGGGTACTAAAAATGACAAGAGAAAACAATTAATAAAGTAGTCAATTTCATATTAAACTTGATAAAGAGTTTGTGAAACCATTATTGATCAAGAAATCTTATTAATCTTGTAAGATAAATATATTTCAGTGCACTTGACATTGTTTGACTAGTTTTTTTTATTTATTAAATCCGTGTGTTTAGCTATAAATAAAATTTCTTTTGATTTGATTTGTATGATATAAAGTAGATCTATTTAAATAATAGAAATATATTATGGTTGACAAACCATATATGTACAACTTTTATGTGATAATTTCTAATTTATATATTATGAATAAGAATAAATTAATACTAATATTTTTATATTTGGTTGAAACGGAAGTTGTGCTACTTTTTTATTTTTAATTTAGGCATACAAGGATTTTATCTACTTTCTTTTGTTTACATCAATCAACACACCGCAATTATTTATTATTAATAATTAGGTCTAAATTTTTTAATGAATGGGTAATTTAATTTGGTAATACTTTCTTCCAGACGCGGATCCCTAACCATTATTACCAGAAGGTTACTAATGACAATTGAAAAATGTCAATTTATTTACATCGGCGGGAAATATTCAACATTATTTTTTGTTATTACTTATTGTTGTTGTTTACTTACAGGGCGCTTGACATGAATCCAAGAAGTCCGGGTTCGAGTCCTGTTTCGAGTGTATTTTTTTCAATAATCTTTATTTTTTTTTTTTTTTGGGTTGATAAGAGAAATAACATTTTAACTAAAAAATTTATATAGGATTTATTATTTTTACAACCCATGGCATAAAAATTGAGGAAAAATATTTAACGCGAACCATTTTTAAATACATATAAAACTCCACTTCGTTTTAGAAACATATTCAAGATAATTTACTTCTTCTGTTTTATACCTCAGTTTTCATTGACTATATGGAAAAAATTCCAAAGACTAGTTCTAATATTCAAAGATTAAGACAATATTTGTGATAAATTGACTGTCGTCTTGGAGATATTTGTAAATTAAAGTTGAAGCTTATTATGAAATAAAGATTATAGAATTTCCGGCTGGATAAGAAATGGAATATTATTGTATACTAGTTATTACTGAATACTACATTGTCATTTGTACCAATTTTTTATTTTATGTATTTTGCTGCTAATCTGCGGTTTATACGTAATTAATACCCTAAAGAAATGTCATATAAGGTGCGTGTGTTAACTATTAATTAGACCGAAAATGTTCATTTTTAAAATATTTCTACAGATAAATATTTGAAATGATTATTAATACTTTCTTAGTTAATTAATTTTCTTATGTTTACGAATTAGCGGCTTTGTTTTGTTCAGAATAGTATCAGAATCTACCCAGATGACTATCTTCTAAGAAGCGAGTAGGTCATTTTGAAAATTTAAGTTTTCAATTTGAAGTATTTAGAATAAAACGATTCCCGTATGGACGAGAAAAGGATTTCTTAGATCATCTGATGCATTTATTATTAGAGTTTACTAACATATATGCATGATTTACTTAATTACGATATTAATTGAATTGATTCAAGGAGCTAAAATCGTGGAAGCTATAATATTATAGTCTAAATTAATTCGTGTACCTATTTCTCACAACAACAAAAAATTCGAAAATTATACTAGCGAAAACTCTAAATATTAATTTAATATTTAACGCCTTAAGTGCTGTGGAAGAAGTCAAAAAATAATTTCAAAAATACAGTAAATAATTTCATAGTAAATAATTTTAACAACAAATCATTAGCTATAAGTCCTCCTGAATGAAATTAGTGCAAAGGTTGAATATCCCTCCGTGTTGCTGTTAAATTTTAAATTCATATTTAAAATTCATGTCAATATCTAATAATTTAGAAAAAATATTAAAATTAATAATAAAAACTATATCTATTAAGTAATTAATTATGCTGATATTCACTGAAGTCGTTATTAATTATTGAAATATAAAAATGGTATAAAAAACTATATTTTTAAATAAATATATGCAATTTATTTCAATACAATCTTTTGAACTTCAATTATTTATGAATAATATTTCTGGTGAAAGTTTTATAATAAAATATGTGGGCAAGGCTAGAAGAATATCATAGGTCAGGTTCACATAATACTCCTTTAACTGTACTTATTAACCGACTTCAAACAAAAAAGGAGGTGGTTCTCAATTCGAATGTATTTTTTTTTATGTTATGTTATTTTAAAAATTCCAAACATTAATTATCGTTGTATCCCCAATTCACATGGTTATTGACATAATTCTGTCTTTTGGATCTACGTTTCTTCTACGATAGCTGTCTTTTGGGATATAACTCCCAACTATAATGATCGATTTTAATATTGTTGCTTTTTTTTAAGTTCAATATTATTGCAATGCTTTTTACGTTGGTGGGAATGCAGGTTAATAACAATAATCGTAACTTAATGGTCTTTTCACAAGGCTAATGCATTTTTATTTGTTGTTGTCAAAGTCAATGACATACTTTTTTTCTTTGATTTAGTGACAAATTAATAAAGTATTTAATGACCGATTTTAATATTGTTGCGTTTTTTTTAAGTTCAATATCATTGCAATGCTTTTTACGTTGGTGGAAATGCAGGTTAATGACAATAATCGTAACTTAATGTTCTTTTCGCATTGAAATATAAATTTTGTTTGCACAAGACTAATGCATTTTTATTTGTTGGTGTCAAAGTCAATGACATACTTTTTTTTTTCGATTTAGTGACAAATTAATAAAATATTATGCATTTTTTATATATGCATTTTTTTTATTACTGAAATAAACCACATGCATTTTATTCATAGACACAGCAAGAATCAATAAAAATACACACATATTGACATGATAGAAGCAATAAATTTTACCGTTAAATGTATTATGATGCAAGACAATCCATTTATATTAATCAATATTGCTAATCAGTAATTGGGTATTTCAATAATTTTTTATTTTCTATTTTTAAAATAATCATCACTTCAAATTGCAGAATATTTATAATATACAGTTAATAGTTATTGGACCCTGGAGACTTTTAGACTTTTGAAAAGTGTTATACACTCGGCTGTAATTTTGTTTGTAATTTCATTATGGAGAGAATCAAACATTTTGTCCTAGTTGAAACTTTAACGACATTACAAAAGGTTTAAAGACACAGTGTGATACATGTTCGTTACGTAATTTGTTAAATCGCCGTGTTACCGTCATCCCAACTGTTGAATAATGTTAAATTTTACCTCAATGGGCAGTTCTTGTTATCGTATGCGCGATTAAAGTCGACCATTAATGGCTCCTTTTAATGGTCACTCCTGAAAGCTTCGATAGAGATATACTAAGGTAGAGTTAAAGAAAGTTAAAGCATTGCCGCCGTTTCCAGCCAGAGGTTTGGTATTTATGATATAATAAAAGCTGCAGCCAATCATAGACTTATGATCCGATTAATGTATATGGTGGAACCAAAAATTGTATCGGTTAACTTTTCCAGCTAAGAAGCAGTGTACCCTTCAACTAATATTAATTCCGAATTATTACGAGCAAACATAACAATATAGAATTTTTGTTTATAAGCAAACAGAAATCAATTTTTATCATATAATTTAATATAAAGTTCCCTTAACATGAGAATCACAATAACTCGATCTTTTTCTAAGTCTAGGAGACCAAGACTATTTTTCATTTTTAAAATGTATGTGCAAATTTTGTAAAACAGCTCAGTTGCAGAAAACAGATCAGATTCAGATATAATAATTTCTGTATTTCGAAAAAAATTTCGTAAAATATAATTCCCTACTTATAGGAATTTTTTACAGTAGCTTAATATAGTATACGAAAAAAAAACTTCAAATTCGAATATTAAAAATAAGAATAATCAATTTCAAGCTGGTATGGTGGTGCATATAAAACGACACGTCACGTATTCAGGAAAGCGGCCCTGTCAGCATAGTACTAATTTTGAAATTATATTTTATGATATGTGTTAATATTGAAAAAAAAAAATAACCCTTCCTTCGCAGTCGCATAAAAATTTTTCTTCAATAATATCTTTCTACTAATTTCAAAAAATGTACGTTCCTTTTACTCTTATTTTGCTGCCGTGCACCGGTAATAAACGGAACATTATTGATTATTAAATTTAAAATTGATTTGCAATGATTGTCAATTTAGTTAGCATTGATTGATTATCAATTATTGATTATAAATAGTTTTTTTTTATTAATTATTATTAAATTAATTTTTTTCTTTTTAACAATAGTATTAGTTACATTACAACAATATTAATATCTAATGTTTGTTTTTATATTTATTAAGAAGTATGTTATTAGTAAATAATGTTATTATGTCATTAGTGAAGTACAATATTATGTTTTTTATGTTATACGTATTATTTATGATGTGTGCATCTATGTACTAGACGCATTTATGTACAATTATGTGTGTGTAAACATGTAAATAATATGTATTTATGTCTATTAATTAATGATCATACTATATAAATTCACTACATCATTTATACTACACATCAAAATAACATTTTAATAACCATACAGATACACTATAAAAAATTGAAATTATAAATATAAAATGCAATAAATCACACACAATCATATCCTTTTATTATGGATGTCTAGCTAATTTCCTGATAGGATAAGAATCTCGTAGTTTGTACATAAACAAGGTTCGAATATATTTTAGAACTCATCATTTGTTTAAACTGTCTATGTACTAGAAACGCAAATTAATTATTCATTTTACGAATTATCGATATAGAAAAGACTCAGTTAAATGGTGATGCCGGTTTTTCTTTTCTGTAATCTATATCAGTTCTATGAACTAAGAAAGAAATTGAGTCTGATTTTTTCTACTGCTAAATCTAGTATGTTAAATATAAATAAACTTTTCAACACCTTTTTGGTAGATCCTATATGAGGTATGTTTATTTATTTGCGCTTCCACCATAGTTTTAAACTGACTTGTTTCAAACTGAAAAAAAAAACTGAATCTTCTAGTTTGTACACTAAAATCTTTCAAAAAAAGGCAAAACATTCAAATGACATTGAAATTCGTAAATATAACAAGTCAGTATTGCTTAATTCTCTAACAGCGATAAAGCTCGTTGTGCGGCTAAAGGCTATTGAAGACTACATCATTCTTTCAGTAGAAAATTTTGAAACATGAAGATGAAGATTTTGTAATGAAAGATTTTTTAACCATGTTAAAGGATGTTTTTAGCCTCTTAGGTGCTCTTTTTATCACTGGAATATTCGAAATTTATGTGGATGTACAAAAGTACTTGTACAAAATTGATTCACAAAATAATTACCAAAAATTTCCCGTAATTTACTCAAAAAATATAAATGTTAATTAGGTAAAAGTACCGAAAATTAAAAAACCGTGATGAATACGATGACAAAAAAAATAAATTATTTTTTGACAGTTTTATGGACGCGTAAATTTACATAGCACATATCAACTACATGTTAATAAGCCAATGTTACAATGAGTTGATTAAAAATTACTCTGAGAAGCATATATCATATTTATATTTATTTAACGTCAATTTTATTACATTCATTGTAAACTTTAGCTGAGTAAAGTCAACGATGCACTAATGCGTTAAATTGTCATAAATATGTTAACACGTTAAATAGATATAATAATATCGTATGTATATCAAAAGAATGTTTCAAAAATTTGGGTTATACTGTGAAAACGTTTATTATATTATTGTTATGTTGATAGATTTTACAACTTTTGAAGCAAAAGTCGTGACATCGTGAGAAGGTGTTTCAAGATACCGCCACGAGTACATTTACAAAATAAGATTCTTTACATTGACATTTATTTAATACAAATATTGAGCCTAAAAATTAATGGTAGACGCGAATATTAAAATTTTTAATGCAAAAATATTAGAAACTCTGGTAATCTAGGTAAGTTCCATTGAACATAACTGAGTTTCTAGTGGTTTCTGTTGCGAAGGAAGAATGTTTATTTCCTTCTCCGATAAAAGTTTTTTAATAATTAATGAAAATAAAGTCTCCCCATCTACGATCACTGAGAAAGTTTTAATTTTGTTATTTTCAAGAGATATTTCAAGTTTTTAGAAGACATGAAATATTAATGACTGGATAAAAAAGGAACTGATAGAGCTAAACATTGGTTTCTAGCCCTGTGGATCATCTGCGCTTCTTTAACTATAGAATTCTTTTATTATACAGTGCAAACACCATGCACTTTTTCGCTGAAAGTTTCACTCAAATCATGCGCGTTAATGATTTCGAGTTCCAACTATCTTTCTGCCTCTACGATCATTTACTATGTTTACATGTGCAAGGCAAGTTTGTACTTTTCAAGTACTTAAAATATAAACAACAAACTACGTACCCTCCAATACCAATGGAACAAATTTTTATTAAGACTTTCAATTAACGCCGCCTACAAATAAAAGCTGATACGAAAGTTTATATCAGCAAAAAGTTGTAAAGATGGCCCAAATTAGTAACTTAAAATAATATGATGTAAAGGTCACGTTTACGGTGATCGAGCAACTCTAAATATTGTCCCTATTCCAAAATATTAACATTCCTCGGATTTTGGTTTTATAGCTATGTAAATACATTCATACTTACATCGGTGTAGCCGTCACACCAAAACTGCCTAAAAAGGATTCAGCGTTACTGAAAAGGTATATTGATGTAAAACTCAAAACTAAATGTTTTCATTGCAATAATCTCTCTAATTTGTAAAATGGAGTAAAAGGAAAATTCTTACAGTCCCATATCAGTACAAATTTAGGGATAGTTACTTAGTTAAAGAAATTTCAAAGACATTTCAAACAAGAACACTTAAAATTGTCATAGTTGAAAATTCATGTAAAGTTGAAGCCCCGTAGCGACAAATTTTCTAATATTTTACATATCTTAAAAGTAGCAGAGATAAAATTATTTAAATTTTTTTACCACATGGCTGATTATACTTAACAAAACACAAATATCATTTTAAATAAACAAAAATCGCGATTAACTGTAAGACATTATTCAATGAAAACAATATGTTTTATATGATTATTTAAACTCATATTTTCCGTTAATTTATCATCATCACACACTTTCAATAATTTAATTTGAAAAAATCAAACATCTGCTTTCATTTTATAATGAAAAAAAGTCAATAACCACAGAAATTTTGTATTGTTATTTAAAAATTATTTAATCAAAATACAGTATTTGTTATAATCTTAGTTATATCTACGCTTGAAGCTAAATTATTTGTTTTTCTACAAAAATTTTTTAATCAGCTTATGGCATTTGATTGTCTCACTAATGCTATGGAAAAGATTTAATGTAATATTTTTAATTAGAAAAGAAAAAAAGTTTATAAATCTTTAATTAGGGTTATTGACCGGAAAAAATTGAACAATTATTGTTAGTAATCGAAGAAAAAAGTTTTAAAAACTACTACTTACAGCCCTAGCAAGAATATTTCATCATATATATCAAAATTTAGGAACATGAGTATTCTTTCTAAAATAATCTATCAATGCGTAAAACTAATGTAGAAATTGTTTTTATCAAAAATTATAATGGAAACGAGATGGAACTGAAATTATATTGATATGTAAAGGCTTAAATTCAATACAGACTCTTATCTTATTAGTATTATTAGTATATTAGCCAGCAAGTGGCTTAACGCTCAAGCATTGGTACAATTTATCCTTTAGCTTTCACACAAAAGGCTCTAAAATCTCTAAAGCCACAAGGGATAAAAAAGTTAAAATATATGTAAGATAGTAATATCCCTTTTATAAAAGCAAGCAACTTTAACCTGAAAGTTTTTTTGAATAAGTTCAATAGATTGGAGGACTTATACAATATGTAAACATGTTACTATGTAAATTATATCTCTATGGCTGAAATGGAAGCCATTACAAAATATCATAAGAAACACCCCACGCTTTCTTACGATACAATTATTTTTTTCTTAATCACTATTTTTTTTAACTTATATAAATTATTTTCTACTTTTTAATTCAGCTAGTTTTTTATTAATATTATGAATTGTTATATGCGCTTCCACCATCAAAGACTTTTTAGTTAATCGTTAATCCTGAAGATCCTGATTAGGATAATCGGACGTTCATGAGTGTGCGAAGTTTCAAATCAATCCCACGTTTTGAAGTGGGTTAAAATTTACGTTGATAGAACCCGTTACATAGATACATACCAAGCTAATAAAAGCGTGTTAAAAATACTTTTTATTTGGCTTTCAACAGTAAATAATTGGCTTTGTAAGAAAAAAAGGACCAATGACGAAGTCTATAATAATTTTTCCCAAACGAATGTATTTTTACAAATCATTTTACAGGCACACGCAAGGTTCTTTCTCTTTTAAATTTTATTTATGTTAAAATTAATTGAAGAGGTTCGAAAATTAGGCCTCATTAGTTTTAATGAAAATGATATGCAAAATTTTTATTTGCAAACATTTGTAGAAATTGGATTTTAATCAACATCTAACCATATGAATTTGATTAAGTATAACTATTTCCGGTTTAAATACAAGACTCTATAATTATGAATGAATTAAAAAAAACACACATACATCTGCAATTCTCTTGTTAGCAAAAGTGTTACACAAACTCAAAAAATAAAAATAAAAAACAATTCTACAAACCTAGTAATTTGGAACGTTGTTCATCTAATGCCCTCTGCGCTCGATCAAAGAAACATTGTGCTCGATCTTCTTTTTGAAATAAGCATTGCAATACATTCAATATTGCTTTACGTCCATTTGAAAAGACGGACAAATCATCTGGTATATTTCCAGGTAATGCTCGTCCGGCTGATGCTTCCAATCTCGGTGCTCCCGCTGCTGGTAGAGCCGAGGCTGATTCTGTTTTCGTTAAATTTTGTTTTGGCGTTACAATTGTAATTGTACCAGCATTTACACATAAATTACTATGACACAGTAAAAACACAAAACTTAAAAATAAAATTTGTAAGAATGCCGCCATTGCGTCTAAAAATTTCAGACCAGTCTTTTTTACACACAAAAAAAAAAAATCACAATATATAAACACTTATTGACTCTAAAATTCAACAATTACGCTTCTTTGAATCCCCTTTTTTTAAGCAAACCACATTTTTAAATATAATTGTTGCTTTCTTTGCATTAATTAGCGGAATATATTTTATAAAAACTACTCTATAACTGACAATGAATGTGGTGTAACTGACTAACTACTACGTCAGCCTTGACTTTGTGTTGTGCAGAAATAACCATGAACCATGCTTCGTATAATGTTTATATACAGACCCAGATCTTCGTGACCTACTAAAGGCCCACCTTAGTTTGTTAAATTTGTTGTATATATTAATAATATATTTATATATGATGTTTACATGAATGTATTATTCATATTATCTATGTGTTAATTTTTATACAGTAGGTTTAGTGTTTAATTAATTAATTAATATACAAATTTAGTTTTAAGATCTTTTATTGATCGATAATGGTTCAACAAATAAAAATTTAATGTTAATTAATCTGAAGACGTAAAACGGATAAGATGTTTGATACTAAAATTTCAAAAAGAGTCAAACCTAATCCTATTGTTTCTATCATTTATACTCTTTAAAACCTGTTTAAGTAAGAAACAGCAAGATCTATGACAGAAAGTCGTTTTTACCTTTTTTCACTTGGGGATTTCAGGCTGCTTCTTGCCTGGACATCTGTACGTGACAGTGCAGCGTAACGCATTCTTTAATTTCGTGGAACTAACTTTTTTTTTGTTTCAAACTTCTTTAAGTAAGAAAAACCATCCCATTATTAGCGAAAAACTTGTTTAGTGAAGAACCTCCATAAGCGATCAAGAAATTGCGGTCACTGAAGCTTTTAGTTATCTAAATTAAGCTGTTATTTGTTTTGCAGAAAAGTTTTCGATTATGGATAATTTACAATAATTTCAATCAAATAACTACCCTGCAGGATATTTAAATAGAATTTTTCGATTTGAAGGCCACATATCTGAGGTATCTGTCCATTAAAAGTATGATTGGTTAATTCAAGTTCACAAAGAACTTTGGAAAAACCAGCATTATTACGAATTCAGATCAATCTTAACAGCAAAATAATCTAGCAGGTTCCATTTGATAAATATCCAGACCAAATAATTAAATGAGTGCGAAAACGAAGTGCAACAGATATTCAAAAGATAAATCAGAGCACAGAGATAAAAATGAGCACCCGGAGATTCAATTGTTTATAACTCGACAATTTTTGCTCCTAATGACTTCAAATTTTCTGAGAATATTTCTTATAAGTTTAAGTAACAATAAAAAATTTAAAAAAACTTTCTTCAGACCCTCGTCCTCCAACATCACTTTAATTCAATCTAAAAAAATTAGATAAAACCAGCGGAGTAAAAATTGCATTAACAAATTGATCGAACTTCGAACACCAAGACATAATTCGATACCATGTTCAATGAGATACAATAAAATTTTAAAGATTGTTTACCAAGTATTATATAAAAAACTTAATTTGTATTTGTCCTAAAAAATGATGCCGAAAACGGGAGTAGAAAGTCATCTTTAGAGGGTTATATGAATTTGAAATCTAATTTTTGCATTAATTTTATCAATTTACGAAAAGGTCATATCCTAAATTTGAATAAAATGTTAATGTAAACGAAGAAATTAGATGCATTTCACTTGCTAAAACATACAATTAGTCATCTGAATTTATAATTACATTTTGATTTTTGTTTGCAATACAAGTTTATAATCACAAATAGTGCCTGCAGCTTCATACGCGATTTTATCAAATATATAAATTCACTTCTAATCAGATGTCTAATTGTCCTTTCGTGCAGAACCGAATTTGGCACCGCTGCCTGAAATATTTATAACTTCTACATTTTTTCAATATATTCTTGATTTGAGTTTTCACAGAATATTTCTATAATTAATGTGTTTGAATTTTATGAATAATTTGAAATGGCAAAAACTAAAGTTTTTGAAGCACATCCCTTTCAACCCCTTACTCTACTGTATTCTGAATGTATTATGAATCACTTTATCTATTAGAAAAAACTGCATCAAAATCCGTGGCGTAGTTTTAAAGATCTAAGCAAACATAGGGATTAGGGACAGGCAGATGGATTGAAGCGACTTTGTTTTATACTATGTATTAATATATTAAAAACAGATTCGTTTAATAAGACCGGGTCCTTAAATTCTAAAATCCGTTGAAGTGTGAAACATGATAAATGAAAGAAAATAATTTGGGTTAACGTCTGCTAGTGCATTAAAAAACTTGTTTGCATTAAATTGTTTTATACACCTGCATTATGTTTGACCTTCAGAATTAAATTATAACGCATTCAAATTTTTATTCAAATTTTAAAATATCTAAAATTTTGAATTGATATTTAATTTGATTAATTATTAATTTATACAATGAGAACTTGAAACCGGTTAAGTATCCATTATGCATATATTAATTTGTTTAAAAATAGCCTAAAATCGTTTTTAAACTAAAAGACTAAGGTTAAAGTTAAAAATAAATTTCATTAAAATTGATAAGGACGTTTTAAGATATTGTGGTAAAAATTTTTATTTCCGTCTTGAAAAATGTTGACTACTTTAGATTTGATTGAACGAAAGTATTATGTTCGATGAAAAATTTCTCTGCGCTCCTAACATTCCTAAATTATTTGTAACCTTGATCAATTTTTTTTTTAAATTTAGCCCGATTTTGTTTTTTTGTTTGTTTGTTGGGTTATTTCCAAAATTTTCATAGCTATGTTGAAAATTTCTCGAATTGGAAATTCAAGTTGTTGCTAACAACACTCTCGATCAAATTACCTTTCAAAAATAATCCAAAACGATGCATTTATTTAGGAGCTACTACTTTAATCCCACGTCAAATTCATCAAACCCCTATTTTTGGTTCAAGTCAAATTTTTAAAACCCTCTCCCTTCGAGTAAAAATCTATAGCGCTATCGATTTTATCGCAAATGCAGGAACATTATGCAAATTTTGAGATATTATGTGTCTTTAAAATTTTTTAAGCAGCCGTTTCGACAATATTCAAAACGATATTACACTTTAAAAAAGTTCTCTTTCCGAACTAAGAATAAGTTTTGATGTATTGTTATTATTTTAACGTTTTCCACCATTTGATTAAGTTCAGCTGTTTTTTGAGCTCATTCGGATCTCCTGTATAAGAATATTTTTAGAAGAAGTTTAGTAAGTTTATGTCAGCCCCCCTCCCGTTCATTTAAGCGACCACAAAGGTAATACACTATTGGATGAGTTAATATTATATTGTTATACAATCAATCACATTTTTTGAATTTTATAATAATACCTTATAATATATTTGAAATAAAAAGGTCATAATAATAATTTATAGAAAAATTACTTGAATAATGAATATTTTGCTACAATGTACGTTTTAAATGGCCATTATCACAATAAACAATCTAATAAAATATTTATATTGTTGGCTTAACATACATCATATTAAATTTCATCGGATAATATATTTATTATTTAACACAAGCAATAGAGACTTTCAGCTTAAGAATTCTCAAACTCCATGAAATAATCATTTTTTCCAAACCAATGTAGCCTTTTCATGTTTATAATGAAACAAATTTTAAAAATATATGCATATATTGTAAGATGTCACATACCTTTCCCAGTATCTCTGGAACGTTAAAGGTCTTCTAGGGCTTCATTTATGAAAATTGATAGAGTAATTTGCCTCCCTTATTTGCATATATACATTTATATACCTTTTTTACTTTTCATTTAACTGTTAATTAATTTATTCACATGTAATTAAAATGTAGGTCAATTATCTTCTTATTTATTATGCCTGATTTATTGCACTAACATTTCATATTTGATTATTTTCAAATACATATGAAATCAAACCAAGTTGAGACTATTTGCATATACTTACTTCAACATAACACGGTGTTTATAAAGTAGCTATTCCAAGATATTACTTTTTGTCTCAAAAAGCACCACAGTACACTAATACATGACATGTCACATAATCAGTTTTAGTTAACAAGCCATGAGCCCATTATGAAATAAAATTTATAAAATTCGAATTATTTGTTTTTCTACATTTTTTTCTGCCATTTTGTCCATGATTAAGATCTGATCTAGATCTGTCAATTCGTCAATTCGTCAACAAGTTTGTCTTTACCCAGAATGAAGTTAATTATGACGCTAAGGATGAGGTTATTTCAGGTTTTTAAACCATCGACGGCTTAGGTTGGTTGGTTGGTAGGTAAATAGTTTAAAGAAGTTCAAAAGCTTATTGTAATATCCTACATTTGTTTTACCATCTTTTTCGTTTATTTTTGCAGCTCTTCGATAATTATGAACGCTGAGTACCCCCATGCATATACCTTGCACTACATTCATACCGCGATCGGAATAGGTTACGCTTTAATCAACTGAGCCACTAGGCTTGGTCGACGACTTAGATTACGAAAGAAATTATAAAAAAAATTAATTTTCGTTAGGCAATGAATTTCAAAATGTAGTCACATATGTTTAAAAATGAATACTATGATTATCATAAGAATAATCAAGTTGTGTAATATAATAATAAACTAGTTAAGTTATTCATGCATACATATTATAATCTCAACACTGAAACAGTCAGGTAAGTAATAAATGCATGTGCAGTAAGTATTATTTATTTTATTATACTTATTATAGGCAAAATGTATCAAATTATATATCAAAGAGTTTTTCACATCAGATAACACTTTTTTTTATTCCTGATTAATTCATATTAAGTAAACAATAATAATAATATTATATAAAAAATACATTCTATTTATATACAATGTGTACAATGCTGTTTAATTATATTAAGTTTTAACTGCATTTCATTGATTAGAAATATTCCTCGTAATCAACTCCAAAAGAAAAAACTCTTAAAGTAATTGTTCCGCGATTCCAATATATTAAGAAATTGGACAATAAGTATTTAAATGTACAATACACGCAATGCTAAAAGGAAGAAGGCGATTAACCACATCGTTTATGAGAGAATTGCGGTTTAAATTGGCATATTTAATATCGAATTTAATAGAATTAAATGTGTAAAAAACTGAAAACTGAGTATCGTGTGTGAAGGTCCCGCTAGTATAAAATTAGACAATCTTATGTATCTTATTTCAATACAAGCTCATCTACTCCGACCGTGCATATAATCTAAAACTTTTTGACAATAGTGTAGCAAGACAACTACCAAAGTTTGCAATTTCAAATCCAAAGAACTAAGGATGTAACATTTTGAAATACGTAGCCTATACGTACAAAATAATTGAATGTTTGTAACTTTCAGCTCCAAAATACTTTGGAATAAGATTTTGATTTATTAAAACAAAATTTTTTTCTTCCTCCGAGCGGAATGTGTCAACTTTCGTCCCGCTATACTCCACCGAGCAGAAAAATAGTACACACATGGGAGCAAGTAAAGAATGTCTCAGATTTCATGTTCATTCATCCAGAGGCGAAGAGGATTTTTGTTCCCATCAATGTGTATAATAAACTATTTTTCTTCTGAGGGTAATATTTAAATTAAAAGAAGTAACTTTCGAGAGAATCAAGTCGGAAATAAATCGAAAATTATAAACAAAATTGTACACATTGTAGCACGAATGCATAATATATAAGTCAAATTATAACAATCTAGGGTTATAAACTCAATAAATTTGTAGGTTTTATGATTTATGAATATTTATGAATAAAATATATACCTACTATCTTACTATGCCGGAAAATAACTGCAATTTAATTGTCTATATATATATATTGACAAAAAAAAAAGGTGATATATTAATCTAGTTTTTCCAATAGGTGTAAATTACATCATAAGTCAAAGTATATTATATTATAATTATAATTATTCTTATATTATTTAATTAAGTATTTATTAATTACTTTTGATTAGCATATAAGATAATAATTTTTAAATGTACCTATACGTATTCATTGTCTAAAGATATAAAGAATTATATTTATATTGAGTAATTAATTTAATTAATCTTTGTATTGGATCACATAATTACAAAATATTTTCAAGAATTTACACGGCGGATCTTTTCAATCTTGTGATTGATTACTGGTTGCTCTAAAGTTTTTATTAAATTCTACGGCAGACCAGTTAAATTGTGCTTGTAAAATATAGACTAATAGGCGAACATAATGAAAATGTCCTTGACCTATTGAAGTTTCATTTCTCAGCAAGCAAAATTTGTAAACATTTCTATTTATACAAATTGGAACGTATTCCATATCGAATGTATTACAGTTTATGATTTTGGATACCACTGCTCATCAAAGTTATTTAAAAATTCAGGAAAATTTAGAAAGAATACAAAGATCCTATTACATAAAGTTATGTTTGTTGCTGATGCATGTAAAAAGATGTTTTTGCAAATAACTTACCCGTGAAAAACTATTAGGCAGAAATAAAGAGGAAATCTAGACTTCTTCATATTTAAGAAACTATTAACTTTAGAAAAAATCGAAAGCCATTTCTATTTAAAATTTTTGCATATACGAAGATTTAGTAAACATTTTATCGTATAATCTAGATACTTTTTCGAGACTGCACAAAAACTAACAAAAGAAAAAGCTAGTAACACAGCTAAATATTTCAAGTTTCTCGTATTTCTTCTTTGTCAGAAATGGACTTGTTTGATATTATTGAACTACTCAAAAGCTATACTAGCTTTAAAAAGTAGTATTTTTTACATAGAATATTTCGCAAAAGAGAATTAAAAGCTCAATTATTCTAACAAATATCGCGTGCGAAGTCGGGTTGAGTAACTGATAGCTTATCATTCAAAGGTTACAAAAAAACTTTCTAAAATTAATGTCACCAAAGCTGTACCACATTCAATTTAACGATTTAAATGCATAATTAAATAAATAAATACTACTAAAAACAATTTTTTATGATGCTGGTAGTCTACCAATAGATAATAAATAATTTTCATTTCATTTATTTATTTAAATAAATAATTAATTAACTAAAATGTGTCGGTAATTATTGACCTTAATTTTAACTGATATATAGGCATTTATAATAATAGCCGGATATTTTTAGTTGATATTATTTTTTTTTAAAATCTATTCTTTATACGTAGATATATGAATTAAATTTTTAATTGTGAAGATTTTTATTTCTATTATTTTGGTGTTATAAAAATGTTATTAAAAATAGCAAAATCATTGTGTCCTATTGTATTTGATTTGTTTAAAATACTTAAAAATGTTTGAAAGTGTCAAGTATTTCACATATTCTTGATGTTTATTTCCTGAGTGGGCAAGTTTGTGAAACAAGACAGTCATTAGGTTTTTTGAAAATTGAAATTTATCTTTGTTCTAGAAACACACTAATTTTAAATTTGCTTAAAAAATACAATTGAGCTCATTTTGCTAAAATGCTTAACTATTTTGCCCGCTCTACTAGGAAACCAAAGCTTTTTAGTAAAGAAAGCTTTTTTTATTCCAGGTAATATTCGCAACTGTATACAAGATTTTATCACCTTTTTATCTCCGTGGGTATTGACTTTAGGAAAAATATTAATTTTATTAAAATTACTTTAATTAAATTCATATCAATATTTACAGTAAATCATACAGATTTTGGGATATTTAAGAATACATATTTTAAAAATTTTGCTCAATGCTCTTGCTTCAATTATTCAGCCTTTCTTTTTTCAGGCCAGTATGTTTACCTTTACCACCAACGTTAAAGTTTTTCCAAGGTTTCAGCTCTTTGGTCTAAATACAACTACACTAGCAGGCCACTTTGAGAAACAGTATTACTTTAATTGTAATTGCAATTGGCGAATGACCTAGACGTTATTTCTCAAGATTTCTCTTTCTGTTTTATTTTATTTAAAATTTGCAAATCATTGTGTCCCATCCATTGTTGAAAAAGATAATTTTTAATAAAAATGTCTAATAATAGACGTGTTTATTTATTTAAGATGAATATTGTTTATTTGATTACTTGTACTAAATTAAATGTACCTATAAAAATAATTTTTATAGATTTTTATGTTTACTTATTTATCTTAGCACTTTTTAAGATTTGTTTATTATTATATTTTTAACATTATAGTTATTTTTAGAATATATATTCTATTCGCACCGTTCATGAGTTTTATTTAATAACTAATTTCCTTCACAAAGTAGACTTCAAACATCAAGATTCTAAAAGATTCTACAAGCTCAACAAGCGCTAAATTGAATAATTATAGAGATGAAGAATTTCATCATGTACAGGTAGTGAAGTTAGTATTTTTAAATCTTTAAAAATACATAAAATATGAACCGAATACTCAAAATAAATAACGTTACCAAATCCTTGAATTTTACAGGATTTTAACGTCTCCAGAACCATAAATTGTTCAAATTAAAATGAATTTTATATTTCTTAACTCAAATTCTTGCTTTTCTACATTTTGAAATGAGAAAATTGATGTTATCACAGATTAATTTTTATTTTAAATTAGTTCAATGTTATTTTTGTGTCTGTTATGTATCTCAAAGAAATTGTATTAATAAATATAAAAGAACTGGAAATGTATTTCCCTGCCACCTTATAAACACAGTATATTGTAATGTATATAACCTGTTTTAAAAATTTCAAAAAACACCTTTCTCATAGTAATATATATTTATATCAAATATCACAAGATTCATCATAATTGATTTAAGTACTAGGATTCCATTATGTCGCTTATTAAAGTACCAGGTGATTCATCTCTTTTAATGACAGTAAAAGGTTATTATGTGTTTGACACTGTGTTTTTTTTTAGGTGTATATGTGATTCTTAAGATGCAAATTCTGATGATAAAAGATGTGCACGAAAAGCTTAATAATTTCAATTATCCCATCAGCACTTGCGTCAGCCGCTCCATAATCTTTAGTCGCGTTATGAGAAATTTTCTCACGCGTTCTGTGCATGTGTCAAATATTTCGTGATTACGTGATTATTGAATTGGAAAAAAGATTGGTTGAAACAACAACTGACTGAGTTAATTGTTGAAATACCATCTTAGACAGTGTTGAGTACGCAATCGTTTGTTTTTTTATGTCATATAAGTAAAGAAAGATGCCAGTATTAGATAGTCACACATACTGATGTTCCCATGTAATAAAAACTATGTAATTTAGGCCTATTTTGCTCCATCACGGGTAAGCAGTGATGTTTAAGATAAAATATTTCAGACAAAAGTGGTTTATTGCTGTTTATATGGACCATTTTTCATATTTAAACTTTTGTTCTATCTCTTACAGTTTACACGATGGGTCCTACCCAATACTCAATTGGCCTATTTCGTTCATTTACAAACTACACCTCACTTTTTACGACCTCAGTACGCTGTACAAATTTCAACTTTAATTCTTTTTTCTTTTTTGAGTTATTGTGTTGACAGATAGACGGATAGACGGGCAGACAGTAAGGAAGCACCTAATGAGTTTGTTGTTTTCTGGTCAGACATTTTTACATACCCACATCCAATATCAAGTGAATAATTAGTCAATGTTGTATTTTAATAAATTATCCATTATATTAAAAAACTTAACAGCTACCATATTTAATATTTTAACATGTAAATATTAAAAGTACATGATATTTAATAGGTATATCCTATTTGATTACATTAAAAGGTATTAAGATACTTACTACCATTCCATCTTATTAACTAACTAATTATTATAAATGGTAAAACAAATAAAAATATCACAAACAACAAATATACCTACTACCTGATACCTAATCAATATCTATTTATTTATTTATTGATTTAAATGTTTGATGTAAATATAACAATCACTTATAGATTAGATATCCTATCTATATTTACATTTATCTGTAGACATACGTGATCATCATAAGATGTGAGATGAAAATTTCTAAAAAAGAATTAGATTAATAGATTATAGTATTATATCCGTCTTCACTCGTGTATAGGTACTTGCACATATGTAGGTAATATCAATAATTCACAGGTCTGCTGAATAGAAGGTTTTTGTTAAATAATATGTTTATAAAGGTACTGAATCTAAAAATAAATAATAGTTATAAAACTAAAAAACACGCCTTTGTAACTACGGCTATCGTAAAAAAGCGTTGGGTACTAAATTTCAATTATTGTAAATATTTTATAGACAGATATTGGTAAAAGTTAAATCATTATAAAATATCTTAAAAAGCACCCCACGTTTTTTTATGATAAAATGATTTTTGTGAATTTAAAGAAATTATTTTCTACCATTTAGTTCAGCTAGTTACAAAAGCGTGTTTTTGAGTTTTTTTAGACTATTGCTTATTTATCAAAAATTCAGTATAAATATGGTGGGAGCGCAAATAAATGTATATATTTTCAGATATGAAAATCGTGAATCCTGAAAATCTTAATCAGAATAATTAAATAAACTTATTAAATTATTGTATTGTCATCGGTCCTTGAAAAGTATACCTAATTTCCAGTTAATCCGACGTTTTGAAGGGGTCCAAAATCATGTTTCCGTTACTGACTACCATACTAACAGACGTATGAAGCTTATAAAAGCGAGCTAATAATATCAATTTCTTTTCCAAGACTTAGTTTTCAAGGAACCTAATGTCATGGCGGTTGTTTTTTATTGGTTGAATTTGAATTTTAAGTTTATTCTCTTTTACACCCGTTTTTTTAAATCATGATATTGTATTGCCATCTAACTTAGACAAGCATTTCCTGCGTAATTCAGTTCTCAATCTCATACTACGTTGCAATGTTTAAAAATCATGTATTACATAAAATATTTTGAATCATTTATGACCATAACAAATATTCAGTTCAGATTTCAGTCTTTGATTCTTGAAATAATGATGCCCAAAAATTAAGAATCATTTATAGAAGAAACAACACACAATTGCCATTCATTTCATCACTTTAAATGTATTTTACGGAAAACCCAAGTGTCGTTTGTCATAATTATCTTTGTAGACAAATATTTGTCTTGCTTTTAACTAATGAATAGTAGTTTTCTAAATTAGTCTTACAAAAATTTGCCTTATTACATAATAAAGCAAACCTAACTTTAAAACACTTCAATATAAGGTTTATATGTTCAAAACGCAAACTTTAACAGCTTAAATCTATAAATTTAGCATCGCAAGAGGTACTAAAAATTTACCTACATATAAAGGGCATTATTGAAAATGCATATACACCTTTCAAAGATGATTCTAAGAAAACGTGATTTTTTGGGAACGTTCTAAAAACGTTTATAAAAATGTTAATTTACAAAAATTTATACAATACCAAAAATATGTATCTATATTATATATAAATACGTGGAAATCTATAATTGGTGATGAAAATTTCTAAAAAGAATTAGATTTATAGATTATATTATTATATCCGTTTTTACTCGTGCACTGTACTTATAGATAGGTAAGTGATATCAACATTGATTGGATACATTAAATAAGTTAATAAAGATCATTAAAATAATAAATACTTTACAAATGACCTTTATACATATCTGTCAGAGTGAATAATAACACATGATTTATATAAAAAATTATTGGAGATTTTATTAGCGAAGTTCATAGGCGTTGGTCTGCATTTGTGTACAGAAAATATTATCACGGCCAATGATTATAAAAATTGCCAGTTCTTCGTTCGCTATTATTGAAAAATGATGGAAAATTCATCTACCAGTCATGCCTAGATCAATGTTGGAAATTCACTGAAAAATTATGTTTTACGAGACTGACGTTTTTTGTTATATTTATTTCAAATCAATTAATTTTTGAAAATGGGGTAATTTAAATAATAATTATCTAATTGCTGAAAGTGAAAATTTGGGCTGGCTCAGAGAGATATTCCCTATACGTGAACTCTAAGACACACTTGTTTTTTAAAGCACTCATTTTGGTGAAAAATTAATGTCTGATGCAGAGGAAACATTTATTTGGGCAAATTTGGATTCAACCACGATGATATTTTAAGATGAATCAATCTCAATCTTTCCGATAAATTATTGATAGAAAATTAAACATTTAAACATTTCATACTTGGATACAAAACTAATTTAGATGTTTTTCTTCGATTTATTAATAAATATTTTTGATTAATTGAATCCAAACATTTTATCTTTTGTATTGATTTCAATCGTTGATTGTACTTAAAATTATTTTTGTATTCGATATATTTTTAGTGCAAAATTTTATTAAAAAATGGTCAAACAAATAAGTAATAAAATTAATTTAAAAAAAAAAGAAAAAATCACTTTTTTAATGATAATTAACAAAAGATAAAAATTAATATAAATTAATAAGTGTCTCATTTAAGAAATAATCACATTATTTTTTATACCTTGTATACATGAAATATATCGTAGTATATTAAGTTTAGTCCCAAGCTTGTAACGCTTAAAAATATTGATGCTTCCAACAAAATTTTGGTATAAGTGTTCATAAAATCACCGAATTATTCCATTACCAGTCGTCTGTCTGTCTGTCTGTCTGTCTGTCTGTCCGTCTGTCATCACGATAACTCAAAAACGAAAAAAGATATCAAGATGAATTTTTGTAGCGCACTCAGGATGTAAAAAGTGAGGTCGAGTTCGTAAATGAGTAACAAAGGTCAATTGAGTTTTGAGTCCGTAGAACCCATCTTGTAAACCGTTAGAGAACAAAAGTTTAAATGTATGTTATGTTATCCTCATAAAAGATTAAACAACTTTTGTTTGAAACATTTTTTCGTAAACATCACTGTTTACCCGTGAGAGTGCAAATTATACGCAAATTGTATAGTATGTATTATATACGAATATCAGTTATGTATGTGTAATCAACAGTCATCAACACTGTTAATAAATGATATTTCAACAATTAACTCAGTCAATTGTTTGTTTTCACTTGTTAAATTATAAATCTTTCTTCCTTTTTGTAATAAAAATGCAAAATTAATTAACATACAGGTTGCAAAATTTATAATCTTAGAGTGAAACAGTGAACGTTTTTTTGGTTAGAGTGTTATTTTTTTTTTTTTCATTTTTAATTACGAAAGTGTAGAAAATAATTACATTTTAAAATTACAAATTTCAAAAATGTTTTATATCCCAACGCCCAAAAAGATATCGCCTCACGTTTCTAGAAGTGTATTTATCAATGATAAAGTATGTTTATTGGCAACGGGACTATTTTATTTAAAATTTTGGAATGTTTCCACAATATCATCAGACGCTATGCAATTAGTGTCTACCTAAACCAGCTGACCGTTTCGCATTAAAATCGACCAGACACGATCACCTGCTTTTTAAAAGCAGAAATGATTCAAGTTACAGAGTTGTACTTTGCCTGACTCGCTAAACATAATTGTTTCCTGAGTAATGTTTCAAATACTATCGGATGGTAGTGAATGAAATAAATTTAGCAAAGCTATTCCGTTATTAAATTGAAACTCAACTATAACAATAGACGGTAAATATTCATATATTAATATAAATTTGAATAAATGTGATTCGTTAGTTTTAATAATTATTAGGACTTGTCTTGCTTTTGTTATTCATTGTAGCCTGATTAAAAATTAAACAGACTTAATATTAAAATAAATATTTAAAAAAATAATAATAATTTGAATAATTCAAGAAAATTTAAATAAATTTTAAATCATCCTTTTCAACAGTATTTTTATACCATGTATATATGAAATATACAGAGTATATTAAGTTTAGTCCCAAGTTTGTAACGCTTAAAAATAATGATGCTAGGAAAAAAATTTTGTCATAGGTGTTCATAAAATCACCTAATTAGTCCATTTCCGGTTGTCCGTCCGTCCGTCCGTCCGTCTGTGGACACGATAATTCAAAAACGAAAAAAGATATCAAGCTGAAATTTTTACAGCGTACTCAGGACGTAAAAAGTGAGGTCAAGTTCGTAAATGAGCATCATAGGTCAATTGGGACTTGGGTCCGTAGGACCCATCTTGTAAACCAATAGAGATAGAACAAAAGTTTAAATGTAAAAAATGTTTCTTATCAAAAATTTAACAACTTTTGTTTGTAACATTTTTTCGTAAACATCACTGTTTACCCGTGAGGGCGCCAATTAGGCGGAAATTTTATAATATGTTCTATAATTGATTATCAGTTATGTATCACATGACTGTATATGTAATGTGATAAAGAAATCAACACTGACTATGCATGGTATTTCAACAATTAACTCAGTCAATTGTTTGTTTTCATTTGTTTATTCATAAATATTTAAACTATTCAATAATAAAAAAATTACTAAAATTTATTTAAACGAATAGGCAGCTCTACTTTGCGTATTCCATTCAAAATTATTAATTATTCCAAAATTACAAGTATTGGTTTTTTCGATTTTTTGGAATTTTTTTAAGGGGGCCTTTATACAAAATCGAAAAAATCGAGAAAATTTTTTTGTCTCTGATGTTGATAAAACTCTGTTTATAAGATAATTTTTACCCAAAAAATTCAAAAATGGTATTAATATAACGGTTAGGCAACTAGTTTCGGAGATATCGAGCCAAAATATGGGATAATGGGTGATATTTCAAAAACTATGCTTCCAATCATCAAATGAATACGATTTTTGAATTTTTTGGGTCAAAATTACTGTATATACTAAGTTTTATCCAAATCAGAAATCATAAATTTTTTTCGATTTTTTCGAATTTTTTTAAGGGGTACCCCTTTACAAAAATCGAAAAAATCGAAAAAAAAATGTTGGCTCCGATTTCGATTAAACTCTGTTTATAAGGTAATTTTGACCCATAATTTACAAAAATCGTATTTATATAACTATCAGGAAACTAGTTTCGGAGATATCGAGCCAAAATATGGGATAATGGGTGATATTTCAAAAACTATGCTTCCAATCATCAAATGAATACGATTTTTGAATTTTTTGGGTCAAAATTACCTTATATACTAAGTTTTATCCAAATCAGAAATCATAATTTTTTTTCGATTTTTTGGAATTTTTTTAAGGGGTACCCCTTTAAAAAAATCGAAAAAATCGAGGAAATTTTTTTCTCACCAATTTTGGTAAAAGTCAGTTTATAAGGTGATTATGACCCATAAATTACAAAAATGGTATTAATATAATGGTTAGGCAACTAGTTTCGGAGATATCGAGCCAAAATATGAGAAAATGGGTCATATTTCTAAAACTATGCTTTCAATCAACAAATGAATACGATTTTTGAATTTTTTGTGGCTGAACTACAAAATTAAGTGGAGCCCTACACAAAATAAGTTGTGAGGAATGCACCGAACTCCAGGAGTGTCCTTTACACATGAAAATAATGAAAAAAAACCCAAATATAAGATACGTCACAATGACATTAATCAAAATTCAGACATGCTCAATATAAAACTTTTCGTTGAAAACTGAACTCAATGATCCTCTTACTTTACATAAGGAAATAAAAACAATGAAGAATTTTAGAATAATTTTAGCTTCTGTATATCATGCACTAATTCATATTCACACTTTCAATTACTATAACATTTGAATAAATTCATGCAGTATGTTTGTCCGATTCAATTCAAAATAAATAAATAGTTAAACTTTAGAATTATCGCTCTTTATTACAATAAAAGTATTTTTTGTAAAATAATGTCGATTTAATGTGTCATTTCCTTTTAGTACTCACATTTAATAATAAAATATTATTATTTTAATTAAACACGTCGATATTGAAAGTGATAAATTAGATAATTTCAACATTTATATGGTAATTTATCTATCAAAAACCACTTATCACTTTTCCTTATTTTATTATCATTATGTATATAAAGTTAACATATATTTATTGGAGTTACTCTTTTTACCCGACTGCGAGACGTAAAGAAGCCGTAATGTGTTTTTCAGTCTATACGCATGTATGTATGCATGTGTGTTCCTTACCTAAGTTAGCCGATCTTGATAATTCTTACGTCAATAGATTTGTATTAATCCCGCGGGTGCCTGGAGATTTGTCACCAATGTAATTTGGCAAACATCAGACGCCATATTGTGAAAAAAAATGAAATTCTTCGAACTATATTAAGTGCTATTCCTACAAAGTTGGTAAAACGACCCCTTTCGAGAATTATTGAATAGTTTTGAACAAATCAAAATAAGTTGGTATGCCAATATTGCAACAATGTTTGTTGGAATAAACGAACCAAAAATATTTCGACATTATACATATCTCGAATAGTTTGGAGAAATAAATAACATTTTCTTAGGGGGATCAATATAGGACACTTTCCCCTAAAAGCATCGATAAGTTGTTTCCCTTTAAATCCAGCAATTGTTATTTAAAATAATTTTTCAGGTTTCATTAATAGAGATATACCTAAGGGCACTTGGGTTTCGCCTTATAATGACACTATTATAGACATCTAACATCGGAATGAAACATAATTTTGTATATTGTTTTGGGTCAAATAAGAAATCTTAATAATGCCTGTATTTGTAGTAGCTTGCTAATTAATCTAACAACACAGTAATTATCAATTTTCTACGAATAATTAATAAACTGTTTCGTGTACTTATCACTGTGGATGCGGGTATAAAATTTTCTTAATTGCAATGTCAAATATGATACACTGTAAAAAATAATTATTAGATTGTAGTAAACGCATTAACTTAGCTGTTTATGTTCTAAGAACAAGTTAATACTTCTTGAGTCAAAGATCTCATTTATTAATTCAAGAAAATTTATCTGCATACAAATTTCTTGAATATTTATTTGCTATCAAGGTTCAGAACGTCATTTCTTACAACTAATATTTTATTTACAGTGTACGTTTTTAAAAATCTTTACTTTGTTTTTATTACTTTTTTATTATGAACAATTATACTAAATTATGTACCCTCAGCTCCTTACAGTTAGAACGAGAAAGTATTCTGTCTACATTATTAATTTTTAAAATATTTTGATAAAATAGTTAATTGAAAACTATCCAACTTAAAATGATAAATAGCTAAGTTTGTTTATAGTATACTAGTCGAGTAAATAAGGAGTGTGGACTAAATTATTAATTATTAAATAAATACTTATCCAACTAAATCAATGGTAAATCCAAGTCTAAGAAGGTAGTCTGATCTATCCTTCTCTCGGTACACCTATGACTATCTTTTTAGTTTAAAAAAAAATTAGTTTAATTATCAAGATGATAATATTTCAAAATTTGTCGTAGGTCGATTGTTTTGAATGCTATTATTATACGCACTCCCAATGGGCATTATAGGCGTATTTTAATTATTTGAGCCAAATGTTTTATTTAAAAAAATTAAATATCCATAAATTAAATGGTTCAGTAAGTGAGTTATAACTTTTATTACTGAATTATTACGCCTATAGATATTCAATCATGTCATTTTTATATGTATATGTATACATATATGTTTTACATATTTAAGAAATAAGTGACCTAATATGAAATAATTTCTTATTTTTCTTTTATACGCGTGGTTTAAAACTAGGTTACAAATCGGTCAACTTATATGAAAACTGATCGCAAGTTTATTTACACGTATAATCCGTAGGTAAAAAAATAAGATCCATTAGAAGCAAATTTATATTCGAATGTGTTTTGTCGTAAACCAACATTTTCAATTTCAATTCATAGAAATTTCAAACTAGGTGCTACACAAATGCAGATGTATGTCTAAAATCAGTTTTAAAATTATTAAAAAATGTTATCCTCTACAGTTCAATAGAAAACTTTTCTTTATAGTTTCGAAATTTACTCAGAAATTTGTATTACCACTTATCGCTTTGTATTGCGGATGGAAAGGGTAAGAAATGTTATCCCCAAATTTGATATCAAACTCAGAAGCGTATTAATTTTAATAATTTGTTCACAACAAATCTAATAAGACCACTTGGAAGTTTGTTTATTTCTCTTGAAAATGAGCTTTCAAATTATCTATTGAGTTTTAGCTGTTTATTTGTTATTTTTTGCATTTACTAGTTATGAATAATTAGATACAATTTTTAATAAATTATTTTTAAAGATAAGATAATATGATTAACAACATATTCAAAACTTATTTATTTAAATGCGTAAGTAAAGTTTTACTTTTAATATTTCTCTAATTATAATTTTAAGCCAAAAATATCATAATAAACTAAAATAATATTTTCTAAATTTATTATTTGACATAAAAATGTATTCAACCGACTGACTGACGGACAGCAGATATGTATCTTAACTTTTATTTTTGATACATAAATAAATTTATATGTGCCTAGAATTAGAAAATTCAACGGTAACAATTTTTATACCCTGTATATATGGAATATATTAGAGTATATTAAGTTTAGTCTCAAGTTTATAATAAAATTTTTGTATAGGTGTTCATAATTTAATCATCTAATTACTCTTTTTTTCCGTTTGGCAATGTGTACATCTGTTCGTGAAATCGATAACTCTGAAAAGAAAAGAGATATCAAACTGAAATTTCTATTTTGAAAAGCTGTAAAAAATTGCACTTGAAAATTTTTTGTATTACCTACAAATACATTGAAAAAACATTTACCAAAATGTTGTAAAATATATATTTACAAATAAGCGGTGAAAAATAAGTAGGTAATAAGTGATGAATATTTGACCCACCCTATAGATTTGGTTATTTGATAACAAAGATTTTACTATTATTTTATCTATGTTTGATAAGATATCGCACTAGGAACATAAAATAATATACGTATTTGATGATTATATGGAGGTGTACATATAGCCTACAAAAAATTTTATATTATAGTTTAGTGACAAATCTTTTGCTTTGATCTTATAAAAAATTAAATAAAAAGATTTTGTAGGTGTTTAAATAAAATTATAGACATTGTAAGTGTATGAGTCATCAATTAATCATGTTTAAGAAATTTTTCATTGACTTGGTTCCATTTTATCAAAATAAAGAGACTATGGAATGAATTCTTTAGTCATATTTTCTCCAAAAATGTAGACTTATGTATTGTATACAAAGTCAATGAGGAGGGGTCGGTCGAGGTGTGCTATAAATGCGTTTCAAGACTCCTGGAACTCATGTTCTTGATGCGCATATATATAAAGGATTTTTGGTGGTGCCAACTTCCTGGATACCCTTTCCCCTTTTTTATGTCGAAATAATATATTTTAGGGGTTGTTATGGCACTTAATCTTAATCTTTCTGTGCCAACGCACTGAGGTCAAACAGGATGTTTTCCTCGTTCAACTACTCTAATAAGAAAATTAGATCAGACCAAACTCTCACTAAATTTTTTGAATTATTGTCATCGTATTGATAATAAAATAATTATTTAGTTTTGTGGTTTTAAAATGTGTGATATTTTCAACTTTTTGTTATTATGACATGCATGAAATGAAATTAAAATTTAACAATTATCTCAATTTAAATAATTTTATTACAATTGTAAGTTAAGTTTGACCGCCTTAATTAAAATAATTATTTAAAATAAAACAATTATAAAATAGAATTATAAATAAAATACTTACTTTATACGTAAGTTTACAATATCTGCAAAAGTATAGTAGTAAAAACATAGTATTAAAAATTGTATTTTATTGATACCTTGTAAAAATACTATGTGAAGCAAAATTAATCGAGAATATTCGCGAATAAATTTTGGTTGCAATTTGCAGAATGTTTCTTGACTGTGTATAAACACTTAAAGAAAATATTCTTGAGGCAATTTTAATAAAAAAAAATTCATGTGAACATATGTCTGCAATGGCGTTTATTCCAAGATACACGGTGGATATATGTCTCCTAAATTTGTGGTCAAACATGCCTCCAGATGTGTAAAATGTGGACCAAATTTCATCATATCTGTGATAGTTCAGAAACTGTACAAAAAGATTTTTTTCTTAGAACTTAAAACCCTCAGAAACAAAGCGATATGATTTACGAACTTTTCTTCTGCATATACTTTGAAAATCGTATTATTTAATGGTCTCTTGTATTTCAAATTAGATCGCGAAAATCAGAAAAGTAGTTCTTTTATTTCGAAAACTGACACAAAACAATTTCAGGTAAGTTTTCAACATTTGCTAACTGTTTCTCTTCGTTTCATACTCAAATTAAGAAACATCCGGTATTCAATCTTTGTATGAAATTTCAGACATGTACAACCTAGTCGTGCTGGAGGAAATTTTTGAACATCAATTGTTTGCCAACTAATAAACTTTTTTTTAACGCACTTACGAAAATGCATCCCTATGACAAAAAATGTTTATGGATTGTATAGAGCCAAGATAGATCACAAATGTTATAATTTTGAAAGAAAATCGATCTCAAATCGTTTTTAGTTTCCAACCGACTCATAATATTTTCCAAAATATTATGATTACTTTTGTGGCGTTTTGTATTTGTTCTAGA
The DNA here is from genome assembly GCF_905475395.1 of Chrysoperla carnea. Taxonomy (NCBI): domain Eukaryota; kingdom Metazoa; phylum Arthropoda; class Insecta; order Neuroptera; family Chrysopidae; genus Chrysoperla; species Chrysoperla carnea. The sequence continues at coordinate 21,715,891 of NC_058341.1, forward strand.
ATACAATTGGTCTTGACAGGGAATAAAATTGATAGAAATATTTAGTTTCATATCACAATTTTTTTTAAACAATGAATATGTACCGCTAATAACAACAATAATAAATTAATACATCACTAATATTTATATTACTTAGCAAACAATCAATTTATTGAATGAGTTAACAATTTTATATTTATCATTGGCCGGGAGTAAATTGCGTGAACTCTAAAGACTGTATAGAATCAAGAAATGCGAAGATTAAACTTGCCTGCTTTTTTAACTGCTTTATTTTTACCTCTAATTTTTCACAGTTACCCACGGTGATGGGTTACATTTTTAAGATACTTATCCCAATTCTAAACTTTAAACTCAGCCTACTACAAATTGACAAACTTGGCCGATTCTTAATATATTTTTCTAATAGTTTTTTTGATATCATCTCTGACGCTAGGCAAAATATTAAGAATCGGCCATATTTGTCAATTTGTAGTAGGCTGAGTTTAAAGTTCTGACTTTGGACTTAAAAAATGTTACCAGTCACTCTTTATGACTGGTGCTAAATTTCAAATTGATATTTCTATAAATAATGAAAATATGAGGATGTCTTCATTTTAAATGCTACACACTCTAGGATGGTCAGATTTTGCATAAAAATCACTTGCCATGAGAAAACCACTCAGCAATATGTGAATAAATTTTAGTAAAATTTTGCTGTTTATAAAGTTCGTGTAATTTACTTAACTTATTTTTATATAAACTTTTACTGTAAGGTAAGTCTTTTGTACGTGTCAAGTCAAAGGTGTAACTCATTATTCATATCTCCCTTTTTTGTTTTCAGCATTTTATTTATATTCGAAATACATTGTCTAGATTCATTATTAGATAGAGAAAAAAATCAATTTATTTTAAAGATCATCTAAAGATTTTCGATTTTTTTTTTTAATATGATGCGTGAGAATATTTTAATAGTATAATTTTTTTGTTTCAAATCATTACAAATCTGTTGAGAAGATCATGATCAATATTATTAATTACTAGATTCACGGATAAAAAATAAATAATTAAGAAAATAAAAATCCGACTGTGTTAAATAAAATCTGAAAAGAAAGAAACAAATTGTGATTCAAGACTCAATTGACCACATTGCTCATTTACAAAGTCACTCTATTAAAATTTCAGCTCGATATCTCTTTTCTATTTTACAAACTTGGGATCAAATTTAATATACTTTGCCATATATATTTCATATATACAGGGTATACAAATATGTAGCGATTATTAACTACTACTTGTATTCAGTGTATTCAACGAATAAAGACCATTTCGGTACATCCTTTATTATATAAACCATGATAGTTTTTCTGCGATATTGTATAAAATAATTGAAAGAAATTTTTATCTTGTTAAACTTGTATTTTACTAAGTAGTGTGATTTGTATGTAGGTAGGTAGAGGCTCAGAAGGAAGAAGATTGATAAATATGGGTATTTTGAACAAGTTTTAGATAATATGAAAACTAATATATTTTCTACTTTCTCGTTATAATTTGATGGATTATATGTAGGTATTGGACACTGCAATACAATATTAACTTCAAGTATTATATATATATTTTAGAAATCGTAAATAATCTTTTATATTAACTATTTTATATACAGTGAAATTCATTTATTTTACAACGTAAAATATATAACCAGCAAAGTAAATTAATTGTTTAAATACCCAGTCAGTTTATAATTAATTAGTAGCTTTGTTAATTGTCTACAGTAAAAAGGTGGGGGGGGGGGTGTGGTTTCGTGAATAACACTCTTACGAAAATTAATGAGTGGCTTCATTTCAGTTTAACCTTTTAAATTGGGGCGTTTTAAATGTGGAAGCGGAAAACATGTCAATTAAACGACCTATTGAAGAAAATATGAAAAACCATTTGCAATTTTCTTGAATGCAAGATAAATGATTTTAATAAGAGAGAATAATAGAGGCCTACAAAAATGTTGGGTCGTTCGGTGTGACTCCTAACCCCAACATGTTGGAAAAAAGAGGGTATAAAAATTTATCAACAAGCGGCTAGTTTTTACAGAAATTTTTAATAAATATTAGTAAAATTGATGGGTCATACTCTCCTACAAATTTCATGAGCCGTTTTCTTAAACTTACACGTTATACATGTCAGTTTAACGAATATAAACCTAAGCATCGGGCTAATTTTTCTTAAACCTAATAGATAGGGCAGAAATTGAATGCAAATGTCTACTCACAATTTAAACGGAACAGATGGATATTCTATTCTTTGAACCTTTTTATTCAAAAGCACCTTCATTCTTGCGTAATTTTCAACGACCGGACGATTTTCGATTACCTTAAATTTGACTTTGACCATGACATTGACATTACATGCGTGTTTGTAGCTATGACGGACATGCGACATGTATCTTTCTTATACACTTTTTTTAACAAATGTATAAGGATTTATAAGGATGTAGTGATGATGATGACGATGATAGTGTCATGTTTGGTTGAACCAAGCGTTGATTAACATTCTATTCCACAGGCTTCGGTCGTATGCCAAGGATGTAGTAATAGATTTTAATTCTTAAAAAATTACTCAGAAAGTGTTAGTTTTATAGAAACACTATTATGATATGCAAAATTTTAGAAAATATATTTTATTATAATTTATCGTTGAATACAAAAATTTATTTAATTAAGAAGTTACCGGTTTGACCGATAAGGATCAAACCGAAAATGTCTTTTCAACATATTAAATATTATATTTTAATCATCAACTAGAACTTTTCCATAAATTCTATATTTTCATCAATTATCTGCAGGACCACCCACATATGTATGAATTGTATCGAACAGTTTATGGTTCATGTTCTACAAGTTTTTTATTATAATCACAAAGAAATCTACAAATTTCTTTTTGATAGTGGTGGATTGCATCTCCAAAAACTGTTATTAATCTTAAATTTATATTATCAGCATTACTGTCTTTTATTTCAACCTAAAATTTGATTTTCATATAAATTATTAAAATTTTACTCAGAATGTTTTATCCCCTATCGATAAAAATAAAACGTTCAGTTAGTGTATAAAGTATTATACACTAATTCCTGGTTCGATACTTTAAGTGATGTATTTCAAGATTTGATTAAACGATTTGAGGATTTTTGATAAAAAAAGGTACCAATTGAATTCTATGAATTTGAATACTATAGCTATGTATTCGTCAATAATAACCCGAAAATTTTACTGGATTCGAATTTCACTATCATGGTGACGATATTTTGTAAACCATAAATCAGGTACTTTTTGACCCATAGCACCGTTTTCGCTGTTTTTTATTTAGCTTAAATCCAAGTTTTTATCAACATAGGAAAGAAAATAAATTGTTCAAATTTTCACGATTTTTTAAGAGGTATGTATCGATTGGAAAATTTCGAAAAATCAAAAAAAAAAATTATCGTTTCCGATCTTCATGAAAATCATTTTCTTAGCATATTTTTACCTAAATATTACAAAATTCCCGTTCATTTGAATACCAGAGCTATGCATTCGTCAATATTAGCCCATCAATTTTTCTGAATTCGAATGTCACCGTCATGGGGACGATATTTTCTCACCATAAATCCTATTTTTTACCCTCGGCATCGTTTTCGCTGGGTCAAAATTAACTTAAATCTATGTTGTTATATAAATTTTTATGATTTGTTTAGGGTCTTTTTTGAAAAAATTCGTAAAAATTAGGGTATCTTTTGAAAAATTTTACGTACATTTGTTACGTTTTGTGAAAACTGGACATCCACAGATATGTGACTAACTGAGTGATCAAGAATTTCAAGAATTCCGGTTACAGTTATATTAATGTTGTTGAAAGTTGCGCTAAAAAAAAAAAGCAGAACCAAATTATCTAAAGAACTTTCGCAAAATATTCATTATAGTACAATAAGTACCTGAATTTATCGCTTTTGTGTCCGGATGATGGTGAATCGACTTGTACATCATTTGTCTCCACTACCATTTCAAATTTGATTGATGGTACGTGAATTTGAAAAACGAAGCTTCCATTATCGTATAATTCATTAATGTTGATCCTATCGAATGTCGTTAAACCAGAAACTTTTGCATTGTGTGCTATTAAGTGAGATCTATAAAGAAATAAAATTTATTATTAAAAATAATAATAATTAAAAACTTCAAATATTTTTAAATAATTTTTTTACAGCCTTTTCAAATTAACTCTTTACGCTACACCACCAACTTGTACTTACCCGTTGGTTAGAGTATTATTTAAATTAAAAGAATCAATGTGAAGTGGATCCAAAGATGGTACTATCCCACCGAAGCCACTCGCAAGTAGGTAGCGAAGTCTAATTTCTTGATCTAAAAAATAACATATTATTTTATCAACCGAGATGAAAAGAAACTAGATTTTGTTCTGACTTTTACGTGCTTAAAAGTTATATAAAGGGACAGTTGGTCATATTGTATTTCGATAGGTCATGATATGGTACTGATAATACTGAACATATTAAGCCAATTTTTTTAAATATTTTTATGTATTATAATTGGGATTGTCGGAATCTTAGAAATGAAGTTTTTTGTTCAAGTATGAATTGTTACCAATACTTACCATTTATACTGAAGCCAGAAATAACTACTGCGCCACAAACACACAACAATGCGATAATGTAGTTCATACTGATTGTCCAAGGAAATTTTTGATTTTGCAATGTTTCGTATAATAAATTTTCATATCATATATAGTAATTTAGGATTAATTTTATGTAGTACATTAAAGTGGAAATTGTAAAGGGTAAACATGGGATCATGAATATTATATTTTATTACATGTGAAATTTCAAATCAATATACTTTGGAAAATTTCTTCATACTTAAGATTCGGGACCCTCGCCTCGATATTTTCATTATCAATTTTCAAATTATTTAGTAGAGATAAGTATTAAATTTATTGAATAGTACTTAATAAGCTAGGTGGTTGTGTGGGTATAGCACTTGCCTCTGATAAAGGTACGCTGTCAAGGTACGCTGGTTCGTATCCTGCTGTGACTAAAATTTTTACTATTAAATTAATTAAACTTTTCCTGATGTTAAAAATTTTCCAGTCTTTTTATAGTTGAAATTATCTATATAACCCGCCCTCTTGCAATAAATAACGTCAGTTATACATATGTCATAAATCACTATTATGTCAGGGGGTGGGAATATAAATAATCATAAATATATCTTTAAAATCTCACTCTTTAAAATCATGTTTCCCTGTTAAAAAGATTAAAAAATGGCTTGGCTATGCTAAAATTTGAACCTTTTTAATAGAAGAACATGTCATATACTTTATCTCACTCATATTCTCCTATTACAAAATATTAAAATATGTATTTATAAAATTAAAAAATCGCTCATTAAGACTAAAATTTAAAATTTTGTTATAGGAGAACATGTTATATATTTTATCCCACTTTTTTTATTATATATTCATTCGCCTATCATAACATATTAAAAAAAGACTTATTTTGCTTGCTTTTTTTTGTTGCAAAACATAAACAAATACCACCCTCGTTCAAATTACCTTCAACCTTTTAAAACAAAGAAATCATAATTGGCTTACGATCCTAGGAGCTACAATGCCATAGCTAGCACACAGAATACAAAGATACATAGCCAGACTATTTCTAACTTTTACCAATCAATTTCTGAAGCAAAGTTTGCATTATCGTTTTTGTATTTCAAAACAAAAACGATAACTGATGTAAACGATTTAATTATAATGGATCAGTGCCACAACCTCGAACTACTCTACAAAGGACGAAGCGACTTTATCTAAACAGCTGTTTAATTATTTGTCCATATTGTATAATTTAATATATTTGAAAGAAAATTTGTCACTTGTTCAAATGTAAATTAACAAAAAATTAAAGTAATATTTAATCGTTTTGATGATATTTGATTAAACCAAAAATAGATTTTAAATTAATTCAAATAATTATTTATTTAAATACATAGTATTTCAATTAATTTAGTAATACTGATTCAATTGAAACATTTATTGACAGCATGTTTTTGTTGACTTTATTCGACATATGAAACAGGTCAAGATAGTGCACTAAGGGGGATATTTTCTGGACCCGCAAATAAATTTTTTTAAATTCTTGATTGTGATACTCGGGAATAAGTGCTTATAGCCCACAATCCGATGTTTGTAATTTTATATTTTTTTGAAAGTAGATACAAATGTTTACCTAAAATTACCCCCATGAGAACATCCACACAATGCATTACTAAAGCATAGTTTAACACATCGAGTAGCCTCAGCCTAAACTATATTTATTTCAGTTTAATATAAAGAAAAAATTATGTCAACTAAATTAAACCCCAATAAAATTAAACTCGTTTGTGATCAATACACAATTAAAACATTTTATTTCAATTAATGATCCGTAAATAATGATTTTAATGATTTTAATGTTCTTTTTTTATTAAGCATAGTAATATATTTTCTATTCAAAAATACACAAAACCTTTTATGCTAAAAATATTTAGACACCTATAATTTTTTTTTTTTTTTTTCGTAATGACAATATTTGAATATATAATAATAATAAATAATAACTTGCTGAATGCATGTAAAAAAAATTTCGCTAAAGAAAAAAATGAATACAAAAAAATCCACGATCCGCAGAGCTCCATCACTAAGGTCATATTTCTCATGATTATTAGATGCTTTTTATTGAAATGGCATTTTTGTATTTTAAATTTTATGAAATTATTAAATATTTACATAAACCACATAAGGGACAAAAAAATGTCACTTGCTATTCAATTTGGAAGTGCTGTAGATATACGCAAAGCCTTGAAAACCACCAAAAAAAATTATATTACGATATAAAAAACGGAGTGGCTAAAAAAATTGATATGAACCCCTCAAAAATCTTCCCTGGCACCATATTAACTTACATATAAATATTTCTAACACTTCTTGCTCAAATACATACTAAATTTCAGCTCATTTGAACTAAAGAAGGATGATCAGATTTCCCCGAAACCCCGTATATCATTTTCAAATGCTTATAAAACAACCTTCCTCGTTTATCTTCGATAACAATGCATATGTCTATATTTTCGGTAAAAATATGACTAAAAAAAAACAAAAATAAAAAATTATATGTCATTGGATGTCGCTTCAAATAATTACTTTTGAATATAAAAATTAAAACACAAGAAGTAAAATATATAAGCAAACAGATTTTAATCAAATCATAATGATATGCTTTTAACTTTCTAAAACATTATTTTAGTGAATTATTATTATTAGATAAAATTATTAAAAAGACTTATCCGTTTCTAACTAACAAATACGAATTTTGAATAATTTTATGATTGGAATTCTTATACATACCTATAACCTCATTAATAAAATTCTATAATATTCTTTTCTACGTCTAACCATCAAAACTGCCCACGGCTTTTCACACGGGTCTCTGTAAAATATGCATTTATTCTGTATCGATTTGTGAGTCAATTGCAATTTTTAACCGACTTCAAACAAAAAAGAAAGAGGTTCTCAATTCGACTGTTTTTTTTTATGTTTGTTGCTTCAGAACTTTTGACTGGGTGAACCGATTTTGATGATTCTTTTTCTATTTGAAAGCTCGTGCTTTCCATGTGGTCCCATTTCAATTCAAGTCCAGTTCTGACAATGGTATCAATGTGAAAACCGAACGAATGAACGAATAACTCAGTATCATTCTTTTTTTAGTGATAACCCTGATTAAAAAATCCGACGAAAATCCAATTCAAAATTTCCAATTTAGTTAGTGTACTTCAGATTCACTAAAAACTTTGTTCACCTATACTATTCGCTACACCAACAGTCCGATGGATTCACGGTTTGTCATGACATTGATAAATTATAAATCCAAAAAACCGGCTAATCGTTCGGCCTATACGGTAGACGCAATTAAATGTCGAAAAGGGAATATGACTCCATTAGGCTAGTGTTTAAAATGAAAATATTTTTTAGGTTTTTTACGAATTTTGGTCCTATTCTGTCTGTTAAATCATGGTTACGCTCTTGATACATAATCAATTTTTGAATTAGTGTGTTAAGTATTATTAATGCCTAATTACATGCACTGAAATTGTAAAAATTATTTAATGAATTCATTTTTGTTTATTAATTATAATATATGTTTAGGTGTTAAACTAAATCCATAAAAAATACATTAACATATATTTATATAATACTTTTCAATTGTTTTAACAATTTTATTCTCAGCTCCAAAAGAATAAATTATTGTATCGTAATTTATGTAGCTCAATTCTAGAATACTATAGCAATGCCTAAATTAAAAAAGCTTAACGTATTTAATTATTTAAGCATAAATTTGAGGTTTTCGACTTCTTAGTTTCAGTTCTTAGTTTTCAAAATTCAAAGAAAAAGAAAGGGCACACACGTTGGGATGTACCTTTTCAAACTATAGTAAGTTTAAAAAGTAATTTAATCGATTTTAATGAAAAACGGCTGGTTTAACATAGTTGTTGTATATGCAATCGCTATAACACTTACGATAAACTCTTGCTTCAACTTTCATGACAGTAGAAAAAATTTTAATATAATCTTAAATTAAACTGGTGTAACATTAATGAGTACAATGTGTAGTACAATTATAGCACCTATGCTATACCTGTGTAGTACAATTATAACACCTATGACTGTGATAAGCACAGTACCGATGATATTTTGTATTCTAAGAAGTTGCAAATGCTTTACTCTTATATGAAATACCTAATATGACAAAATTAAAAATATAAATAAATTTTATTAAGGATAAAACTCTTATAATGCACAAATTCATCCGATGCGTTTTTCAAAATGATATTACCCTACAAGTGAGACTTCATAATGATGTTTCCTGATATTCCAATTCAGGGCATTTACTCCTTTCCTCTTTCTATGATATAGTGAGTCGACTACAAAATTACTTTAAATTAGATGAATTTGTTTTCTGTAAATAGCGTCGATTGATATAAATATTAGTTGAAATGAACAAGCGATTTTTGTAACAATAGTATCGTGAACATTAAGTTATAGTGTATGCAACAGCTATTACAATAATGACAAATTATTGCTAATACTTCTCTAGATATAACAGCGAATGAAACAATGTCATATTATACGCAAGCATTGTTATTGCCATAACAAGATACTGCTTATAATTACTTGAATATATTTTGCAAAATTTTTAGATTCCACATTTTCCCACGTTTTTATCTAAATTTCTGTTACAGATTAACGATTCATATTTATAAAATATCAATAATAAAATTTAAAATTATATAACAGAGTAATTTTATTCCAGAAAATATTAATTTAGTCAGCAGCATAAATTGTCATTGATAGATGTACTTCTAGAAGCTTAATTGTGCTTAGTCTACCAACTATTTTAGCTACAAAAATTCTAATAAGTGGGGCGTTCTCGTTCAAGCAAATTTCTGAAATAAAGCTGCGTCGAATTAAAAATACGCCGTTATTATTATCTAATGCATGAAGTTTTACAAATAACTTTGGTAAATGCTGAAATTATTTATGTCTATTTTACCACCTTTACATAAGGTGCAATGGTTTTTACATAAGAATGATTCACAATATCCAATTCTTTGTAAGTGTTGGGCTAAACAACCATTTATCAAAAGGCAAAAGCCGGCTACTGCAGATGTTTTTGCAGATGTTCAGAAGGTCAGTTATAGTATCAAACTTTTCCCACAAGTTTTTTCATTTCCCGCCTTTTTTCGTTCCTTAATATGTTCCACACTTTTCTTCTAATCCATTGTTTGTGATCTTGATGGTATTTAGTGTGGTATAATTTTGAATGGACTGGAAGGAAAAGGGCTGGTTGCTGTGTTGAATGTATTCGTGCCTTTTTGCTAACAGATCAGCTGTTACTTATTGCTTATTACTAAATCATAGGGCTTGAGTCAATATGATTTGTTTTCTTGATCAAAATTCGGCATTAACAAGGATAATACAAATCCTATGCCATCGATTGAATCTGACAGGATAACATTACCGACAGGACAGCATTTAAAGATTTATCCGTTTTAAACTATAGCTTTTTAAAGAAAATTCAAATTTTGAAATAACATTTATATTATCTGAAATAAAACGGGAAAAGGTATTGAATTATGCATAAATGATCTATATCCTTTAATGGCATTTTTAAATCTTTGTAATTATTGTGAAGGAAATTGGGCAAAAACAACTTAGGCATTCAAATTGTATAATCTAATAAATTAAACACCATTATAAAATAAATATTAATTTTAATAAATACAATAAATAATATGATTCGGCACATATTTGACAACTGTAACAATAAGATTAACAAATTAAATATAATAATCTATTTTTGTTTAATCAGCTCTACCCCTTCATGGAAAATTCCAACCCCAAAACTTTTGTTTTACCGGAGAACGATGGCGTTATTATGTTATATAGAGTGAAGTATAATATAATCGTTCATTTTTCCTTAGTTTAATAAATTTTACTACAAACCAACACTGCAATGTCATAGGCGCTAAAAAACGACATTGCTCTTCTAGGAAGCCCGAGAATAGTAGACAACCCATCGTTTTTGTAAATGCTAAAATGTTTTTCAAATTATATCCCAAATTATATTATATCCCAAAATTTGATATAGTTGAATAGTGATATTTAAATATATCACAGCAAATACAATCTCGTCAAAAATTAAATAGATTTCTAAAACGAAACACAAACTAAGACAATTTACTAAGTATCCTTTGAATGTACGCATTCTCTTCAGCGGTTAAAACAGCACCAGGGGATGATATCGTTGATATATCATCATATCGTTGAAGTAAATTCGGTTGATAGATATTTGTAGAATGCATGGCTCCAGTGGAATCAGGTAGTAAAGAATTACCAACATAATCCATTTTGTGCTCAAATACGTGTGGTTGGTGATGATTATGAATTTCATATTCAGTGCTAACTGATGGATAATGTTGATAAATATCATTTGAATCTAATGATGATAATTTATGTCCATATAATGAGGAAGGACGGTGATGTAATGTACTTCCATATTCTTCGATTGGATAATGGACACTATGATCTTCTGAATGGTGTGAAGACGCTGCTGGCGGATGAACATGAACATGGATATTTTTAATTGTAGGTTTTACTACTGTGGGTTGAACCCAACTGCTGGCTGCATGTGGGTAATGCCAGCTTGGTGTTGAATGTTGAGATCCTAAATACGCCAAAAAATATTTGTGGATCAATTATTATAATCAGCGAATGAATTTGAGTAAGGTTCATATGACCAATAGACTACAAGCCTAATATTGCCTATCCTAAAAGTAAATTTAGGCACCATAGCGTCAGTTTTGCGCGGTGCAGGTGAGTACAGGTGAGAACATGAATGTCACTGCATAAGTATTTGAAACGAATTATATAAATACCGTACAGAAATAAATCACTTAGGGCTTCGGAAATTGACGGGAGATCAAAATTTACCGGATTTATATCTGTACCACATTTATGTAATTCGCTTCGAATACTTATGCAGAGTTAGGGATGTAGGAATTCAAAGTTAGTTACCAAGAATTGTGACATTCATATTCTCAACTGTACTCATCTGTGGATCAACATGATTCCTGGTGAATCATTTCACCTGATAATTTTAGCATGGGCTTGTAGTCTACAACTCACATTTTAAAAGGGGATACCAAGCATGCGATAAACCAAGTATAAACGGTCCATATAGCTAAATATTGGTGAAAGGCTTAAAAAATGTCTTGCAAATCTGGTTCAAACTAGAATTCATACGTTCTAAACTTTGATCCCGATAATAAATTTTTTCAGATAATTTCAGAGTGAGGGATTAACATGTTTTACATTAACTCGAACATTTTTAAGGACTTTGTAAAATAGTGTTAATATTTTTAATTAGCAATCCTTACTAGTTAGAAATATTTAAATCAATTGTTTAAATTACCTAATTTATTAGAATAAAATTTTGCAAAGAATCCAGTAAAGTTGAAAAATAATAATGTAATTCCAATTAAAAGACCCTTTGCTGTCATTGCTGTTAAAAATATTAAAATTGTACTGATAACACCTAATTTGAAGAATAATGGTATAAATGTCATTTGTATTTTTCTAACTGCTCCAAAACAACGACCTAAAACAAACAGAAAAACATTACCAAAGAATTGTTAATATTTAAAAAATTAATATGAATTTTTTTTTTAAATTAAGAGAAAGCTATGAGATAAAAATGAGTTAGATAGAAAACCTCATAGAAAACCAGGTTTTCTATCTAGCAATGACATGAAAAAATTTGTTTGGGGTAAGAAGTTTTAATTCTAAGTGGATGTTATCCAACATTTCATGATAGAACTTTTATTATTTAGAAAATCATATTATTTGGTCAAGTCTTGTGTAGAGAGGTCAAGTGTCACCTAGGTACACATCTGGTTTTTATTACAATAAATAAGGTAAATATGACAAGTGTATTTATTTATGCAGAGTATGTTTTCAACTCAATTTACATTCAACTTTATTAAATAAATAAAGTTAATGTTATATGAAATTAGTTTATAATTATCGTTCAAAGAATATAAATTAGCAAGCAAAATAGATCTTGAGGGGTCAAATTCAAATTATTAAAGTAATAACATTGATATTATAACTTTTATTTGTTTTACATTTTAATTTTTTTATTTATTAATCAGCAAATGATCTAATCTACTTTCTTGATATAAATTTTAAAATAATAATAATATTACAAAAATAATATTTAACGGTTTTGTAAGAATAGTAATTAAGATCAATTACAAAATTGATAAAAATTGGGGAATCCCATTTTTTGTGGAAAGTTCATAAACAGCATTTACATTTTATTCTTTGCTTATTTTCCCCAATATTCTCTCCGTGAATAAACGAATTAAGACTTATTACCTGGAAGTTTATACGTCGGCAGTCTTGAAGTCGACTTTATGATAAGAATTCTAAATCAATAACCTTTTAATTATGATTGACAAATTGTCGATACAGATTATAAAGGTTTGAGTAACGTTAAAATTTCAAGGAGGTAAACGTTAAACGCCTTAGTAGTAAGTATTATTTTCATTTGGCTGATTTTATTAAAAAATAAAATCAACACAAATAATAGAAATTCAACCACTTGCAATTAGTTTGGCACATGTTCCAAAAGACCTTCAAAGAAGGGAATAGAAGGACTATGTCATGTCTTAGAATGAGAGGTAAGAACCTTGCCTTTTCATAAACATTAAACACTAAAGCTGTTTTTGTATTCAGCCTTCCAATCGCGTTTAAGATAAACATGACCCACGAGAAAGGGCATGTCTAATTCATCATCAAGAGTGTAGACAATCTGATCTCTTTAAAAAAAGTCCCGAAAAAAATCCACGATTAAATATTTATGATTCAAAAGATGTCTAAATATTTAACCATGCAACGATCACCCTTTTTCCTCGTTGAAAAAGTGATAAATTTTGTTTACCTTGAACATAGTTCGTAAATGATGGTAACCAATCATTAAAAAATTTTCGTCCAACTGCTGATAAAATTTCAATTCCAATCCTTCTTCGAAATGTACTTAATCCATTATTAGAATTTTGTGTGTAAATACTTTTGGTAACTTCCGATATTGTTCCATTAAATCCATTATTCTCAACTGTCGTACATTCAACATTTTGATATATTATTATTATGAATAGTACATGTATTATAAATATATTTAGATTTAAAAAATTTTTCATTGTATGTAAACAGAATTTTTTTACGATATATTTTTGGTTTTCACAAACATTTGGCTTTTTATTTTGGCTCTGAAATCAAAAAAAATTTTATCAATAATATTGAAAATAAATGTATTAACATAAAGAATTAACAAGGAATTAACTTAGAAGCGAAAAAAGTGGTGGCTGATTTTGGTGTAGTCTTAGTAGGCTATATAATAGGGCATTCTTAGTAGGCTATATAATAGGGCATTAGATTTTACGAGCGACCAATTTAAAAATAAAAAATTTGATTGTAAAATCTTTTTTTAAATTATTATTACAATTTTAACGTCAAAGCTTTTTGGATAAAATTGATGTTTATTTATGGTAAAATGTCATAAAGACAAATTTCTTGCAGCGTAATCTTAATTAAAAAGAATTGAAAAAATATACACTTGCACCAGGTCTCGAACCCAGACCTCTTGACATGAGCTCTAGACAGAGTGTAATTTTTTCAACATTTTTCAACAATTTGCCGTAATATGCTTCGATTGGCACCTTAACAAAGTCACCTCGATATCAGTTTTTGTTCGCGCGATATCGATTAGGAAAAAAATTACCAAGGACACACATACTTCTGCTCCAAATTGCCCTATCCTGACTATAGAACGTAAAAATATGATGCAAATTTCGATATCGTAAATCGGGCCTTTTACAACAAAAGCTTTCTATACTGGGAAGTTAAAAATTTAATTATAAATAGTTTATGAATATAGTTTTCGAGATCAATGGTTTTTTTATACGTTTAAACCAGCATAGCACCTCCTATAATCTGGAGAATCACATCTCACCACTCTTCAACATTGTATAATATTGATAAAAATAGGCCATGTTTTTGAATGACTGAAAGAATGGAGAGGGAGAAATTTTATCCTTTTGGAAAGCAGGTATGATTGTGTATTAATATTTATTAATTATTGTTTTTCCGTTTTAAATGGATTCATGTTTTAATTGTAAAGGTTTAATCATGTCAATGATAAAGAATTTTATTTTCAGCCATTTTTACAAACGTATAAGAAACTTTTTGGTTACTATTTATTTTAATCATCAAAATTCCAACCAAAATATCTTTTATTCAACATGTAAAAAAAAAACCACATGCAATGATCAAATAATATCTGTTAATAATTATTGTATGGAACATATAAAAGTAAAAATGAAATGAATTAATAATCAATTTAAAATGCTTAATCATAATAATAATTAATATACGGTACTCTTTTTTTTTTATATATCCATTAATCGCATGATCAATCAAACTGAACAATTATAAAAGTGTATTTTTTTTCTTTGATATTGTTCATATTCACTCAAAGAAAGTTAAGAAGGTGTGAAAAATTTTGAATGAAAAAAGTGAAAACAATAATAATGCATTATTTTTCCAATTCTAAAGATATTTCTATTTAAAACGTGATAGCATTATTTTTAAATATATATTATCAAATTTATAAGTATCACTTGCACACAATATATTATATATTTTTGTAGTTGCGTGGTATCGTAAAGCCAAAAATAACAACAAACATGTATTTGGTTTATAGATGTATGTACCGTGCAATAAACCAAAACTTTTTTACAATACTGTTGGTTTACAATCACCTTAACTTAAAGAAAGTATTGCGAGATTTATTTAAAATAAATCTTCAGAAAGCGAAAGAGAAATTGACATGCACAAACTGTTTAAAACAAATTGGTGATCGTTTTTGTATAGCGCCTCCTTAAATTTTGTTCATCAATTTCCTGATCTGCCCCATTTTTAAATCATTGATTGCTTGCTATTATAAGCGAAAAGTTTTTTGTTTGATTAAAAAAGTTTAAAATCATTCTACAATCATATTTTGTGGTTTACTTAACTTGTAAGTGTTACTAATAACATTTTGAATTTAAATTACAAATTTTTAAAAGTATCATGGCGGAATGCCTCAGAATCACGTACGTTTTAAGTATTAAAATTTAAATAATAATACCTACATCATGTTCCAAGAAACCTTAATTACCAAGACTTAAAAAAATGCCAAGTGCATTGTTCACAAAATACAAATGGTTCCGTAGTCAAGTTCATATCAAATTTGAAGTTATTGAATGCACAGAAGCAAAGAGCAATTAGATAATCTAGCAATAATCTCTACAGATAGGAAATAAAGTATCAACTTTATTGATTAGGAAAATCAATATAGGACCGAAAATCGGTGTACGGCTACTAATATCATTATAGGTACGAGGTAAAAATCTACAACAGATGTACCTGCTTCAACAAATAAGGAGCTAGGAAAACTATATTTCTTAATCCGCTACTAAATCTATACTCATAGGTTATACTCGTAAAAAATTGATTATTTTGCTACCTATATAATGCTTGAAATTTAAATTTTCGTAAAGAATGTTACAAAAAATAAATAAAATTTCGGCTTATATACTTCGATTTTGAAAAGACAAATACTTAAAAATATTCAACAGTTTAAGAGTACGGAATTTTATTTATATGATAAATAAATATTTGTAACTTTTTTATAATATTTATTTTATTTTTTCATTAAATAATATTGTTTCCAATGTTTTATTAACCAAACAATACAATGTGGAGCAGGGAATTGTGTGATTTTGAAATAGCTATAAAAATCAACTTTTTTAATCTTTTTATCTTAAACTACAGCATTAAGATAAGTTTTTAAACAAATTGTATTGTGTTTTTAAGTCAAGATTGCTAATTCGTAAATTTTAGTGAAATCAGTAGATAGGTATCATTTTCCTTTCGCCTATATCA
Organism: Chrysoperla carnea; assembly: GCF_905475395.1. Lineage (NCBI taxonomy): Eukaryota > Metazoa > Arthropoda > Insecta > Neuroptera > Chrysopidae > Chrysoperla > Chrysoperla carnea. The sequence continues at coordinate 21,732,490 of NC_058341.1, forward strand.
CGTTAAATTATATCGTCTTAAGACGAGGAAAGAGTGAAATGTGATGACATTATTTTACCACCAAATTTCAAATGTGGACCTTATTACCCTCTGGGCCTTATTTACCTAAGATACCTTACATGTACTAAATTAACTGAATTTACTTAAAAATACAATATAATTTTTGTAAAAACACAATTAATATTCTTCAGTACTTAATTTTTGCATATTTTTTTAATGTAGTTTGAGTTGGTAAAATATAAATTGAAAAAATTTATGAGATTTCGTTTTGCGGCATTTTCAAAATTGCACACTTCGCTGCCCAACCCTGTACATACATGCACACTTACATATACATTGTATCTATTTAAAAATGTAGGTTAATTTTATATTAACAATAAATTAGATACCTCAACTCAAACAATATAGGTATTATATCTAAAAATATTTTTTAATAATTTTATTAGTCATCATAACATTATTAAAGAGATTTGAAACCATATGTAAAGAACAGACTTCTGTGGTATATCTTCTATTCATTATAAAAAATGGATTTTTTCATCAATGGACTTTCTCCTTATATTAAAGGTTTTTTTTTTGTAATTATAAATGACGGTGAACCGTAAATGACATTATTTTTATTTTACCAAATAGTTTCATGAATGTGATGTGTTCGTGATTTGAAATGAAAAATGTATTTAATGTATATTTAATGTGTAAAGGCGTGGAATTATTCTTGACACAAAGTAATACAATAATCAGAGCTTTAAAACAAAATATAAATACCAAACTTATAACTATATTTCATTACATTTGTAATTTCTCGACTAAGAGAATAAAATTTTGGTGGAAGAGCAGATAACATTTAATTTAGTTACAAATAGATATGTTTAACATATTTCCTTGCACCCCCACCAATATGACGAGTACAATAAGTTTGAAAAGCTGATTTAAGAATATATATAATTTTAGGACGGTTGCCCTATTATTGAAATAAATACATGACTTCAAAAGTAGGCATATTTAATGTTGGTCTTATGGGAAAACGGTAGATGGATGATAATTTTTCAAAGATTTGTCCAAAATTAGTCGGTAGAAATAAAAAAAATAAGAAGCTATTTAAATTATTGACGTTTAAACCTTAATAAATTATTGAAAACAAAAATAACCTGTGGTGTCCAACTAAATAAGGTTGTATAAGCACTGTAATCGCGATACAAGTTTAAAAAAGTAAGTAAAAATAAAATTTTTCGATATCTGGAGCAATTTTAAAAATCATTTTAAGAACTTTAATTAAAACTGAATTGAATTATTTCATTCTTTTTAAAATAGGATGATTAATACAATTAATAATTTTAACTACTAATGAAAGTATAATCTAATATAAAAAATTAAAGAATTAGCGCGTATCTCCATAAGAATGGTCATAAGCAATTGTTAAACATATTCATTATAAATATGTATTTAGTATAACTGTATTTAATACTGATTTGTTTAGAAAAATATTTGATTTAGGTACAAAATCAGTTTAGAAAAACGGAAGAATTTACTCTTACTTTATTGTTACTGTTAGTTTTTAAATCATTTTTTATCTATTAGATGAAAGTGTAATTTTATTGACTTAAATCAGTAATTTTTAATGAATTTTGGACATATGCAAAATGATGCGTACTATCCTTTATACGATTGTACGATTTGGAATTCATTTTCTTTTTCAGTTGGTGCATTGAGAAGGTAAGTTTGGAAGTTCTGACAAAGCCAAGTCAAAACATGATAACAAGTTGAAAGTATCAAAAAACTGATAATCAAAAAGGTACTTCATTTTTCATGCCTTTATTTCTTTTCAAGATATACCGATAAAGCAAAGATGAAAGAAGCAGAATAGTTAGGAACCATTTTCTAAATAATAAAGTGAACAGTTATCAAGAGATAAGACGAGATGAAAGTAGCAAATCTTTTGTATTTTCTGCCCCTTTCAACGGTTGAAAATTTTCTATTTTCATTTTTATTGAAATAATAAAGACTAAACAAATTAAATTGTTACCACCCAAAATAATTGCTCTTTTGGGATTAGTAAATCTTTTCATAGGAAAAACTTCTGCTCTTTGTCTAGTTTCGGTCGTCCCTCAGAGTATCTATCACTACTGAATAAAAAGTTTTATTTTTGTCAAATTCACACCTCGTTAATTTAAAAGTGTGAAAATAAATTTATAAAAAACCACAAAATCTTGTTAAAAATTTGATAATTTATAGAAATGAACAACACTCATTTATAAAAACCGCATATTTATAAACGTATTTACTTATTGTTAATCCAATTACAATGTTGTTAATTTCCTGCAGTGAACTGTAATTTAAGTAATGGAGAAAATAAATAAATATTTGTAAACACTTTTTTTTAAATAATGTAACGGAAATTATCACTTTCAACTATTATTTCCGTATTTATATACAAAAAGTGGATCACTCATGTATACATCTTCTTCATTTCTAAAAATTTATAATTACCTATACATTTATGTAGATAACTTTGAAGTCCCTTCTTCGGGGAGTAAGTAACTATTGTTACATCTAGTGCATTCAAAATGCTTGAAAATGAATTTAAAAAGCAGCAACCCTACCAGTTATGCAAAATTGTAGCTTTTTTCGTAATTAAAACGCCAATTTTATGTTGTAGAATTAAAACGTAGGAAAAAATAGCGTAATTTCAAAATCAACAATTTTCTATGTATTTTAGAGAAAACTGGTTATTTCGATTTATATAAAGTTTTCCAGTTTTTTTAGGTTTTATTTAAAACTATGCATTTTAGGGGAAAAAGTTTCCAGTTCAAAAAATTGAAAAGCGCAGGAAACAATTGAAAGATAAAAGACATTAATAATAATAAGAGGAATATTCCTATTTCTAATTCATATTTTTATTAATATTTAATATTTTTTATTTAAAAGATGGAAAATTATTTCTTTTCTCACCTTTGTATAATCAGCTTTTTTTATCAGCACAAAACTAACTTATATCACAAACTGTTTTAAAGTTTTAAATAAATCAATTAATTGTTACACAACGATTGAACTTGAGAGTACTTAAACTGTTACTATAACTTAATCAATGTTTGTTACAAGAATAAAATTATTAAAGTATTGTATAAGAGAAATGTAATTTAAACCACCACTTTTAAGTTTTGAAATAAGTCACTTTAAAATGTATAAGACATTGACTTAAAAGAAATTTTATAATGCCGACCTTGACCTATCGTTGGTATAGTAGAAGGTAAAATATTCTCTCCTATTAACTTTCTTAAGTTTAATCAAACTTTTGAAACGTTTTTATATAGATACATAAATACAGAATGTACAAAATTCTATGTCATCGTTGATAAGGCAACGCATGACTTAAAACAATATCACAAACCAAACATTTATGAGTTTCTAATTTTGAAGCTGTTGGGAGAAGATTCTACATCAGCAACTTCTTATCGTAGTGGTTTGAAGCTTTATGTTTAGTTTAAAATAAAAGCACGGATGCTTTAGACTTAGCATTTTCAACGATCAACGCATTAAAGAAGGCTGTATACCACATTAACTAGGCAAAATAGAAAAAGACACAGCAAAATCGAGGAGATTCAAATAAGGCCCGGACACTGTGACTTGGAATAAATAAACGTAAAAAGATACACATTTTTCGACCACAGGCAAACTCTTGTAAGCTTGTAAAATCACAGACTTCGTTTTGTGCCAACATTTTCTAGGGGTCTGAAAGAATCAACAGAAATAGAGTTCTAAAAGATAATGAAGTTTCGAATAAGCAGTGCGTGACACCTCTGAGCTGGTAATGTTTCGAGCCTAAGGATTAAAATACAGCCAAAAAATGGGTTTGGTTATATTTTTGATAACCAAATTAATCATACTCCGTTCATCAGCGAGTAAAACTCTTAATCCTAAGCTTACCTAGAATAGTCTTACAAATCATCAAAGTCACCCTTGACTATTGGCACACTCTGTACAGGTTATTACACGTATATATTTCAAAAGAAAATTGATAAATAACTAAATATTTTATTTTAATATATTTTCTACAGGAAATCATTTTACAATCACTGTCATTTATTAACTTTCCAGTAATTTTCTTCCTCTATTAATATTAATAATTTTACGATCGTGGGAAACTATATCGATTCTAGAAATTAAAATTTTTAAATTTTATTTTATTTTTTTACTGCGCTTTTATAAGAAGTCTGTGTAGAGGTGACCTAGGCCACAAAATCAAAAAATCAAAATAGGGCGCATAATTTCATACAATCAGGCTTTTATTCCTTTGAAGCTCCTAGGAAATTTTTGTTAAGAATCTATGCGTATTAAAAAAAATATACTTCTGACTTTAAAAACTTTACGAGAGCAATCAAATTTCGGCGTATGTTTACTGGATTAATGGTGTCATTTTACTACGGTGCACACAAATACAACAGAAATCGAGACTTCCCCTTAAAATACTCCTTCCAAATTCGTTAATTTTCCAGCTATAATATGCGTAACTCAGCTTCGACCCTATAGGCACACCACTGTATTTGTGTATTTATATACTTCAAAAAAAATAAATAATGTAAGCGATTTTTTAACAACACCTTCAAACTACTGCCACATTTACCGATAAAATACATAAGTGAATTTTTTATAATTTCATTCATATATTCTATAAAGTTTTCTTTAGACAATTAATTTTGACATATGGTATTTATCAACTAGACAGGTGTAAACAGAGAAGGTACAGCTTGCGAAGAATCATCTTTTCTTTTAGAAATTATTTTGGATTAATGACTACAACTCGAGGTATATTGAAAAATGGGATACATTATTAAAGGTGCTTACGCACATTGTTATAGTTTCTACAAAATGATATTAAAAATAAAGTAAAACATCGCACCGGTTTAAGAAACTTGTATTTAATTACTCTACATGCTATAACCATAGACAACAATAACTTCGATTTCGTTCACTGAATGATATAATTTCTAGATTCACTCCTGCGATATAAAACTACGTAATACAATTAAATAGCCAACGGCTACAGTTTAAAGTAATTTGATTACCCATATAAATAATTATTATCATAATTAAAAAGAACTGGTTCAAAAATAAAACCTAGATTTTCATTTCAATTAGATTCTCTGGAAATTTCAACAATTACGAAATACCACCTAACTCCCACAAATCACGTCATATTAAAAAGTATCTCAAAACATGATTTTAATTTGAATTAAAAAATTAATATACAAAAATTGTCCTCATTATTTTTTTTAGAAATGAAATCTGAAATTTACAAGAAATAAAAAGTTTAGATTCATAATATTATTATAAGAGCCATTAAAAAAAATTTAGTCCTAATGCCAGCGTATTTTTTTTTTAATTTTCGCAAAATTTTATTATCAAGTCCGTCAATACAGAAAAATTCATCAGTAAAAAAACTGCTGTTTTAAAAACATGGGAACTTCGTGCTGTTCGCTTGCCAATTGACTACATTTGGTTTACAACATTCTCGAAACTTTGAAACGGCAAAATGATTGAGATTACAAATTATTTTTGGACGTTAATTGCTTATTCTGTAGTAAACTTGTTGCAAAGTAGTCTGAAATAATTTATAATTTAAAAATTTCGGTTACTCATGATTGTCAAACGACCTACCACCTTCACAAATTTTTACTTTGAATATAAATAATTTCAAAACAAAAACTATCCTAGCTGTTTGACTATTTGTTTCATTTGTTCTAAGATAAAAACAGACCCAACAAGTTCTCTTAATGGCAGCGGTACTATTTCTGAACAATATTTCAAAATGCCAGACTATTTGATTTATTTTAAAGCATTAAATTTTTTAAACCTTAAAATACGGAAAAGTAAAAGAAATGAATAAATTAAAGGATTCAAAGTATCTCTGTTACAATTGGCTTTATGTGCTCACAGATAAGCCACAAAAAGAAATGTTTTTTAGTTAAAAATTCCATGTAAAGTAATTTAGATTGGTTGGATCTGTTTTTTTCAATATGATTAGAAAGTGATATTGACCAAAATAATTAATTTTGGAACTCTAAAACATTGGTTTAAAATGATGCTAATTATAAATTATGTTGTAGATATCCAGTATTTTCGATGGCCATTTTTCAACAACGGTTTTCTTTTCCATACATAGTCCAAGTATTGCAACCAAATTTTTGTATTCGAATTTTTAAATTAAACAAAAGCAGGCCGACTATTGTTTGCTTCAAACTATTATCCAAAAACATTAAAGACGTTTGAAATTCACCACTATTCACTTCATTAAATGAATTATTTTGTTAAGTGGATTGACGTTTCGAATTCGTGAATATGAACTATTTCAAACGACTTACTAGCGGTTAGTTTAACGCCGGAAATGATTTACCACAAGAAGGAAAGTAACAAATACGAAAAAATATGAACCTGGAGAATGATGATTTTATCCAAATAGATTAGTATATTTCCTACTTACAGTTTTTAAAGATTATTCCAAAAAACGAGTTAACACAAAATTTCTCATCAAAACTTTATATAATATATACATCACTAGAACAGTTTTATGTATTAAATGATAATCGATGATTGAAATACATTTTCTTATAAACATAAAAAAATATGTTACACTTTTTCAACATAACAATGACGTATTGTCGTCGCGTGTTTATTTACAAAAAATTCACAAAAAAAAAACGCCGAAAATTCAATGTCGCTTCCATATAAATATGATTCCATTAATAATAATACTTTAACAGAACACTTTTTTGTATCATTTTAACTGAATTCCTTCCTCTCTTTAATGAAATTATTATTGTCTGTTAATTAAATTCTCTTTTTTTTTTACATATATTGTAAGAAATTCTGTTTAAAGTTGTTTGTTGCCGTTGAATAGAATACAGTTCCTTTCAACTGTATTTATAAATAAACTGAAAGGTATTAAGCTATACATGTGTTTGATCTTAGTATCCAATAGAATCCAGTACCAGTGGTGTAGATATTTAAAATATTTATATTTTAAAGAAACAAAACAAATTGGAAATTCATCCAAAAATTCATCTTATAATATATACCCATAGCGCTCCTGCATTTTTATCATATATCATATCTTCGTTGTAGGGCAAGAGGTGAGGGTACTTGAAACTGCTGACCGAAACAAGTGTCAGTCAAATAAAAAAATTACCGTCTATGCGATCAATCTTTTTATAGATGCCAAGATTTACGAATGTTTCTACTTTTATACACTTTTTTCTATATAAGACAGACAACATTCGTAGAAAAGACGGTACCGTCAATTGAATTGCATGTATCTTTAAAACTGACGCTACAATTAGAATTAGAAACTGATCCTACAACGCACTCTTCAAATGTTTTTAGTCAGTTATTTAAGTCAATAAAACTGTCGCGTACCATCAAAACTTCTTCTTTTCAAAGATTAAGATATTCTGGACCGCTGTTTAATGACACGGTGAATTTCGAATATTTATAATACCTTCAAAATATAATTGTCTAAAAAGATAAATAGAAATATAGTCTTAGTGACCTTAAAAACAAATCATTATATGAAAATTAATTGCATCCAATTCTGTACTAACAAAATTTATTTGAAATCGTGATGTTGCATTAATCGTTTATCATCCAAACTTTCAAAACTTGTTTTGAAAGTCGCCATTTTGCTTAAAAATTATTTCAAGTTTATTTACATGCACTCAATTCTGGTTTTACTCATACAATAATATTTACCATTATGGAAAATTAGATCTCACAGATCTAGATGTCCTGTTTTCAGTGGCGGGTGTAAATTTATTCTTTTATTTAAATTTACTGAATACAAAAAGTATAATAATTCGTTTATTACATTGTAATAAATGTAAAAATCATACCTACGCCACTGTTTTCTAATAAATATTTTAAATATATGTATTTTATAACGTATCCGCGGTTTTTATAGACAAAGTATAGCCGGTTTTCAATAAGCAAAAAGAAGATGCGCACATGATTTTTTTTTGCCTTTAGAATGCGCAAATAACAAATTCGGTTTCGCAAGATGCCACTGGCAAGATCGAACATATGATACAGTCTAATATCGGTCTAAGTATTTGGAAATTCTCGCGCCAATACTTAAATTATTTTACTCATAACAGACACCTTTTTCGCCAAAATTATCCACTGGAAGCGCTGGCGTCGATCTGATTCTCTCTGCCATACAATGAGAAATTTTTTGGGTTTATTACTTTGTCAGTATCGATATGAACGCCATACTTTATCAATGTGAACGCCATGGTGGTATGGGTGTCAGGCCCATACTTGTTGGCGAACGCCACAATACTTTTGGTAAATAGTCGTAATCAATACTGTAATATTACTTATCCTAACATAGATACTATAGTATCTGTTCTATGCCATACTAGCATTTTAGTAGCGCCTTGCATTTCTTACCTTCCATAACTACGCAAAAAGTCAATAAACGACTTTGAATACTTTGAGAAACTCTCTAATACTCCGAGGATCAATGCGAGAACCTCTCCAATATTTCAAAAGAAAAAATGCACTCAGCGGTTTTAAGGTATTCATAATCGATTTGAGTCTGCTATATCATAAATTATATTTGTATAATTATTTTTTATTTCTCTTTTTCATCAGGTATTTCGCATTATTATTAGAAAAATATTTAATCAATACTATAACAATTGCAATGTCCATAAACAAATTTTATCCATTGTCATAAACAATAGATGAAATCTTAAATTGGCGCGTTTATTGATTGATACATAATTATAAATATAAAATTATTTCCGAAAAATAACATATTATTTCCGATAATATAAGTGTAAAAGAGACAACGATATGTTTATATTATTATATGTTTTGTACATCTAAAAGTAAAACAGGTTACAGTTTGATGGAAGATTGCCTAACTTTACGGTAAGCTGACGTCAGTAAGAGCCAAGCGGCCAGCTTGTATTGTTTAAATTATTAACTGTAAATTACTTTGAATGTATGTATGATAATTCATAAACAGAAAAAATAAATAAAATTCATCAAAATTTCTGTTGACATCAGTTGAACAGATCAAGACCTTTAATATGATACTTCATTGGATTTTTTTATAGCAACAAAACTTTCCCTAAACGTTTTGGTGCCATAAAGACGGCTTGTTGCTCACGTAGGATACTCCAATTATTTCAAAACATATATAGAGTGTTCCGTAATGAGCGTTGCCAAAATATGAAACTCTTAGCAAACAAGTATTTAAGACGTTAAAAAAAAATTGTGTAGGCGTAGTCTTTAGGTAGACTACGAAAACTCTGCAAGGGAGATATTTGGAGAGCTGCCCTTTCTAAATTATGATCCTGGAAAATGAAAAACTTCGGCCAAACATTAAACCAAATATGAAAATTTCAAATTTAAAAATAAATGTGTACTTTTTTGGATAAAGCCATCCCAACATGACCACTACAGAAGTTGAGGTAGGTTCTAATTTTTTCGAAGCCATCCAGAATCATTTGAAGAGCAATAGCCCAATGATAAAAATACAATGAAATTTAATTAAAATTGAATTAGGTTTGTAGCGGAGTCATATGTTGATGTCTCTGGGTTTGTGATACATTCGTACGTTGATGTCTCTGGGTTTGCAATATACTCAAGAGTTGATGTCTCCATATAACTTATACTGTATACTGTACCTTCATTGTACAGTTTTCGGTAGATGACAACACTGCAGTTAATTAAAACGCCATCTTTGTTACGATACTGTATATACTCATCTTTTACAATACTTTCTATATTCAACTTCTTCAAAATAATTTTACAGTTAATAAACAGCATATTTTTTAACTTAAACTGAAGATGTCTTTCTATAAAGATAAAATTATAGACTTTACTGGTTCGTGGGGTGTACGTATAGTGATAAATAATTTAGTTTCAACGCATTTTCATTGTGGCTTTATTTCCACTGTTTCTCGAATGGGTCTCTTTATAATAGTACAATAAAATTATTTAAAAAAGCATTACAATAAGGAAAAAATATTGCATCTTTGAAATTTTCTGCAGTTGCTTATCAAATTGTAATAGCTTCGTATCGAAAAATCGACTACTCAGGGGGGGGGGGCGAGATTATCATTCCTTTTAGAAATTTTCTGCTGTCAACTTTATATTATGAAAATAGCATCCCTTCGTCATAACGGATTTAACGGATCATAAAAAATCAAAAGGTTTCAACTTTTCAATGATGATCTTTTTAAAATTATGAAAGCTCGCTACATGAAAACTCTATTATTTAGTTTAAGAATTGATCTTCAGATTTCCCGAAAAAACACCAGAGGTGAGAAAATCAACAGGTACGATTTAAGCACCAGTAATAAAATAGGTGACTCTTCTCTGATAATAGGGCATCCTTTTCGAATGAAAAACATTATAACATATTAAAATAGCGTTTTATTATAAAATATAGTTCGATATCTTAAAAATAAATTCCATAATTCTATATAATACAAAAATAGCTCTTATACAAATCCAACATTTTAACAAATAAAATATTTCTTACAAAACAATAGTAGGTATATATAGGTACAAATCTCACAAAATAAAAAACGATATACATTCTATGGCAATTCCAATTTAACAATGTTTTTTACAAAAAGAAAGTTCCAGAATATCAAAAATATATATTTTTTTACGTAGCTATTTAATTCTGGCTTCGATATATTACTTCTATTTACTAAATTAAATTCTAAAGATTATTTTCTTTTGGTGGATCCGTTACGTATGTTAAATCATTTAAGTAGTACCTAAAACAAAGAAAAAATATTAGTTTTTGAAAATAAATTTAAATATAGGGAGTATTTTGCGAAGCACAATTACGAAATTTTTTTAAACTTTTCTTAACGAACTAATTAAAAATACGAAACGTTACCAATTTGACTGGTTTAGCTATTTTTAAAATCGCTTTTATTTGATCAGTTTAAAAATTTTTGCACCCTATCACTGTTACTAAAGTTCATAGTTTTCTCAGTTTTGAATTGAATTGCTTCTGACTATCTCACTTAAAAGCTTAATATAACGTTTAAAATAATTTCTTGCTTGTTAATTCGAAGCAGACCAATCATAAGAATTGGATGAAATCAAAAAATTCGACTTTCTAATTTTTCAAAATGTGTAAAATAGATTTTCGTAAACTTCATTGACTTGTTAAGAAAACATGACTTTTGGATGCGCTCTTATAGAATCTAGTGTACCATTTAGTAGCGTCTGCACAATCAAAATTATACTCCCAATCACAAATACGAAATTCTTGATTAAATGATGTCTCATTGGCACAAATATATGGAATTCTTCGACCATCTTCATCACACATATGGAATATTTGACAATGATGTTCAGTATCAGCATAAAATCCAACAGATCGATCTGAACAATCGAATGTAAATGTTAAATTTGGAAAATCTTCCCAACGTTTTGCACGATGTAAAATTTTTTCATGTTGTTTTGTATGTGTTTCTTGATCTTCAACAATTGGCTTACATAAAACATAGGCCATTGCTATACAGAAAATAAATGTATTTTAATTAGTATAAATTACGTATTAAGGCTGTTTTCTTGCTATGGGCTTGGTGTTTCTAAATTCTAAATTTTTGTACATTTATTAAGAATATTATAATACAATTATCATAAAAGTTTTAAAGAGATTGTGTTTTTAACATCAGTTTTTTGTTCAAAAATCAGTTTTTTTGAGTTAAAAAGAGAAAAACAAAACACACTGTATATTTATTGTTAAATAAAAACAACTATATTGATTTTATTGTGGTTGCACGAGAAATAACTATAGTAGCATAATTTTAAATAACAGATCGTTCCCAAATTTTGATAAGCAATTATTAAACATTTTTGTGCCAGAAATCACATTAATTGTACAATATGCTTTTAATTAATCGTGACATATTTTCACAATTTATAGAGATTTATATAAAAGTGTATAGCAAGTTTTCAATTTTAAATAATTGAAAAAATACGTTTTTTAAAGGCATCGAATCACGGACACTGCATAATTACTTCTAATTTTTTAAGTTACTAAATATATCTTCCAGATTTTATTTATAAGGTATTAATTTTAAGGATAGATAAAAAATTGGTCTCTGTACTTAAGAAATAATATACTGAAACCACAGCAAGGTATCCTGGCTACATATTGAAACTTTAGGAATTTGCGAATTTTCAAATCAAACTAACTCCTTGTTTAATATTCTAATAATAATACCAGTAGAACAGCTCAACCGCTGGAAATGATTTTCGATCATTAAAAGCGGATTATTATTGTTGAAACTGATCCACTATAAAATTTATTCTTTAAAATAATGCCAAAATATCGAAAAAGTTATAAACCTTATTATTTTTTAATAAGCGAATCTTTCTCAGATTGATTTTCATGGAGTATAAAACATTCACAAATTTAGTTTAAACTATTCCAAAGACAAGAAGCTGGTTTAATCACAATTTTATTATTACTTACTCAGACAAATAACTGAGAAGCATATTCTTCGAATCATCCTGTTTTATTTTGCCTAAAAATCCTAGAAAATAATAGAAAAAAATTATGAAAATTTTGCACTTAAACACCAGAAAAAGTTCCACACTTTCACTTTAAAAATCACTTTACAGAAAAAATTACACAATTCAAAAAAAAATTCTTGTTTATTTTGAAATTTAAAATTTTTCGCAATAATCAGGTTTTTCTTTTAATATTTACTTATTTACAAAACCTACCTGAAATTAAAAATAAAAATTTATCTAGTCCCGATACGATCCCACTTACTTAAGCGGTAGATAGTTAAACAAAATATAATTTTAAAACATTTATTGTTATTGTCTTTTATATGAATCAAAAGATGGGTACGATGGTTACTTACAATTGTTTCCCCACATCTTAGCAATGATATTTAATTAGTAAATCTTTTTACCCATCCTTGGTGTCATCTGTAACCACCACCTGGGTAAAAAAAAAAAGAAAGAGTTTGTATCGCATTTGGATCTGTATTCATTATAATTGGTGGGAATATTTTTTATTATTATAGATATCATGTAATCATTAAATTATTTATGTAAATAATTGAATAATTTATTTAAAATGCAATTGGCTGGATCTGTTATTCAATGCAATTTATGTACTTAAATTTATAAACATTGGTGAGTATGACTGGTAAAAGTTGGATCAATAATCACACAAGTTTACAATTTCCAACTGTTTTTTATACGCTCCGAAAGAAATGTACAGAAATGTGTAAGCCAGAAGCCTATCTTCCTTAAATCTAAAAGTGTTGGTAGAAATATTCTATCTCATCAGCTTTTTTTCTATATAGTCAAATCTTTAGATTAATAATTAATAATTCATTTTAAAAAAAATATCTTGATCCATTTATCAGCGTTTGTGGATTTTCAAAAAGAGAAAATACATTGACTAGATTTGTAAAAAAGTGCATTTCTTCATTATTTTGTTTTTCTTGTTGCGAACTAAGATAATGTGTTTGTTTTGAAAGTTGTAGAATCGTTTTACTCCATTGGTCATCAAGAAATAACGTTTTATCTTCCATTTGTTTCACCAATGTTATGGAAAGAATCCATTTTAAATAACTAGTTCTAGCCAGGCGTGAAAGACTTTTTAAAACTATATTTTCCCGCTTTCAGCTTGGGTATAAAATCCATGTAGACTAGGTTCATAGATGTATTAAGTAAGATTGTTGGTTTGCAAACATGTGTCAATTGAGGATCCTTGGTGTATTTCTATATAAATAAAATTTATGCCAAGAAAATTTAACAGAAAATTGGATAAACATTTTGAATCGCTAAAACAGAAGCCTTTAACTCGTGGAAAAATATTTCAAAATTGAAATATATTTCAGCTCTCTAAGACAGCGATAATTTTTCCACTATTGTCAAGAAAAATAAATTTAATGCAAGCCAAATGAGCTTCAAGGAAAACAGCGGAAGATTTAAACATCCTTTTCAAAAAAATTATTTGAGAAATAAATAGAAGCATCTCAAAGCATAAAGGTATGGATCATTAAGTTTTAGATTTCGATTTTTGAATCCATTACAATAATATTCTATCAGGAATTTCACATTCAATTTTTTTAACATTAAATCTCACGCGTGCCTTTTTTTATCATCTAACATCTCTTATTAATTATCTATTTGTTAACAAATTTATTTATTATATTTCTCTAAATATTTATTTAAAAAAATTTTATTTTGATTTGTAGGTATTCAAAATTTATTTAAAAAAATGTTTTGTAAATTGCTCGTACGTATTCCATCATGTAATTTTCGTTTTTTATTATTTATAAACATATACTGTAGAATAAACTATTTTTTGATAAGAAAAGATTGATAACTTTTTTATACAAGCTTCTATCGTATTTATGTTATCAGTAGCTATCTTCGAATATTAAAGAAAGTTTAAATTCAGAAAAGTCGCATTTCTAGAAAAGAATGGCATTTGGAAAGTATTACTACTTAAATTATTTATAAATTCCACAATTTATCTTCTGGTCCTATTTTCTTTAAATTTATTACCTATGTATAAAGATATTTTTCAAAAAATTTGTATTTTTTGCCTTCCAGAAGATTGAACGTAAATGTCTCTGTAAATTTAAATTTAAGTATTCAAAATGATGGTATATTGTAGAAAAATTTTATTTCTACCATTTTGTTATAAAAATTTTTGTGATTAACGAAGAGAATACTAAGTAAAATTTTTTACACATAGAATCGAAAAGCAAATTTCTTTAAAGAATTTTATTCTCTACTCAAATATAAAAAAAGCATAATTTAGAAAAATAACAATTAATATGCATTTTTAAATTTCAAGAGAAACTAATACAGTTTTTTTTATCCTTTAATTGTTATTTTATGGTAATAAATCAAATACATATTTCATACTAAGACAATTAATTTTTTTTGTCCATACATAATGTATTCATTAGATTTACTTTCTTTCAAATTAATTATAATATTACTTTAAAGCAATTAATCTTTCATATTATATGAAAAATTTTAATGAAATTAAATTGAAAATAAAACAATATATCTTTAATTAATTACTATTACTATTAATAAGATTCTACGGTTCTCGAAACAATTATTCATTAAATTACAAATCTATCTTTAAATACACTGGCAGTAATATCCAGCATTGACCGGGTAAGTCCATAATAGAAAGCAAATTATAAGATGCTACTCTCTGCAATCATTCATCACTGCGTGCTGTGCTAAGAGTATTTTGATAAGTCATTATGATAGATTAATACTATTTTCATTCGATATAAGAAGAAAACGATATATACTTCTAAATTACTAAAAATTCATAGATATTTATAACAATAATTAAGCCAGTAGCTACACTTACAGTTCTTGAAGTTTTACCTATATGGCACTAATCGAAAATTAGCGCGAAATTTAAACTAATTTGAACTTTTAAGAGTAAGTACCTACATAATTGTAGCATGCAGTCGTAGAAAGTGAATTTTTTTCCTGCTCATTTATTTAAATATATCTGACACTTTTTGTCACGATTTTGCTATGAGATAAACACAATACATCTCTTATCTTCAAATAAAAAAATTATTATTAATTTGATCGCTGACGATACATGTCTATTTTAGGGTACTGTACCACGAAATACACAATCCTACGATGACCGAATTCATATAATACAATGATGTAAAACAAGTCGTAGTGAATTCGGATTTTGGAAGAAAGATCAAGAACTTTCTAAATCAGTTGATTATTTAAAAAATAAGTTTTTGCTATAAAAAGTAACTTTGCAAACAAAACTAGATATATGTAAATAGACAAATTAGGGAGCCTTTGAGTCTAACTCGGATGTAATTGACATTTTAGTTTACGGAAAAAAAAATAAACGAAGATTACTTTTTAACGAATATTTAGTCTAATCCAAGAGTAAAGTGTACAAGCGGCATGAACATATAGTATACTATATACTATGAACACAGATGAGCAATATATCATAGTTTTCGTTGTAGCCTTGACAGATTTACAGAGCTAATAAAAGTACCATTGAAAGAACTGTTTTTCTTTTCTAAGATATTGCGTTTCTCTCTGGTAGTTAGAACTACCTTAATGCCCACATCGTTACGAAATCTTTAGTAAACTTGTATTGAGCAACACTCTATCGAATATTAAACTTTTGATATCTGATCATTTCAAATGATATTGTAATTTTACACAAAATAAGTTTCAACTGTTTACTGTATAAAATAAATCATTGAATTGCGGCTTGCCAGCCAGCTTGCTGCAGCCAACCAGCCTGTCATTCTGTCATGTAAATACAATATTTTAAAAATATTATATGTGTTATTTAAAGAGTTCAAAAATGTCATATTTACAATATTTTATACAATTTAATTTAAAAATTTATCATAATATTATAGTATTGTTTGAATTTTTGGTTTTATATAACTTTTAGTCTACAGTACAGGCGTCGTTTTTCATAACTGATTAATAATACACTGAAACTTTATATGTGCTTTAATTTGGACGAACTAAAAACCTTTTTATTTTCGTATGGTAGCGACAATCTTTAATTTTAAAGCAATCAAATTATAAAATTAATTAATAACCTTTATTTGTAATTCGAATAAGAAAATGCAATACCTATTTTTGTAAAATAATTAAAATCTACAAGAACCAGAAACATTTTTCAAAATTTTACCAAATAAACAATGTTTAACGTTTTTCAAAAACGAAGACACAGGGAGCTTGTAATCACTTATCAAAAAAGGCGTTGTACTGTGGACTATTTGTATGTCGACATAAAGAACATAATATGATGCTCTTTGGGTTATTTGATAGTTACATTTTGTGATTTATATGTGTTTGAACTCAGTCTAAAGGAAATCACGAATATATTAAATCAATTAAAAAATGCATCCATCAATTTTTTTGATTATCTACAAAAAGGTCTATTATTTCTCTTGAAAGTATTATGGTATTCATGATGAGAAACTTTTCAAAATAATAGAAGATTGAATAGTGGTTAGTCCCCCGTCATAATATTATAGTCTAAATTTTATTTTATTTTATACCAACGTTAACCAGTAACCAGTTTTTTGAGACTATTTCCAAAATCTAATAAGATTACAAAATTTCCATATCTTCAGCTATATTGTGTGTGTTCTACGATTTTTATTGTTTGATCCAAATTTCATTTAGGTAGTAGCACCTTTCTATATAACAGATTTAAAACAGTCTTGGTTGCTTTTACTCAAGACTCAGTCTAAGTTTCTTAAGCCTAATTGTTTCTTAATTCTCAGTCTTTTATCGGCTAAAAGTCATTCCTATAAAAATGATTGTAATGTTACAAATCTATTTCAAAGCTGTGCTTGGCTATATTCACTAGAAAACGTTAGTGTATACTCATAAAGTATATATCGAAAAAATCAAATTTATTATACAAAAATTAAAATAAAAAAATTGATAAGGTAAGATGTAGCACCTTGAATCATATTACACTTGAATCATTTTCTAGATTGCTGTTTACTTTACAAAATTTGTCGAAAAATGAAACTGTTTATAAAATGGACGTAGGCTGAAGACTGGTTGTCAATGTGGTTTTATTTTCGAACAAACAAAAGAAAAAAAAAAAATTAACAAATTTAGGTCCTTGTGATTGCCTATTTGAAAACAGAGAATTTCAAATACGAAAAGAGTGATGCAGAGAGCACTTTCAAGTAAAATCAGCAGGAGTGATTCCATATAGGGACATAAGACTACGAGTCATGGTGCATAATGATATTGTACCACAGATCACACACCATGCACAAAGATCATTCGTTTTTATAGTGAATTGTTGAATATTAAAAAAATTTTCATATTGTTAAGAGTTAATTAAACGTGGTGTAAACAGAGGCAATTTCCATTGTGATATTTTAATAGATGGGCTTTAATAAATACATAAATGTAAATTTTGATTCTAGGTAGGTACTACACCATCCCCTATTATGTAAATAATGTATCTAATTACGTACTACTTGTAGTTAAAAAAAATATAGTTATTTGGATATTTAACCTATGTGTAAGGTTAACTTATCTCACTTAATTCATGTGTACAACATACTTTATTTATGTTTTCAAGTGGTGTTCTTCTTGCTTTAGCTTCATTCGTCTATAATAATTTATGTTCTATGATAATAATATACTATATGTTCAATTACACTTCTATTCTTAGCAGGTACACCCATTAACAGGGCTGCACGAATGTTTTTTATACTTACCGCCGATTAAGAACTATTGCTGAACTATCACAAGTTTGTAAGTTTTTATACCATGCATATATGTAATATGCAAGGTATACTAAGTTTAGTCCCAAGTTTATAACGCTTAAAAATATTGATGCCACGCACAAAATTTTGCTATAGGTGTTCATAGAATCACCTAATTAGTCCATTTCCGGTTGTCCGTCCGTCTGTGGACACGATAATTCAAAAACGAAAAAAGATATAAATTTTTACAGCGTACTCAGGACGTAAAAAGTGAGGTCGAGTTCGTAAAAGAGCATCATAGGTCAATTGGGTCTTGGGTCCGTAGGATCCATCTTGTAAACCGTTAGAGATAGAACAAAAGTTTAAATGTAAAAAATGTTCCTTATCAAAAAATAAACAACTTTTGCTTGCAACATTTTTTCGTAAAAATCACTGTTTACCCGTGAGGGCGCCAATTAGGCGGAAATTTTATAGTATGTACCATACTTGAATATCAGTTATGTATGTGTCACATGTATGTATGTGTTATGTGATAGAAAAATCAACACTGACTATGCATGGTATTTCAACAATTAATTCAGTCAATTGTTTGTTTTCACTTGTTATTTCTAGTTACCGGCGAATGTTACTATAAATGCTAAGGAATATTCAATTTCTTTTCAAATCTATCGAACATATAGATAGTTCTAGTCCACAAACGGCTGTTTAATATAAAATTTAAGCTTATCACCTAATTAAACAAGAACTTTTTTGAAAAAAAAGTTAAGCTATCAGTCCAAATACTTGAATTTTCTTTCAAAAAACTCTATAATGTAGTCCTGTTAATTGATGTACTAAAACACCAAGTTAATTTCTAAATTGTGATAATAGTAAGTAATGGTTCTCTGAAATTACACTTATTTATTTCACCACAAAGTACAATTTCTTATAATATGATATTTTAAAATAAAAAAATTTCATATTATATTCATTTCATTTTGCACACCATAAACCGGTTCAGATAAAATATTTAAATATTATTTAAATATGGTTAAAATGTAATCCTGCTGTTTTATTATAGAAACCAAAACTACTTACTTGATTTTGATATAGAAAAGTAGGCGTTTATTAACGTCTGAACATATTAAACTATACTAAGGAATCTTACAAGTCAAAGATAATAATAATTTTATAAATAAGCATGCTAAAATCCACAGTTTTTCTGCTACATTTGTATAAACCTTCGTATAATTTTAGAAAAAATGAACTGACCTTAAAAAAAGCACAAAAAATAGATAATAATTTTAAAAATAAACTTATTTCTTAAATCAAAAATTTCTTTGTCAATCTTCTATTAAAAACTTTCGTATAAGTTAAATTAATATAAAAATAAAAATAATAAATGATAAATAAATAAATAAAATTAGAGTATAGTCTAAGTACTGTGAAAATTTGGCAGGCCGAGGTCTCTTTAAAAAATTTATTGAATAAAAATAAAAGATCTTTTTGAGATAATTTTCACAACTCTCAAGAGAAACGTTCCTCTTAATTAAACGAGCTGAGATTAGTCTCATGTATGTAATATATCGGAGCAAACTAGCGATATCCTCAAAGAAAATCATGCACAGGTGTAAAATCACACAAATGGTACAATTTTTTCAAGTTTTATGCTTACGTAGGACTACTTAACATGGAACATTTTCTAAATTTTAGAGTTATTTTTCGAAAGTCAAAGGATAGGATAGTGTCCGCTTTGGTGGTTTTAATCCGTTGTGAGTTTTTAATTTTCTAATATACTTTTTACATTTCAAATATAAGTTCGTGACCTTGTTAAATTTCTACATATTAAAAAAGCTATTTGTTTTTATTGATCGTGACGAACAGAATCGTTTTATTTATTTATTTATTTATTTATTTAAATATAAATATTTTTATCTATTGTTGTCTGTGAAATCATTTAGAGATAGAAAGTTTCAATCAAGATTCATTATAAAAATACAATTGAAATTATTTTGTTTCAAATTCACATAATATAATTATTCAATCAATTGAAATTTATACAATTATAGAAAAACTAGCTGCAACACGCCTGCTTCGTTGTGTGCTACCCTTTATTTTACAGAATACGGACTTCATTGGATTTCTTGGATTAATAATTTAGTATATATCGTTAAAACAGGTCTATATACTAACTCGAAATTATTGATGCTTTATACAAATTTAAAAAAATTACAAGTACAAATTTAAAAAAATTATCGTTTCTACAATTCTCTTTTCCCTTGTCTGAATACACAATGACATCTTGAGGAAGTAATAAATCTTTTTATTGAATAACACATATTTTTCGGTCAAGGTTTTAATGATTTCATAATAAAATATGACGTTAAACCTTAACAAAAGCGAAATTCCAACTCTCCGTGTCATCTCACAGTTAATCCTTAACTGAACGAAGGAAGTGTGTATTTAAAATTAGAAATAGAATATTCGTTCTGTGAATAGTTAAGCATAAATTCAAGAACATACAAGGTGACACAAAAGTAATCATCCTATTAAAAATACCACTTATGTGGTACCACTTATTAAAAATACCATAATTATGTGCATGTACAGAACCACAAGATTGGGATACTTGGAAAGAATAGAGGAAGTGGTGATTAAAATTTCTTATAACAATCCTGTACGACGTAGAACTTGGAGTATTCCAAAGAAACGATAATCGAAGATAGTTTTAAAGAAATGAAAATGCGGATAAAAGCCATAAACCGAGCAGAATATGAACTAATTTTAGAAATAAGGCTAATCTACCGGGGACAAAGGTGTTTGAAAAATGTTTTGCTAAATATATTTATTTAAACAGTCTATATAGTTCCGGGTTCGTTTTTCAGATTTTTCACAATTTTTCTGTGCGCTTTTGATAATAAATTATCGCCTATTGGCCCGATCTTAATCTTAAGAATGGCTAACATCTGCAGGTTGTTCATATGAACACGATACTTAAAATAATTGCAGAAAAAGAAATATTAAGCGACTTTCATGAACTTGAATTAATGTTTAAGAGTTTCTGTTTTTCGAATGTTTTTCGAGCAAATCCAGGAAATACTCAATCGCTCAAAGAGGGTTATAAATCATGTAGTCCAATTGAAAAAACAGGCATCTTTTGATTGATTAATAACTTTTATCCCATCTTGTATTAAGACCTACCACACTGAAAATACCATAACCATAATTAAGTATCATAATTTTAATGATTATTATAATGATATTAAAAAGATGTTTATTAATAATCATTATTATTTTTATACGTATTTGTGTTTTAAATAACCCTAATTATAGTTAATGTCAAATTTTATTCAAAAACTATTAAATGGTTGGTGTTTATTAATATATTTAAAAAAAAAAAAGAAATAATATTCTAAGGAGATGATTGTGCATAGGTACTTTAGTCTAACGAGATGTACTTAAACGAATTCATGAATAATAATAGTTGAAAGTACAGTATGATCACTGATAAAGCTATCCAATAATATTACCAAAAAACGAGTCTCATAAAAAAAATGAATCATCTATATTTTTGCTAAACGTAACAAACATGGGACTTAAATTATTATACCTTAATATATTCCATATACTGGGTATACAAATTTTAATCTTGTTATCGCTGTTTGCCGACAAATTGACATACCAAACTACACACAAATCGTTGATAAGATTACATCACTTCAGGTTCGAAGAAATTAATAAAATCGATTGATAATTATAATTAAAGAGAGAAGTTGGTATACTATTCTACAGAAACTTCTAGCCAAACATCTTTATGACAGATTTAGGGAAACAAGCCTAACAAAGATTCAGTTACTTTCCAGCTGTCTGGTATAGGTATGTCGATGAAATCTTTACGATTTTGACACAGATAAAAAAAATCCATAGGTATACCCTTCAATCGATTTCTTAACAGAAATTGATAAAGATGGTTTCGATTTCGTTTTTAGATATGAAGATGTCTGAAAGCATCAAGAACAAGAATTTGACACACATATATAGAAAACAAACGCACACTGAAAGGTTCGTCATAGCAGATTCAAAAACCCCACTGCAAGTCAAACCAGCCATTTCCAATTTCTTACTGAACAGATTAATAAAAGTTTTTCCATTTTCAAAAATTATTTCAAACAGTTGAAGCATATTTAACTAGTCGCAATGTACAAATGTTTTGATCCAAACATATGATTTGCTAAAACAAATCCAAAATGCTACGAAGCAGTTCAATGATGTTTATATTTAAATTCAAATAAAATATATGTAGCGGCGTTGCATCAGTAAACACACTGTATATCTGTTTGTACTTTTATTGTAATTGCAAGAATGTTTACTAGATATTACTGTTTTTTAGTAATATTTTATTTCATGTAAAGGAAATTATATTTTGTAGTAAAACGCAAACATAACTTTTTATTTTACAATGAAATTTGTAACGTGTTTAGAATAGAAAAATAACTTTAATACATATTTCTTTTAAATTAATCTTCACGCATGAAAAGTAACAATTCTTACAGATATTGATAATTTGAATTCATAGCTTTTCCCTCAACTCGGAAAAAAGCGGTCATAAAATAAAGATTACTTTGCGCTTCCGCCATTATTTTAATTACTATTTGCAGCAACAGTGCCGTGAAAATAAAAAGTAGAAGTAAAAGTTGTTAGGAACGACCCTTCAAAATTCCACCTGTCCTAAAATACTGTCAAATACTTAGCCTGACTACCACAGCTGAAACCTGTGCAAAAAGTAGATATTGATAGCCCAAATGACCGAATCAAAATTTCAATTATTATCGGTTACTCTCCCTTGAGTAACTCTAGGCTGAAATGGAGAGCATTGCCATACATAATGAACTTTGATAGCGTATAATTTCAAAAAATATATACTGGATTTAAGGCCAAACGCATTTTGTTCTAATATATACGTTGATTTTTCTGTATGTTGACCGTGAACCCATAATGAAGCGAAACTCTATAGTTTTTTTCGTTTGTCATTTAGAGGGTTGATAAAGGTAAGTTTGTTTATAAAGAAAAATGAGGCTTCAATCATGGGTTGAGTATCGAATTCATCATAGATTTCATCATTTCAAATCATAGATTTCTATTTTAGTATTTCGACAATTTGTTTTGCTTGTTCTGAAGTTAAAGAAGATTAATTACACAGAGCAAGCAAATTACACAGAGCAAGAAAAGGGTAGATAGATTGCAACGATCTAAGGAATTAAGTGCAGTTTTTCGTAGTTTAAAACATTACGAAAAACGAAATACAAACAATAAAAAACTCAATGTTCATTTTTCTGAAAACCCAAAGTCATCTTTATCAACTCTCTTAATACTGAAATATATAATTGAAATCAATATTATATGTATAAGTAAGCACTTCAAAGATTATATAATTAAAATGTTAAATATGTTTAAAATATCTATAAAATAAAATGGTGAGTATTGATTTCCAGTAATTAGATTTAAGTATATACTTACAATTAAATATATTACAAACTTACGATATAACACTTAATATTCATTTTAGATAGGCATTAAATTAATTGTATTTCTTAATTATTATTTAATTATGAAGTTAATAATTATACGCTTGTAATTTTATTTAATTACGTTTTAGATATCAAATTCTTACTTCCAATTTATATCTCCATAAATACGATTGATTCTTATCCAGTATCGTCTTTGCTTTCTCAAAATTGTTCTAGATCAAAGCTGTATTAATTTTTTAATTGGCAAAAATGGAAGAGCGAAACCAACCAACTAAATCAATGAATTATAACTTTACGTGATAAGAAACGAGACAAGACCAGACCAGAATGGCATCTATGTTATTTCCATACTAGACCAGAATGCCAAACTAATCTTGAAATGAGACGATATCACTTTTTCAAGATCATATGGTCCTTTAATGATTTCTTTAAAAAACTACTCAACAACTCATTATATTCGATTCGGTCTCATTTTGCCTAGTTATTTTCGGGAAAATTGGACGTTCAAATTTTTGTTTAATTTGTACAGTTTTATTAAAACTTGGAGTCTTTTTGCAAATGGGGGAACAAATTTGTGTTTAGAATACTAAAATTTATCATGAAATATAATTTGTAGCCTATTAAGTCATAGAAACAATTATCTTAAGTATGATTAATATGTTTGAAGTGGTTAAGCTACAAACATTAGATTTCTATTTATGTATAAATATAAAATGACATTTCAATAGGCTGTTGCAGTTTTCAATAGGCTGTCATCCTCACCTCTCATCATGTGTTGGTCTTTGATAGTGCGAATTTAGTTGAAAAACAATAAAATAAAACAGAAACAAACATTTACACACCAATTGTTGTATAGAATAGGGAATATGGACTCATGTTTAAAAAAAATATATTAAGCTTTACGGTTAGCTTTATAAATTTCTAGCACTGTACTCTCAGGCATTGCTGTCATTGAACCGCTCTCAAAAATTAATTTTCATGGATACAAGGTTTGATATCTATTCAAAGGTATCAAATCTATTCATTCGCTTCCCAGTGGCTCTATCTATTCTAAAATATGGCCCTCCTTCACACAGATCCTTGACAAAAACAGTGAATTGAAGCATTGTATGAAGAATGAAAAAGTTTTGCTTGTTGTTTTGATGCTCCTGAAAATACTTTTGAAAATCACTTTGTTTTAATGCTTTCAACTAGCAAGCAGATACGTTTTTGTGTTGAGCTCTCGATGAAAATATTAATTTGACCATCCCAAAATCTATTTGGGCTAGTTTTAATCTGAGCTCTGTACAATCATGTAATTATGTTTGAAAGTATCTGACATAAATCAAAAACCATTAAGCATAGACATAGAAATAATGCAATGGTATAACTTTGCCTACAGGAAAATTGTTCATGGGAAAAATTGATTTAAATTTGTTTAATTAAAACTAGCCATGAACAGTTTTCGATAGAATTGATAGGAGTGTTCAAAAATAAATAAAATTTCATAAAAATTTGCTTCATCTGGTTATCAGATGGGTGAAAATCGACCTTTTACCTCTTAGACCATATAGAAAATTTTAGTTCGTTTAATTTTCGTACAGAGTGCGCCTATTTGCCTCAGTCTAAGATGCCAACGGCTATTTTGTTTCGAATATTTCTTCGTTTTTTTTTTGTGTGTATAAATGCTAAAATACGCGATGTTTTCTTTTATATAAACGAATGTTGTATACGAGTATACATACAATGTATTCATTCTTTCACATGACAATAAAACCACAATTTGTGATTTGACATTAAAAATAAAGTTTTGTATTACTTGCACACACAAAAAAAAAGTTTAATTCGTTACATTGTACTTGTAGTGTTGGAATGTTGTTATATCACATGTTATATAAGAAAGAAGTTTATGTTTTAAAGGATGTTTATAAGAAAGAAATATAAAAAAAAAAAAGTAAAAATCACCAAAAATTTTAAGGTTTTTTTTTATTCGTTACTTGTGAGTTATATTTTCGATTTTTAATGTTTGTGATTTTGGTGTTGCTTGTTGTTTCAGTTCTTTTTCTGTAGCCATAAGTTGTATCTATGTAACGGATTCATTGAACGTGATTTTCACCCACTTCAAAACGTCGGATTGAATTGAAACTTCGGAAATTTATCAAGAAACGATGACAATACAATAATTTAATCCGATAATCTTGAGTAGAATCTTCAAGATTAACGATTAACTTTAAAAATATTTGATGGTGGAAGCGCAGATAACATTCGATAAAATTAATAAATAATAGTTTAAACAAGTGAAAAAAAAAACAATTGACTGAGTTAATTGTTGAAATACCATGTATAGACAGTGTTGATTACTCTACCACATTACACATACATACATGTCACACATATATAAGTGATATTCCCTTATAATACATACTATACAATTTGCGGATAATTTGCGCTCTCACGGCTAAACAGTGATTTACGAAAAAATATTTCAAACAAAAGTTGTTTCTTGTTTTGTAAGGAACATTTTTTAATCTAAGCTTTTGTTTTATCTCTAACGGTTTACAAGACCCAATTGACCAATGTTGCTCATTTACGAACTCGACCTTACTTTTTACGCTATAAAAATTTCAGTTTGATAGGTCTTTTGAGTAATCGAGACGGATAGAAAGACGACAGACAGGCAGGCAGGCAATAACCAGAATATTTTATTAATAACTAATTAGGTGATTTTATGAACATCTATACCAAAATTTTGTTCATAGTATCAATATTTTTAGGCGTTACAAACTTGGGACTAAGCTTAGTATACCTTGGTATATTTCATATACATGGTATAAAAATAACACGCTTTTGTAGCTAAAATCTTCACTAAAAAGTAGAAAATAAATAATATTAAAAAAAAACTAAAAATACAAGCTTTTGTATATAACTGAATTAAAAAGTAGAAAATAATTTCTATAAGTTCATAAGAAAAAATAGAATGATTAATAAAAAAAATAGAATGCTTTTTAAAATATTTTATAATGATTTTACTTTTATCATATTGATTTTATCTCACGCTTTTTTACGATAAAATGATTTTTTTCTTGAATTAATAGAAATTATTTTCTACTTTTTAGTTCAGCTAATGACAAAAGCGTGTTTTTTTAGTTTTTTTCAAACTATTATATTTATAATTCCTAATTAAATTTGTTTGTTAATTTTACCTTTTATATGAACGACTGGGTTTGATAAAAACAACCACCTCTTATGCCATGTTTAAAATACTATATACATAGTATGTAATATTAAGTTCTTTCATCTTGGTGGTACTGGTTAATATGTGGTGGTGATGTGTAGAAGTCAAAAGAAGGATGTTAAATTTATGAGAGAAAATAATTTATATCTTAAATACAAGTAATAAAATATTATGAACATGTTAAAGGAAAGAGTAGAAGAAGTATCATCATCATTATTATTCTTTACTTAACTTAACTCATATAAAATATCAATCCCACTCATTAGGATTTTCTTGTTTTTTTTTTACACATATCTACTTCAGAGACTTTATACAAAGTATGTAAGTAGTATTCTCATGTATCTAATACTTAGTTCATTTTATATCTATTAAGGTAATAAAAAAAAATTATTTCTGTAGAAATAAAATTCGTAAAACAGTGTAAAATATTATATAACTCCAAAAAGTATTAAGCCATAGATGTACTTGAACCAATGGCGAAAAATTGAATATAGCATATAGAGCAACATTTGCAGTTTATGAATTATATCGACCTGGTGTTTTTGTCCTTAAATAACTGGCATAGAACATTAAAAAGTGAATAATATAATATGAAACAAAGAGTTGAGGAGATACAAATTATGTACATCTAGTCAACCAAGGCTAATCAGACATATTTCTTACAAAAAAATTAATTTGTTGAGAAATATATAAACTATTTTTAAAATGTAAGAAGTATGCCTGATAACTTTGGTTGTCCATATATTGTATCTCCATCACCCTCTTTTATGCAATGTCAAAACAATAAATATAATTTTTTTGTATATATCTTTATAAATTATAGATCATGTGTTATTCTGATGTTTGAGCTATATTATTGTCAAGTTTCATTCAAATTTATTCAGTAGTTTTTGTGTAAAAGCGTAACAAACAAACAAACAAGCATCATTTCTTTAACATTTATAAAATATAGGGATTGATCTTATATAAGATCAATCAGATCCATGGTTATCATCTGGCATATATTACTTTGTCCTTAATTCCTGTCCTATTATTAATATTAAACATAAGTGTCATCAGCAGAAAGGTGGTAAAACAAATATATGGTATCACATTGGGCTCTATACCCTAAGTGTGTCCTTCGTGGACAGCCTATATAACCAAACCTAACCTAACCTACGTGTCATAGTGTCCGAAAAATTTCCTGCTGCGTTAGTTTTCAAACCGATAGCTTAAATATGACGCTATGATGCTCATTTGAAAATGCATCACATTCGAAAAAAGCCATAGAGAGAAAGTTTGATAGACTCGCGAAAAGGAAGCCAGTCACAAAATTTCAATTATGTATTGGTCATTTAACAAAAAGGGTGCTGTCCCGCGGAATATTGAAGTATTATTAAGCGCTATCATAGATTAAAATAATCAAATAAATCCATTTTACAAGTTCGTCTACTCGTTAGCTAGAAATCTTCAAAACGAAAGGAGATAACTGAGAACTGAAGTTTTAAGTTTAGAGCTCATTTTATTAGATATTCGGTAGCTTTTTAAGATAATAAAAAAACAATATTCATATATCCTAAGTAATATAGTATTTAATATTAAATATAATGTTTTAAAATGAATTATTTACTTATTCCCTATATTAACACAAAATATCTTTATTATATTATACATTTTAACTGTCATATAATAATATGATAAAAGTAAAAAGTTACCTGTTAAAAATATTTTTAAAAAAAATATACTTATACGTACATATTTACATGAATCAACTATGCTGTATAAAAATATTTTGATCAAAAGATAACTTTATTAAAATACATTTATTTTAAGAGAAGACAGCGATTTTACTTTACAACAACGATATCTACGTAGGTATTTATATTAAATGATTAAATTCTTTGATAAATCACCATCAATTTATCAATTTCGTATTCAATTATATGAAATTCAAATAGGATCGCAACAAATTAATTATTGCATGGGAACAATTCAATATAATGTAAAGAGATGTAATAAACTAAAACAGTTCAATGTTTTAAATTTGTAAATCGGGATATAAAATAAAATTTTATATCCCGATATCAAGTTAAACAAGTGAAAAACAAACAATTGACTGAGTTAATTGTTGAAATACCACGTATAGACAGTGTTGATTACTCTATCACATTACACATAAGGCTATACATGTCACACATACATAACTGATAGTCCCATATTAATACATACTACAAAATTTGCATCCAATGTGTGCCCTGGTGAGTACACAGTGATGTTTACAAAAAAATGTTTTAAGAAAAGTTGTTTATTATTTGATAAGGAACTTTTTTTTACATTTAAACTATTTTTCTATCTCTAACGGTTTACAAGGTGGGTCCTACGGGTCCAAGACCCAATTGATCTATGACGCCCATTTACGAACTCGACCTCACTTTTTACGTCCTGAATTTCAGCTTGATATCTTATATGAACACCTATACCAAAATTTTGTTCGTATTATCAATATTTTTAAGCGTTGCAAACTTGGGACTAAACTTAATATACCTTGGTATATTTCATATATACAAGGTATAAAAAAAACTTCAAATAAATGTGGAAATATGAAATAATTGTGTTTAAAAAAATTGACATTTTTGTCTTTAATAACCAAGGTATACTAAGTTTAGTTCCAAGTTTTTAACGCTTAAAAATATTGATGCTACAAACAAAATTTTGGTATACGTATTAATTATTATAAAATAATCTAATTAGTCCATTTTCGGTTGTCTGTCTTTCGACACGGTAACTCACAAACGCAGAAAGATATCAAGCTGAAATTTGTATAGCAAGTTCAGGACGTAAAGATTGAGGTCGATTTCGTAAATGAGAAACATTGGTCAATTGAGTCTTAATAAAATAAAAAAAGAAACTTTTTTTTTTTATTTTTCATCAAAATTAAAAAATTTTCTCAATTTATTTTTTCTCTAAAAATTAAATAATTGCTTCCATTTCCACAGATTATTTTTTACATTAAATGTTTTTTACGATTTATTTGCGATCGACAGTGATTATAATTTATTGTAAATTAATTTTTAACAAAACTATACGACCCCGTTGGTATATAAAATTAATTTCATAAAGTAATTACGTTTTCATATACATACTACAAAGCGTATATATATATATATATATATATATATATATATATATATATATATATATATATATATATATATCTTATAAAGATCGCTTCAAATGATTTATGGCGGAAAGTACTACAAAAATAACTAATAACCATTCTAATAAATTAAATAAGTATAAAATTTAAACCAGAAGAAATAGCTATTTATTATTTATAAGATCATAAATTATTTTGCAAAACTATTGGAATGTGCGGCTGTCGTAGATACATATTATTTTGTATATAAAAAATCGGCATCTAGAATCATATTATGCATTACAAATTGTACTTCCATTTGTAAAATCGAATAATTGAAACACAAAAAATTGAACTCATATAGAAATTTTCTCACACTCTTATATGGATCTGATGAAATACAAGTCATTCAAATTTTTAGATAATGAGATGGTACAAGGACGATACCACGTAAATGGGAGACATTTTGTCCCAAAAAACACTTTGTCCAAAATGTTACCATTTAAAAGTTACAATTTTAAAACATCGTATTATGCATAAAAAATAATATTTATGCAATTTGATTTCTTATTTTCACAATTTTTTATGCATTAAAATTAATTAATTAGTGTTTTTCAATAATTTTAATTTGACATTTTCTATAACATTAACATGTAAAGAACTGCAAATTAGTCATAACAGCCTCCTATATCGCCATAATTTTATCTGGAAGCGTTGGCAATGATTTTATTGTCCCTACCATGACTACGCACACAACGAACAAGTGAGAAAACCTTTTTGACAAAGTTAAAATGATATGAACATTTTCAATTCCATTATCCAATTTCGATTATGAATTCGACGAAATTATACGGAAAGTAACAGAAAATATATCAATTTATTGCTTAGTTTTCGAGGTTTTGAAGTTTGAAAATGAAAATGTGAAAATGTATAAGTACATTGATCAGAAAATATACTACTTGATTCTACAAATATACTACTGATTGGCAAGAACGTTGTTTGGGAAAAAGCTTATATGTTAGCAAAAGGAATTTTACCACCCAAATATTAAAACTTAAAAGTACGACAGGGCTAATCTAAGCTTTTATAGGTATGCAAACAAAATAAGAAAAAACCTACCCACATCTTTTAAACTGCAAGAAAAGTTTAAATTCAAAACAAAGTATTTTCAAAAGCTCAAAATGATTGTAAGCCCTTAAAGAACCGCAGAAAATTCTACGAATTTCAGTTTGAAAAGAAATTGAAATCATGTTTAAAAAAAGACATAACGAATATAAGACGGAAAAAAAAGATGATAGAAAGTTTGCACTTGTCGAAAGAATTGAAAATGAGGCACGTTAAAAAAATTGTTTCGAAAAGAGAAAACACGTTTTCTCTTTTTTCAAAATTGTGTTCTGATTAGTGAGTTTCTTTCAACATATACGGTAGGTAGCAAAAAAATGGAAAACTTGATTTAATACGACATTCGAGCCACTATTAAAACTACGATTTCCTTCATTACCAAAATAACCATTTTCAATTCTTTCAAAGGCAGAATAAAAAACGCAGTTATTATACTTTTACCTTTGACAAATATGGAAGTGAAATATATTCTACATATTGTATTGCAAATTTATAAATATTGAAAAATTGGTAAATTGTCAATTTAAAAAAAAAAAAAAGAAAAAAGTTATGTACTTTATTTTAATATAAAATATTATGTACATAAATAACATAAAATAAATTTTATGTATATGTATAAATATTTCTTTTATACCTAAAACTGTATGCATAATAACATAATAATAATTTTAAATAAAACAATTAATTTTAAAACTTTTATGTCATTAAATACTTTATTGAAATTTGTGCTAAAAATTATTATTCTTCATGTATCATGAATGAAGAAGAACTACAAGACATGCACATTTTACAGAGCTTATATTCATTACTTATATTTTATACTAGCTAATGCCCGCGACCATATATGTGAATTCAAGTCCTTAGGGAAAACGTAGCAAAAAAATTTCTTCTGTGAATTCAGTTCCTCTCTTCTCACTACTCTAATATCCATTGTAAAGGTCCCAGTCTTTGATTTTTGGTCGTACTATCATGAAATACAGCTTAAAGTGCAGCTTAAGATGCTAAAAATGAATAAATATACATAATTTACAATAAACAAACTATATTCTTCGATCGTTTACTTCTAAATATAACACACAATACCAGAAATATTTCTTAAATTTACAAAAACTTTCTTGATGTTCGTGCTTTTCTTTTCACGTGATTCGAAACGAGAAAATCGAAAAACTAAATTTAATACTCCCTAATCATTAATCAATATCTTTCATACAATAGAAATTCTGAAGGGCAAACGCAGTTCGAAAAAATATAGACTTTCTTAATAGATTAAATTAAGAAATTATTGACAAGAAAATGATGGTCATAGCGCTATCAGATAGATTACGGTTTTCGTAACGATTTTTACATAAAACTTCTCTCATTTTACAGTAGAGAATTTTAAAAAATGACACAAGCAACATACCTTTTTACTTGTTGGGGCTTAAAGCTCACATAACTTACGAAAACATAATAACAAAAATCATCACGCCATCCTTTTCGAAGATTCTAAATATTAACCACTCCAGACTTTTTGCGATAGTAAAGTAGCTATTTGGAATAAACGAAAAAGTAAGGTATGATGGTTTCATGATGTTCCAATGAAATTAAAAATAAATAACGGTTCTTTCCCATAGGCTCGAAATTTTTTGACCACCATTTTGTCTTAAATATGAATTTTTTAAAAAAGTTTTAAATTAAAATTTATCTTATTTTACCGTTATTAGTTATAAAGCAATTATTCAAAGTCATATAAGTCATTCTGTCTCGAATCGTTAAAGGAACAGATATTCTTTGTAATTCGATATACTATATGTCTCAAGATTAAAACTAATTTATTTATATTTCACATATAGCACAAGCAATAGAGACATTAACTAACTCTGACCTCAAAAATTTTAGTTATTCACTGAAAATTTTGCCTTAGGAGGTAAAATAACATGATAAAGTGGCTGACAATGTAAAGCTTTTGGAAAATTAAGAAATTAAAAATTGAAAAGGACTCTTCTTCCAAGAACTTGGAAACTTTACGACTTGAAATAAGTTTTAGATAGGTACCTGACATAATTCTGCACATTGAGATATGCTATTTTTTACGAGTGTAGAAGAAGATATCTTAAAAATGAGGTACAGCAGACATCAGTAATATGACAATTCACAGCTATGACGCTATGACGAACATTGAATGAGCCATAGCTAAGAAAGTATTATTTTTACAAGTACGACAGAAAAGTAATTGAATCTCTTTTAATTTTATAACCTTTCTAGTGATATCATGTTTTTCTTTTCGATCTAACGTACAATCTTCAAGTTATCCACGAAAAACTGTTAGAAATTGGGGCTTCACGCATATCAGCTTATAGAATAACATGAGTAGTATTTATCGTAAAAAGTATAATATCTTAGGTAATTTTGTTGAATAAAAATGAAATTGTGCAGAAATGTAAAGTTTACAAGTGTTGAAATAAAACTATTTTTCTTATTTTCAGTTTTCCATTCTATTTCCTTTTCTAATTTTCCAAAAGCTCTACGTGACAGCAACTTTGACATTTTATTTTACATTCATTAAAATTATTAACGAGTTGCTATTTTGCGCTCATAATTTGAATTGCTTGTACTAATATGCAAACCAAGTATTTTTTTCGAATGATGTTTTTAAAATTGCTATAAACTTTACACACTTGAAACGGAATTTATGCCAAATGCAAAAAAAAAAACACTTTTAAAAGAACTAAGACTAATACCCCCGTTTCACTTCAAAGTATGCAGTATTGTTGCTAAACGAACGTTAGCAGTATTAAATTGTTTTAAAGTTATTTAAGATTTTCCAAAATTTTCTTATTACTGTAAAAACCAAAAGTAAACAAGTAAAAGATGCCAAGGCTCATAAGCTCTTACCTGTTTTACTAATTCTTTTTGCTTTATCGACTCTCAATAAACGACTGGGAAATGTTTTTATATCGAAAAGTAGTTTATTTTAAAACATATAAATAAAAAGAAGTCTTTAACGAAGCAAAGCAAGATCTTAGCAATTTGAACAGCAAACATTATTAAACAAACAGATACAATAGATTTATAATCATGTTTATTCTCTTATATAAATAATTTTATACATAACAACATACATGCATACATATCTAGGTACATACATAATATAACCTGTACTATTCAACAACAACAATAGTTAAACTTTATGTAGCTAACAATGTCTAATATCTATTTATTCAATAATGTATAAAAATTATAAGCTACTGCAATGCAACTATATATAAATAATATTAAAAATAAAAAAATACAAATTGTTACTTATCAAATAGGATTACATAAATATTTGTGGGAAAAATATTCTAAACTCAATTTATAGCGGCTAGTCTGATAGTAGAAAAGTTATTACAACTATGCCTGTATCTTTGTTCTCTAATTCCTTAACGATTTCTGCTTAGATAGCGACATCCGTCTATCCGTCTATCGATAGCGACATCCGATAGAAAAATAGCGACATCCGTCAGTAAGTTTGTTTTTCCTACGATTTCACCACTTTCTAGTAAAATCTGGTAAAACTATGAAATATAGAAAAAAAAAATTTTTCTTTTTTAGAATGCATCCATCTGCATTCCTACAATTGCTATAATTTTTTTTAAAGATCGGTTCAGTTCTTCAATTCATTAAGATCGATTCGGTTCTCAATTAGCAGACCCAAAAAAAAGGGGTTTTGTAACATAACGTCTAACGATAAAAGTACAATTTAACGATATATATTGTTAAACACAAATAATAATTAACGGCAATATTGGACCTGTTCTTAAAAGTATTTTTAACGGCATGTGACTAAAAGTAGTTTTGTACGAAATATTACAAAGAGGTCATATATAGATGTAAACAAAATGTAGAATCGTTTACCGTCTCTGTAAGCTGCAATAAATGTTCAAAGTTGTCGAACTTCAACATAGACATTTTTGAATATTTTTAGTTCGCTTTATTGCGATAGAAAGTAATAAAGAAGCGAGCCTAAACTGTTCTGTGATTATAGATTTCTGTTAGGAGTCTTAGAAGGTCTTTACTACGACCACTTTTGTACTGCAAACCAGTGAGATTTTTCCAGGTTACAACCCTCTGAACTTATAATCATCTTACATAACTTATATTTGTTTGCTACAAACTGTACAAGTACATTTTTTCATACTCATAAGATAGAATTAATATTTATTTTTTCTAAAGTTTTGTGTATGTAGCTACTTCGTAACTTATTTGTTTGTTACATGTTCGTTCGTTGCAAAAGTACTCTTTAAATCTCTTTAAGATTTTAACTTCTTTCTGTTACAAGACAACAAATATAAGCAGCAGATGCTGAAATATGATTACGTAAAATATCTACGCTTTATTATAATACTTTATGTATTTATGCGTATATTTATTTATCAGTTCATTTTGGTTGGGCGTTCTCTTCATCTTTTAGCTTCTAGATATTTATTTCATTCAATGTATTGATTTCAAAATAAATTGATTGAAATTTTATCTACATAATTATTATTTTATTATTAAGTTTATCGTTTTTAAAACAGTCGGATTTAAGTTGGTTTAATTGAAAGAAAATCAATGGCAAAAACTAAACGTATATCAAATGTTTGAGTAAAATTTTTAAATCCATAAAGTTTTTTTTTTAACGATTCCAGAGTTGTATAAGTCGTTTTTAAATGACAAAAAAAGAAATTACGCCGGGAGATAATAATTACTTCTCTCACTCAACATGCGAAGGAAAAATAGTTCATCACCGCCCTAGTACGATAATGAATTCATTACCACACTTTTCCGATAGTAAAAGGTTCAATAATTAAAAGGAATACCCTTCAATTTAAGAAGCCAAAAAGATTGCGAAAATGGACTTTTACCACTGTATCAATAATTTATTTATTTGTACCATATTATTTTCAAAATTAAAAATAATAAATGATTTAGAAGACATAGCTCAAGTCTATTTGACCTTTTCCAGAAATGGTATAACGTTAAATCATTTATTACACATCAAAATGCTTGTTTTTAATTGAAGCATGTATGGTGTCACACCTAATTATTCTATCAAAAAGAATTCATATAACTTATATAATTAAGTCAAAATAATATATTTTTTTAAATACATATAAATTGCTTTAAGTTTTCGAAAATTGGTATATATATACAGAGCTACGCAAAATTGTCCATAATCTATCGAAAAATTATTTGTAGTAGTTAGTAGTTTTTTATGGCTCTTTACATATTTAGAAGTGAAGTTCATTTGTCTTGTCAAAATTAATCGATGTTAAAAACGAAAATAACGTGAAATTTGATTAAAATTAC
Source organism: Chrysoperla carnea (assembly GCF_905475395.1). NCBI lineage: Eukaryota > Metazoa > Arthropoda > Insecta > Neuroptera > Chrysopidae > Chrysoperla > Chrysoperla carnea. The sequence goes on from NC_058341.1 coordinate 21,769,033, forward strand.
AGAAACTAAATTGGAAAATGCATTGTTTTTCATTAATTTTAACGATATATTCATTTGTCACTTTGAATCGATGAGAAAAAAGTCATCGTTCATAAAGTCTGATAAAAAATAATTTATGGCAACATTTCGACTTGCAGTAGATCAACAGTAATTTCAACAAAGTTGGACTTCATTTTCCACATAATTATCAATGTGGATTATCTGTCCTAGAACCCAAAATAAGATATTGTACGATTAACTAATAACTTTTGAACCGTCTTGTACATGTATTTAGAAGACACCTTCTATTATTTTGGCTCAATTACGATTGAAGCCAATCAATAAATTTATATCTAAAATAATTATAAAAATAAAAATGTTTATTGCTTTAGGCATAAATCACATCACATCTTTCATGTAACTATCACGTATCTCAATGATGATATAAGTGACTATCTTTTCTGTGTAATACAAAAGACAAATTTTTGATAATGAGAAGAAATTTTGATTGCTCTAAGGTAAATGGTCTTTGTATTATTTAAAAGCCTTTGTTATATTCATTAAAATTTTTTGTTAAAAAAATTGTCAATTAAATCTTTAATTAATTTACGAAAAAGTAGTCAGAAACCGGAATTTTTACACGGCAAAAAAACGAGCCACCTTTATTTGTTTGGAAAATATTTTCAAACATACAACTCTTTTGTACCTGGATCTTTTTGAAATAGGAGAACTAAACATTAAAAAAATGCGGGTTCCATACCTTTTTAATCATAAATTTGGTTGATACCAATGTGAAGTTCAGATTCATTGGTAAAAGATGTACCATTCGTGTAAACGTCATTATTCCGAATTCAAATTATTGATAAATTAAAACGTTCTTTATTTAACTCTCACGCAGGTAAGTGTTAAACGTTAAACAATTTCAGTTAAATAATCATTTCAACTAATGCCAAAGGCAAACATCTAAAATAAAATAAATAATACATCAGATACGTATGTCAACAAGTTACTATTATGGGAATTAGTGATTTTATTTTTTAACATCGTTGAAAACTATGATGATAATATATAAGTGAAAAGATGATTATGTTTAATTAAGTCATAAATATATTTTTTTTAAATAATTAATTATCATTTTTATATGATTTAATAATGTTACAAAGATCATAATCCATATGTTTCTTTAAATAATAGGGAAAGATGTAGTATCTAGACTCAAAAACGTATGAACCATGGTACCTACATGATATTTGAACTATGGTACAACATCATGGATCACATTGATGATCACATCCTTAGTTATCTAGAACCGTCCTATTCGACATGTTATCGTTAAAGTTCACTGTAGGGAAAACAGTATCATAGAATGTATACAATTGAATAATTTAAAATCTACTGCAGATGATATTCTTAATGATTCTTTGTGATTGAGACTCCTTTTCCCCACTTATACTTCTCTGAACTATACTTGGTAACGCATAAAAATTAAGAATATAGTTGTAAAATTTAGTGCATACATAATACCATGTATCCATCCAAGGTACATCATGTTGTTGGACTCAAGATACATCATTTTCCATATTTGAAACTTTACCTCTTCGAAGTTTAATTTGTTTAAAAGTAAAATATGATATAACAACTTACTTCCAATAATCAATGATTTACGTTCAGTACGATTTATACAATAAAGTGCTCATCAGCTTTTAAACAGATAATCAAAAAAATTTTTACTTTTTTCAACTCTTTATTAGTTTATTCGAACACAAAACCACATTGAATACCAGTCTTGAGCCTGCCTGATAAAAGATCTGCATTTCAATACAAATGCTGTTCAGTTTTTTCAGTTAATACTTATATTCAATATCTGAACAGGAGAACTGAATGATTCAAGGAACATTGGGCTCTAGGTACTACATGCTACATGGTACCTATAAGTAAGTTCATATCTATATTAAATCAGATAAATAGTTAATGATATATTATTTTATTTTATTAATAATAATGATTATTCAAGCATTTTATACAGTTTGTATTTTTTAAAACTGTATATATAAAGATATATATATTTTTTACAATTTGTAAGAGATTTCTGAAATTTTCTGAGACTTTCTGAGTTTTCTAGATTTTAGAACTTTCTAAAAAATTCTTAAGCATTCTCGAACTTTCGTAATGATTCTATAACATTCAAGAATATTCTAAAATATTCTCGAACACTGTAAATCGTTTTAAAATTCAGAGTAGCTTTAGCATTAATTGACGATTATCCTACTAAATCATTTGTTTTGTAACATTTTTGTATGCCTCTCAAACATCCTTAAAACTATTTATCCCCTAGTCCAGAAGACCAAGAGATTAGACCATATACATAAATATAAATTTAGAAATAAAATATTATAATATGTCAACAAAATGATTATATTCATAATTTTCTTACACCGTTTGAACTACGTAAAGTATACATGAGCATGTGATATGTATCGTATACACATATACATAGGTTAATAATATTTTAAAAAATAATTGTAAAAAGTGTTAAGTAATACCGCGAGCTCATAAATAATATTTTATGTAATAAAGTATACTTTATGTCTACCGTATACATTATATTTAAATTACTGGATGGTACAAAAGTTACCATCTTATATCGAAAGAATTTATTGTAGACAGCATTCAGGTGATGAGCTATGAAATTTTATACCATATGCAATATTATTTTCCTATTTCCATTTTACATCCTTTTTTCTCGCCTTCACGATTCATTTTTTAAGAATTTTTAATGAAATTTCCTGATACACTTACGAAAAAACAGATTGATAAATTCTGTCCTTAGAGTTGGTTTAACATTTATTCCAAAATCATATATCATGTCTTCGGGCATGTTTTGATTGAAAAAAATTACAATTCTGCTAACTTTGCTTCTCAAAGAAATATTAATCGAGAAATTTTCAAAATTTAAAACGATAATTAGCGAAGCCATATCTTGATAACGATTCTTTAGAAACTATAAAGAAACTTTGTTCTTAGAATTGTCTTAGAATCTTCTATTTCACTGCGCTTTCGCAATTGAGCCCTGTGAGCTTTCACTACGACGAACCTTTGATCATCGTGAATTAAAGAACAAAAAATTAATTTAAAACATTTACTTGCGCTCCCACCATATTCTGTTAATATAAAATATTAAATATTTTTGTATATCCTTTGGGAATAATAGCACATTTGTTTGGAGTGATTTCTTGTCTTTAATATTAATTCTATGTATTTAAGAATAAATGTCAAATCTGGAACAATGTTGCGATCAGTCTGATTCTGAGCAATGCCTAATTAATCAATAAATAAATTATAATAGTAGGACGAGTGACTGACCGAAAAAGTGTTACAAGCTCCATAGCTATTAATTTTCAATCGTACTTAACAAAACTGGAAGAATATCACTCATTTAAAACTAGTACTTTTGTACCCCGTTGTATCTGGATACAAAGATACAAAGACGCAAGTATTATAAATATCTCTTTAATATTTAAGCATACTCATTAAATTTGCATAAATATAAATGCAAATTTTTGAAGTAATAAACATTATTGAAATAAATTATAAGCTATTAAACGATTTAGCTAATTTTTTCAATGAATATGATTAAGAATTATTAATCGCCTTAGATAAGACGCCAATAATGAAGGCATTTACCCTTGCATAGTTTAACTAACAAAATAAAAAAATTGTCAGATTAAAAGAAAATCTCTAGATATTAATGCAATGTTTTTTTAACTTTATGTTTTACTTTTGTGGAAGTATATTTTGAGTTGAGATCATGTCAAATCAAAGGATGATTTATTTTTTTAAATCCATATAACTATTTGAATCAAAAACCGATTACTTTTTTGTTTGGTTTTTTGAAATTTTGGAAAAATGAACGTATGTTCATTCTTTGCAGTTAAATAGAAACCTAAGAAATTCACTTTTTTTTTATAAATAAATATAGCACAATCAATTACATTGAGTAAAAGTAACGTGTTGAATTGATTTTAATAATAATTGATAGCTTGATCGTTGTTGCCACAGTCATGACTGTATTTACTAGTATTTCCGTGATTTATATAAACAAGTCAACAAAATTAAGGTATCGACTATTGTGCCACCAAAGGTCTTTAATTCTACCTGTAACAGAGAATTTTAGAGACGGATTATCCGCAAGGAAAACTAGGCTCGCGCTTAAAGCCGTGAATTTACAAAGGGGCGCGCGTGTGGCAGTTGATCCCAGAGCTGTGAGAGTGATATCTTCAGAACCGTTAATCGGATCGTATTTTACCCTTCGCCATTGTTTTCGCCGTGTTGAAATAAGTCTAAAACCATGTTGTAATCATAATTGGATATAAATAAATTTTCTCGAATTTTTGCTATTTTTTTAAGGGATACCCATTCGAAAAATTTCAAAATTTGAAAAAATATTTTTTGTTGCCGATTTTATTGAAAACCAATTTTTAGGGCTATTTTAACCCAAAAATAACGAAAATCGTATGCGTTTATCCAAAAGACTAAACGATTTCAAGATATTAGATCTTCAAGTCCTCGAATTTGTAATCCCACAGCTGTGAGAGTGATATCTTCAGAACCGTTAATCGGATCTTAGTTTACCCTTCGCCATTGTTTTCGCCGCGTTGAAATAAGTCTAAAACCATGTTTTAATCATAATTGGATATAAATAAATTTTCTCGAATTTTTGCTATTTTTTTAAGGGGTACCCCTTCGAAAAATTTCGAAATTTGGAAAAATATATTATGTTGCCAATTTTATTGAAAACCAATTTTTAGGGCGATTTTAACCCAAAAATAACGAAAATCGTATGCGTTTATCCACCAGACTAAACGATTTCAAGAAATTAGATCTTCAAGTCCTCGAATTTGGAATCCCAGAGCTGTGAGAGTGATATCTTCAGAACCGTTAATCGGGTCGTATTTTACCCTTCGCCATTGTTTTCGTCGCGTTGAAATAAGTCTAAAACCATGTTTTAATCATAATTGGATATAAATAAATTTTCTCGAATTTTTGCTATTTTTTTAAGGGGTACGTACCCCTTCGAAAAATTTCGAAATTTGGAAAAATATATTATGTTGCCAATTTTATTGAAAACCAATTTTTAGGGCTATTTTAACCCAAAAATAACGAAAATCGTATGCGTTTATCTACCAGACAAAAAGATTTCAAGATATTAGCAGAGCTGTGAGAGTGATAATTGATGAGCTTTGTGCAATTAATACGCGCGCATACAACTTTTGGATAAGTAACCCTGAATCTCTTCATTTATTGTAAAGACTTTAAATTAAAACACTTGAACAATGAACTTCAGTGCTCTCAGGTAGGATTTCTTACAATTGGTTCCCTTAATATTATTAACTAGCTGTTACCCGCCCGCTTCGCGTGGCGTAAAATATACGTTTACAGCTCAAAAACTCCAAAAAAATCATTCTGGCCAAGTTTCAATCCTTTAGCTGCTATAGATTAAAAGGTACAATTTTTTTTAATTTTACGCCCACGCACGGACATGTGGGAGTAGAATTTCATAAAATTTATTCTTAACAGCTCAAAAACGCGAAAAAATGAGTGACTATCTAGATCTATAGAAAGTCTCCTATATATATATAGATAAATTACAAAATTACAAAATAATTTCAAACTTTTCTTATAGAGTTTACTTATTTACTAATACTACTTGAGAAGAAAAAAAATTACATATCAATAGCCAAGTATTTTTATTTTTACTAAAAACAGCATCATCACTTAAAGTAGTTTACTACAGTTGAGATAATAAATATGTTTCTTACGCCTACGATTCAATAATTTATTCTCATTGCATATAAATTGAATATTTAAAAGCATGCAGGGTGTCCATATAACGATAGAATTTCTCTCGAAATGAATTAAAAACCCACCAATTCAAATTTTAATTATGGATGTTAAATATTGCACTCCACCAAAATTTCCATTTATGGGGGTGAATGTCAATTTTGAAATTTTAATTTTAAGGCTCTTCTATACACATATTTTTGATTGGCGTGTAATCATTCTTTGATTTATAAAGAAAAGCGGTTTTTCAGATAAGAAAAAGTAGAATTTCGACTACTGCCAATATCAGTGGCAGATTTAACAAGTGGGCAAAAGTGTGCTTGCCCACTGGGTCCTCCGACGGAAGGCATTAAGATGTCTTCAAAAACATGGAAGAGAAAGAATTTGACAAAAATGTGTGCAAATTGATAGAGAAATATCCAACTTTTTTCACAATTTCCCAAAAGTACGAGTTAATCAGTTTTTCGGATATATACTTTTCACAAGAACTTGATTCAACCAAGCACAGTCCATTGCAATATTTGAACTCTTTGGGGGGCCTGAAGAAATTTTGCCCACTGGACCTTTTTCCCTAAATCCGCTACTGGCCATTATACTCTTTACTCTATCGATTTGAAATTGAGATATGTTAAAGGTATTCATATTCTATCTGCTCTGGCTATTTTTAATTTTCCAAAATCCTGTTAATGGAAACTGATTGAGAATGGCAGAAAATTTACTCTAACAAGCCACAAAAGTCGCTCTTCTAGCTAACGCTTCGTTTTTTGCATCATCAAAACTTAAAAAATATCTACTAATTATACCATGTGTATATGAAATATACATAGTATATTAAGTTTAGTCTCAAGTTTGTAACGCTTAAAAATATTGATGCTACGAAAAAAAATTTGGTATAGGTGATCATAGAATCATCTAATTAGCATTTTCGGTTGTCCGCCTGTCAACACGATAACTCAAAAACGAAAAAATAAATCAAGTCGAAATTTTTACAGCGCACTCAGGACGTAAAAAGTGAGGCCGAGTTCGTAGATGAGCAAAATATGTTAATTGCGACAACGGGGATTAAACTCGCATTCGTAGCTGATAGAAACCTTACGGATGTTAGTACACTAAAACCAGTTAAGCCACATTTAAAAATATGAATACAGAATGTTCTAGGAAGTTATAAATTAACGTGGGACATTTAAACTAGTTTAGTATTTAAACAAAAATTTGCTACCCAATTTTTTATTATAAATTTTGTTACGCAATTTAAAAGGAATCGTAATATAAAAAATAAATTGAAGTAAAATTTTGTTGAATTCTTCAGCAAAATTCAAAAGAAATTATTCTGAACTTTTAACCAAAAATACGTAATAATTATATGTATAAAATATAAATGTAAATTAACTTGAAATCACGTCAGAAACATTCATAATTAAATGATTATTGTTTATGGGCGTTGAAAATTGTGTTTGAACTGACGATATATTGTACTTATAATTTTTATAAGGAGGTAACTTCACAAGTCATGATGAGTACATCTAGACATACTATGTATGCGAATGCATAATTATGTACCAATAATAATACCTATATATTTATTAACACTATAATAATTACTGCCAGAAACCGAAAATGAAAATATTCAAATCAACACTCAATATCCTATAGTCACAGTCCATATCATATCAATTTAAAAGGTTTTCTCATGGATGCCATTGTCAGAACTAGACCAAATTATCAGAAATGGGACTACACGGAAAGTACCAGCTTTTAAACAAAAAAGAATCATTAAAATCGATTCCCTTAGACGAAAGTTCTCAGGTAACAAACATTTTTTTAAAAATACAGTCGAATTGAGAACCTTCTCCTATTTTGAAGTCGGTTAAAAATATCCTCCAATAAATAATGATTTAGATGGAATGTGATTTAGTACACGAAAAACAATAGACAACTTATAGATAAAAATAATATTAAAAGAAAAATTTTATACTTTGAAGCACTACAAAAATGTTATTTCCACTTTACTTAAACATTCAAAACACATCGATAATCATCCTCCGCGTTGTTTGTCTTCAAGTAACTAAGGCTGGGCTAGGCCCGAGCTAGATATGAACTATGTCTCATCTCACCCTGAAATTAATAGAAATATATATTTTAGAAATATTAATAGGTACCATTTTAGTTAAAAAACCCTTTACGTAGAAAAGACTGCTCATTTTAGTGTACATGAAATATAATCAGACATTTAAATGTCTGATTATATTTATACAAATTTGTACTGAAATGTGCACCCGTAGTCTTGTACTTAATTGTGCATAAAGGATGTATATTTATTAACAGAATAATCGACTAGTAATTCTTAACAAATAGCAAAACTAGAAGAAAACAAGTGAAAACAAACAATGACTGAGTTAATTATTGAAATACCACGCATAGACAGTGTTGATTAGTCTGTCACATTACACATACCTACATGTCACACATACATAATTGGTATTCCCATATAATACATACTATACAATTACGCCTTATTTGCGCCCTCACGGATAAACAGTCATGCTTACGAAAAAAAGTTTCAAACAAAAGTTGGTTATTTTTTTATAAGGAATGTTCTATCTCTAACGGTTTACAAGATGGGTCCTACGGTCCTACCCAAGACCCAATTGCCCTATGTTGCTCATTTACGATCTCGACCTCACTTTTTACGTCCTGAGCACGCTATAAAAATTTCATCTTGATATCTACTGGTTTTTAGTTATCGTGTTGGCAGACAGGCGAACAGACGGGCGGACAACCGGAAATGGACTAATTAGGTGATTTTATGAACACCTATACCAAAATTTTGTGCGTAGCATCAATATTTCTAAGCGTTACAAACTTGAGACTAAGCTCAGTATACCTTGCATTTAAATTAAGTCATTTAAAGCTCAAATCAATATTTATAAAGTTGAAGTGAAGACACTAATAAGTGCAACACTTAAAGGCCCGATTTTAATTTCCATTTTTTGCATTTACTTTTATATTGGCGATATTTCGTACCTTGATTTATTTTACACAAAAATTTTCTACAATTGGCAAACATTTAACATTAAAATAAATGTGCGTGCAGCCGATGCCAACAATCAAATGTAAAAAATCTTCACATTTATAAAGTGACAGATTTACCATTATTATAAAAAAAATAATAGTTTGGAGAAAGTTTGATTTAATAATATTTATTAAATACTGCAATGGTATTAAAATTAATCTTTTCGCCAGAATATATACATGCCAATATTTTATTGAGTTTATAGGTGGGAGTTTTATCGGAGCTTCTTCTTTCTGCTGGCGACCGCATATTGTAGTGTAGACAGGCGCGATTGACCTGTAGGGTCAATTATACATTATCCGTCGTAATATTCATCTTCTTTTTTTTAAATTGCATACATATTTATTTTATTGGATTTTGAAGTCGACGATTTCAAGCAATAGAAAAATAATTTTCAAACCCTAGTCAGAAAATTTTGACTCTTTGGAAAGCCGTTGGATCCATTCAATAATGAGAATTAAATTATACCAAGGGTCCAGGATATAATATATGAAATGAAATTACTGTTATTTCCCTACTCAAAAAACGCCATTAAAAAGCTCGTATGGATTCCTCCAAATTCCATTTTCATCAAGCGTGCTTGGAATGCAATTTTTGAATTAAAATTGTTAATTAATGAGCTTTGCTTCCTTCCCCCCTAAAATATTCACAATTGATTTAGACTTAGTCCAACTTCATATAAAAAACCAACAAGTCTTTTATCAAAAATTACCCTGCCGCACATACATCCTCAAACAATAAAAACTATCCCTAATTCCAATACTAATATACTTTGGACACTGTGGAATAAAAGGTTTTCTACCAGTAATAAACATATAATGTTTCAATGCAATTATAATACCCTTATCAGAACTGAAAAATTTTTTGCTGTCAGTACCTATTTCATGATATATAATTTTGTTTACGAAAAGATTAAATGTTAAAATAATTATTACAGTACCTACTACAGGAATAAAATTATATTTCTTTATAATCACAAAGTCACGCTATGAACTAAGCACGCAAAAGCATTGAACTCTTTTCTTTGAAATATTAGCAAATGTATATAATACCTATATTAAAGGTGAATAACAGAATGAAATCCGACACATTTTAAAATTATTTATATGCACCAACTACAAAAAATTTATTTGGTCCATTTGATCTTTTTTCCGGTTCAACGCGAAGGCCTAACCGCGAAAGCCTCACAAAAAGTAGCCGCCAAGGCTGGTTTTTGGTAACTTTCTAGTAATTCCAGGGGCGTAGCTACCGCCGTATTTGCCGTATCAATTATACGGGGCCCCCGGGCCACGGGGGCCCCCAAAGTGTGTAAGGAAAAAGAATAAAAACTTTCTAATTTATTTTATTTTACAAATGACAAAATTCTATAAAGCAATTCCTTTTTTTCCCGCCTTAAGCGTGCGTTCAAAAGTTGGCAACACTACATCGTTATGGCGGGCGAATTATTAATCCTGTTTCTAAAGCTCTACAGCATGAAAATAATGACTTACAGAAATCTAGTATTTTATTAAGTAATCTTTTAAATAGACTGTGCCAATTAAGAAATCAGAATTCATTTAATAGTTTGCTAAATGAATCCAAAGATTTAGCAAAAAAGTGGGGGGTAACAACTGTTTTTAAAAACAGTAGGCGAAAGATAACGAAGCGTTTTTTTGATGAGTTATCACAAGATGAGAGAATTTCCGACCCGGAATCCTATTTCAAAGTCAATGTATACTATTGCTGTTTAGATATATTAATTTCTCAAACTAAAGAAAGATTTCAGAGCCTTTGCAACCTGAGTAGAATATTCGAAATATTACAACCGGAGAAACTCCTATCTTCTTCAAGCGAAGAGATATTAAACGCTTCCGGAAAACTGTCTGCTAAATACAGTAAAGACATCTCACTTAATCTTTGTGACCAATTAAAGGCTCTAAAAACATGCTTAAATTCTGAAATTAAAAAAATTTATTCCATTAAAGAACTCATTGAATTATTGCTAGTAAAATTCAATAGTCTTGCATCCAGTTTTCCCGAGGTAATCACAGCATGCTTTTTATTCTTGACCCTTCCAGTTACAACCGCAACGGCAGAAAAAAGTTTTTCAAAATTAAAACTAATAAAAAATTACTTAAGAACTTCGATGGGACAAGAACGGCTGTCAGACATCTCACTATTGTCCATAGAGGCAGAAACTTTAGAAAAACTAAAATCATCATCAGCCATAAATGATTTAATAAATCAGTTTGTCGATAAAAAGGCAAGGAGAGTGAATATTTAACATTCGATTTTTATTTGTAAAATGGGTAAATTATGTGATAAATAAATATTACTTCTCACAATATTTTTTTTCTTTTGTGAAAAATCTTCACCTCCATATAAGGGCCTCCAAAAAAATTTTTATACGGGGCCCCGACAAGGCACGCTACGCCACTGAGTAATTCTACTAATTGGAAGTAGCTGTTAAGTATTATAAAGTACTCAAAAAAAAGAAAGGTCAGCAATAATTATCCCACGGGATCATACTATCGGAATAAAAAGTATGCTATGTGTTAATCCTGGTTAATCCATCCTCACAAGCTTTGGAAATTATAATAGGATATATTCATTAATGTACTTTGCTTAGTTTAATTAATGCAAAAAATAATTTTAAACTTATAATTTATTTGTACTTTCTGTGAATTTTTGTGATAAATTAAGATACAAATCTCATACAGTAAAGCCTCGGCATCATTAAGTTTAGTACTGCCGACTACATACTACATTATACTATATCCCAACCTTCACAGCTACTAGTAAGATAAAACTTAATAAATAAAAATGAATTTAGAAGTATTCAATAACAGCAGGGTATCAATTAACGAAAATGTTGTAAAACATTCATTTAAAAAATGATTTAACTTATTTAAGCTGTATGGGAGCTGTTTCCAAAAAAATTATCTTTTATAAAAATTTTATGGAATTTACTCCCAAGTGAAACGGAGCCTAAAAAAATCTCCTTCACCTCACCCCACTACAATACTATTTCGGACTACCTCACGATTTAATGTCGATTAAAATGGGTTTTTACCATCCTAAAATCATCAAATTTAGGAGAGACACTACCTCTTTGACACACACTTCAAGCCAAAGCTTCCCGTTTTGAGAATGCGGAATAGACACGGTTGAAGACGCAGCACTGACTAGTAACTCTGAAATTTACAGCCGTTCTCAGATGACTCACAATTACTACACTTTACCATAGAGACCAATAAGTTTTTTAAATACTCAGTAAGGGTGAAGGAATAAATCCGCCAATCCTTGGTTTTCTCATGATAACCAACCATTTAGTTCATTTTTTCATCACTTTGGCGTTAAAGGGGGCTGTTATTACTAATTTGCAGTTCTTTACATGTTAATGTTATACAAATGTCAAATTAAAATTATTGTAAAACACGAATTAATTAAACTTAATGCATTAAAAATTGTGAAAATAAGAAATCAAATTGCACAAATATTATTTTTCAAATGTAAATTATAATAATTATTTATTTAAATTTGTGAGACAATAATATGAAATTTTCAATGTAAGTCATAACTGCAATCAATACAATTATATATGCATCCATACAATTCTATAATTAAAATAGTGTATCGTTACCATGGAAACGAAACTCACGCACGGAGCGAATACAAATAATCCACAAAATGTTAATAAAGACAATCAATTGAGAATACACACAAAGAAATTTAACGAATTTTAATGACATGCAAACGAATTTTGAAAGACTTATTGTTTATTTATTTAAAAATATATAAAATATTGTTTCCCCAACAACCATTGAAATGGATAAATTATTATCAAAACTAATAGATGGCTCTACACGGATATAACGTGTAGAGCCACCTAGAGAAAGGTACCTTCAGAGAACGAAAATAGTAAAAATTTTACAGGGAGTTGCAGATCTGTTTTAAATTAAAAACTATAATCTGTGTATTAAATATTTTATTACAAATGCCACATGAAAATAGTTTTTCTCCAATATGAATCCGTTAATGTTTATCGAAATTGCTTGGTGTATGAAATATTTTATTACAAATATCACAAGAATATGGTTTTTCTCCACTAAGAATTACAAAAATGTTTAGTTCGTTTATGCTTATCTAAACCAGTTTTAAAAGCAAATGCTTCCTTACAAATATCACATGAAAATGGTTTTTCTCCACTATGAATTCGTTTATGATTAACCAAATGATTTTGTCTATTAAATGATTTTTTACAAAAATCACATGAAAATGGTTTCTCTCCGCTATGAATCCGTTTATGTTGAATTAAATTACTATGTTGGCTAAATGTTTTATTACAGATATCACATACAAATGGTTTTTCACCACTATGCATCCGTTTATGTGTAACTAAAGAGCTTGGTGTTTGAAATGTTTTATTACAAATATCACACGAATATGGTTTTTCTCGACTATGACTTCGTTTATGGATAATTAAACCGGTTTTAGTCGTACATACTTCCTGACAAATATCGCATGGAAATGATTTTTTTTTGTTATGAATCCGTTTATGTTGAATTAGATTACTGCGCTGGTTAAATGTTTTATTACAAATATCACATGCAAATGGTTTTTCTCCACTATGAATTAGTTTATGTCGAGCTAAATCATATTGGTTCTTAAATGATTTATTACAAATATTACATGAAAATGGTTTTTCTCCGCTATGAATCCGTTTATGTATAACTAAAAGGCTTGGTGTATTAAATGTTTTATCACAAATATCACACGAATATGGTTTTTTTCCACTATGAATTCGTTTATGTATAACTAAACCGGGTTTAGTAGTATATGCTTTATTACAAATATCACATAAAAATTGTTTATCTCCATCTTCGATATGAATCCGATGTGATACTTTTTCATTTTCTAGAACGGGTTCGTCTTCTGGTATTTTATCTTGAATTCGTTCATCTTCCATTGTAAAATTATCTTCTAATATTTCATTTTTGATAATTAATTCTGTATGTATTTTATTTTCAAGTTTAATATTTTCAAAATTAATCACGGGTAATTGTTTTTCACTTTCATGAATAGGTTCATATTTAACACTAACACTGCTGTTGTTAAGTATTTTTTCTTCCATTATATCACTTCTACTGTCTTCTAATATTTTATCTTGAATTCGTTCATCTTCCATCGTAAAATTATCTTCTAATATTTCATTTTTGATTATTAATTCTGTATGTATTTGATTTCCAAGTTTAATATTTTCATAATTAATCGCGGGTTTTTCACTTTCATGAATAGGTTCATTTTTAACACTAATACTGCTGTTGTTAAGTATTTTTTCTTCCATTATATCATTAATTCTGCCTTCTGGTATTTTATTTTTCTTAGTTAATTCTGAATTTAATTCTTTTTTACCTTTTATATTTTTGTTTAGCTCAACAAATAAATTATTTGCTATTCTTTTACGCTTTTTGCAGTTTTCTGTCAAGAAAGCTTTGCAGTGATGCCAACCAATGCCAACTTTTAATTCGCAAGCCCACTAAACCACCATTAACTAAATAGACGGTAGAAAACGTAAAGTTTCAAATAAAAAAGTATTTTTACCACAAACCTTGCTGATATTAAAATATTAAATTATTTTCCAACTAAAGTTAGAGTAAAAATACTAGTTTTACTGGTAAAATCACTGAATTGGCAACGCTGCACGTAATCAACTATAAGTTAATGCTTCGTGAACTTATGGCTGCCGATTACATAGACATATAAGTCTATGTCTATGGCCGACTATGATACATACTATGACATGTATTCATCCGATATTTTATTTTACATTTACTTTCATTTAAAAAAAAATGTGAAAAAGGTCTATTGAGCAATTGGCAGTAACATTTGATTATGTCATTGTCACAGTTGGTGTCGGCAGCCCAATTCATCCTGCTGCGAGACGCTCGCCAGACGAACATTCCATTAGTAAGGTTATCTGTCAACTAAATAATGTCGACAAAGAAAAAAGTAACAATTTTAAATGTAAATATTTAATATATACTTTTAGGAATACTAAAGATTTATGTAAATTCTGTTTCATATAGTTAGAATAGAACTCGTAGTACATTAATAATATAAATGTACATTACATGTCACTTATGTTTTTAAATATTAATAAAAACACACGTGTTACCTGATTTAAGAATTTTACGATTATCTAATATGGACTTTGCAAGAAAACAGCTGGAAAAATATGGATGGGCAGAAGGTTAATTTAAGAAATCAAATTTATGCGTGTAACGACTAACAATTGCAATATATTTTCAGGAAAAGGATTAGGAAAGAATGAAGATGGTATTTCAAAAGCAATTCGACCAAAATTAAAATTTGATAGTGCTGGAATTGGTCATGATCAAGCCGAACAATTTACTTATCATTGGTGGGAAAATGTTTATAATCAAGCTGCTAATAATATTAATGTAAGTCGATTTTAATTTCAATGTGTTTATTTCTAGACACTTCGATGTGATTTATCAAAAAATTGTTTATACTCAATCGTTAAAAATTTATTCTCTAAAAAGGTAAAGAAAACAAAGGATTCGATATCAGTAGAATTAAAAGACGATTCAATAAATATCACAACAAAAAAGTATACAAAGTTTAAAAAGAGTAAAAACAAGGATAATTCGAATACAATGGAATATGGTGTGTTCTTAAAAAAGTCTACTCTTACTCCATCGGGAGTAGAGTTAATTGAAGGAACGCAAGAAGAAATAATTGAAGAAGTCACTGATGATACCTCAAAACCAAAGTCAAAACGTAACAGTGGAATTAGTTCCTTAACTGATGAAGAAATATTTGCAGCCTGTGGCGGTCGAACGGCTCATAAGTAAGTATAGGTGGTTAGTTTTATTTTTAATAATACATTTACAACCTTTTAATACTTCGCTCAATTTAGAAGTGAAAGAATAGGGAAAAATAGCTTCCATTGGATAACTCTCTTAACGCTATAACTTAGACTTTTAAGTAATGTTAACGATAATTGATGAAAAGCCTGGATATTTTAAAAGCGTCTTTTGACATTTTCGTAAAGTGTCACCAATAATTTTGAATATAACTACGATTAGTTAATTTGATGAACACTACATTGCAATCGAAATACGGCAGTTAAAAATGTGTTCAATTTTAAAAGACCCATTGTTTTAAACCACGAATCTAGTAATTATAGTAGGAATGTTGTATAAAGTTCTACTTTAGACAAGGGGGTGTATCACTCAGGAGGGAAGCAATGTGCTTACTTTTGATTGGCTGCGGGTCTCATTTGCGGGAAATTCAAATAGAAAGATAATATTTCGTGTTTTTAGATTTTAATATTTCTATATCCATGGTTTTAGATTGCCTCAAGCAATATGCCTGCTTTTGATTGGCTGCGGCTGTTCGCACTCTTAATTGCGGGAAAATTTAAATGAGTAGCGAATTCTGCGTGTGTTGTAGATTGATCCGAGCAAAAAATCTTTCTATGTAAATAATTCGTTAAATAATAAAACTAAAACTCCACTTATTTAAATTAAGATTAGGTTCACGGGTACATAATTCAATACATAAATAAGTAATAATTTCCCCAAATAAATTTTTACATTAATTTCATATTTTAAAAATTCTATAATACGTTGAAATTTAGTATTGAAAATTAATCGACGTATTTTCGAGACATTGTTAAGTCTTCTTTTAAATTTCATTAGTTAACTTATAATAGTTGTAACACTAGGATTGAAGATTGAATATTCACTAAATTTAATAGAATATTGTTGCGTTTAGGTTACTTATATCGTTAAAAAAATTGTTTTAAAACAACCATAAATACTTCACGTATTTATTTTTCTTTACAAATTTTACTTTTCTTTTGAATACAAGAATACTTATTTATGTTGTCCACACACGTCAACCATATGTCAAACATGTTTTCAGCATGCACCTAGTTAACAGCCAATAGAAAGTAGGCACAATGATACCCTGCCTCTTCCCCCTGAGTGACACTCCCCCACTCGGTTATACTCAATCCCTTTTAAAATATTCTTATATCCATGTTTTAAATATTGTAAACAGATAATTTTCAATGTCGTTTCCATGCCTTCAATTTTATAAACAATTATCTTTAAAATCGCAGGTAAATAGGTTTAAAAATTCTGTCAAAAATTAACGAATAAAATTATAAATTCTTGTTAATTAATGTCTTAAAGTTCACTAAAAAATTCTACAATAGAGTAATTTTGTATTAAAAAAATTTTCAGAGGTGCTCGTCACGGATTGAATCTAAAAGGAAAATTAGCGCGTATCGAAGAACAGGAAAGAGAATTATTAAAGAAAATGCAAGAAAGAAATTCGGATGCAAAAACACATGTTAGTAAGAAAAAGTCTAAAGTATCACCATTATTAATAGAAAAAGACGAAGAAGTTCCTGCTAAAAAACAACAAACGGATCCCTTTTCAATTGGATTAAACGATTCGCTAATTGAAATTGGACCAAAATTAAAAAAATCTAAAAAGTGTGAATTTTGTAATCATAAACGATGCCGATGTAGTGTATTTGACGCCGATTCCAGTAATACGAACGTAAAAAAATCTGAATTGGGAAAACGAAAATTGAATGGCATACACGATTCGTTACCAGCGTATGTAGGTAAGGCATGAAAAAACTACAATCAATCTTCATTAAAGTAAAAATAATTTCGTTGAATACTAATGCTGATATCAGCACGATCATGTTATCCGTGGCGCCATGATTTGACGATTTTTTTTATCAATAAATTAAGTGAGAATAAAAATCATTAAAATTATTAGTTAAAAAATTGAACTTCTGATTTGATGGAGATTTGTAACTCGATGTCTCTTTATTCTGCTTATAGGCGCTGATTCAAAATACGAAAGAGTACGAAATCCAAACGAAGATACGAAAATTTATGAAAGTCCACAATCAGAAAATGCACAAAATAAACGCAGAAAACTTGGTACATCATCGATAGAAGAAGAACAAAAATCTGTTGTTAAAAATACATCGTCAATTAAACAACATAAAATAAAAAATAAAAAAGGAAAAAGAATGAAAAAACAATTGCTTAAAATTTCGGATTCACTAGAAAAGTTTAACATGTCGGATTAACTAAAATTGTGTTTTAGAACAATTAAAAGAAAATTCCGTCTTTATTTATTTTAATGTTATTTTAAAATAATAAAATACAGTCAGATTTACTTAATACGATAATAAATTGTAATTGTGTTATTTTTTATAAGTGTTTGTTGGTAATTATTAAGAAAAATTTAAATATATTGTAAATTGTATATTTATCTTCGGAATAAAACGAAATTCAACACAAATTTTCTTTTATTACAAGTTATATGACGGCGCAGGAAGACAGGGGGAAGATTCCTCAACTGGGTGCAAAATAAAATTCTCCGTAATACTGGTAATAACATAACGTATACGCAAACCTGGGGCAGAAACTAATGGAATAGTATTGATGACATCAGATAATTAGGATGTTCCCACTTTGTAAAATATACTTATCTATCAATTAGAATTCTTAAAACTCTGCTTTGAAATCACAGATTGTAAGTTTATTACATCTATTGTTTAAAAAAATTTTGTACATAAATTTTATTCGGTTTAAAATTGGTTTATCAATAACAAGATGAGTGAAAAACGAAATGACCATTGTCGAAAATCTTAAAAGTTGGGTGTTGGACAAAATGATTTTTCCATTTTTTTTTCTTTATCTTCTTATTGGATTATCGCCCTCGATAAACATTAAAGCCTGTTGCGCTGTTAAAAATTGTTCTGAAAGCAAAATGAAAATCAGTTCTGAAATGACAAATAGTACGTACGCCTGTGCACAGACATGCTAACTAAGGCAAACAAAACAATATTAGTCGAAAATTCCGGGAGAATGTGGGCGACTGTTGTTGTTGATCTATGCTTTACCTATGATTTTAAATGATTAACACAGTTTATTTAAAAGAAATATATTTATTTTAAATTATCTAAATATATGCTTACATCACAGCAATTCCTAACAAATTAAAAAAAAAAATTTTTAATAAAAATCTTTGGATAAAGCAATTAAAATATACAATAAAAGGGAGACAAATACATTAAAGGAATGTAATTTCTAACAAGCATAAAATATAAAGCTGTTTATGTGAGATTACAATCAAAACTGTGAAACACAATTTAAGGACAAAGAGAGTGAAACAGTACAATAATTTGGAACTCAAGTTGACACAACTTGTTTTTTAATTCTTGTATTAAAAATAACCAAAATTTAAAATGCCGTTTTACGTGGTAGAAGAGACAGCATAGATTGTTTAATCGATCTTTGCGAGAGTATGCATACTCAAAGAATTTAAAATCGGTCGTAAATACAATTTTTTTGGGTAATATGATTTGTTTCATATTCCCTAGTTTGCTAACTGTCGGTCGACTGCTAGAAGGCTATCGCACGATTAGAAACTGAAATACTACCGCACGACAGTTTGGTGTGTAATGAACGCTACTCTAGTAGGAAACTTTCCTATAGGAAACTTAAAATACGAAGGCCGGCTTGATAAACAAGTGCGATATCAAAGTATTTGGTTTTCTGTATGTATATATTTCACATACAATTCATTTATTATTTGCAGTACTCGTTCCACTTTCAATGTCTCAGCGTGTACATGTAAAAGAACAATACAACACATTGTTTTTATTTTAATAGACCTTTTAACCGATTTGCATTTATCTCGGGCAGTTGTCGAAAAACTATTCAAGCAATAAAATACCAAATATCTTCTAACAACGCTTTTTGATAAAAATAGAAAATATGACATTTTCTCATTTAAAGGTTTTTTTACAGACTGCCCGAAAAAAAATTCTTTTTTTATTATTATTAATAAAAAGGTCTATAACAAATCAAATCTCACTAAAAATCATATTATATATTTCATAAAAATTATTTTAGCATTTTAATTATTAGAAGGTGGCACACTGTGGCAAATTTAAATATAAAATTGGCGCAAATTTAATCACTCTATTGAAAGGTGACATCATTTTGGTCAGTAGGCAAAATATATAACCATGTTTGGAGATGCTCATTAAACGACCAAGCAAAAGGCCGGAGGGTTTTGATATAGTATCTTTTTCACTTACAAAGTGCGGCCCGAGCGGCTATTAAAGGACACTGGCTTGGCGGCAGGCATGTTGAAGGCCTACGACTGACTGTATCACGATTATCGCTTGAACTGGCTTGAGCCTGCCTTTTTTTCACCTCTCCGACCTTAGGTCCGTTGACGTCAAAGCACTCATGCTGTTCTGAAACAGCTCCAAATGGTTCATGGAGAACTGGCCGGGGATGGGCCAACTCTTTTCGATATCACAACGTACCCTATGGTCTAAGTGTGTCTCACCCCCCAGGACAGTCACTCTAACCTTACCTACAGATATTCAAAACAGAGTGATTACAATTGTGCCTCTTTTTACATAGCAAGAAACAGTTGCAAAAGTGGTTTTAAAAAAAGTTTTTCATTATTGATTAATCATCTAAATAGCACTTATTTTTATAATAATATCAAAACGTATTTGTTGTTTGATGATTTTTTTTAAATGTATGTTTTTTTTGTTTAAATGTGAAAGTGATATGCTAACTATTGGCATATGAAATGTAAATTAGTCAAAAAATTGTTAAAATACTACAATAGGTACTGTACTGTATTTACTGTAATTATAAAAATTGTTTTTACTGCAGTTCACTCTCAAAGGGGTGCTTTCATTGTTTATATACTCCAACAACATTAAGTGTAAACTCAATATTTTTTAAAATGATAATCAACTTTATCTCTAATGTATTAAAATATGTATAAAATTCTAGGTTTCTAAACATTTCAACATAAATTGAGTTAGAATTAAATAATTGAGATATAATTATTTGGTTTAAGATATATTAGCTTTTTTTTCATCATCAACAGCTTTTTATATTTAAACTTTTTCCTTTTTTTGTGTTCGAAAATGCTAACTAGTTATTTTACACGTTAGTTTCCAAATAATAAATGAAAAGGAGAATATTTTCTTTGGAAAAACAGAACATATATAAGAATGGTTAAGGAGAATCTTCTCTAAAGGTGGACGATCGATCTTCTTAACGTATATTGATAGCTATTCACTTACACACTTTCCTACAAGCTTCAGCCAACATAATTTTTCTTATAACAAAAAGTGTTCAGGCAACATAATTTTAATTATAACTCAATTTTTGTTGTATTCGAGCAAAAATTTTTTTTTAATGGGAACAAAAATAAATAATAATATCAGAAGATTTACGTAATTTTTAACAAAGAAGCACCATTTTAAAATTAAAATAAGAGTATTCAAAACTAATAAAAATAAAATATATGTACTTTCATTTTAAAAATGCAATGAGTCACTTAAAAAAATAAAATCATGGTAGTCTTAACTTGAGCTTTACTTAAGATAAATATTTAGAGGTATGTGATTGAAAACTTAAATGTTTTCATTCTTTCCGGAATTTTGATTAAAACTGAAAGGAATATTGTATTCTGAATGATATAAAAATAAACAAAATAATATTTCTCGATTGAAATCCATTCAATACAATTCTATGTTTTGAAAATTAAAGATTCGAGCGCCAATTAACGACATACATCTTCTATAATATTGATATGTTGCCTGGGCGGTACAAACCATTTCAGTTCAATTCAGAGTTTTGAAAGGATTTCAATAGGAATTAATTAATAGAAAAAAATTGAAACCCATTTTCCATTTCAACTCCAAGATTGACAAGGAGTTGGATTTTTGAGTAAGGGTTGTTTAAAATGAAGAATTGAAATCCCATATATTTTATATCTACTCAAATTTACAAAAATATTTGTTTTGCTATTATGTAAATATAGTTTCTATCTATAAAGAGGCATTATTATAAATAAATACAAATTTCAATTTGTATTTATACAATTATTAATAAAACTTTTCTAAGCAATATGAGTTTTTATTTTCATTGTTTTTTATGTTTCAATAATTATTAATTTTTTTTTTACATCTTACAACATTTTTTATAATTTTTTTTTTATTTTTTAACATTCAAATCGGGAATAAAAAATTCTTTCAGATTATTAAAAGAGCATCCTTTAAAAAATCATAAAAATCCTATAAAAAGTTGTATTACTAATTTTCACGAAAAATCGATTCAATTTGAAGAATTTATATAATTTTTCAAAAGAGAACCCCCTTAAAGATTTGATTTGAAATTTTATATTTTAATCAAACTTTAATACAAATTTTAGCACCCTAAATTTTAAATGCTATTGAAATTATTGAATTTTTTTTACAATATACTGGACAAATTATACACTACAGTTTTATTAGGGTAAATGGACTTAAGGTTATACGAGCACGATACAGAAGAATAGGTAGCAACTACCGTAAAGAATGGGCCAAGAACTAATCACTTGATATCATTATCTTGAATGCGAATACTTTTCTCAGTTTATATCGTTATCAAATCTACTTTCAAATGTTTTAATTTTAATCTAGCCTTAACCTTTTTGAAGTAACCGCGTTCGTACAACATTAATTTAAAAATTTCTATTAAAATCGAATTAGATAATTTTTAGCTACACTTTTTTGAAACAAATAAAAATTTTGAGTAAAAAATTAAATTGAATTCCGAGAATTGAATCGAAAATAAAACGAATGAATGCGAAAATTATATTATTTTTTCACGAAATAGCTGCACTTCATGTTATTCAAATTAAGATAAGCATTTTTGTGGGCTATATTATACAACTTGTTAAGAAATATATCCTTTAGAATGTTTTTATTTGGCCCTGAAGGGGATATATGTTTACAAAATGTACTTCATATATTGATGTCAATACATTTCGACCATCATAATGGTTGCTGATTGAAATCCAACTGTTTTTTTCGACAGACCAGTTCTTACGCTAAAAAAACAAATGAGTAAAAAAATTTGCTTTTTCCTAATTCGAAGTTTTGAATGAATTTCAATAAAGAGTTAATTTTTTCGATTCATTTTACTCAGAATACAATTGAATTTTCTAAGCAAGGAAGTGAACTGAAAAAGATTATAATCTACTTATATTAAGTATCATGCACACTATTATCAGTGTTTTATCTCACTACATTGATTGTTTTATTTTTAATATTAATTTATATTTACAACAATATAAACAATATTAGTTATCGTTCCATCAACGTTTTTTTTTTTTTAAATAGAATTACTTTTCTTTCAGTTATAATTACAAAATATATTCACAAGAAATATTTTAAATATACAATATTATATTCTAACTCACCTAAAATTTGCATCAATTTCAACAATTTTTAATATATTTTCAAAACAAAAACGTGTTTTTTTATTAATTTTTTCATTTAAAAATCTAAACTTTTTTTTTTTACAATTATTAAGCAAAGAGTATTATTTTTTATTAATACAAGATAACGAAAAAGTAATTATTCGATAATAATAATCTTTATTCGAATAAAACAATTTTTATATCGTATTGAATACGTCACGAAAATCATAATCGATCACACGTTTAAGTGTTTTAACATTTTTTTAATAGTTTATTTTGAAGTGTATGATTAATCTGCAATAATAATTTTCATGATATTAACTTCATGTTAATATTGTAAAAATTATTCAAAACGGGATAACTACTTTTACATTATCTTGTACTTACAAAAATAGAAATTATAATTACATTTTGATATCAATTTTTTATAATTAAAATCAATATGTAATTTCGAAATGATTTACCTATTAAAATAATGATTAATATTCAATGGACACAAACAATTTTATTAAGCCTAAAACCCGTTTTATTAATGCATCCAACATATGTTGTCTTCAAGGCACCCTGCGCAAACATCTTTGTTTTATTTTAGTTTTACTGATAAATTTTATTCAAGTACGACTACGGGAAGAAAAATAAAAAAATAGCTGCAAATAACAAACTCCAGTAAATGAGTGAACCAATTTTAATAAAAAATATGGGCTTGCGATTGATGCAAATCGTTTGAAAAGAAACAAAAAAGCATAAATTTATATTCTATGGAAGATAATATTTGAAAGTGAAAAAATTTTTTCTTGATAAATACTATTTCAGCTTAAGAAAAAAAGCACATTACTAAAAGATTATTTACGAACTCGTCTTTTCGATTTCGATTAATTTTTTACAATGATAATGCACTTGGAGTAATTATCAATTTCATCAAATGGCGTCTATTTTAATAAATTTGCGGATCTTTTCGAGAGAGCCGGTTGGAAGGAAATGTTACCAATATAAATAGTCATGATGGAAAGTAACTTTACTTTTCAATGAGCTAATTAAGTGGATATAAAAAAATAGCTGCTATCTTTAAAACTAGATTTAAGTTTAATTATTGAGCTATAGTCGTTTATTATTTAAAATTACTAAAACTATTAACTATTTGGAAAATTTCACGTCATATATTTATAATGGATTTCTCCGTTTGTATTTTATCAGTAAAACATAAATTTGAAATGCTATCAAGAAATAAAAATATTTTCTAAAAGCTCGTGTAAAAAATATTTTAAAACATTCTATTTAATTCTGAATTGCTTAACTCAATCTCACTTATTTGTTAGTTTAATTTGTTTATACTATTTTTAATTTGTATTTTTTTTTTTTTTTTTTTTGTAATTTTTTATTATTATTTATAAAATATACAAATTTGTGGTAAATTTTCAGATAATTTCTTGATGTTCAAATTCTCTGATATGATTCGTGATAAATGACCCAGCGAACACATAAAATTGAATGCAGATTTGATAAAACTGATATCCTGCAATGGATTCGGTCTAGTTTGCAAAAGCCTGGTTAACCCTATGATTGCGTTTACTCACTGATCCTCGGGTTTGGCCAAATGCCAAATGAAAACCTCCATGAAATAAAATTTTTAATATCATATTGCATATAATTCTGGACATAAAATGTGATTCAACTGTGACATTTTGCTAATGTCCAAAAAATGTTTACTGGGGAATCATATCAGGATAAAAAACCAAATATATTTACAATTTCATCAAGTAAATTAATTGAAAAACAACCATATGAATACATTTTAATTAAATTACTTAACAATTACTGTTTTTAAAAGCTTCTGAATCATAATATTCAGGAGTTATACGAGTTTAAATAAATAAATAAAAAAACGAATCTCCGTTTGAAATGAAGGTTTTGGATAAATTCTAAAAACTACTTATGTTCTACTTTGGATGGAATCAGAGATTACAATAAAATATACACAATATACACAAGAAAAAAATCCAATCCAAAAAGTCTTTCGTTAACATTCCTTTTAATTCGTTAAAAATATAGAAATCCTACAGTCTTCTTTACTCATACAACATCTTTATTTTTACATAAAAATTAAAAAATGAGAATAACAGCGATCCTATAATAATAATAATAATAGTCGGCCGATAGTTGGATAATCGTGCAGGTATATCAAAGTGCACACGTTTTTTCGATTTACATTATGCCGATAAAAAATCTTCGATCTACGGTGGTACTTAATGAATAAAAAGAGATATACCCCGGTTAATTAAACAGTCTAAAAAAAAAAGTGTAAACAACTGAAACCTTTTCGATGTCGTATGAAAATTACCTATTTTCATTCTAAAACTAAATCACTTCTTTTAAAATGGCCACACTACATAAAATCAATTTTAATACAAAAACAAAAAGGTGAGATCTGGTCCAAATATTCACAAGTGAATTTTTTCTTTTAAAAAATCACTACTTATATAAATATGAAACATTTTATACTTACGTAAAATATGTTCATGTTCGATCCAATTTATGTATTTCGAGAATTACTGAAACCATTAAAAAATAATCAAATATGGTTTAATTACATTCATTACTGAGTTATTTTTACCCTTGTTCTCATGGATCTTGGCTTGGCGTTTGCTATTCGTAATTGGCAAGCTACTTCGAGCCACGATGAATAGGTCTTCAACGATACGTGATTCGAGTAAGCCTCAAGCCACGAATCATTGATTTCATGATATTATTGTATATATAGGTATATTTTTCTTAGAATAATTACGATAATTATTGATTTACTAAAATATTTACGAGCGATTGTCATTTAATATTATAGCACTGGCAATTTTCTTTAAAATTAATTTTATGCAGCTTAAAAATGCAAGCAATAATACAAAATTAAAACTTATTTGTATAAATTATAGACGATCGTAAAATGGATTGATTTGTTGCCTCGTAAGTAGTCTATTTCTGGGGAAAATATTTGAAAAATGAATAAGTTTTAGAAACTCTGAAAAAGTTTTAGGACTATGAAAAGCTTTAGGAACTCTGAAAAAGTCTGAATTTTTCAACGTTTTTTGACTGTCTAATTCATACTTAATTAGTCTGAATTCCAAAAACGTTTTGAAATTCAGAGTTCCAAAGACTTTTTCAGAGTTTTTAAGACTTATTCTTTTTTTCAAATATTTCTTCCACCAGGGGAGGTTAAAAAGCTACACACCAACCAAACATTATTCACATTGACGCGCTAATCATATGGCTCTGGTTGCGAAAGCTGCTTGTACAAGATAATAGTTGCAGACATTTTTAGAATAGACATAATTTAAAAACATATCCACTGTACGATCGATTAAAAAAGTTTAAAAAATAAAATTTTTCAAAAATATTTTAAATCATCTTATACAGGATGTTTCGTCATGCACGTATTCAAAGCGATGATAATATAAAGAAAATATTTGATCCAATGTACCGCATCGCTAGATGAGAGAATGAATTTTTTAATTCTTAGATAGTTTTATCGACAGGTATCGTTTCCTTATATTGAAAAAATAAAACTCATTTTCTCTTACATCGATCATAAAGGGCTATTTTGCTAAAAATTTTATTCTCTAAATTATTGTATTGCCTGAATGCGTGCATTACGGAACTCTTTATATATAAATGTATATTTATAAATCAAACAACTTTGTGCACATAAATAAGAAATTAAAATAGTGTGCGATAATTATTATTAAGCTAAGTCTACACTTCAAAGTTTTGTTTTATAATAATAAAATTTGATTTTACAGTTTTTACAGTACATACTTAAAAACGTACGGGATTTAAAAAAACTTCAAGTGAGCTAAAACCTTCAAAATTTTTATATTTATATATAATAAGGGGAATAGATTTTGATCCACTTTCAAAGCTTATAAAACGTTGTGTCTTTTTCAAGATGGTCTAAGCTTTGATTTAAAAAAAAATTAGATCTTGGTGTTACAAAAAAGGTCTTACTACGTTTGGTTGGAACTTTTATTTATATCTATTCAAAAAGCGCCAGTAGTGAATTGTTCAACAATGTATATAAGTGCAGTGTAGACATGGCTTTTACTCGAGGAAATAAAATCGAATCAACTCCTCGTAAGTTGATTTTCATGGGAGCCGGTGGAAAATATTTGTCTGAGTGAGTAGTTTTCAAATGTATATGATTTTGAGTACACCCAGGCAAACATTTGTTACCTCCCTGGATAAAAATCAACTGGCGTGGAATCCATTCCTGAGTCAAATGTATTTCCCCAACTATTAAGTTAATTTAAAAAAAAAAAACGGCACACATTTTATTGAGGTGATTAAAATAAATACCAATTAAAATGAGTATTTACACACAAAAAACACATTTTGTGAAAACAAATTTGTTATACAAAATCTATCTAAAATATAATTCTTTTATTTTGTTGTGATTTTAAAATATGTATATAAATCTTACGAACAATTATTTTTACTCTTTGCGCCAACAACAATTCGACTACGTTTTGAATTTCTTAATTTTTGTGCAAATGATTCCATCACACGTGCAACTGGTAATTGTGGTGATGATGTCGCTGATGTTATTAATTCAGCTTGATGTTGTAGATGACATTTTATTTCTAAATCGGTTTGATTTTTTAACATTATATACATTTTACTTAAATTCTCTGGTGATACTTTATGTGAGGTGACGATATTTTTATATATACATGGATCAAATTTACGTATTTCATAGGCGAATGCTGGATTACTTCGTGGTGTAATATGAGCTTGATGTGCACACAAACCTGCATTTAAAAATGGTAAAGTTGTATAATATTTTAATTATTTATTATACAGTGTGAGCAAAAAGTCACTATCCATCATGAAGGTATTATATATCTATCTCTTTTTTTTCATTAAAAAAGAAATATTATATTATGTAGAACCCTGCCATTATAGGCGTATAAGGTGCCTTAAAACTAGTTAAAGTAAATAAAATTATACCTGTAATGTAAACATCTTCTAAATGTAGCAATGGTGTTTTTAATGCGGCTTTATACAATCTTGTAACAACGTCTGCTGACATAACATAACCAGTACCTGATAAATAATTGGGATACACTCGTCCTGAATACATAAATTTCGGTGAATACCTAACAAAAAGCGCATAAAGTGAATATACAAATAAAAATGAATGTTTGGAATTAATATAGTTCACTCGTGACAGCCGGAGCTAAAATGACATACTATACTCTATATTTATTTTATAAGTCTGTGGCATTTTAATTCTAAATAAAAAAGTTATTTTACGAGTGAACTACTTTAAATGATCAATAGTTACCATTTATTTTTGGTGTCAGCTATAGGACGTGCACCACATATTAATGAACCAATTAACATTCCTCTAGGATTAATTCTAGCATTTAATAATTTTATTAAATTTGGTACATTCACATACATGTCGTCATCCGTTTTCATTAAATATTTTATACGTGATAAACAATGTGAACTCACCCATTTTAACATCATTACTGATTTTAATGTTAAATTATTATATGAATCAATAAAATGTTCCTGAATAATATCCTTATGGTAATTGCTTTCTTCATCTACTTTAGCCTAAAATTAAAAATAATTGTTTCAAAATGTAGTCGTATAGTCGGAAAATAATCATGAAAACCAATTATTTGCAAACTATTTTCAAATCTAAATCTCAACAGAAAAATATATTGGTTATGACCATTCTTTTTGTAAATCCAATTCATAAAGAGATAGAGAGAGGGGTGAGAGAATTCTGCTCGATCGTGAGACATAGCCGCCTCTTCACTATCCAGACCGGTTTTCTGAATCAGATGGTATTAAGTAATTTATCTTTCCCTGTAAGATTATGTATATCGGAATCTTCTTCTACGTTTTGTTAACATGGTTTCTTTTGAGTTCGCGGTTTGTTCGATTCAGACCTTGATCAAACTTTAATTGAGCTGAATGTGGTTTTTTGGCCAACTTTACATCCATTTAAAAATTAAATTAATCAAATAATATTTTCTCACTTGTAATGTATTATTTTCAGGTAATCCCAATAAAAATCCAATTCGTACAGTACTATTATGATTAGTTGCATTGTATTCACTAGCCCATGATTTTCGTATTGAATTCCTTTCTTCAAAATTACCAACAGCCGAAGATACAATAATTAATAATTCTATTGGTTTACGATCCGGACCAGCCGGTATAACTACTTCGGTCGTATCATCATCACTACACTGGCATAGATTTAATGCTTCATGTATCGATGTTGTATTATCAGGAAGTACATATGTTCGTACTTCTCTCGATGTATTGTAATCCCAGCCAGGAATACCAGCTAAAACAAACAATCCAGATTTAATATTTATCATAGTGCAGGAAATTTTACGCAAAAATAACCAAATTTGAAAATAGTCTTAGAAAAAATTTTAGGAACTCTGTATAACTCTGTATTTCACGTTTTTGGACTGTCTAATTTAGAGTTATCCAGACTTATTAAGTCTGAATTAGACAGTATAAAAACGTTGAGAAATTCAGAGTTCCTTTAAAAAACGCAGGACCACGCTTGTGTTAGACATCAAGAAAGGGCTGCACCACGCTTGGGCTCTACATCGTTCATGCGCAAAAACGGTTGTAAAAAATAAATTGTAGATATTTATGAATTTGTTTAGATTTAGTATTTGAACTGGATTTATTATTGAAAAAGTTTTTTTTTATAAATATGTGCTTTTTTTCTTAATGAGAGGAGTGTAGGAAAAATATTGAATAGATTTTATTAATATCAATGTGCTTATCGCATATTTGAAACTAAACAAACTAATTGGTTTAAGTAACCTTTGCCCTTTTTATAAACAAATTTTATACGTTACTTATGATAAATAATTTGAATGATTTTGGAAGCCATACACTGAATTATTATACAGGAAATATATTTATACAGGGTGACTCATTTTAAATGAAGCAGCTTAATTTTTTTAATGATGCGTTTTTTGGAAAAAGGTTTCATTGAAATTTGTTCTGGTCTGAGGATCAATAATATGTACCTATTCATTACCAAAATTTGACAGATTTTTGTATCCGATTTGCATCGAATTTTCCAACAAAAGTTGTTTGTTATTTTATAAAGAATAATTTTCTTATTTCCTCAATTTCTCACCAATTATGAACATGAGTTGATTATAAGTCAAGATAATTTGTCCAAAAGCATCACGTTAAAGAAATATTTCACCGTTTCTTTTAAAATGGAGTCATCGTGAAAGTTAAAAATAAATTTTCATACCATTTCTCATATCGACCCGATTTTGTACTTGATGATATGCTGGTATATATAGAAGAAATAAAAATGTTATGATTCCAAAGAAAATGACAAGACATCGCATATATTTTCTACTTTGTCTTTCACGTATTTTTATTAATTCACCAGGTGTTAATATTCCACTACTAGATGATATAGATGTTAAAGAAGGACGCAATATTCGAAAATTGGGTGGTGGTTTTAATGACGAATAGCGTTCCATCTAAAAAATTAAATTTAATTTTAGATTAGTCTACCATAGCACTGTCATTGATGAAATAATCAAGGAATTAACTAGAGTATGTATTATTTGTTTACATTATTCATAAATTATTATATTCGTTATTAACGAAGAAGTATAACTTCTCACATGATATTTATGTCAAAATATGTTTATAATGTGTCCAATATATCGTATTTTCTAGGATACAATTTTTGGCTGGTACAAACTGCGATTCGCTATAGCGATCCGAAAAAATTTAAACTTAGAGGTCAAATATACACTCTATGGTACGAAGAAGGATCATTATTCTAACATTGTGGAAATTATTTATCGTAATTTATTTTTTTGGGACACGGTACAGCAGTACATTTACGCAAAATGTGACTGAAATTCTGAAAAGTAAAATCCTCAGAATTTTTATCGCTAATAATTGGTATACGATTTTCCACCGGAAGGAATTTGGATAGTTCCAGAAGCCAATACCAAAAGCTTTGTATCAGTTCCAGCATTATATTAGATTTTTAACAGTTTTTTCAACAATCCGTACCGGAATACTACTATGCCTAATTATTAGCAACTACATATGTTTTACCTGCATATTTAAAAATTCAATATTATGAATAATATTTAAGAAAATAATTTAATGATGAAGTGAAGATGTTAAATAAACTAAAGTTGATTTAACTAATTAAACATAGTTACATTATATATTAAACTTTCTTCCAAAATCCTGTTTGCAGTCTTTAATTAAAGTAATCATCGTATTAAGGCTAAATTTAGTCCAGTTTATTCGATGTTATAACAATGTCAAATATAATTATTTTATTTAATAAACACTGTATTTTATAAAATACTTCTATAATAAAGTACCTTTTCCGTTAAACAAAAAACATAAATCTGTGACTTAATATAAATTAAATTGTAGATAAAAATATTTTCAGCTATATAATTATATTTGACATTGTTAATAACAAAGATAACAATGTTAATTAAATTGTTGCATAATAAATCACTTTATTATTAATTGTATCTGTTTAAAGTGATCAAATAACCAAATACAATACGGTACGGAAGGTCAAGAAGATAAAATTTTCAATTCAATAAAATATTTTTAATTTTATAAATTATACTTACATTTGTATAATATATATTTTATTTAACACCATATTGTTAATCATAACTAATATTATGAATTAACAATAGTTTTGTTTTTTAGTCAAAAATAATATATTATCATTGTTAAAGTTTTTGTAGGAACCACTTTTACCTTCATTATTTTTTCATATGTCTAACTTCATGGTCGTTCAAATTTTCACATATTTCAACAAATACCAACTGGAGAATGATGAAAAACTTTTTTGTTTTAATTTTCATAATGAAATTTAAATATAATTTTTTTTTCTATTAACGTCACAGAAAAGGAATTAAATAATTAATTTATTTCATATTTTTTTCTAAAGATAATTTTAAAAAAATATTTATGGCTTCATTGTATTTTAACAGAGATGATAAAGTAGGAGTCTATTTTGATCATAATTTAACATGACTTTAACAACTATAAAGTTAACGTAGCTGTCAAGAGATGGCGTTACGTATATTGTCTATGCTAAATAATTTCAAAAGTGAATTCGAGAAGTATATTGCATTCTTAGAGATATGAAGACTCCATTATCTTTTAAACTTGGATTTATTCATTGGATCAAGATTTTATCACAACCAACAAAATAGAGAATTACAGAAAAACTACATACAAGATCCTTTAGCTTCACGGTTATCCATAATCGATTCTTTATTTAATAAAAGCCAACTTAAAAACTCTTGAATCGCAAATAAACTCAAGACCCTTTGACGTAATTTAAAGATATTTAAACTATATTGATAAGAGTTACGATTCGAAAATTGAAGTAGCGACCTATTTTTCGAACTGAAAATCAGCCTAGAAGACGCTGTATACATTTACAAGCATTCGTAATATAACGATATTCTGAACCGTTCACTCGACTACATTGAGATGCTGTTAACAACACCATGTTACCACTCTACTTGCAAGCGCGTTTTAATAAAATCGTAGTCACGTTTATACCATACTCTGAGGTGATATAAAACTTTATATTAAAAATGTCCCACATTCATCCCATGTACCATACGGATGGAGCCAGAATGGTTATGTGTAGCGGAGGAGGAGTGTCTCAAATGGATAGAGATGAACTACCTACTATCATCCTAACACTTTAATATATCTATCTAAACGATATCTTTTATTATTCCAACAGGGCTGTATTTATTATTAACTCTGAACTGGAAATTTTTATCATATCTTTACGTTTCATGGTCAGGACAATGTCTTAACACCATTTTTAGATTGACGTTTGTATGTCATTTGCGTTAGGGGACATTTTTTTGACCAAGATTTCTGGTGATTGAGGCAATCGTGGCATAATAACCTCAAGATGTGCAAAAAAGACTGCCAAAAGAAATTGGAACCGGAGGGGGAAGATATTTGATAATTGGGATAATGATTAAATTTTGTTTATCACTTCAAGTGAATAATTCATACTGCACAGAAAAGTGAAATTGTTGAAAATATGAAAGT
Source organism: Chrysoperla carnea (assembly GCF_905475395.1). NCBI lineage: Eukaryota > Metazoa > Arthropoda > Insecta > Neuroptera > Chrysopidae > Chrysoperla > Chrysoperla carnea. The sequence continues at coordinate 21,802,376 of NC_058341.1, forward strand.
ACGCAAAATATGAACGTTTAAAACTCCTAATTAAAGAAAGAGAAAAAATCATTAATGAACCATTATTGGTTTTTTAAGTTACAATTAAAATATTTGCCTGACTGCGTATTATAGATTCATTTTGTCCTCTATAACACACTGTTATGAGGCCAAACAAAAAATTTAATCTATTCCAGTAAAGGAATCAAAAGTCCCTCTAAATTTTTGGACTTGCTTTGCAAAGAAAGTAGCAATAGTAAAAATGTAAAATATTTCAATCCGAAGATATAGATTTATTGTTATTGAATTGGCTAATGTCGATATTGCAGCACTAATATCCTAGCATTTGTTTTGGAACGAAATGACGACTGCTGTACTCTGTCGAAAGGTTAACGTGGACGGCCATACTAGGCGTGACCCGAATCGACTTGTCGGATCACGCTAGGTGAGCCTTAACAACATGCAAAGAGAATAGATCAACATATTTTATCGACTGGTGATCTGGTAGGAACTGGCACTTGGCCAGATAGAGTAATAGGAAAAGAAGTAATTTGATACTTATTCCGACCTTTATTAGTTTTCTTTGAGTAGGTATATTTTTTGTTTATATAACAGATATTGGGTAGAATTTTTTTTAGAATGAACAGGAACACGGACGGCTCTCCATATTCACACAAAATAAGCAAGTAAATATCACATTTATGTAGAAATATATATATAATAAGATTATTTTTCTTATAAACGGCAGTTATTGCAATGTGTTACCCATTTAATATTAGCTCATCCTTATATCCTTTTTTATTGGCGTACATAATATGTTACAGGGTGTTAAGCTTGTTTTATATAATTTGCAAAAGAAGGAGTTTTGGATTTACAAACCTTTATTTGTATATAACTTATCATGTTTATATTAATTCGCTTTCTTGTAATATTCTAAGAATTTCTATTTACATTTTCAAACTCATTACAAAAATTCCCCTAATAATAAGAAAGTTTCCATGGGAGAAGTCATCACCCCCACCCAACTGAGCAAAACTTTTGTAAAATAAAGGTATCCATTCAAATCATTGAAATATCCACTATCCACTTATTAATCCACTAATTCATTTCATATTTCACAATCCACAAAAAGGCAACCTCACCCATACATAAATACGCGACCGTTTTAACGTTGGGTTTTAGTTTTCAACGGCATAACAAAGTGAGTGCATGTTTCATAACTTGAAAATGTGAAATAATTTTAAAAAAGCTAAAATAGTGTATGTAACAGCATCCCGAGTAACATTTTCAAGGAAGGCTTTAAGTACACCGCGAGTTTCTTCATAAATTAAACCAGAGATACGTTTTACTCCACCTCGTCTTGCTAAACGACGAATTGCAGGTTTTGTAATACCTAGCAAAACTTTTCTTTGACATTTTGAACCCCATTTTCCAAGACCTTCAAGACGTACTAACCGTTATTTATTCCTTAATTATTCATTAAGTACTACTAAAATAGTTATTTAATACCTTATATTTATAAATATTGACCCTGCACTAAGGTACTATAGCTGAAAGGTTGTTTCGTTAGATTCCGAGGTGAAACCCTAAGATGATTGGAGTATTTTAGAACTATATACTTAACGGTCACGAGCTTTCGGAATGATGGGTGTACGTTCTGTATTTACCACATATAACCAACTATGTTTTCTACACCATATTGAGACGGTTTGTGCAATCTCTTCGGGTGTTATCATAGCATAACACACTTTGGTGGTTGTTATATTATTACGATGACACATACACACATCCGTTTACTACGTTTCGTTTTTTTTTTTGTAAACCCTCAAAGAAAAAACGAAACAATCGTTTTATATAAACGGGGCAGAACGACATATATTATTAATACGATAAATATATTTCTTTGGTGGTGATGTTTGGGTGTATTAACACCACTATAACACTAAGTAAGTGGTAAGTGGTGTGATATTGATATGGTGTTATATTATATGATATGTGGATGGTAACATGTTTTACAAATCACTTCTTATATCCGTATGAGAGTTGTCGAAGATGTAACTAAAACATAATTTGTAGCTTATAATACATCCCACAAAAATAAAAACGCGACTCTTTTTATTCCGTTCAAAATATATGTTATTTACAGGCATGTAACTTTGTCATCCTTGATGCTTTCAGACTCTACATGAAAAAAGGTCATAAAAGGTCAGTTGGTCTCATTAATTGGTCAGCATCAGAAAATTTTTTATTAAAGATTGAAAAAACTCCACCTATGCGCGATCGGGAAGCATTCGCTGATAATTGGTCAGCTAATATAAATAATTAATTGGTCAGTTTAATTTTTATATTCAAAAAATAATATAATTTCGAAAAAATTTTCAATTTTTTCAACATTTGTACTAGGAGAACATAAGTGGGAATTAGTAGTTCCTGATAAGGAGAAAGGTGGGTAAGTGTTTTCACCCCGAAAGTCTAAAATTTTATTTTGGCAGAAAGATATTGGTCTGCCCACTAGAGGTCACACTCACCAAACACGGGTGTGCAGACCACTAACTTTCTGACTTGCGAGGTGACAACAATTACCTTGCTATCAGGTACTACTTATTCCGTCCGTCCTTGATGTTCTCCTAGTAGAAATGTGAAAAAAATTGAAGTTTTTGAACGAAAAAAAACTAATTTTTTCATCATTTACTAGGCAAACATGCTGTGGTGGAAATTTGAAAAAAAATGAAAATTAAAATCAGATTTTGCTTAAAAGTTTTAATGAACTTTTTTTTAATATATGTCCTCACCTAGTTTCGAACCCAGGAACTATTTATTCGAAGTCAGATACGCTAACCATTATACCATTAGGGCTCTGTTATTCGTATTAATAAATAATTATATTCATATTTTCGACTTTCTTAAATTATTACAAAAAGTAAAACTCATTTTCGGAAAATTTTGATTAGTATTATTACAAAAAAAAATGGCAAACGAAGTTTGAAATACTTACCTATCGTGAAGTTCGAAATACTCACCTATTTTTAACTGAAATAATATTGTATAGCTACAGAGAGATGGGGAAAAATAAAATAAAAACAGGGTTTGAGTTTTCAACTTTATTTAAATGAAATCAAAATACATAAAAACTATTTACGAATTACTTGCACATAATTCCATATAATTAATTTCATCTTAAAAAAAACTACTATCAAATATACATGTATATTTGATAGTAGTACATATCAAAAAAAAAAAAATTATAAAAAAAATATTTCCCCTACTCTGTCTGGTTTATAGTGAAGAGCTGTGCGTAAGTACTCACTGCCCTGATAAAACCATCCGGCTCAAAGCATGCGCGTTACGACAGAGACAACTTTTTTAATTTTTTTTAATATTAAATTAAACTGACCAATTATTTATATTAGCTGACCAATTATCAGCGAATGCTTCCCGATCGCGCATAGGTGGAGTTTTTTATTTTTTCTGCGAATGAGGTGCTAAACTTATTAATTGACCTTGAAAAACTTTAATCTTTAATAAAAAATTTTCTGATGCTGACCAATTAATGAGACCAACTGACCTTTTATGACCAATTTCTGACCTTTCAGATGGTATAATTGGTCAATCGAAATTCCGCACATGAGGTGCTAAGATCGCGGAGCTACGTAAAACAGGCTAGAAAAATAATATATAATATCAATAGTTATTTACTTTATTTCTTTTGATAGGCAATTTTAATTACACATATGAAATACAAATTGCATAACAAACAAAATTAAATGTTATAATTTTAACATTTAATTTCTATAGCCTTTTTTTTCCTAAGCAGTACAAGAGTACGATAAGCTTGGAAATGGGGTGTAAATCATGGCATTTGATAAAGGAATAAGAAACATATCGCATGGAAAGGAAAAAACAGGCTCGAGAAATAATATATAAGATATTCAACACCATTTGTAAAAGGAAAAAAATTCAATGTTCCTGACGAACGACACGTGTTACGCCAATTTTATGTTATCAAGCTATGAGCGATTTTGTAAGAGGGCTATTTTACCTGGCTACGGGCATTTTGTTAAAATAGTCCTGAAGGCTACAGGACATTCGAAAATATTGAAAAACATTTTGACCATTTTACATGGTCCACAAATATAGAAAAGCAAAATATTATTACTTATTACCTGTGTTTATCAATACATTTCCTTAATTATAATTATATAAATTGTTCAATAATAATATTTATTTTATTAACAATAAATAAAATATTTATAAAATTAATGTAAATTATTTTACTTACTATTGTTTATTATTATATTTTTCAATAACAATAATATTAAAATTTTATAAATATTATTAGTAATCAATCAATTTTCTGTTTATTTAAATAATTATTTATTTTTTTATATTTTTGTTATTGTTACACGATTAATTTGAAACTAAAATGGATTTTTCTAGAAACAGGACGTTGGTGGACTGCTGTTATAACTTGGATAATTCTGTATTATAATATTATAGATAAAATTGGCGTAACACGTGCAGTTCGTCAGGAACATTTTTTTCCTTTTATAAATGGTGTTGAATATCTTATATATTATTTCTCGATCCTGTTTTTTCTTTTCCATGCGATATTTTTCTTATTCCTTTATCAATTTTCATGATTTACCCCTCATTTTCAAGCTTATCGTACTCTTGTACTGCTTAGGAAAGATAAAGGCTATAGAAATTAAATGTTAAAATTATAACATTTAATTTTGGTTGTTATGCAATTTGTATTTCATATGTGCAATTGAAATTGCCTATCAAAAGAAATAAAGTAAATAACTATTGATATTATATTAATTTTCCAGCCTGTTTTACGTGTACCTCACTGCTGAAGCCAGTCATACTTAAAGACTAAGCTAAAAGTTAAAAATTTAAAATGTAGAATTGTCTCGATAAGAATACTTCAAAATAAATTTAGGGAATAATTTTTATAAGAATCGAAGACCAAAAAAATTAATTTCTTAATACCTTTTTCCACCCAAAATACGTTCTACTTTTTGGGTATCGAAATAACAGCTTCATAGTTTTAAAATTCAAAATTCAGTAAAATTGACTGCCTAATATTTTGAAATACGTAAGTTTGTTAGTCGAATGGAAATTTTCGTAATATTTGGGTAAAAATAACCTTTATGAAAATCGAAGACAAAAAAATTTAGGTTTTTTTAAAATTTTGCTAAGGCATACTTAAAATATTCGAAAACTATTTTTTGGTTCCTATTTTGATAAAAACTAGGATTTAAGCTTATTTTATTAAAAATATATAAATTTTATTAAAAAAAATTAAAGTAAAATTGTATTGTAATTATTTTTTCAATTCAATAGAATATTAAAAATAATAATAATTATAATAACAATATATAATTGTTTATATCATTTTATATTATCTATCTATTGTATAAATTTTTATTTATTTTAAATTACATTATTAAACGATTATGAATAATTTTTTGAATTGACTGACATTGAATTGTAGAATTTATAAATTTATATATTAGCTGTTCTATTCCAACCTGATAAACATATACCATCGCACAATATTTCCTTTTATATCTAAAGGTTGTTGTCTAAGGACATAGCGATTGTATTTTGTTATTTATAAGGATGGAAGTATTGAATCAATATTGGAAACAAAACTAATAAATGTTACTAAATTTTATTATAATAAATATTTAGATATTTTGTGCTCACGGTCGGGGGTAGCCAGGGACTCGTGGCACTTTACCCGTCCTTTCATCCTATGTTTACGTCACTGTTGAAAATCCCCTTATTCGCTGTGTGCAAAGTAGATGCAGGTGACAACTGAATCGATCACAGAATTGCTATCTTATAAAATATGCAATAAATCACACTTTTTATTTAAAATATTACTATTTTTCAATTGTTTACATGTAATTGGTATAGTGAATTTCAAATAAAAAATATTTTTTAATAATAATAATAATTAATTAGACTTGTTAATACTATTTTTTAGGTAAATTTGTTAGAAAAGTATGCACTTTTTAATGTTAACCATATATGTAATCCATAGACTTATATGTTCATACATAAAATTTTATTATTCAATTAGTATGTTGTTACCACGGAAACTCTTGAAATAAAACTCATGCACGGTGCGAATATCGGTTAGAAAACATTTTGTTATTCAATTATTATCATTATTTAGTTAAAAAAAATATTTGAACAATTATAATATAATATGATTATGATAGGTATTAATCATTACATTAAGTTTAATTAGAATTGCTTAAATGTGGGAGGTCTTGTATGATTAAAATAATAATTGTTATGTTATTGTATTAAATTTATTTAAATAGTTTGGCGAAAGTAGAAGTACCAATAAATCTCATTTTACACCATTTACTTATAATAATTACAATAATATTCTATTGTTGTAAGTATATTTAGTGTGTCATGTCCAATGTACCTACTGTTATATCTCGAAAACTAAACATGCAAGATAAACTAATGCGCTACGATTTTTTACATACCTACTTATCGAGCTTCAATGGGTACGATACTAAAGTGGGTGAATGATATAGAAACTGATTTTACATACTATTTATTGCTAGACAAACGTGTGATCTACTTCCCGAGGGATTAACTCCCTATAGTGCATAATTAACCAAGCAAACCCTGCTGAACGTGTATTTAAATCATGTCTTTTTCAACTGGTATTTTTTCACAGGATATATAATATTATATTTATTTCAATTTTAATTTAAATATAATAAATATAAAATTAAATAAAACAATATTAATTAATCAGAAATTGATAATTAATTAATTAAATGAATATAAACTTTACACATTTTACGCCAGTAAAATTCTACATTAAAATCACAAAACGCGATGTAAAGATGCTTTTTTGGTTTGTTGTTTTGACCCCTTAGGGAAGTGTGAAACTTTATGTTACAAGCAAATAAAAAAAAAAATTGAACCTTAAGTCAAAACCTTGTGGTATAGTGGATATTGCAGGTCAGTCAGATACGTTACTGAATGATTGACATGGATTTCGAAATAAATTAAAATATGAATATTATCGGTTATTATAAAAAATGTCATATACCTATAATTTAAAATAAAATATAAATTAACTATTATATTTATAAAATTACTTATTATTATAATTTAATATAAAACAAATATGTCACAAATATTTTTGTTGTAAAAATATTTTGAATTTTATGAATGGAAATTCTAGAAAGTCAATGAATGGGAAATCAAAATGCATTCATTCATTTTTAAAAGTATTTTATAATTTTAAGTATAATAAATATTATTTACTTAATATGTCAACTATATAATATTATCTATAATCATAGTTTAAACATATTTTTAATTTTGTACAAGATGATTTCTTAAAGAATTTCCACCCTTACATTTCACAAACGGAATAAAAGTGGAAAGGAAAAAAACAAAATGTATAATACTTATGTAATTTTGGGCCATATTTTTCAAAATTTGTGGTCAAACTTAACGTATCTTCAATAAATTTTGATAGTACACTATTATGGTTTCCACATTTGGCACAAGGAATCATATTAGCGTATATCTATCTTCAAAAATAGAAAATACACCCTCAAGTTAGTGGGTTTCAAAAAAAAGTTCATAAAAATTGGATAAGATTTGGGCAAGATATCAAAAAAATTGATTTTTTGTACTCTATGACGGCATCAAAATCCAAAAAATTAGATTTTGATCTGTCATACGCATTTTTTATGCAATTTTGATAAACCAAGTGCGTAATCCGACCAAATTTGGGCCATATTTTTCAAATTTGTTGTCAAACTTAACGTATCTTCAATAAATTTCGATATTGCACTACTATGTGCCCCACATTTGGCACAAGGATTAATATTAGCAAATATCTAACAACAAAAATAGAAAATATGACCTTAAATTAGTGGGTTTCAAAAAAAAATTCATAAAAATTGGATAAGATTTATGTAAGATATCGAAAAAATTAATTTTTTATACTTTATGACGTCATCAAAATCAAAAAAATTTTATTTTTCTCTGTCAAACGCAATTTTTATGAGATATTGATAAATCAAGTATGTAATTCCACTAATTTTGGGCCATATTCTTCAAATTTTTGATCAAATTTAACGTATCTTCAATAAATTTCGATATTGCACTACTATGGGTTCCACATTTGACACAAGGATTAATATTAGTGAGTTTCAAAAAACAAATTCATTAAAATTGAATAAGATTTGGGCAACTATCACGTGGAAATTTTTTTCCGATTTCAATAAAGCAGGTATGTAATCCCATTAATTTTTGGCAAAGTTATTTAGAGCAAAGCTGTTTTATATCAAAGCTGTTAAAAAGAAAGTTAACTCTTATTTGACCCAATATAAAAAAAAACTAAATACTGTTTTCTTACCCCCCCTTAAAAAGCGCCGATACGTATTTCTATTCCGTTTTCGAGGAGTAAGAGTGGAATCTTTTTGAAAAATAATTCTGTATATTTACCAGTTTATACGTAGGTATTTGAATGACAGGATGTTTTCTATACCTAATACTTTTCTACTGTCACTTTTTCATTCTATAAACCTATCAAAAAATTTTCATTCTCTAAGCCTATCAACAAATACACACAACTCTATCGCTTGGAGCTTTATATATTTTTATTTAACAAACAAATGTTTTAAATAAAAACAGAACAAAAAATATTTTTAGCTAATATTCCACTTTTATTTAATTTATTTATTGTAATAATACAAAATGTTTCGGCTAAATAGTCATTATCAAGCAAAAACAATCATTTTATAAATTTTTCTCTGATAAGTAAGTTACCAAATTGTACATTTGGTTTGAAAGTGATATTCAAACAAATGCGTTATAGAAAATTTTGAATTTTAATGGAAACGAGTCCAAAATGGGTAATGGATTTGTAGAGTATTGTTGATTCTTATATAATAAAATTGAGTGCTATTCTATGAAGTTTTGTGAAAAATATGGATTTTTGATTTTACTTCAAACAAACTGTGGAAGGCACTAGATAACGACAGAAACATGAAGTATTTTAAGGAGCGGCTTTACGAAAAACATATTTATCCCATATCGTTATTTATAGACAAGGAAGTAAATATATATATAGATATACAATTTATCAGTTGATAATGAGAAGAGGTATATTGTTTAGGTTTATGTATCTATATCGATCAATTTATAAAATAAAATCAATTTTTATTATAGATATAAAATTCTATAATATTTACTAATAAATTTACTTAATAAATAATAAATAAAAAATAATAATAATATATTTTATGAGATGCTATTTAACAATGTTACTTTTATCTTTTTATTAAATAGTATTCACCAAATAAAATTAAGACAAGCTGTTCATGTGCGTATGATCCATATTTTTGAACGACATTTATTTCACTTGATTGGATAAGAGTCCAACCCGAGTGATGGTATCGTTTGAGAGAGAGAGAGAGAGAGAGAGTAAAGCAATAAGTATCATCAAGCCAAGTCAATAAGTATCCTCAAAGTACTTCTCTTCGGTGATAAACGCTATAAGGCCTTTTTTCATAAGCCTTTTATAAGAGTTACATGGTATTGCCTATGAATGTATGTTTAATTTTCGGTATCCCAAATAATTATTTTAGAACCAAAACGTTCTTACGCAGTAGGTACATGTACCCAATTTGATTGATTTACCCAATTTATTAGCCTCTTCGTTTTCAGCGACTTCTAAATGTCCGGGCATCCAACCAATTATGCCTTTGTTATGTTTATCCAGATGTTAGAGTGGTTCAATGCATTTCAAAATAGTTCTAGAGTTTATTTCAAGTGAATTTGGCACAGGCTGAATCAGCAATGTAATATTAAACTAGAAAGATTATTTTTATCGATGTTTACGATTTATTTATTTTATTTGTATCTTACTTAGCTAAACTTAGGTATTGTATATAGGTAAATATAATGTATACACACGGTATAAAATATACATAATAATATAATATAGACAGAAATCTTCACATAATAATAATAAAATCAATGAATAATGATTACAATTCATTTTACCTCTATATACAAACGTAACATGAGTAAACGAACTATAGAAATTTGAGATTCGATTCGAAAAAAAGCCTCGGCTACAGCATGCAATTTGAATTGGTCTTATACAGTAAAATTAAGGAAAAACTTTCTTGTGTGTAAAAGAAAAAGTTAAAAAACAGACTTTCCAGGGCTTATATATCATCAAAAAATTATAAAAGTTTTCTTTGCATAAGGATACTTTTATACCCTGTGGAAATACCATCCTCAAATGCGATTTTTCATAAAATGATGATTGAATTCGTTTGTCGATCATTTGTCCGCATTTGTTCACCAAAAATTTTTGTTTATCCACCCTCTAATTGAAAGTTGTAGCACAAGTAAAAATTTATACATCAGCAACCCCAGATACAAATTTTCATAAAATGCAAATGCCATTAAGCTAAGAAGAAATTAAAATTTAGTTCAGCACCCACAAATGTGAATTTTAACAAAGTTCAAATGCCATTCGTTAGCAACGGTTTGTCCAAATATTTACTTTGTTTATTAAGGAATTCTCAAAATGTAGATTCCATTTGTTTGTAGAACGGTTTTTCCATGTTTGCCCGCCCAAAAGTTTTGTTTGCCAACCCGCCAAAATAAAGTTATTACAAAAATAATACTTAACTTCCTGTGTTTCCACGAAATATCTCTTGTTTGCAATTTGTTGGAGATGAAATCGTAAGATGATTTTCCCATCTGTATATGGCGGCTATCTGATGTCTTTTCACGTCATACAGATTTTTTATTTATTATTTAAAAAGATCATTGAATTGTGTTGTTTGTATGTGTTTAGTGTATATCGCTTATAGTTATTACTTGTTTGCTGCCTATAAACTTGACTCTGTTAGTGTAGTCTGTTTGTGGACCACCCAAGTTGAGAACCAAATGAAAGCTTATATTGTGGAATTCTAACACTATTCTTACACGTTTTATACCTAGGTGTGTGCACTATATTCTTCTGATTGTATTAGGTGATTTCGAGTACCTACTTATTATTAACTCAATCTTTCGAAATTTTTGTAAGAATTCTTGGAGTCGATTTTATAATTCAATTCGTTTTACTAAGAATTAGCACGGCCTAATCAATTTTAATTTCACTTTCAAATTATGTCATGGTATCAAGTCTAATTTTACATTTTACTGGTAATATGACCAATTCGACAACATGATTAATATTATTATTAAAATTTTATAGGTAGTTAAAGAAAGTTATTTTCATCATCCGGGAAATTGAATGTGCGAAGAAAATAAAATTGAGATTACAAAAAATGAGAGATGAAAAACCCAAAATGATTGTACTATTATATAAAATATAATATTTTAATAATTTATTTGTAAGTTTAAAAAGTTGTTAGTTATATGATGCTCATAAATAACACAGACATCATATTGTTAGAGTTAATATTTTAACTTGTTTAGTTAATAATAATAACAAGAATAATAATAATAATATGATACTTGCGCACACCATGTTGCAACTATCGACTTAACAAAACGACTAGACTAACTAACCAGCCGCTAAGTTTATATTAATTATAGTACCTATGTGCGTGCATGATAATGCATAAGATTTAACAACCATCAAACAAAAACTTTACATATGTATTTAATAAGAGCTACAACTAATAACGAAAACCACCATTTGTAATTTAACAACAAACTTTGTATACCCTGTATATGAAATATATCAGAGTAAATAGGATGGCTCATTAACCAATAAAAAATTAAGAAAAATTATTAAAGGAAAAATTGTAGAGTTTGACGAGAAACATAATGTTTTGACATCAGATTGGACCTAGTTATTCGAGTTGCTTTATAGCCAATTGAGAGTCAAGAACGGTAAGAGATAGAATAACACTTTAAATTAGAAAGTTGATTCTCTTTTAATCGAGAGCAAATACGCTTAAAGTTTATTATATATAATTACACATTTCTAAGTCGCATTTCCTACAAAAGCTGACGTTTTTCGAAAAAAATTGTTTAGTTGAAAAATGTTTCTTGTTTTATGAGGATAAACTCTCTAATTTAAAGTATTATTCTACCTCTTACTGTTCAGAATCTAAATTGCCTATTGAAAAACCCGATGAACTAGGTTCATTCTGATGTCAGAACATGATGTCTCCCATCAAATTCTGCAACTTTTGTTAAATTTATTTTTTGCTTGGTTAACTACAAAACGAGCTGTAAGCCATTTTAGATTAAAATGACCCACCTTATTATGTTACTTACATTACATGATTACAGTTTCTTCGAATTTTTCTGACTTCAATGACGAAAAGTACTTTAAGTTTCCAATGTAAAATTTGAACCGGATAAATAAACAGGTAGAGAATTCGATTTTACGTTTAAACTACCTTAACTGTAAGAGAAGAATGATGATACGCGCATGATCATAAAAAATTCATTCAGAAGATTTATGTTTGCAAAAAAAAAAAAATCCAAAAATGAAAACCAGAACAAAAATAATAAATAATAATTGGCCATAATATAATATAATCGTAAAAATACCTCTAATAAGCATACAACAATAATACAGCGAGCAGAGAACCAAACAAAAGCGAAATGGGACGACACATGGTTTGTGTAGCAAAAAAATAAAAAAATGGGAGAAAATTAACTACAGAACAAATGAAATTATATCATTAAATGTATTTAAAAAACTGCACACAAACATTCATGTGATGCGAATGGTTGTAAAAAACATAAAAACACTAAATGTCTAAAACAATGTTATGAAACTCTTATATGCAATAAACCTTTATTATAAGGGCTGTTTAAAAAATCACTGGACCATTTTGAAAGGTTTGAGAGTTGATACCTACATAATGAATTTCAATTGATTAAATAGTTCATGATATACAAGAATTTTTCATGGTTAGAATTTTATGGAATGAAAACGATTCGTAAAAAATTCAATCGAAATCACAATAAAATTCAAAAATTCAAACTCCGAAGACTACAAAATCACGTTCTAAAATGTATGAAACAAGGAAATATTAACTGAAATTGTTATTATAAGTAAAATCTTCATTATAGTCGGGAGACCTCTAAGATTAAAAACTTTACCTTATACCTCATTTGTAAAATTATGGTAAGTAGGTCAAAAGTTATGAATATACCGATGAACATACATACATAAATCCCAGTCAAAGACATAACCCTCGCCGAGTGGAGCACCACACTCGCATATAGCTCTAATAAGTATCTATTAACAATACCTGAAAAATAATAAATAATACCTCAATACTATTCAAATATCTGTTTATAATTATAGATAACTATGGTGGAAGCGCAAAAAAATATTTAAGCATATAGTAAGGTAATATTAATGCATTACTTATATGCGTTTCCACCATTTATTGCATTTAATATTTTGTCTTAAAATTTCTAATGCACGGAACTGACTGTATATAAATTTCTTTTTAAAATAATTTTTCTCCGAAAGCTTTTTTATTGAAAGCATTTAATTTTTATGAAATATCTTTCATGAAAACATATCGCAGAGAGGGTTCCAGACTTTGGAGAACAATTTTACGGCGAGATAAAGGCATTTTCATGCTTTATTTACTGCTTAAACCATTTTTTACTTAAAAATATGAATATTTTTATTTTATCGTTTAGACAATTATATATTTTTTTGTGTGTGGACATGTCATGGTTTTTGGAACACTATACACAAGTCATGCAAAATGTAACAAACAACTGAAGCAATAAACCAATTTATTTAACCTCAACACCAAAATACAAAAAAAGAAGACACGAATTACAACAGCTTTAATACAATAATTTAATTTATAAAAACAAATTATTTTATTTATACTATATTATATTATTTATATAAATAAAAATAATATAATTGATATAATTATTTTATTTTTTTGGAAATTATTTACAAAAAAATAAAAAGAGCACCATAAGGGAAGTTATTCAAGTTACAAAATATGTTATAATAATATTTATGACAGTTTAGTGAAATATAATTGGCACATTGTTTTATTTGCTATTTCCTGTATATTTTTTTTTTAAACAAAATGAAATTATTATAATTTAGAAAAAAAAGAAATACAATTGTTCATTGATCGATGAAATGTCGGAATTTAGTAACACAGTTATGCAATCTGCCTTCGAAAATGGGGGAATTTGCCGTCTAAAATGGTTGATTCAAATATTTGGATAATCTCCTGAATCTTTATTATTCTTTTTACAAGCTTTTATTTTGTTTCACCTGTCCCGTTGTCTGCCTGTAATAAAATCTTGCAAGTCAAATTTGATCCACTTCCAGGTTTCCGATTGAGCTGAAATTTTGCATGCATATTTAGTTTGGATGACAATGCGTCCTGATTTTCCTTTCGCTTTCACCATATTTGATATACATACATTTTTTTTAGTCTTAAATTAAAAATTTTAATAAAAAATACCTTTTAAGTGACAAGCTTTTATTGTACTAAAAAGTAGAAAATAATTTTTATCTTTGAGTCATTCATACCCGACAATTCGTAAAAGCTTGAGGCGCTTAATATCAAGAATGAATCGAAAAATAATTAGGTATGTGGAGTAGATGAGGCGTTCCGATTCATTTTTGATGTTTTAAATTGAGCGCCTCAAGCTTTTATGAAACACAAAATTAGAAAATTTGTTGTATTATTAGTAAAATGGTAATTTTATTTAAATATTTATTTAAGCAAAAGTTATTCAATTATTTAATATAGTTTAGTCCCTTGAAAAAATGGCATTTATTAAGTTAAATCAAAAAAGGGTATTTAAATAAAAATATGGTGAAAGCGGTAGGAAAATATAATTTAGTTGTATGTTTTTCGTCATATTTATGGATGTTTTTTGTCGTAACGATTTATTGATATACAATTAATGACTATAAACGTTGGTAAGATTATTAATACCTGTATTATAATACTCAGCAATCTAGCACTTTAATTTAACTTCTATAGAAATTGGATCCAATCATTTGTCAGTCGGTAAAATTCAATCACCAAACAACAAACATAATATTTATAAAAATATTGAATATATTTATTCATAATTCATATAAAAGAGAATAATATCGTTCGTTATAAATAATATTGAATATAAGAAAATACAAAAGATTAATAATTAATATAATTATTGCAATTTTAATTAATTATATTATATTTATACAAAAGAATGACTGCATCTTTATTTAATACATATAATTTTATCTTTGTTTAATCAAAAGTGATTATTTATTCATAGAAATATATTTTATATTTTTTTAAATGTATAAAGTGTACCATTATAGGATTGAAAATATTTAAACAAATAAAAAATTTGTAAAAATAAAAAGTTTTCTAATCAATTTTAGAACAATTTTTTTTTTGTAGAAACGATGAAACCACTACGCAGCAGGTGGATCTTTGTAAATAGACAAATATCTAAACAAAAAATAATTTATTTTAAAAGTTCAAACAAAAAGATGCGACATCTTTCTTGTATTACATGTTTCTTTAAACAAAACCCAGAAATAAATTTCTATCTACAATAAATTTTCTTAATAGACAATAACATTCATATACCACTGTAATTAAAAAAATTTAATAAGCTAATTTATCTATAAAATAAATGAATTTTGTCATCAAAAAAATAAAAAAATATTATTATTATTTTTTAAATATAAAATATGTCATATTCTATAATTAAAAATAATTATAAAAAATATTCAAAATAAAATAATTATAAAAATATAAAAATATTTGAAATAAAATATTTAAACAAATTATATTTACAATTAAATTGTCATTTATAAATGTAAAATCATTATTAGAATCAATTCCGGAATTAATTACTTTTTTTTTTATAAATAAAAGAAAAAAAATTCTAATTATACATGAATACTAATTTAATTTCAACTTCTATATACAATTTTAAAAAATGAGATGCTTTGACAATATTGTTTATTTGTACTGAACGTATGGACTTGGACTCGAAAAAAGCTCTCTTCGTGATTACAGCCGTCACATATATCTCGCATCATTTCAAACTTGCGCCTTATCTACTAGATTTTAGAAGTTTAATTTAAACTTCAACGTGTAATAAAAAATCCTAGGAGTTGATCTTCGGTCTTGAGACTTAGCGTTAATATTAAAATTAGAAAAGGCAAGAGGATAAATTTCTAATCAATTTTATTTGCTTTTTGTAGAAATATCAATCGCCAAATTCTCATAATTATAAACGATAATTAACGAAGCTGTTTCTCGTTTATGTAAATTATATTCTATGGCTGAAGGCTGATTCTTTTGTTATATTTCATTCCTCTTTCAATTTAATCATTTATATCGTTATGTTTCTTTAGTGTTGCAAGACCTATGTTGAGGATGTTGTTATAGCAAGAAACCCTACTTTGAACGACTTAAAAATTTAATTAGTTTCTATATGGCGGTTGTTTGGAATTAAGTAAATTTAAAAAAAATCTACGTGTCGTGTGCTAAAAAAATCTCATTAACGACATGTACTTACATATGTTTATACATAAACATAAATTATTAAATTGTAAATAATTAATTAAAGTTCAAAACATTATACATTTAAATATATTCCAAAGAATCTATATACAAAAAAAAAACAAATTTTGCGTTTGATGATTTTGTGGATAGTTTGAATAATAATTATTGTAAATTGTTATTAACAATAATTAATTAAATTAATTAATTTTAAAAATGAGCCTTAAATTTAATATTTCACCTACAAAATGTTTTTCGTGATAATTTATCCCGTCTCAAATATCCGAATATTGGTGTTCTTCAAACTTTTTCTAAGAAAAAATGTAATTCGAACTAAGAATTAGGGTAAAAATTCGTTGTAAATGGGTCATTCCTCTTATTTCTGTATTTAAGTACACCATTCAAACACTTTAATGTTAATTTTCTACATAAAACTCGAATATCTCGAAGTGTATAGATAAAGAGTGCACGTTTCATGACGTTTGATTAATGTAAATCTTAATCTAATCTTAATATCATCTCATTTGTTTTAGTGCGAATTTTCTTCAAAATGACAATTCGCTGGGAGTATCAGACGGACAAGGTCGGGGGTAAACTGAAAAACAAAACACTGTTACATAATGTATGTATATACTTATACATTCTGTAAGAATTATGATTTACAAATTACATATACAGTTTAATATTTATATAGCAGAAATTATAATTATTTTATTCTCATCATTAATCATATAAATACACACATATAAGTACAGCTATTGTACTATAAGTTATATGTTACAAGCTATATATGGGCTATTCTACAAACTAAAGAAAAAAGTTTGATTTCCGAGCGACATTTTTTGTAAAATCTAGTTGCACAAATTAGTGTAATATGTATAATACAACTTCTTTTAGCGTATATTAATTAAGTGGAGCAGTCAAAATATTTTAAAAATTATTTATGGCCATTTAAAAGAAATTAGCGGAAAAAAATTGTCTATCTGCACGGACTATAGAATTAGGCTCAGGACAAAAAGTATTCTCTGTGTTAATCCAGATTATAAACTTTCTATGTAACAAATTTCATTCCAATCCATTCATATAATTTTACAAGATCCTGAGATTTTTAAAATAATATTAAATAAAACATAGATTTAGAAAATTTGCACAAATTACGCGTAAGTTACTTAGGTATATATCAAAAAGCTAAAATTATAGATTGTATTTCGTAAATAAACATCTTTAGGATTCTGAAAGACGCCGACTGATTACGGCGTGACTTCCTCTTCCTATGCTGACAGTACCGGGCTGATTAAACAACACGTCAGATAAAAAAAATATAGGTGGTGTCTTTTGTATGTACAATTTACTTAGCTCAATGAAAATTTCTCTCGGTGTATAGATTGCTGAATATTCGCTTGTTTTACATTGAACAGGAATCTGATATAAAACTCAAGGGAAAAATTTTGGGATGAGATTTTTAAATATATTTTTGGGAAAATAAGATAATAACATGCCTCACAAAATAATCAAAACTTCATTATTTTGGTTTAATTAATGGCCGTTGTATAAATCACATTACATTTTTACCGAGATTTTATTCGAGGGACACTGAAATTTTCTGAGAATTTGTTACTTTTAATGGTAATTACGGTATGTTATACAAAAAAATTAATTTGTAATTCATTTTTCATGATATTTTAGCTGAGTCGTCGAAAATTACTTAGTTTGTAGAACTACCCATAAATAATAATATTATAATATAAGCTGCAACAGATAATATATTTATAAAAACATTTTAACGTACAAGTATCTGAATGTATCTGTTTGTAGATATATGTATATCTATCTATCTGTAAGTGTATCTATATGTAGGTATATATGGTAAGTTAGCGTGCAATGTTCTCATATAATTTTGACGTGTTTTGACACTGCTAATTATTACTAATTATATTTTATAATAAGTAAATCAGTTTCATCAATGTCGTTAATTTTTTTATTACATACTTATTTTATTATTATTATAAATTACAGTGTGTTTTAAATTTGTTTATCTTGAAATAGATAACTCTAAAAACGATGAACCATGAGCATAAATTATATTATAGCATAGAAAAAATCACGGAAAAATTTTATAATTTACTGTCATTCCTCGCTTCGTACTTTATGTATTTTTCTGATTCGTAGTATGAGTCTGTCTCTATACCATACCAGAATTGTAGTACACGCCATGCATTTCTTACCGTCCACTATCGCAGGTACCCAGTCGTTTAATTGTTACTCCTTTGACTCTAATATTTTCCAAGAAATTTCAAATCTCCATGATTTCAGTAACAAAATTAGATGAGCGGGAATTTCTACATGTTTGTTTTAAGTGATCTAAATGTTTGGAAATGCAATTACAAAAGAAAACTTTTGATCACGAAACAATTATTTCTTACCAATCACCTCATAAAAAATAACACCAACACACTTTTAATACATCCTGTTCTTCATACACACATATTTTGAATATAATAACTAATTTATAAATATTATAACTAATATTATGATGAACATTGTTAAAACGTGTATAAATTATAATTATTGTTATTAGTCTTCATGTCTAATAAAATTATTATTTGTACATACATAAATATATTATTAGTATTATTATTATTATTGCATTTAAAAACATTTAATAATCATTAAAAAACTATATCTTAAACTAGCTGTTACTTATTTGCTTCGCCAGACAATTACCTTCAATTTAACTTCATCTTTTCTTTGATTAATGTTATAATTTAATAATTGGGATTTGGAAAACTGCTTTTATTATTTATTTTTTTATGATAATTTTAAAGTTACAGGCAGTTTTTGAAGAACTTTTCAAAGAAAAACGAAAACACCCGATAAAAATAAAGTTCGCAAAAGATCGTGTAACATCATAATGATAATTAATAATTGTATACAATGTATACCATTCAATTGACATTATTACGTCACAACGATGTTTAACGAACATTTTTTTTGCCGGGCGTTTTCGTTTCTCATTAGAAAAGTTCTTTTAAAACTAACTGTAACTTTAAAATCATCATGAAAAAATTAAAAATAAAAACAGTTTTGTTATAAAACTGTTTTATACATGATCTTTTCATTTGTGTCGCAAAAAAATTTGGATCAAAATCCCAATTCAAATTTATTTTTCTTTAAAATTTGATAAAATTAAAATATAGGGTTGATTATGGTGTATTTAATTAATAAACAAACAAAAAAAGAAATTTTTCTATCGATTGTGAAATTTTCTTATAATATAAATATTTCATGTAGTTACTTTCACTCAAAATTTTAGACTAAACCAAAAATCATGAGCAAAACTTAAGCATAATGTCTTGAAGGTAATTTTCCTATTTTTTAACACGTTTTTATTAGCTTCATACGCATGTTAGTATATAACGGAATTTTTTAACATGATTTTGACCTTTTTGAAAACGACCGATTAACTCGAAATTTGGCATACTTATCAAGGACCGATGAAAATACAATAATTTAATAAGTTTATCTGATTATCCTGGTCAGGATTTTCAGAAATAACGATTTCCATATCTGAAAACATATATATTTACATGCGCTCCCACCATATTTATACTGATTTTTTGATAAAAATACAATGGTCTAAAAACTAAATAACATGAAAATTTCCAAACTTATAAGAAGTTACAATAAATTTGAACATATAGCGATTCGTTTCTTTTGGGTAATTCCAAGTTGTTGTTTTTTTATTTATTTCAATAGAAAATTATTATGGCAATTGAAACGAATCTTGAAACATTTTTATAATATCTATTGTAAATTAATTAGTGTAAACAAGTACCATTGTTAGACATATTTGTTGATGAATTAAATTTTTTAATTTCTTTAATTAACATTTAAATGTTATAACTATTTATAATTATTTACGTGTTAATTGTTTAATTATTTGGTATTTTAATTAACACGACTTACTATATTAAATGAAATAGTTTAATTTTGAAATGTATTTAATTTTGCATTTATGTTTTATTATTATGAATTACATGGCTATTCAATCTTTTAGATTTAATATGTCGACAAAATCGTGCATGAACTAATGCGTAAAATAATGTTATAATTCCAAGTATAATTATCGAAGTGTTATAATAATTCTATAGAAAAATTATGAAATTTTCAAAACTGTTGTAGAGATTATATTTTTACGCGTAAGTAATATTTGCAAAAATATCTGTTTCAAAAGAAAGTCTCTTTTTCGAATTTGTGATATAATTATTAAGGACAACCATGTGCCAATAATAGTATAATATAGGAAAACAGTTTGACCATGAGACAGAAAGGATGCTATTTTAAATGAATAACGTGTAATTTCGTGAGTGACTTTCTTTTAGCGAGTTAACCAAAATTCTCTCTATGACTTTTTTTCGAAAGTGCGTCATTTTCAAACTGAGCATGATGACGGCATATTTAAGATATCGTTCTGAAAAAACGCAGCAGGAACTTTGTCGGACACTAGGACCACTTGATAACATTAAACCTTAAAATAATTTTCGAAGTTTCGAAATAGGGAGCCGAATGATCGCCATTTATTTCTATAAAAATGTTTTTGTTTTTCTAAACTTATCTAATAGGGGATAATATTGATGTCGAATTGACCATATTACCAATAAAAATGAAAAACTAGACTTGATACCATGACAAAGCTTGAAAATGAAATTAAAATTGATTAAAAAACGAAATTATAAGCAATCAAAGGTTGCCCATTTTCTTTTAGCAAAATAACGTTTTATATGTATGTTTTTTTGTGTGGGTAAAAAACTTTTTGATGATGATTTCTAAAAAAAATTTAAGATATGAAATTAAATGAATTATTAAGTAATTCAATTCTAATTCAAGTTCCAACAAAATATAAATAAAATAATGTAATAAATAATAAAAATTCTGTTGAAATAATTAAACTAATTTCTCACAAATATGAAAAAGTGTATTATTTTTCAATAACTGTAGATTCAAGCAAGCAACTAATTCATTATCTATATTACCAACCAACAAGAAGATAATTTACGTAAGTACTTAAATTACAATAAAAAAATTATTAAATTTAAAGTATATTAATTTGAAAAAAATGTATATCGGTACGAACAAAAGAAAACATCATTTAATCATTAACACACCTTTCTAAAACTTAAAAATATGTACAAAAAAAAATTAGTAATTTTTGTAGAATTCTCAGATAATTTTTAATTTAAGCTTTGTTACATTACAATTGTTCTCGAATTAAAAAAATAAAATAAAATTATAAAACACAACATGTCAAAGAAATTAATTCTTAATAAAAATATATATATATTTTTCATTTTTTTAACGATTTAATACTTCCATTATATTATCTAATTGTAAAGTTTTAAGAAAAGCCGGAAGTACGTATTATTCCCCCTGTTTAAAAAAATTCCAAATCTAGAGTTATAGTTTCAAAAATGTTTTTAAAGGATGCTTGTATTAAAATGTGATGTGCTAGAAATGTTATCGAGATCCACTTAATCAGTTACTATAGATGTAAAACTGAAACCGAATCGATTTTTACATTTATTAATGACTGAATGTGTGTTATCAATGAAAACCTAACAAGTTAGCCATAGGAAAGTTGATTGTATTTGATAAAGAATTGCACCTGATGTTAATAAAATACATGATGTTATATTTAAGTTAAATAAGTTATTACCGTTTAAAACTTGTAAATTTTTAGTCATTATTTCGGGACAACTTGTATACGCAATTTAAGTATTCACAATAGCGACAAAAAACTCAATGGATTAGTAGTAGTTGGAAAAACGGATATATCTTTGAGAATTTGAGGCAAACTTGGATGAAACTCAGTTTTATTCCGATCGAAGAATCTGAAAATGAAATAATATACAGAGTGTTCCATTAAAAAAAAAACACAACTTTGCTACTTTTCGAATTTTTCGTAACTCTCTCCCGTAGTTTGCAAACCTTATGTTAGATGGCAGCATCAGGGTGGGTTTACTTATTAATTTAAATTGTAGCGTGAATACTAGAGACGTTCTTTTATATAGGCCTTGACATATGCACGGACTGCATGCATAATTTAAAAAATAAAAATAGAGAAATTGACAAAATCAACCCAACCAACTCGTTATTTCAACCATACTGCGGGTCTATTTTTCCCGATGGTGAAAAACTGAAACTGAGACATTCTTTAGTTGCTCCCGTGGTGTATATACAATTTTTCTGTTCCGCGGAAAGCCGCAATTATGTTTAGCACAGCGAGACAACAGTTGACACTTTCCGTTCGGTGGGAGGAGAAAAATTAATTTTTGAATGGTGTACCATTCTATTTTTAGGGAGAGTTTATTTTCTTCGACTTATTGCTCCGTTTTATTGGAGTACCAACCTTATGATAACTTTAGCAAAAATTTTTGACTGGTTGCAAACTATCCCTAAAACTATGTACACGAGTTATCTATCTATAATGGAAGTTGTTTGAACGAGATGAAATTATTATTTTAGAATTTTTATAAAATTTATTACATTTCAATGTACTTATAATAATCAATTTATTTTGTAAATTACTATAGTTAATGATTTTAACACAATTAAGTACCTATAGCTAGCCAGAGCTACACTATATTAAATTATAATAAAAAAGTTTATTTTAGAGCGGTCTGGCAGCGGCAATTTTACTGTGATCATGTTCACACAAAGCAAACCTATAGGTTATTAAATAATGTATAATAAAAATTAATTTTTATTTGATACAAATAATAATAAAAAGTGTATTAATTTGTAATATATAAATTATTTTAAATATAATTATATTTTAGAAATTAGTTTTATATATCTAATTTATAACTAGAAATTAAATTTTATAATTATAGCTGCTCATCAATTTTATTATCAAAATACTTATCACCTTCTTTGTTTAGTGTAACAGATAAAAGAGAATGGTTTTTAGCCAATTTTCTTTAGGATTTTTAACCAATTTGTTCAATTTCGACATTGAAATAGAAAGATCAGAAAAATATATTTCTCGATGAGATCAATTGTATGGAGTCAAAAATTTCGTAGGCATTGTCTTTAAGTAGTTTAAGAACACTGACCAGGTTCGATATTAAGGAAGCAGTGTTTTTTGAAAGCAGCAAACTCCGGCCTTGACGAATTGCTGTTCGCTATAAGCTTAAAATGTTTAAATATCATAAAAATTTTAATATTATACGTTATCTTGAAAACTAATCGTTCAAATGTTAAATGACCTCGATTTTGGAATAAAATTACCGTATATAATATTGGTTTTATTCAATCGAAAGGAAAATTTTTTTCTCGAGTTAATAGATTTTTGTTAAAGGTTGTACCTCTTTTTTCTCTCGAGAAAATTGATTACTTTTTTATGTCACAGAATTTGATAATTTAAAAAACGGGTTCATTTGGCGTTTGAGCAAATAAGTTCGGAGACAAACGATATCTCGAGTATCTACATGCACTTCAACCATTTTTAATCTAAAAAACAAAACATATTTCAGCAAGTGTTCAAGTAAGTAATTAAGAAAACTTATCTTCAGCATTACCGCAAATTTTGATCTCTCTTCCGAACCTCTCGAAAGGCAATATTTTCCGGGGAAAACGGATCATGCTGGTTTCATCTAAAAATAACTAAAAAATTCATCTAACAAAAAAAAGAAGATGCTGAATGTTTCTCTACTGCCTTTTGTGTGCTCAAGGTAAATTCACTCGCTCGTTGGCATCAAAATTTATGATGAAAAAAGTTAGAATGCTCGCAAGTCGCAACCAAAAAAAAAAATCTTTCAACAATTTTCTAATATTTTTGTTTTTTCGATATTATTTTGTTTTTCTTAAATAACTTTTTGTTTTTTTACCAAGTCTAATGTTTTAAAGTGTCGTCAAATATTCCTCGATGTGATGGTAAAATGGAACCAAAACGAGGTGTTTATAAATCTTTTTAAAGGCGTTGAAAGTGGGTTTTCAATAAAAGAATCCCTTTCCTCTATATTTATGAGTATGCATATTTCCTCATACCCCTAGAAATTTTTGAATACTTTTAGTATTTTTTATATAACCTTTTGAGCAGTTTATTAATAGTTCCACTTGATAAACAGTTCTTGAAAATTGACATTAAAATATTGTCATGGTATAATCTATACCGCGAGTGGGTATTATTTATTCCTATAATTATCTACCTGCAATTTTATCAGGAAAAATGAAATTAAATATTACAAAACCTTCAGATTATAAAATTATTTAGAAAAAACAAAGAAAACCAATTTGTTTTTAATAAAGTAATTATTTATTACAACTCAATTCAATTTTTTTATTCGATATTTATATTTTTAACTTGAAAATTCAAGCTAAAAAAAATGCATCACAAAAATATTTTTTATTTTTATACAAAAATTTCATTAACATATTTTGAAATATATTTTTATATACAATCTTGAAACAGTTCAATTTCTTAAATGTATATATTTAAAAACAAAAAACTTGAAACCAGTTTCAATTAAATTTAGTATAAATAAGTCCTCTGGTATAAAGTATAAACAGTTCAATGCAGTGGGTATTCTATGGAGTTAGTTATTATTATTATATGTTGGATGATATAAAAATAATGATGTCTGAATACTAAAATTTATTATTGAGATATTTTAACTTGATTGGTTCATATTATTTTTATACCTGAGGCAATAATATGTTTATATTTATATTTATATATGTATAATGTTTAAAAAAATATATATATAATATAATATTTATAATATTATTTCTATATGTTGGAATGGATGGAGCTTTATGTACTGGGTATTCTAAAAATTACTGCTTTGGCCTAATATTGTTAAGTCTGGTGTAGATACATTAATGCAGCTATGAAATTGATTATGAAAAAACTTGGAAAAACACATTGTCTAGGAATTTTACATATTGTCACAATTGTGTGTCTTTAAAATGAAAAATAACCGGCACAATTGTCGAATACTGCTTAATCTTCTAATCGCTTCCACCATTTTGTTAAGATATTTGTTCACTTTTTATACCATGTATATAAAATATATTCAAGGTATATTGAGTTTAGTCCCAAGTTTGTAACGCTTGAAAATATTGATGCTTCCAACAAAAGTTTGGTACAGGTGTTCATAAAAATCACCTAATTAGTCCGTTTTCGGTTATCTGTCCGCCTGTCTATCTGTCCGCCGATGGGGTCAGCCCCACGATGGGGTCAGCAACACTGTCTATACATGGTATTTCAACAATTAACTCAGTCAATTGTTTGTTTTCAATTGTTAAAACTTAAAATTTATAAAATTACCAAAACTTTAAGGTAACATTTTTATTTTCTCGTTCAGAAGCGCTTTAAGGCATAGCATGTACTTTTAAAAGATTGTGTATATATATGAAATAATTTTATCTTTTTATAAAGTCTAGAAATATACGACTGTTTATATACTATATGTAGTTGTTTTTCGAATTTCAACCAGTTTTCATTTAAAATTTTAATAAATATTATAATAATCTTGCCACATGTGACTTTAGTCCAGGAGTTGGAATGGAATAGTTTAATTGAATATCAATACATGTTTGTAATCACAATCATAATGTCAATTATGATGCTTAATTGACTGGAACATGGAATTTTAGACAAAATACAGGAAATTGTTTTGTATTTAACTTCCATATAAAGATTATATTCATTAGAGCTTTCATTCGCTCAATATCCTTTATATACGAAAAACCACTATTCTCAGTCATTAATTTGTGTGAATTAATAATAGATATTTGTCCATATGAGTGATCTATGAAGATTTAATTTTTGTAGTTAATTTAAAAAAAGTTAAAGTTTTTGCGTTTTAGACTTTTCCTTTTGTTTTCAAAACATAAGAATGAAAACTTTTTAAAAATTCATCCAGTAAAACTTAATTATACTGACCTGCGCCAACACCCAAAAAACAATTACAATTTTTTTGAGTTTTTGTTATAAATATTACATCATTAGAGATTTTAGCAAAATAAAGTAACTTTATGAAAAAATTCAATCAAGTAGCAATTGGGAAATACTTCGAAAAACCACTTTCAAAATATGTTCCATAAAATGAACTTTATTGAAATTTAAGCGTAGAAGCATTTACGGGAAAAAATTTTAAAGGAGGAAAGTCTTCTTCACTATTATTTTATTTGGTTTTCTGTATAGAGGTTTTGTGAGTTTATTACAATGATTGCAAGATTGATTTTGTAAAATAGTACAGGAATCTAGCTAGTCAAATGCCTTAACTGTCATTAAATGAGGCATGAAAAAGTGTCAACGATTGATGAGAACATAAACAATGCAAAAAAGTACGGTTACCAATTTTATCTTCAGTATTGATTGTAGCATCATCTAAGATTTAAAGCGTAAAATATACATAGCACAGCAAATATACGTAGCAAATATACGTAGGATCGATTATCCCCAGATTGTGATATCCCTGTGCCTGTGTTATCAAAAACGTAAGTAACACAAGGACACCAGTTCTACCCACTATCCAAATCAGAAACGAGTAACAAAGATGAAGAAATATTCATGAATTCAGAAATTTACTAAAAAAACTAAAAGAAAATGATACAGGGATAAAAATAGTGTGCTCGTTTGGTTAAGTAAAACGTTTTGTCGGATTGGTTTAAAACTTAAAGAAATAATATTTCAAAACTTCTTGTTGCTCCATCTACATAATAGTTTTGCTTTCTTTTTCAAATTTTTACAAAATTGGATACTCTATTCCTCTTTCTTACCTGTATCCTGGATTGAAAGTCTGGTCCCTGTGTGGTCTCTTGGATCATTAAAGACAAACAGACAAACATATAAGAAAGCGTGTTTATAAACTCGAGGTAATAAAATATTCGCTAGCTTTAGGACTATAAAATATATTCATAATATTATATACTTACAAAGACAAGAACTCTTCGTAACTATTATGGTATAAATATACATAAAATGATGAATATTTGATTAACATAAATATTATCATTTTGTTTGTTTTTACTCCCATTTTTTAATTATTTATTTATTTATTTACAATGAATGTAGCCAGCCAGCCCGCTCTGTGTATGTAATGTATAAGTTTTACTTGTACTTGTATCATGTACCTTATATTTATTTATTATTTTATATTTATACATGATAGCCAATCATAAATTTATGACTCTATGTTCACTGTCAATAATTTGTTTATTATGTCTTTCATATCGTATTGTTTGCAGTACAGTGTCTGTATATTATAAAATTTATTTAAGGGTTCTAGTATTTTATTAAAGCGGGTGGGGTGAAGTAATGGCTATTGGGTTTTCCAGTTAAGAGATTCTCTATCTTGCATTTTTAATAAGAATTCACATCTTCGAAATTCAATCGGTTGTTCACAACAATATGTTCACATCAATACACAAATAAAATAATTTTCAATGTTAATTACATCGACAGGAATTATCAATTAAAAATATAATTCTCTATTTAAATTGACCGATATTGAAAGAATAAAAAACAAATCTACATCCTTGATTCTTGAATATTTGCCATTTTACGATTAATCACCGAGTAACCTCAGTGTTTTGTTTATCCTTATAGATAGGCTTGATATCTAATGGGATGTTACTTCATACAATTACCTGGTCTACGCCAGTTCAAGTCTACATCTGGCCTACACTAAAAAAAAACGCCAAGGCCTGTTGTTCTGTTCCAAAAAGTCCAAAATACTTAATGATTAAAAAATGATATAAAATTGAAAAAAGAAACAAGTGGTTTCTATATATGGTTTACATTGATGATTTAATACTATTTTCTAACAAATTTAGTAAGTTATTTTGTTAATTTACATTTGAAAAATTTTATTTCTGCAATTTCATCATAATTTTTATTATTCAATAATTTTCATTTGACATTGACTATACTAATTACATGTAAACAATTGAAAAATAGACATATTTTAAATAAATGTGTAATTTATTGTACATTTCATAAGAAAGTAGCGCTTCAAATAAATTCACTTGAACTTCTATGGAGAATAACTGTGGAGAAATTGGAGAATGAAGTCCACGTTTTTATGTGCTTCTTATTTTGGACGCACGTGGACATTTTGTTTTGAACATTTTATCACCTTGTATGATTCACTGTAATTGAATATTTCTTTGTAGATAATAATTAAATTTTATAATTAATTTTTTTATCCTTAAGATCCATTTTGAATGAATCAATTATATGTTACAATTAAGATCTTAATTAAGTATAAAATTAAAAAAAAAAGAAAGAAAAAAAGAACCAATCAAAAATAATAATTATTGGATTTCATCTGTAGCAGCAGACACATTTTTTTTTACCTACTGGATTTAATTTTAAAATTCTTTGTTATAAGAAACTATACAAACTAATTTTCAAGTCAATCTCCTCCTTGGTCTTGGTATTCACCATAAGCACATACATAATACATATACACATGTGTAGATGATGCTCCAAGGGTTGGTTGTTTCAATAATATATTAATATAAGTGGATATAGAGGTATACAATAGAAATGACGACGTGTTATAGAACGTGAAGTCAGCATGAAACCGTTTTATTTTTTTGTTAATATATTTTAATGTAGCAGCAAGCACCACTACAAAACATGTTTTACCATCATCAAAACTAATTTAAGATATACAAACTAGTGAATATAGATAGAGTTTTGTATTTTATTGCATTATCACATCCTTTTTTTTATTATTATCTATAAGCTTTTTGGCGTATAAACTCACTTTCTGAAGTCTGTCTTGGATTTTAGAAACAAGGTAGGTACTTATCGATAAGATAGAAAGCTAAAACTCAATGAAATATGCGAGAACTGTATGTTTATTCAACTTTATGGCACCAATAACAAAAATATTTTGAAAAAGAAATGCTAAACTAAATTTCTTTTTTCTTCCATGCGCTTCCACCATATTTTGATATACAAGTGAATATGGATATTGATAGACTTAGAATTTTTAGTTTAGTAAAAATTAAGTGGGAAAGCTTAGTAAAAATTAGAAATATCCGGCATTTCATAATATCATTCGAGGAGGGTAAGAGGGTGAAAAATACTTTACAACCTATTCCCATACCTATTAGAAATACAAAAACAATTTCATCAATATATTTTAGAGATTTTTACTTAATTTTTGTATTTTATCGTTTAAATTGTTAAATTTATAAGAATTACACTTTCATTTGTATTAAAATTTCATTTCATTAACATCGACCAAGAAGTGCAGATAATATAAGCATTTTAAACTACCAATGCGACAGAGAGGTCGATAATAGAATTTGACGTCACATACTATGTTTGCCAAGAGAACTTCATACTGAATTCAATTCGGGTTTGCTAGAAAGAGATACAAGCAAATCTTTGATGGCTTTTATTTTGGTTTTTTTTTTTACAGTTAGTAAAAATATAATTCTTCTCTGCTGTTTGTTACATAAATAAGCTTTTATTAAAGCAAAGAAATTCAGAGTCTTAACAAATTTTTTGAGAATAGATAGATACGTAAGTAGATGCCTTGTCACATATTAGAAGCTTTATTGATCTATTTTGTCACATTGATTTTTTCAAAGTTCAAAGCTCAACATGTTCAATTATTTCAAATGACTTAATTTATATATATCTTAAGTTTAATAATAATCTTTAAAGTTTTAACATTGTGCATCATCTTTGTACGATATACATTATACTTTTACCATGTTTTTTTTTTTTATAACCATCTATATTATTTCATATATTTAATGATTTTAACCTAACCTATCAAGTCTTTTGACAGCAGACGAAGGTTATGATGAGGTAGGCACCTTTTTTTGTTATATTATTGTATATGTATGTGTGTATTATTATTATTATATTTATGTGTTCATGTATTTGTGTGTGTGTGTGTTGTTTTGAAGGGATGCGGTTAATAATATACAACATTAATATAAAGAATATAATATTATATAGATTGTCCCACCAAATAGAATGTTATGTCTATGATCTCGCAAAGAAAAGCTCGAAGAATTTTCGGTAAATGGAAAAACAGGCATTTTAAAATTCTATGCTTATCGGGGGTTTTTTAAATTGATGTTGTAATAATGAGCTTTGCTATTGTATTGGAAACCTTTATCATTCCAATTAAGAAAAATGACTGATATTGAACAATGGTATAATAATTGCTCTAAAATATTACTAGCAATGATCCTTGAATTATTTATCCAATGCTATTAATTCTGAAATTCAAGATTCACTAAACTGCGGTATTCATTATTTGAATTACATCGGTGAATATATAATCGATATTCGCTGTAATTAAGTTAAAAATGTATAGTTAGTATACATTTGCTATTGTATAGCTAGAAACTCCTTTGCTGTGCTATTTTAGATCACGAGTGTGTCAATTAGTATAGGGCTTATAGCGACTATCAGTTGTGATGATCATTTTTCTTGGGTGAAACAAGAATTATTACAAAATAGAGTCGAGCTCAATTCCTTAAATATTCCATCAATTCCATCAATTCCTTAAATATTCTACTTATAATTACTTATATTTTAGTATTTGAACTGTTAAAATTGTTAATTTACAGATTATGAATACTTAATTATTACGCATAAAAGAGAGATACTCCAGATAATGAAATTGAAAATTTTCGTAGAGGAAACACTTATAAGAAGCAGCACTTAAAACATCCCGCCTTATTTCGGTCCATAAAAATTATGTAGCCCCTTTTCTATGACTTACGGTTAGTTATTATTTTAGGTTCTTCAACGATGCAGGTTTGTTGATATAGACGCGACTTTTCCACAAAAATAAATCCAATGGAATATTCTTGGCTGAATGCAAGCTACGATGATACAAACGTCTATCTACAATGCGTACAGTTTTCTCGAACTGTGACGCGAATTGTTTGTTCACTATTCATATCGTAAATGGAATATTTTCAACTAAAATTTGACGTTTGAAACAATCAAAAGTATTCACAGCACTCTAATTTACAGAGTTGCAAACATACGGAATTGAAATTGAATCACCTTTTGTAATCTTATATATTATTTTTCCAACCTGATTTTCCTTCACTCCGCGATATTTTCTTTATTCTTACAATGACGAAAACTAGACCCACGACCTAAAAATGTACCGATTTGATTTTTTTTAAATAATTTTGTTCAGTATATAATTTGTATGCCCTATATGTAATAAAATTGCCTAAACACAATAAAAAGAAAGTATATTACTAGCCTGTTATTTATCACGGTTACCACACTGCGAAATTCCGCACGGATTGAATAGTAGCAACAAATTGTGAAAACTGACAATATTTTTATAAGCTTCTTTTCTCGACAACTTCTTTATTTCGTTCGAACATAATTACAACTTTAGTTCGAATTGTTTTGACTGCTATGTAAGTAATATGAAATTGCTGTGAAGGGCACTCTATACTTTACCTATAACTAATATGTTGATAATCTACCAAACATTTTTAACGATCCTGTAACATATTACGTTTATATACGTTAGCTATATATACACATACACACATCTATAGCTCTTCTTACGGTCTTTTTATAAAAATGATGACGGTGATTGGTCCATGGAAAAAATAACAGCTGCATAACGTATATATATTTATGTTTTTTTTTGGTTTGGTTTGGTTTAGCCGCCATTTGTAATTTGTTAGTCTTCTATATGTTGTTGTTGTTGTTAACTAACAACAAAAGAGAGGTAATTATTTATTAGTGTGAATTATTATATATCGATTTCTTTTTATTTTTTGTATTTTTATATTGTTGTTTGTCCCTTGTTTGTTATAGATAATATTTGTAATTGTAAATTTAGATATGACAGCATCATATTCAGTAGCGTATATAAGTTTACATAGCGACTTTAACAGTCGGGACCTAGTAAAATCTAGACCGGTTTAAATATTTCTACTAATGGGTCCCGACCTTTATGGCGCTTATTACGTCTTCATAAATAAGCCCCAGACAGACCAAACATGTGACCCGATTCCAAAGATTATCCAGTCAATCGATTTGTCTATTTAATAGCTACAAAATAATGGACTAAACACGATTTGTCGACTTTTATTTATTTCTTTTTCACAATATGACTTCTGGTGGCCGCCATATTGAATTTTCATTACTGCCAGTATCACTCGCAAGGTTAAGAAAAATCGATTTACATAAGAATAATCAAAATCAGTTAACGCATTTGGTCTCTAGTTTGGTTACATTTCCAATCCTTTGCGTCTTGCAGTCGGGTAATAATAATTAACTGTCATCTGACATTCAAAACACATTGTACCTACGGAGATAGCCGAAGTATAAAGAAGGCATCCAAATTTGGGTTTTTAAACCAATTTTACTCAAGTGATGAAACTCTCATAGAAGTGACTAATTTTTTTTTAGCTTCCATAATATCCTTAATATTTCATTACTATATAAAAAGCACCATTTTTCAATCTCTTTTGGTCCATTTCGGATCTACGATACCTCTAAGACTGGCAATTGCATCAATTTTAAAACCTCTCTTTTTTGTCGAGAGTAAAATTACCGAGTCATACATGTCTAATTCTCCTCCCTTTGTTTACGCCACTGTGTGACAGCATCATTTCGATGTATTTTTTTATTATAATTTTTGTAAAGAATCGTTCGCTGATGGTTGTATAGTCTTTTTTTTTTTTAATGATAAACTATTATTATTATTTTTTTTTGGGTATGGAGTGAAATGTTATACTCGGTTTTTCGTTGAATTTTGATTTATATAACTTCATTTTATAAAAATATTGTAATAAATAATATTTAAAAAAATAATATTATTATGAGTAAATTATTATGTTCAACGTTTGGATATATCGCATCGGTTTGTTTAAACAAATGTTTAGTCAATTTTGTTGACCTCGCACTTTAAAACAAATTTATTTGATATTTTGTATTTCTAAGAATACAAATTATGTGACGGTTTTAAATACATTGTTGGGCAGACATTTGGTTTGCTATTTGAAATCACGAATGTATCAATTTGTAAAGCGGATCACAAAAGGATAGTTTTGGAAATGGATTGTCATAACAAATATGAAAAATTATAAAAATATGGAGGTAGCGCAGAAAAACAAAAATCGTTTTTCATTTTGTCTGGAAAAAATTCAGTTTTGGTTAAATAACAGAATCTTGGCCGAAATCGTGTTATTCGAAACTGTTGCATAATAACGGATATCCGATATAAGAACATAATTTATTGATATAATGAAATAATCATAATTTCAAAATTTATTTTGATGCCAGTCTTTCTAACGTAAAAAAAAATGAAAAAGGTAGTTTTAGCGTAGTTTTCCCCATTTTCGAGGAGTTACGATGTCGATACGGAAATTTTTCGTAGTATTCAGTTTATTTTGATTCATTGGTGAAAATTCCATCTTTCCAGCATGTATAGAATTGAAAAACGTAATTTTGAGGTGTTGGATTTTTCAGGGGATTGCAATGAAAATATTATAATTTAAACTTTGAAATAATTTAGCTAAACAAAGTGATTTCTTTGCACCCTTATATCGGATAACCGATAATAGGGTGCAAATACATAGCCTAATAAATGTCATTCGTAATTCATCTCACTTAATTTCTTTAAGATAACATATATCCGAAATCTGCCCGTGAAAAATATACTTTTTCGTCACATTTCGATGTCTTATACCATAAACTTATTCCATGCGCAGTTTAAAATTTTAATTTGAACAACGACTACTAAATTTTGTATGATTGAAGATGAACCAACGAAGAAGCGAATATACGATTAAGGTATATTCAAGCCTCCAAGTCGTATTTCCTCTCCAATCAATGAATGAAGGCATTTAGAAAAGAACTTTTTGATAACTTTGAGGCAGAAATTTTTTTTATATATGACTTCCTATTATATCCTCAACAACTGAAATACAGTAGAATCTCGATAAGTTAAAGTCCAAGGGAAACACAAAATATTTTAAGTTATAGAGGTTTTAAGTTATCAAGTGTCTATGTTAGGTAAAGGTTAATATAGAGGTATGTACATGTTTCTATGTACCCTACTTAATATAGAGGTATGTACATGTTTCTATGTAGTTACTGAGAACCTATACAGAGATTATTTATTTAAGTTATTGAGGTTGCGTATTTTAAGTTATAGAGGTTTTGGGCTCTGATGGGAAGGGAACATAGTATTTTTTGAAGTAACAGAGGTTTTTATGTTACCGAGGTTTAAGTTATCGAGATTCTACTGTATTATGACAAATCTTCATATTTTAAATAAATACAGATGTTTAAACAAACATTTGATGTAATATAATTCTGATCATTGTATTATTGCACGATTCTTACTTAAATAAACAAACAAATAAACAAAAAAATGAATGAAGAATATCACTTTATAGAAAATTAAGAATATAAGTTACCTAAACTTATACTTTTTAATTTCTGAATATTTGAAATGGAAATAATAAATTTTATTTTTAATGATCATTTGTGACAGTTTTGTATCTGCCAGGTGATACACGACACATTTTTACGTTTAGTTTTTATTCAATTTATTGTTCAATTCTTTAATAAATATTTGCATTGCGTGTACCTACCTTAGGTGTGTGTTTAAATTATACCGTAATCTGTAGACATTAAATAATTTAGTGTAATTTAGGAGAATGTGGCCAGTTTCCTTTAAATAGCCAATCATAGGTAATTCGGACCTATCTTCTAAAATTGACTATATGTTTAAACAAACATTACAAATATTGCACCATCATCCGGCAAGAAAACAGGTAAACTTAAGCTAACCAGATTCAAAGCTGTGACCGTCTTATAACAGAGTTTTTAATATTTTTCAGATAGATATGTTCTGGAAAAGGCTTCTTAAAAATTTGTTGAAAACAGTACTCTATCTTTTTTAATAGTTCATTCGATTTGACTATTAAATATCTATATCATTTACCGCTAGTTTGACAAGAAAAACCCCACAATTTTTCTTCATCGAAGGAATGGGAACGAAAAAAGGCGCTTTTATATAAAATCTATTTCAATTCGATGACTTCACGACAGATAAGCATAATTTTATCGTTTCAATTAACCGGCTGAGTAACAAATAACCCAAAGGCAATTTACCTACGATAACTCACCCACGACAATTCACCTACAAATCATTTTATCTGCGACAAATCACCCACGAGAAATCATTCGTTGGTCGATCCACCACCAAATCAAACCTTAACACATGTGCCAAAAAATCCGCAGACCAATGCTAACTCTGTCGTATTAGAGGCATGCCCAACCCATGGATAAGTGAGTGGAATTAACTAAGTAAGGCTAACGCATCCCTCTTAGAGTAAACTCGAAGATCATTGAGTGGACAAAATCACAGAGTAAACAGCCAAAAAAATCTGAAAATCCATTACAGCCAGACCTCCATTACAGTCATGACCAACCCGAAAAGTGACAATGAATATTATTCACAAGGTTAACGCAAAGATCAAAAACCCCGTAGACTTATACTAACTCGACCACATTAAAATTCCTACGCCGTGATATTGATACATAATGCTACGAAATTGTTAGATAATGGTTTATGGTTAAAAGTGTAAATGAAATTAAATGTTTTTATAGGGTTCGGACTTTATTTTAAGGGTGAATTGTCGTTGAATATAATATCGTCGGGTGCATTTTCCTCGAGTGGGTTGTTTCTTGAAACCAAAGTAGACTTACGTCCCCGCCTTTGGCCTTGATTTATTCCGCTCCTGTCTCAAGTGCCTGATAAACAAAAATAATACTTTAGAAATAACAATAAATTTAACCTCAGAACAATAATACCAAAAGCAATTATGTCGTAATGATTGTCTTCTACATATTTTAAAAGACAAAATGTTATTATTATCGATAATAATAAAATCAACATAAGAAGACGAAAAGGTAGTCTTCAAAAGAGAGAAACAAAACAATACTTTCAAATAATTATGAAGTTTTCATAACAAGAAAAAAATACATCAAAGAAAATAGGTATTGCAGTTACATACGTACATACATTATGCATTGAACAAGCAAAGCAGTTAGTTTTACCTTTATAATAATGATATGTATGTAAAGAAATGCCGCAAAAGGACATTTTATTTTTTAAAACGTTGACATTAGCGTTAAAATATATAACTTTTAACATCAAAATACCTCACATGTTGTTTTATTTTGTTACTAAAGTCTCCTGCAGCCATCAAGTTTTTACAAATTTCGTCCTTAACATATATGTATAGTGTGTTCCCGGATAGATGTAGCTATATTTGTAAATTTTCTTATTTTGCATTTTAAGAAAAAAAGTCATTCTTTATAAAAATTTTGCTTATTCTGAAAAGTATGTAGGAATATTTAAAACTTCTAAATAATGTCAGGGTAGCCAAATTTTTTTTTGGTATACTACCCATCCTTTTTATAAGTTGACAAAATGTTACTCGAAATTAACAATTATGACTCAAGATTCAAATTCATGACTGAATTTCAAGAAGATCTTTCCAACTTTGACAATTCCATTCTTAGTGAATATTTATTCGTGAAAATAAATTTTCTTTTTAATTTTTTAACCTAGTCCGTAAAAAAAATACACTCTCGAATAGTACATGTTAATTGATTTATTATTATTCTCTTTGTTACGTTTTTTTGTAATTACAACTTTTATTTAAATAAAAAATGATTCTATAATTAAAGTATACGGATCTTCTTGATATTTTGTATAGAGTCATAATTGTTAATTGCGAGCAAGTTTTGTGAATAAAATTTTGTCAACTTATAAAAAGAAAGGGTAGTTTATCAAAAAGAAAAATATTGATTTCAATTTTTTGGCTACCCTGTACATTTTTCAGAATAAGCAAATT
This sequence comes from Chrysoperla carnea, assembly GCF_905475395.1. NCBI lineage: Eukaryota > Metazoa > Arthropoda > Insecta > Neuroptera > Chrysopidae > Chrysoperla > Chrysoperla carnea. The sequence goes on from NC_058341.1 coordinate 21,839,806, forward strand.
TTTTTTATAATGAATGACTTTTTTCTTAAATGAAAAATAAGAAAATTTACAAGTATAGTTACCTCTATCCGGGGACACACTATATATGATTAAAGAAAGGTTCAAAAGTCGGATCACTTTGTCGCAATCCATATGTAAAGATACTTACTTACCTTATATATGCATAGGTGGTATAATATTATAATCTTAAATAGGTACAGTGTGGTTTTATTAAAAGTCACAATATTATGCCGAATTCAATAGGTACATGCTGTGTTATTTGACAGTTGTTTATGTATTACACAAAAATAAATATCCAAGGATCACATATTATGGTAAGTATTATTCATGATAAACAAAGATAGAATATGGTCCTTTTTATCTATTTCACATATCACATATGCCCTTGTCCTTCAAAGTAATAAAATGAAATTAATAGCTTTAGAAAGGTAAGTTATTTATTTTTTTTGAAAATTATGTTTTTGGTCTATAATTAATGTTCTATTTTGACTTTTTTATTGAACGATTTCTCTTTTGCAATTTGTTTACTTCTTTTTGGGTGGATAATGTAGGCGGCATTTTCTTTGCTAATTTTTTAGTCAATTGTATGACCAAATTGAAAAGAAGTATTTATGGTCAGTTTAGTTTATGAAAAATCATCTTTTGTCGTACAAAATCGATTCAAATTGATGTTCTTTTTTTAATTTATAGTGAAAGTTAAGGTCATTTGATTCTATTCTAAAGAGACTAAGCAAGCGCGTTTTTTCTTGTATATAGTTTTTAACAATGAACTTTACATTATCATATAATTTATTTAGTACTTTTCAGTCCACATGCTAATAAAATGTGTATCCATAGTTTAAAAAATGAATGGGTTTCAAATTTTAGACTAAAAATCAAATAACACACTAACTAATATATATGTCTTCCCGTAGCCTCCACCATTATGGTTTGCATTTCTGTATTGTGGTATTGTCTTTGGTTTGCACGTCAAGAAATGTGCAAAATTGAATGGGAAAATTTCATATATATTTCATAAGATTAAGAGAATTTAGTTGGGATCAATGCTAAGATGGAGGAACATAAATATTTACTTAACTTTAATTTTTAATCATTCCTCTTTCTAAACGTAGTTTCCCCGAAAATATATACTTATACATTGAACTGAAGGTCAACCGGGATGGTTAAGCGTTTGTTATAAATCCGTAACATACCCTTAGAACACGACTTATGTTGTTAGATATGGTTTTAGCCATTTTGTCTGTGTAAGAAATTATGTGACTTTCACACCAGTTTAAAAAAATATAATGTATTGATGCATTATCTAAGAAATAAATCAGTTTTAAATCAATAAGAGTAATAAATCGAATTACCACACACATCGATGCTCAATAAAAAAAAAAAGCAAAGAAACATTTGCCGAAAATTTTCTCAATTATACATAGCAAAAAAGTGTATAAAATTGAATTAAAGAAATAAGTCAAAATTACATAAAAAAAAGTCAAAATATTTACCACATACTGTGCTTAAATATAAAACCTATATTTACATGAAATAAGAGCTTAAGTTACAAATATATCACATGCATAGGTACGTCAAACAGGATGGCACTACACAAAAAAAGTTACATTTTCACGTTACAAATCCATTCGAACTATGAAATTTCAAGGGATTGGAATTTGAAATTTATTACCAGAAATCTCTATTCAATTTATTCCGACTTGGATGCACCTTTAAACAAAGGCAAGATTCGAGAGCTTCAAGATTAAATAGAGATATCAATATGAAATCTGTAAGATTAAAATTTATTCCATAAAATGTTTGGAAAGGCAATATGCGGGGCTCAAAAAAAAATGAATTATACTAAAGTGCCTTTGAATTTTATCATGACTCTTAAAATTGGTTTCCAGAAATCGAAGACAAAATTTAAACTTTTCTTTTTGATAACAAATCGTTTCTTGAAAAAATAATTCAAAAACTATTTGATATTTTTATCATTTTCAGTAACTACACAAAAATATACTGTTGCAGAGGGATATATTTGCATTCAATTTCTGCCGAATGTATTTGGTTTTCGATATTAAATGCTTATTTGTTTTTAACTTCCCATATAAGAAAGTTATTGTGATGGGCTCGAAAAATTGAAATTTTGATATATATTTACGTGTTTCATATACTTTCTGCGTATTAATACCTTGCTAAGCCCATCTTGCCGAGCATGTTTTAAATCTAAGTTCCATTTAATAAGTAGAGCCACCCTGTAAATACTCCTAGTGAATGGCAGATAAGTAATGTAATTTTTTGTAAATGTCCCCACAAAGTGAAGGATGACTGACTATAGCAGATAAAACTTACACCACTTTGATGGTGGTCGTTGAATATTTAACTTTAGTTTGTCGGTAGATTACATTTAAAAAGATTACAACGTGAGATTTGTGTTACGAAAGGTATCTATTTTTAAATACTAAATACACTTCAAAACACACTAGGATATCATCTCACCTCTGCAACTTTTATATGCTGTGATAGATTATATTCTCAGCTAAGGTATTTTTTTCGATAAGGATTCCTCTTTTTTTTAATCCTGAGAAATTGTTACCAAATTTTATAGAAACCATATAGTATTTCTTAGAAAGAATTTGTATGCGTTTTTTTTTAGAAGAGAATTAACAAGGATGGCATTTATCTTTTTATTTATTGGTGAATGTAATTGATATTTTATTGATTTTATTAATGGAATATCGTATTTTATGAGCGGGAAAAAATGAATTTACTCTACTGGGTGAATAACAAGTTACCTTATGCTGAATAGTAATTTCGATTTTATAAAAAAGTGTGGGAAAAAACGCTTGTACATCATCTACCAATCATATAATGTTCCTAGGTAACCTAAATGTCGGTTTTTGGTGTCTGTTGTAGTTTTTTTGGCTGTAATTTCCAACTAGCAAACAAATATCGTTCGATAAAGATCATAGTTCCAAAAGATTTTCATATGGTGTCGATTTCATTGGAATTGGCACCATATGGAAATTGTTGCAAGTCCAAATAATTTGCGGTAACATTATTTCTAATATTTATTTTTGTGTTAAACAGAAAATCTATATATCACTTATCAAGAACTTTCTGAAAATTCTTCAGATAAATTTCTTCAAAGACAAAGACCTTTATTTTTATTTATAAAACACTCTGATTCAAATTAAAAAAATTATAATCTAATATAATTGAATATATCAAATAGCATATCAAATCTACATGTTATAATTATACTTTGACTAATTTATGATCAATGAACTTTTTATCAAAATAAATCATTATCTTGTATATGTACATCGACCTACTAGACCAGTGCCGAAGCATTCAAAGATAGTAGAAAATGAAAAAAAAAATTACAGTAGGATGAAACCCATTAGAAAAGCAGGGGAATATGATCAAAATGAGAGGAAACATAAATTACGGTCGATCCGAGTTCGGGAAGTGGGAGGGGGTGAGCTTTTAAGGGTAAAAAATGGTTTATCTTGATTTCCGGCAAAACTACAAGTCCTATGGAAAAAAGTTAAATAGCAAAGTTGTAGGCAATAAAAAGATCTACAACTTTTGCATTTGCAATTTTTTCACATAACCTCAAAATTTAGGTGAAAAATTCAAAAAACTAAGTTTTTGGTTTTTTATTTATATCTTTTTCAAAAAAAATTTTTTTTCTACGAAATTTTGTGAAAACTTACCTTATTATGTCCCAAATACACTGTAATTTATTTGATTAAAAATATTTATTTTTTCGCTTCATTTTAACTTAATATCAAAAAAGCACCCTAATTTTCAATCGAAAATTCTGACGTCAAAATATCAGCTTTTTTCAAAAAGTTTGGGGGCTTTTTGTTCCTTGAAATATCTACTTTCTGATGGTGTAAAAAAAAATATATATTACTATAGGAAATATTCTTAGAAAATGCAAAAAATTGAAAAAACAAATTCGAAAATTTTTTTTTAATTACTATGTACAATTTTGAGGTATTTATTAAAATTTACACTTTAATTACTCAAAAAACGTAAGATTTCATGTTTTATTGATAAACGAAAAAATTGCAAATTAAAATATACTTCTTAATTAACAAACAAAAAAGTTAATAAAGTTAATATTTAATAAGACATCTACAATATTTTGAAAAAGTTGTAGAATCTTCTTTAAATAATATTTGTAGATGCCTATTTATGGCTGTTTCAAGATAATTGCCGGAAAAGGAAAGAAAAGTATCGTTAATTCTATATTAGACGCGAAAAATTTGTCAAATTTGGCCAATGTTTTTTACAAAAAAGATGAAAGTAAAGAAAATATAAAAAAAATGGATTACAATTAATCAAATCTATTTATAAATGTAAAAAAGAAAAAATAACACTGAATCAATTAAGGTTTCAAAAATATCAATTGGCAAAAATTAAATCATTCTTCATTTTGGCAAACCTCCCACCCACAGAAGGAGCAGCAGAACAACATTATTACAGAGCATATTATCAGCTTCAAACTTGGTTGGGTAACGAATTGACAGCAACAGATTGGGGCTGGAAGCAACATCAGCGTGGCATTATGCCCAAATTTACAGAAAAGGATTTAATTCCGGAAGTATTGCTCAAAACTATTTGCTTCAGCTGTGAAACTGGATGTAACAGTTTAAAATGTGGCTGCCGAAAACATGGTTTAAAATGCACAAATTTAAGACACTTATTGTCATGGTTCTGAAAATTGCTCCAATATGGAAGAAAGAATCTACGAGGAAGTAAATGATTCAGAGGAAATTATGGATGAAGAACCAATGCAGACTGGAAATAACATTGGAGACGAAGATGATGGTCTTGAAGATTTCGACGATCAACTAGAGTTGGAAAGATTTGTCGAATCTGACGATGAAGAAATGCCTCCAACGAGACAAAAACTAATGAATAACTGATTAGAATTTCAGATAAGGTATTTATAAATAACAAATTTAACGTTTTTAAAAAAAAATTTAATGAATAACGTAATCAGAATTCAGTTTCTAAATTCAATAGTACGATTTACATGTATATTTATTTTGTATGAGATTTTCTATGACATGAATGTAATTTGAGTAAAATAAATAAACTTTTTAACTAAAAAAAATTGCAGCAATCACATTTTTTGATGAAATTGTACATAGTAATTAAAAAAAAATTTTCGAATTTGTTTTTTCAATTTTTTGCATTTTCTAAGAATATTTCCTATAGTAATGTATATTTTTTTTTACACCATCAGAAAGTAGATATTTCAAGGAACAAAAAGCCCCCAAACTTTTTGAAAAAAGCTGATATTTTGACGTCAGAATTTTCGATTGAAAATTAGGGTGCTTTTTTGATATTAAAGTTAAAATGAAGCGAAAAAATAAATATTTTTAATCAAATAAATTACAGTGTATTTGGGACATAATAAGGTAAGTTTTCACAAAATTTCGTAGAAAAAAAATTTTTTTTGAAAAAGATATAAATAAAAAACCAAAAACTTAGTTTTTTGAATTTTTCACCTAAATTTTGAGGTTATGTGAAAAAATTGCAAATGCAAAAGTTGTAGATCTTTTTATTGCCTACAACTTTGCCATTTATCTTTTTTCCATAGGACTTGTAGTTTTGCCGGAAATCAAGATAAACCATTTTTTACCCTTAAAAGCTCACCCCCTCCCACTTCCCGAACTCGGATCGACCGTAATTTATGTTTCCTCTCATTTTGATCATATTCCCCTACTTTTCTAATGGGTTTCATCCTACTGTAATTTTTTTTGGTTTCAAAAATTATCTACTCTGGTCTATACTACGTAAATCAAATTAAAAACAGACAGAGAAAAATAATTATAATATGAAACATCAAAGGACTTCTATGTACAGGTCTTTCAAACAACTTCCAATTATATATTGGAAAATATAATTTAAAATAGGAAATGGCAAACTAAAAGACAGTGCATTTTGAAGTACAAGAAACTATTTTGTAAATTGTATTTCAAGAAAATCTTTAACTATCCTTAGAACGACAGAGGAGCACCTAGAAATTTTTTTACTAGCCAATAAAATACAAGAATTTGGCTACTGAAACGCAAATTAAATAGACAAGAATTAACACTCTAATGAAGTTTTTGGCTTAAATTGAATATTTGTAACTGTATTGATTTGAAGTCTACTTTCTGAGTATAATTGGTTGCTAACGAAACCAAAGTAATATATGGGAAGAGATGGTCTGATACCCAAAGATCTAATTGATCTTGTATAATATAAAAACGAAATAAGAATCACTTTGTCGTTGCAATGGTATAAACTGTGTATCTGTTGAACTAACCTCGATTTTTCGTAGTCTGAAATGGTGGACCCTGTATCCAGACTAGAATATAGAGGTAAAAAGTGTAATTAATAATTTAATTTAAGTATACATAAAATATATTACTGATAAATTAGAGCATCTGCATGTATAGAATCTATGAATTTAAAACTAATAATTACAATGATTCTTAACACTAAATAAAATTTAAGTTTCAGAAACTATATACAAAAAAGTATCTAATTACTAAACGCTATAGGGTGAATTTACAAAACTTAATAATATATCTATTTATACACGAGACAATTGTCTAGGTAGGTATGTCTAGATTGACATACTGCAAGTGTTTAGATTATCTGACTTTCAACTACCGTTTTGACTCCAGAAAACCTGCTTTTCTGGTATTCCATATATTTATATTTAAATTTTATCTTTATATTTAAAATTGCAATTGCCCGTATCTTAAAAAATATTCGACCAGTCATCAAATTCAACCGATTTTTGTACTTTTTGGTTCAAAATTATCTTATATACTGAGTTTTATCAAAATAGGAGATAAAAAATTTATCGACTTTTTGGAATTTTTTTAAGGGGTACGTATCCCTTTATGTACGTAAAATGTATGTAAAACTTCAGTTTCAAAAAAGTTCCCCACCAAAAACTTAAAGTCCATAAAATTGTGAACAAAAGGAGGGATAAGTGAGGAATATAACGTGATAGATTTTGTTTTAAAAGGAGAAATTAGTCTCTTTATAATTTTAGTTTGAGTGATATAAAGCAAAATACCCTTTTTCCACAATGACTTTTTTCGTAGAACGGGAGACCTTGACGACCTTCTCTTATATAAATTAAATTACACTATTTCTTCAAAATAATAACAGTACTCACAGATACATAAACTAAAACTTTAATATTCCAGATACAAATGTACCTACAAAAAAAAAATTAATTCTTTTATAAATTAATATTATTTTTATTTGTTTTTAATTACAACTATGAATTAAACAAACTCTATTCCTAGGAACAGATTAAATAATAATTAATAAATAACACACTTTAATTCGTTTTTTCATTTTAAAAGTTTGCCATATGCATTAAAAAGGTGTAAAGATTATTAATTTGATATGCAAACTATTATATATTTTTTAACTTAAAATTTACATTTACACTAAATTAAATTTTTCTCTTAATTTTATTTTATTTTTGGAATTTAATGTTAATGAAATGTAATAAAGGAACATGAATTTTAAATTAAATTCATATATAAATTGAAATTTTTAATTTAGAAAAATACATCTGTCATTAAGATATTTTTTAATGATCTTGATGTAAAAATCAAAATTTAAATTAATTATATAAGTAGAAATATTTGTAAATATGAATGGTCCATCTGCCTGAAAGAATTTCACGTGAGATATTTACAGTTCTTGTTTCATGCATTCTTAATTTTTTCAATTAAAAATTGTTTTTAATGCAAATTAGTTTATTTAAAAAAAATCTTTATTCCATTTGATGTCCTAGTATTTTTAATGCCTCATTTGTCTCAGAGATCTGAGACATTATTTACTTTTGCTCCCTAGATGTGTTATATTCTATTTTGAGATATCTATGAAACATTAAAACTAGCCTGTATCATGAATAAGAAATATATTAATAAGAAATTTCACCTGGGCTAATAAAGCCTGGAACGATAATATTTGGTTCACCTTTAAATTTTGATTGATAACAAAGAATCTAATTAAGTGGATAAACAAGTCTCAAAACTAACCAATCATTTACATATTATTTATATAAAATATTCATAAATCAATCAGTATGTGTAGATTATTATCAATTTTGTCTTACTTTAAAGGTGGTTCACTCATGTTGGAAACTGGTCATAGTAAAAAAAAAAACCATTAATTTTCTCAAAATATTTTTGACCATTATAAAATTAGCAATTCAAACTACGTAGATGGTTTACATAAAGTCTAAATTTTATGTTTTAGCAAATTCACTAAAAAAGTAAATTGTAAATTAGTCGAAAAATTATCAGAATAGCCCACCGGAAATTACTCAAATTCCTATAGCAGAACCTCCATAATGTTCACCATAAACTCCCATTCCCCTACTTAAATCTCAATTCCTACACTCTGAGATTTTGAATAAGTTAAGTTTTGTTAAGTTAATAGGCATGTTGACTAAAATTTTTTTACCACTTTTATCACAGGAGAAAAAGTTTTACTGCACGGGCAGAAACGTGAAAATGGTTTTTGAAAATATTTAGAAGAACACAAAATATGAACGTTTAAAATTCCTAATTAAACAAAGAGGAAGATATAGCTTAGTGACGTAATTATCCTATTTATCTATAGGGATACATACATAACTTTGTTTTGCTAAAAGGAGGTGGGCAACAATCTTTGAATGCTTATAGTTTCTTCATTTTTTCATCAATTCACGTAATATGACAAATTCAACATCGGCAACTATCGTATTTGTTAATTCGAATGGACAAACACACCAACGTAATCGGTGAAAAATTTATTATGTCAGACTATCATTATGTCAGTATCGGTGTGAATACCATATTGGTTTGATCATTGTGGTAATAGTAACATTAGGAATAATTTAGGCGGACGAGTCAATGTAGTATGAATGTCAGGCTCATACTGGTTGGCGATACCCACAATAGTAGATAGCCGTATGCAATACTGTAATATTACTAATGCTAACATAGATACTATAAATACCTGCTTCTATACCATACTAGCATGGTAGTAAACGTCATGCATTTCTTACCGTGTATCTTCAAATAGTGGTTTTAATAATCCCAATTCCAAATCAAACTCGGATTAAAGAAGTAAATTTTTGGTTTATTTAAAATTCATTTCAAAGCATGTAGATTCTATTTCATGATTCCACGATTAAACTATCATAAAAACGATCCATTCCAATATTATATTATTAAACAAAATATTCATAAATCAATAAGATATGTAATATAATTTAAAGATTAAAACACTATATGTTTATGATTCAGTTATTATAATCATCACATAAATTTGATTTCAATCTTCAATATTTGATATGTAATACTTTGTTCCATGATGTTTTTAATAAAATAATATAAAAGCAAGTGAAAACAAACAATTAACTGAGTTAATTGTTGAAATACCATGTATAGACCGTGTTGCTTACTCTATCACATTACACATACATACTTATCACACATACATAACTGATATTCATTATAATACATACTGTACAATTTGCACTTAATTTGCGCTCTCACGGGTAAACAGTGATGTTAACGTAAAAATGTTTCAAACAAAAGTTGTTTATTTTTTGATATGGACTAATTAGATGATTTTATGAACACGTATACCAAAGTTTTTTTCGTAGCATCAGTATTTTTAAGTGTTACACACTTGGGACTAACCTTAATATACCTTGATATATTTCATATATGTATATGGTATAAAAAGATACATATATTTATATTAAACACAAAATGTAACAAATAATAATTATTCATTGGTTGTTTGTGAATATTTGCAGCTGTTTTGTTATTCAATCAGGATATTTTATACCTAAAGGTAGGAGATATAATACACTTAAATGTTGACGACAATCATGATTTTAATCTTTATACACTATTGCATACATATATATACTAAATATCATATAATATATCTGAAAGAGAGAGACGAAGATGAAAAACTATATCAAAATGTATTATTATAAAAGTACGATAAAATTGACTCTCCATTTATACAGTAATCACTCGTATAAATCTGAAAACAGAGTCGTGACAAGTGAAATTTACAAAATTTAACAAACCCCCGATAAATGAGATTTATTCTTTGTAAACCGATTTTTGGAAACTTAGCTATAAAATGTTCTCAATCGAGTCGGTTCGACCGTTTAGGGGGCTACGATGCCACTGAAAAACACACCGACGCACAGATAAACACTTTAAACTAATAACACTCCTAAATCAATATCAAAGTGATGGTCAAGGATATCAGATGAGATGAAAAGGATACTTAGAAAGCTATCATTTTTTAGGACAAATTTTTGGAAATATTTTAATTGAAATTGAAATATTTGAGTTGACTTTGTTCTTTTGAATTATTGTTTTGAATTACCTAATTATTTTACCATTTCACTATTCGAAATAAATTGAGCCAGGTTTATTTGACCATTAATTTCCATAGTAATTATTTATATGATAAAATTATATGTCATGGCTTTTCCAAACTGAATTGATTTTCGGATACGGAAACCTCGTTCAGGCGCTACAAAATACCACAGACAAACACACAGACACACACACATAGCGGCCAAACTTATAACATCCCTTTTTTTAGTTCTGGGGTTAAAAATGAAACAAATGGAATTAGTGTAAGCGAATCTTATAAACTAGAATAGACACTTTATCATAAACACTTGCCGTTGAACGCATATCTTGAACAAGAACGTGGAATTGAACATGAACTAAGATGCAAAGGTGTGCAAAAGTACTTCATATTCTTATTTCTTTCAAAGTCTGAAGAAGATCATCATTTATTCACATATACATTCATACAGTCATACATTCATACATACATACAAAACGTCTATTATTATTATTATATAAATAAACACTTTTGTAAAACATATTCCATTTGTGTCAAACAAATTTCCAACAGAACAGAAAGCACATGTTTCTTATTCTTATTCTTATTCTTTTTGTTGTTTGTTGTTTGTGTTATGTTATGTTTGTGTTATTTGTTGTATAAATGTTATATAAATTTTACTTGAAATGAATGAATTAACGATGACTTTTATAATATTATAATACAAAAATGTACAAATTGAATACAGCGATGGATTAAGTACAATTTTATTTATAAAACATGATAAAATTCTTATTCGTTAAAACACTGCAATTTTTACAATCAATATATACAACTGTTTTACGAAAATTGGTACGGAAAAGTGGGACGATTGATTTCAAACTCATTTGATATTTTCGGGTACGAAACCCTAAACTTGTACTTGAAACATATCTATGATAACTCTCCATTGAATTACCGTTATCCATGAGGCCTTTTCCAAATTGAACCGATTTTGAGCATCATCGTAAATTTGTTAGTTTTTCGGGTACGGAACTCTAAACGCGCCTTTGAAACTTAAAAACACTCTCCATTAAATTTAATTTCAAACGATACTAAAAAAATCAAAATCGGTTCATCTGTTTAGACGCTACGATGCCACAGACAGACAATTCGAGAATTAAAAATTATTTTTCACAGATTTTTTCATGGATTTGCATGACAAAACCAAAAAAAAAGAAGTAAATGCAACCGGTGGCTGTTGGGTTTTCGAATCTCTGCATACTTTCTATGAGTGCCTTTTTGCATTTCTGTATTCGTAGATATTAACTTATTCTTCAGGATATTTCAACGTCTATCAGGGAGAATCAAAGAAGTTTAGAGGAATTTTTGTAAATCACAACACCAACGGCTGACTTCATTTACGTGCGAAGAAATTTTTCTCAAAAGGAACTGATATATCCAAAATTCTGTTGATTTGCGGTAAAATAAAAAGACTACCAAATTGACAATTGATCCTTTCAGTTCACTAAAAATCCTGAACTTTGTCCCAAAGGATATCATAGTACATTAAAAAAAAATATAGATTTATATAACTACATATGAAGTATTCCAGAAAATTGAAAATTACTTCTCCGGATAATAATTAAACGGTCTTGACGATGTCGACGAGGATCTAATAAAATATCGATTCTATGAGGCTATCAAAATGGAACCAATAAATTCAAAACCCAACCCTTAATTAATTTGAGAGTTGAAAAAAGCCATTCCTGTGTTAATACATCCCTGTAATTTATAAACTTAGTTTAGTAAATTAGCTTGAAAACAAGATAGTATGAATATCTATAATATAAAGCAACAACCTTTATCCATGTTTGTTTTGTAATGTTGAACAAAAGATGGAATACAAAACGATGAGCAAGCAACGAGGAATAAGATTAAAAAGAAGGAAACACCTTCCAATGTAACATAAAAAAAATTAGTATACTTCTACGTCATATGTTTACTCAATGTAATATATTTGAGCAAGTTATTCACATTCTAAATGATTTTATTTTACTGTATCTATAGGTAATTGTACTTAGAATGCTTTTGTTTATTCAATTTTTTGTGCTGGAGTCAGTACGCAAAGATATTTATTGTATTATATTTACGTTAAATAAGTAAGCAAACTGAAAAGTGAAAAGGTGTACGTACATACGCGCATTTCTTATTGAAATCATTGTGTAAATACAGTAGTTATATATGTAGGGGATAGTTGCCAAATGGGTAATACTATTGAACAGATATTATTATTTACAGGGCAAGTGTAGAATAATCTTATATTGGATTAAGCAAAATCAATATTGCAGGCTAAAAATTGATCTTAATTACGATTCACGAAATACCAGCAAAACGAAATATTAGTAGTTTAAGCCAATTAAAGAATCTATTTTAAAGAATTTGCAGCTTAAACATTCACGGTGTTACTGTTAGAGTAAAATTACGAAAATAGGGTTATTCTAACTCATAATTAACTCCAAGCAAATAAGAATTATTAATGCTTATTTCAACCACTCGGTGCCACGAATTTTTTTTGTTCTGTACTGTGCTTTTATTTGTAGAATAAAATAAAAACCCGTACTCTCTAAAGTTAGGATACTCCTCTAAAATTGGGGAAAACGTTTCCAAAACCTTTCTTACTTTCTATAAATGCTATTAGGACAGGAATTTTTCTGTTCGACTTTATGTGAAATAATCTAATATTTTTCAAACTAGGGTACAATTTTTTTTCCTGATTTCTATGAAAATTAATTTTTAAGATAATTTTTGATAATTTCTTTAAATTCTGACAGCTTTCCCAACTTTACCCCTTAAATATAAAGGTTGAGAATTATATAATGATGGTACACATAACTAAAATAACGTTTTGCTAAAGCATGTCGCATTTGTTTTCATATAATCACTTACAAATAAGTAACCCATTGTTAAGTCGTGTTTTTATACAATATGTTAATTCATTTTTACATTTCCTCTGTGTGACAAGATCAATGCTAAAATTTTCAGTAATTTTCTAAATAAGAAATAAAACACTTTAATGTGGGCCAGTTGGTTTTATTTGGTCACAGATTTTAGCGTAAAATTTTAAAAAGACTTTACGGTCTTTAAAGTGTACAAAAAATTTTCATCCCGATACGCAAGAAAATTTAATTACATCAAATTTATTAAAAAATTTAATTTCCCAATCTAATTTGGGATTTCAAATGTTCATTTTTAAGTTAAACAAAACAATGTAGTTATAATCCATTTTGTAATATGGAAATAGATCCTTGGTAAATTCATAGACCCTTAGCGCTTCATAAAAAATACGAATTGCAAAATTTGTATAACTAATATACAATAGATTGGATCATAGGAGAAAATAATTTTTTCCCCTTTAATCACTTACAAGTAATACACTATAATATAAGCTCCAGGCATTATATTAAATATATTCAAGATGTATCATTTAAGAACGTCTTAAGTTTTTTTGGAAGCGGTTATTGATTTCAATCATACATATACCTATACTTTAAAAACTTCACGGCGCGGCATTATATTTAACAAATATAATACGATTTATATTTTTGTTATGTATATTATAACAAAATGACAGCCGGAAACAAGATAATGGCGAAAACATTTAAAAAAATATTTTAATAAAAATTTCCTGTTTCATTTCATATTATTAATAACAGAGTATCATGTCAAAGTTTTTAATCTCTTAAATGAAATGTTGAATGTGAGGCTATGTTGAATACATCAGTACTTTTTGTTATGGTTAGTATGAAATTCCGTTTCGTCTGCTTTACACTGAAATGACATTGAATAGCGTGAAATAGTTTTGATGTTATAATTACTTTATATTATAAATAATAGTTTTATTCGTAGAAAAACCGTTAATAGTTATGAATTTATTACGGAAGGTAAACTAAGCAAAATCCTGGAGACGCCAATGGTGATGCAATAGATTTAGAACATCTGAAGATCATTAGAAACTAAACTATGACTGAAATTATCATGGGGAAACAACATAAGGTGAACGCAAGGATTGAATTTAGACAGCTGTTAATACACAGGAAAAATCTGGTACAAAATTGAAGATTATTCACTAAAAATGCCGAATCACAAACGATGACTTGATAGAAGTGTAGCTAGAAAAAGAAGGCAGTCTTACACATTCCATGGTACTGGCATCGTTGGAAATCCAACACTCCATTGCAATAAGATACTCTTTCTAAGCGATTAAAAGGAAGCAAAAGTTAAAACGCCTGACAAACTTGAAGGCTAGAATTTTGTTAAGGCCAGTGTAACACGTTTGGAGCCTGAAGAGTAATTTCGCTATCTGATTAAAAAGAAAAAATACACTAATAGTTTTATTTAAAATACAGGAATAGGTGTTAGAAATCGGTTGAACATCTACACAATTTGAATTTAAGCTCTGTGGAGCTAATATCTGTGTCAAAAACTCAAATTGAACAAAATTTTTCTTATCTATGGAAGCTAAGGACTAAAACTAACTTTTCCTTTGACTTTTAACAGCTCTGACATTGAAAATATGTGACTTATATATATAATGCCTAAAAGTTTCAAATGCATCTAGCATAGATTTCAAAAAAAATCTGCAGACAATACGAACTAAGAATTATAGATTAGAATTGGCGGTATATCACAATGAAATGTCACCAAAAAAGAGCCTTATATTATAGAATGAAAAATATTTAACAAATAGAATTTTTAATCATTATTATATATTTTTTTATTATATGTAATATTTATGCCATATGAAGTCAATGTTATTATTATTGTTGTTATATTTTGGCATTGTTGTATGTGGTTTCATTATTGTTATACAAGACAGGATACAGGATAGTTCTTTCAATGACATTGTGCTCATCCTTTAAGAGTATCAATTCCTGCTGTGTGACAATTATTATTACATTCATGAAGAATCATGTTTACATGAATGTAGGGATCAGCATCAGTCCTGTAACTATTCTTCTTTTTTACTCTTTGACAAAACACCGATACATATTTGTAACAACAAAGCTTGCAGCTTATATCTAAAATAAACGAAAATAGATAACAATTTCAGTTCCAGTTGCGGTTGGATATCTATACCATTCTATTGGTTCAGTTTTATAAAAGTGATTCCACATTAAAACGGTATTCTAAAATTAAATGGTACGGGGAGATACACGGGAAAATCCAGAATTAATGTTAGTAATAAATATCGTCTCACTTGTCGTTTTCACCAGGACTGGATATCGTAACTCCAATTAGGGTGAAAAAGTAGATCCCCAAACAACACAGCGAAGTTGGATCACAAAAAATGGACAGAGAGGCAGCAATGAACGTATCTGACACAAATTCATTTTTAGTCGAAACAATTTTCGAAAACCCAACGAAATTTATACACCCAACAGAAATTTATGCAAATTTATAACGCCCGTAGAGCTTTGATGGGAAGCATATTTCGGATGCTTGTTCGTTATATCAAAATTATTGTTTTGATGTACCATATCACCTCTTAGATTATTGACCATTTATTTTGATACACCCGGTATAAAAAAGTAAATAAATTTATTAGCTACATAGTTTTTAATCCTTATTTTTTTATTTTATTTTCAGATTATCCTTATTAATGTTTTAGAAGATATAACAATATAATTCTTTTGTCTTTCTTTGTGTTCGAAATAGACTTAAGAAGCTACTGCATATGCCTATCAATATATTAACTTAATGTTTTAAAGCAACAAATATTCAATGTTTTTTTTTTTTCTGTTTTTTTTTTTGAAAGGTATAAATAACAGCCATTTATCAATAGAAAAAGACTTGAAAGTCTTTGATAAATTATGAAATACATAATGTGGATAAAAATCGTTTTTATGTACAATCACTGACCATTCTTCATTATCCGCATTTTTTTCCTTTGACATAATTTTAAATATTTAGAAAAATTTGTCTGCGGGAAAATGTCTGAAGCGAAAGGTATGACGCCTTAAATAATTAAATCGCCTTAAAGATTCAACAGAACAACATTGCTGAAATTGCTACTACATCGAGATGCGAGTATAACTTCTGTGAACTTAACATGTCATTTCTTAAAGAAATTTTTTTTCTGGACGTGTTTCTTATAGAAGTGCTTTGTAATTTAAAACTTATTTGGTAAAGACATGGTTATAGGAACTCGTAATAGCACAGAAAATGATAATCATTAGGTATTTCTAGCTTCAGGTAGTTTATTATTTTTCACAATATCCAGTACTCTTATCAACTATTCACTTCGATAGAAAGTCTTTTCCCTAGAAAACGTTTATGCCCCAAGTTTTAGTTTGTCTAAATTATTCTAAATAAACTGTTCGATAGTGACAGATTTGACAATCTAAATATGTCATTTTTACTTCGGAGAAGCAGAATTTCAACCCCAAGAAAATATTTCAGTATTTCCTAAACTAAGAGGAAAATTGGATGGATAACAACATATTGATGAAATCGTTTTCTCTTTTCTGATCCTTAGTCTTATTTTTAGTTTTCCTTACGGCTTCAAATTTAATTTTAACACTGCTAAACCGCAGATTATTGCCATGTTTATGGAATATATAAGATTCCTTTTTCAACCCTTCTCCTCTTGGAAACCTTATGTCTATCGTTTTCCAATACATGGCTTTCTCTTTATCTTTTAGAAACCGACTTTTACTGAGGCATGTGCGACAAAGGTATAAAGCTCTAAAACGTTTTGTCCAGCAGGAAATGACAGACGTAGGCTTTATGAATAATTCCCCAGACCCTTCGAACTAGTAACAATTATTATTTTTGACATTACCATTAACGTTAATAAAATTCTATTGCTTTCAGGACGAGTAGTAGTTACTTCTTTCGAAATGGAAGTAGTGTTTAGTGCTTCAATGTTTTTTGCTCTTGTACCTTCAATTTTCATCGAGATTCTGAGACACGCTTCAAAGACCATTCGGATGTTAAGTTCACAGACTCACGTTATAATTATATTTATCTTTATTTATATAATAAGATTTTTGAATATTTTTATAATATGTAATTATATGTAAAAAAATATGTATTTAAGGTCCCACCTCTATTTTGGTTATGTTTTTTTTCTTCTTAAATATTTGGGTAGATGGTTTTTTTTTTTTTTTAAACTAGCTTGAGCCTACCACCCCAGGATAGATGTTTATATATCTGTTATATGTTTGTATATATTAAACATATTTTTAATGACTATCTTTATATGTTTTTACCGGAGGTTTCTCTTTCTTGAAAAAATTTTTATAGTAAAGGCATTACTTTAAGAAAAAAAATAAATAAACCAAGGGTACAAAATGAAAGGAGAAATATTTTGACATAAATGTCGACTTTACCTGTCAAAACAAAAAAAGTTAATTTCTTTTTGTGTGTATGGATTCTTTCCGTCCTGAGTATAAATAATTATTTTTATGTTATTTTTTTTTGGGTTAGATGTATTTTTGTTGATGGAGAAATGTTAAATTAATTTTCAAAATTGTATAAGGATACCTGATTTTTCATTAAACCATGAAGGGCATACAGATATTTTGTTATGCCTTTTTTATTTAAATGTGTTTTACTTAATCTTTTTAAATTACTCGAATTATACCGTTACAATCAAATAGCTAAAGAATTTCACCAATAAAATACACTAAGAAAACAGTTAGAATATATTAATTCTGTGGAACTATTAGAAATAGATATGAGTTCCAATAAATAAGGAAAAAGTCGAATATAAAATATCTTGGAATACAAAAATCATTCGCGTTAAAATGTACACAACTTCGGTACTATTTGAACAAAAATATCTAGACAATGATTCCGATTCCGATTGGAAACGAATTCCCAAACTTTTATTGTTATCAAGACTAGTAATCCTATAGGTGGTGGTAGAGAAAGCACATTGCCTTTAAAGAGAAATCGAAGAGTAATTTTCGAAAGCCACTCCAATTCAATTTCTAAAAGGGTGACCAAGTCAGATCAGTTTTCGTTTTCGCCGTGTCCTTATTAGTCTTAAATCATGCTTTAAGAATGATCGAAGATAAGTAAATTTTCACGAATTTTCTTACCCCTCTTTTTCTAATGAAAGTTTCTAGGGTAATTTTGACCCAAAAATAATGATCGTATTCATTTATCTGCCAGACTAATGAAACATATTGGATCTTCATTACCTCGGATTTAGAATGACAGAGCTATGATAGTGATGCCTAGAAAACCCTTAATCGGATCGTATTTTAACCAGCGGCTTCGATTTCGTCATGTCCAAAATAGTTTAAAACCATGTATTAATCATAATCAGAAATAAATAAATTTTCTCGAAATTTTGCTATTTTGTTGCACCACTATTTTGTTTTGGACACCCCTTCGAAAAAATTCGAAATTTGACAAAAATATCTTTTGTTGCCGATTTTAATGCATAACAGTTTAATGTTTTAAGTAATGAATAACTTGCGTTATTTTGACTAAAAACTTACCAAAATTCCATTCATTTATCCGCCAACCTAAAGGATTTCAAGAAATCGGATTGTATTTTAATTAGCGGCATCGTTTCTGTCATGTCCTAATTAGTCTAAAACCATGTGTTTAACATAATCGGAATAAATACTTATCTCGAATTTTTGCTATCTTTAAAGGGTTTCCCCAGAGGTAGATGACAAGTGAGGCAAACTATGAACGTTTCTAGGAGGCGCACGGTTAAGGGTGTATGCATGGAAATTTGGCTCGTTTCAAGTAATAGTTAAAATTTATAATATATAGCCACTAGAACAGCGATAATGAAGAACTTGCGCTCGACATTTGATCAACCTCTGATTAGTATTTACTGGATTAAAAGTATCAAATACTTTTAAAATATTTTTTACTATCATTGTGTATTAATCACTTTGTTATTGTTCATGATATTGTAATAATGTTCACAGATTCTTATTCTTAGAATCTCACGGAGAAGAATATTGTTAATGAAAAAAAAAATTCAGTGTTGTGGAATACGTTAATTTTAGTTTTTTTTCCATCATATACTTTGATGATGGTTTCAACAGCTTCAAATAATAATTATATTTTAACTACAATTTGACTAAAGTTGATGATTCAAAACTTATAATAATATTTTTTTTATGTAGATACAATGTCGGTTTGATGTTTTTTTTTCTTTTTTTTTAAATATATTGTTAAAGTACTTGAAGCATAAAGCCTATAGGTAGGTAAATATATGTAATAAATGATTATTAGTTATACATTATAGTCACATTTAATTTAAAATTTTGATGATATTTCAATGTCACTTTTAGGTGTTATGTACTTTTTCTTTTTTTTTTAAATTTATTTAAACAAAAAATATTAATGAATAGGTATTTATTTCTCATATGTGTCAATGAGAATTTAATATTTGGGGTTCATTGTAACTAAAAAAATGTATTATTATTTTAGTTATATTCTTATAAATCGAATATTAAGTATAGTCTATTTAATATGCAGTAGTTTATTTGTTTGACGTTATTTTCTATGACTTTTTGTAAGTTTCGGGGGATTATTTCAAGTACAACTTGGCGAATTTTAGCTTTTTGATTCACCAACGCTGCAGGTTTTTATTTATATAGACGTGACTCTTAAGTAAACCCCACAAAAAGAAATTCAATGGCATATAATTGGCTGAACGCAGGCTTTGATGATATACACGCTTTACTTTATCTCCAATGCTTACAGTTTCTGAAAAATTTTCAGAAAGACGCGAATTTTTCATAATCTTCTCGAAGAAGCCTATACACAATTCAAGAAAACAAGTGAGTAATTTAAGCGTTCAGCGTTGAATGCTTAGAAATATGCGTAGGATGTTTCAAACTAACATTTGACGTTTGAAACAAGGGGAAGTATTCGGACCATTCTAATTTACAGAGTTGGAAAGATGAAATTGGATCACCTTTTACTATAAATGTTATGCATATGTCTTTGAAACATAGCAAACGAACTAAAAGTGACATAGAATTTCGAACTTAAGAACTTTTGCTAAAATTAAATATTTGTAAGTCCATACGATTCTTCATTTGTCGCTTGTAACTTTGAGGTTTTAACCATAGCTGTTTTTGGACTTGCATGTTTTCTTACATTTTTTTTTTTCAAAATGTATGGTATATGCTGGAAGAAATCACTGATATTACCGTGATTCGTAAAAAAATTACGGAAAGTTTTCAAGTGCAGAAATAGTTTGAAAATGGGAGACATTATTAAACAATGATTCTTTAAAAATCCTTTTAACAAATATCTTTCTAATTTCCATTACATACCAACTCAACTGCAATGACTTTAAAGTGGAAAAAGAAATCATCGAAAAATTGAGTTTTATTAACGCGAAATTCGGTCTATCACCAAAGCCTTAATTTTTGTTTATTATGTTCATCTAGCCTTCGCATCTAGGTACCAGTTTTATAAGATGCCATTTCACTGTTGAAGATGGCTACTTAAGTAGATGTTTGGATTATTAGAGGAAATTTTGAAGTGGTACGATTTAAATGGTCATAATTCAGTCATCATCAGTAAGAATTCGCCAATCGTAATGTTACTCTTCTGTTCCTTTTTTACTCTTATTTCCAAAATACTGGTAAGGTCGTTCATCAGCGACTATCTAACTTACCTCTCCGGAGACAATACAAAAGCATAAAAATTAGGAAAGCTATTTCAAACTGCTATGGGAATATATAATCGAAATATATTTTTTAATTTTGTACATTTTGTAAATAGTTTTGAATATAAATCATTAACTTGATGCATAAAAAACTTATTTTTGTGTGGACATCACTACGAATTTAATCTCAAATAATATGTGGTATTGACTTGATTGATATACGTGATTTCATTTTATACCACAACACTATAGTTAGTCATTCAACCAAACCATACACCAATATCAATAAATGATTTAAATATAATAATTCAATCATGTTAAATAACTTATTTAAATCAACGCAAGAAGATATTTATTTATTTTTGTAATATACATGATGAAATCATTATATATATTATATTACTGTAGGTACTGTGTTGATGCCTCCATCTTATATATATTGAATGTATTCAAACATGAAATGGATATGTAGCTTCGTCAATGATTAAATCATTTTACAATATGTAATTGTTTTATTTAACTGGATAAGGTTCACTGAACTATCATCAGATTTGTTTTATTTTGTTGATTTTGTAAGAAGAACAATTTTTGTAAATATTTTAACTTTAAGGTTGTTTTCTTGGCATGAGCATAGTGTCAGAAAATTCGAATTTTTATTATAATTATTAAGGATAAACTTCATTTAAGTTCGTATTATTAACATGGAAAGCATAGGAAAGGTTGTGTTTTTAAATTAGAAAAAAGTGATTAATTATATTAAAACTATTAAAAAATTCAATCAAATTCTAATCTACAGAATTGACTATAAAATAATAAGATTCTGGTGGAAGAGTTGGGCACTTTCAACTGTGATACAAATGGATATGTTTAACAGAATGAATTGCGCTTCCACCAATATAAGTCATTCCTAACAAGGCGTTGAAAAAATATAATAACCCTTGAGACAGTGAGTCATTTTAATGTGTATAATTTTATTTCTTACTTATTTAGTTCTTTATTTTTTTATAGAGACATTTCCTTTATTTCTATTTCTTTCTCAATTAAAATTTGTATTATATTTTATTATCGAATGTCGAATTTACAAAAAATGAATTTCGATGATTTCTTTTTAATGTGCATTTCGAAAGAATACCATTGGCAACATATACGTTGCGGGAAGTTTTAATAAACGCTCAATTTATAGTAGGAAACAAATTTTCAAAAAAGGTAATAAGGATCACATGATCGAATCCAATGGTCAACTTTGTCTCCTGGCTTGACTCCAATGAATTATTTTTTGTGCGAATATCTATAAAATGCCGCATTATTATAAGATTCAAAGCTACCAAAAACTCAAGTTTATCTAGATCTTAATGAGATCACCATAAGTGCTCCCACAAATCGAGCATGGGATTCCAGGCCCAAAGCATGCCTTAGCGTCATTGAAGTTCAGTTTTATAAGATTTTTTTACAAAATGATGGCAATTTTGACATTAAACTGAGTTAGTTTAAACATTTTTCACATTTAAAATTTAACATAAGAATCGATAGAATAGCTAACCGTTGATGCATGTAAAGAATGAATAAATAGACGTACAAAACTCTACAAGAAGTAGAGTATGATAATGTATTTTTGGATCGAAAATCCTTAACGCTACTTGCAGGGGCAAGCAAACTGGAAGAAATCGAGTGAGCGAGTAAACTCTAGTGAATATCAATAAAATTGTAGATCAATCGAATTGGAGAGTCATAATATTTCCTATGTAAATTAAAGTACCATGTAGATAACATATAAATTAAATATTTTATTTGTCGTAGTTACCATGGCGTCAATAATTTGAGTTGAAGAAAAAGTTAGCTTCGTTTCTAACGAGAGTCCCACGACTGAAATCTTTTTTTTTGGTTCTATTAATTTTAATTACGTTTGTATAGAAAATTTGTAATAACCTTTTGATTGAATTTAAAAAATCTTTTGTTGAAAAAATCACCATTTTAAATTAGTTTTATTTTTTTTATATAATAAAATTTGAAATAATGAATTCAAATAATTATAATGATGTTATCAAACATCAAATCACTACATTTTTTAATATATTATTTATTAAAAAAAACTATAATGGTGGACAAACATTACCAACAGATAGATAGATATTTTACCGTATTGTATAAATAGATATAATAATTATGATTTCTTTTAATCGATTTTGATTACCATAAAATACATATTTATTAAATAACGTACACACATATACAGAACAAAACAGATAGATAGAACCATTTTGTATCGTACAAAACGTTTCAAACAACTTTATCTGATTCAACATATTATATCAGAGTTCTGTCCTTACATATTATATTTTTTATTTTGTATATTGAAGTGACCCATGTCACCCTAGCCCCCCCACCATCGCAAACCAAATTGGCTCAACCCAAAAAATTTTGTGCTATTTATGTGCTAATTAGTTGCTCTATTCCCGATTTTTGGGCTCCAGCCGTTTGGCAGGAATCGACGATTGAAATTGGGGGGGCTAGGTTGACGTCACGCTAGCCCCCCCAAATCGCAATGGAGACACAAATTGAAAAAGTGAATATATGAGAATTTTGTGCTATTTATGTGCTAATTAGTTGCTCTATTCCCGATTTTGTTGCTCCAGCCGTTTAGCAGGAATCGACGATTGAAATTGGGGGGGCTAGGTTGACGTCACGCTAGCCCCCCCAAATCGTAATGACGGCACAAATTCAAAAAGTGAATATATGAGAATTTTGTGCTATTTATGTGCTAATTAGTTGCTCTATTCCCGATTTTGTTGCTCCAGCCGTTTAGCAGGAATCAACGATTGAAAGTGGGGGGGCTAGGTTGACGTCACGCTAGCCCCCCCAAATCGTAACGACAGCACAAAACCAAAAAGTGAATATATGGGAATTAGTTGCTATTTATGTGCTTTAAGAAACCGGTAAAACATTTACGAAAATGTCTACCGTTTACAGTGAAACCTATACATGCCCTTCCCCTACTACCACAAAAAAAATTCGTTCTATCCAAAAAATTTAGTGCTATTTATGTGCTAATTAGTTGCTCTATTCCCGATTTTATTGCTCCAGCCGTTTAGCAGGAATCAACGATTAAATGTGGGGAGGCTAGGTTAACGTTACGTTAACTCTGCCAAATCGTAATGAAGGCACAAATTCAAAAAGTGAATATATGAGAATTTTGTGCTATTTATGTGCTAATTAGTTGCTCTATTCCCGATTTTTGTGCTCCAGCCGTTTGGCAGGAATCAACGATTAAATGTGGGGAGGCTAGGTTAACGTTACGTTAACTCTGCCAAATCGTAATGAAGGCACAAATTCAAAAAGTGAATATATGAGAATTTTGTGCTATTTATGTGCTAATTAGTTGCTCTATTCCCGATTTTTGTGCTCCAGCCGTTTGGCAGGAATCAACGATTAAATGTGGGGAGGCTAGGTTAACGTTACGTTAACTCTGCCAAATCGTAATGAAGGCACAAATTCAAAAAGTGAATATATGAGAATTTTGTGCTATTTATGTGCTAATTAGTTGCTCTATTCCCGATTTTGTTGCTCCAGCCGTTTAGCAGGGATCGACGATTGAAATTGGGGGGGCTAGGTTGACGTCACGCTAGCCCCCCCAAATCGTAACGACAGCACAAAACCAAAAAGTGAATATATGGGAATTAGTTGCTATTTATGTGCTTTAAGAAACCGGTAAAACATTTACGAAAATGTCTACCGTTTACAGTGAAACCTATACATGCCCTTCCCCTACTACCACAAAACAAATTCGTTCTACCCAAAAAATTTAGTGCTATTTATGTGCTAATTAGTTGCTCTATTCCCGATTTTGTTTCTCAAGCCGTTTAGCAGAATACGACCATAACTTAACACGATGGGACCAGGTAAACGTTAAGCTAGCTTCATCACCATGTTAAATATAATACAAATTCAATTAATAAATTTTTGTGATTTTGTTGATTTTTCGTTGCTCCGAGTATCCACTGTAACATTTTCTCAATGGCACTACTTTTTACAGTGAAACCTTTACATACCTTAGAACTAACGACACAAACTCTACATAGGTTACTCGTATAATCGATAGTTGTATAGAAAGAATTTAAATATCTGTAGTTGATATTTTATTGATCTGCGGATATCCGGAATAAAATCCAAATCATTTATTAATTTCTTCTGGTAATGTTTACCCATAATTCTATGTCTATCTAAATTATTTATATAGAAAATCCAACAAGTTTAGATAATGTACCCGTGTACTCAAATTAATTTGATTTTTATAATTTGTTTTGAAATCTACCACTAGAAGTGTTGTCATCAAAGGGTATGTGAGCAACGGCTGTGATTACGCAATTATTCATGAATATCTGTATTGCTATGATCCGAGTACCCGTAAAATTGGTATTATTTTTATTTAAAATTGTATCGATTTGCAATAGAAAAATCCTCTCGAGCTATGTTTCAGCACCCGACACATTTTTAATTGTTTATCGAAAATTAAATAACGCGTAACAATTTTCTAAAAAGTTGCATAAATTTTAATTGCTTACGAGTGTCCGGGCCACGTTGGTGTACTCTGCATATTTTTAAACCGTATGTTCTCTCTAAAACTCAAAATTTTTTTTTTTCGTAATACACATTGCTGATTAAACAAAAAAAAAAAAAACAAAAAAACAAAAAAACAAAAAAAAAACTGGTTCGAAAAATATAAATTTATTCAATAAAACATAAAAATTTTACATATATACATATATTTTTTTTACAAAATGTAATAGTTATGAACTTATTCCCACAAAATTTGGGAATGTACGAAATTATCGTGCGGATTCAATTTTAAAAGAGTAAAGTTATATAGGAACGCGCAAATTGGGTTTGCACGTGGTACATGCAAATGCGGGTCATTAATAAAATGTTATATCGATAACAATGAAAATATAATTACCAAAATAAAATGTAAATTTATTAAAGGTGCAGGGAATCTTTGCGGAAAACGCTACCTTAGAAATCCAGTTAGGGAAGCGGTTGCACAAAAATTAGATGAAATGAGCGTTGCAAAATTAATGGTCGATATGACAGAAAATTTAATGGAATGCGGTGATAAAATTGAGCCTCCGCATTTGTTTAAATCAAATGTTTTACGAAATGCAAAAAACAAATCAAAGCAACAAAAATATTATCATAAAGATCCGGTTAGTTCAATAGAAATAATGAAAATGGGACCAATGTTATCGTTAATTCCTGCTAAACGGCTGGAGCAACAAAATTGGGAATAGAGCAACTAATTAGCACATAAATAGCACAAAATTCTCATATATTCACTTTTTGAATTTGTGCCTTCATTACGATTTGGCAGAGTTAACGTAACGTTAACCTAGCCTCCCCACATTTAATCGTTGATTCCTGCTAAACGGCTGGAGCAATAAAATCGGGAATAGAACAACTAATTAGCACATAAATAGCACTAAATTTTTTGGATAGAACGAATTTTTTTTGTAGTAGTAGGGGAAGGGCATGTATAGGTTTCACTGTAAACGGTAGACATTTTCGTAAATGTTTTACCGGTTTCTTAAAGCACATAAATAGCAACTAATTCCCATATATTCACTTTTTGGTTTTGTGCTGTCGTTACGATTTGGGGGGGCTAGCGTGACGTCAACCTAGCCCCCCCACTTTCAATCGTTGATTCCTGCTAAACGGCTGGAGCACAAAAATCGGGAATAGAGCAACTAATTAGCACATAAATAGCACAAAATTCTCATATATTCACTTTTTGAATTTGTGCCTTCATTACGATTTGGCAGAGTTAACGTAACGTTAACCTAGCCTCCCCACATTTAATCGTTGATTCCTGTCTAACGCCTGGAGCACAAAAATCGGGAATAGAGCAACTAATTAGCACATAAATAGCACAAAATTCTCATATATTCACTTTTTGAATTTGTGCCTTCATTACGATGTGGCAGAGTTAACGTAACGTTAACCTAGCCTCCCCACATTTAATCGTTGATTCCTGCTAAACGGCTGGAGCAATAAAATCGGGAATAGAACAACTAATTAGCACATAAATAGCACTAAATTTTTTGGATAGAACGAATTTTTTTTGTAGTAGTAGGGAAAGGGCATGCATAGGTTTCACTGTAAACGGTAGACATTTTCGTAAATGTTTTACCGGTTTCTTAAAGCACATAAATAGCAACTAATTCCCATATATTCACTTTTTGGTTTTGTGCTGTCGTTACGATTTGGGGGGGCTAGCGTGACGTCAACCTAGCCCCCCCGCCCAATTTCAATCGTCGATTCCTGCTAAACGGCTGGAGCAACAAAATCGGGAATAGAGCAACTAATTAGCACATAAATAGCACAAAATTCTCATATATTCACTTTTTCAATTTGTGTCGCCATTACGATTTGGGGGGGCTAGCGTGACGTCAACCTAGCCCCCCCAATTTCAATCGTCGATTCCTGCCAAACGGCTGGAGCACAAAAATCGGGAATAGAGCAACTAATTAGCACATTAATAGCACAAAATTCTCATATATTCACTTTTTGAATTTGTGCCTTCATTACGATTTGGCAGAGTTAACGTAACGTTAACCTAGCCTCCCCACATTTAATCGTTGATTCCTGCTAAACGGCTGGAGCAATAAAATCGGGAATAGAACAACTAATTAGCACATAAATAGCACTAAATTTTTTGGATAGAACGAATTTTTTTTGTAGTAGTAGGGGAAGGGCATGTATAGGTTTCACTGTAAACGGTAGACATTTTCGTAAATGTTTTACCGGTTTCTTAAAGCACATAAATAGCAACTAATTCCCATATATTCACTTTTTGGTTTTGTGCTGTCGTTACGATTTGGGGGGGCTAGCGTGACGTCAACCTAGCCCCCCCACTTTCAATCGTTGATTCCTGCTAAACGGCTGGAGCACAAAAATCGGGAATAGAGCAACTAATTAGCACATAAATAGCACAAAATTCTCATATATTCACTTTTTGAATTTGTGCCTTCATTACGATTTGGCAGAGTTAACGTAACGTTAACCTAGCCTCCCCACATTTAATCGTTGATTCCTGTCTAACGCCTGGAGCACAAAAATCGGGAATAGAGCAACTAATTAGCACATAAATAGCACAAAATTCTCATATATTCACTTTTTGAATTTGTGCCTTCATTACGATGTGGCAGAGTTAACGTAACGTTAACCTAGCCTCCCCACATTTAATCGTTGATTCCTGCTAAACGGCTGGAGCAATAAAATCGGGAATAGAACAACTAATTAGCACATAAATAGCACTAAATTTTTTGGATAGAACGAATTTTTTTTGTAGTAGTAGGGAAAGGGCATGCATAGGTTTCACTGTAAACGGTAGACATTTTCGTAAATGTTTTACCGGTTTCTTAAAGCACATAAATAGCAACTAATTCCCATATATTCACTTTTTGGTTTTGTGCTGTCGTTACGATTTGGGGGGGCTAGCGTGACGTCAACCTAGCCCCCCCCCCAATTTCAATCGTCGATTCCTGCTAAACGGCTGGAGCAACAAAATCGGGAATAGAGCAACTAATTAGCACATAAATAGCACAAAATTCTCATATATTCACTTTTTCAATTTGTGTCGCCATTACGATTTGGGGGGGCTAGCGTGACGTCAACCTAGCCCCCCCAATTTCAATCGTCGATTCCTGCCAAACGGCTGGAGCACAAAAATCGGGAATAGAGCAACTAATTAGCACATTAATAGCACAAAATTCTCATATATTCACTTTTTGAATATGTGCCTTCATTACGATTTGGCAGAGTTAACGTAACGTTAACCTAGCCTCCCCACATGTAATCGTTGATTCCTGCTAAACGGCTGGAGCAATAAAATCGGGAATAGAGCAACTAATTAGCACATAAATAGCACTAAATTTTTTGGATAGAACGAATTTTTTTTGTGGTAGTAGGGGAAGGGCATGTATAGGTTTCACTGTAAACGGTAGATATTTTCGTAAATGTTTTACCGGTTTCTTAAAGCACATAAATAGCAACTAATTCCCATATATTCACTTTTTGGTTTTGTGCTGTCGTTACGATTTGGGGGGGCTAGCGTGACGTCAACCTAGCCCCCCCAATTTTAATCGTCGATTCCTGCTAAACGGCTGGAGCAACAAAATCGGGAATAGAGCAACTAATTAGCACATAAATAGCACAAAATTCTCATATATTCACTTTTTCAATTTGTGTCGCCATTACGATTTGGGGGGGCTAGCGTGACGTCAACCTAGCCCCCCCAATTTCAATCGTCGATTCCTGCCAAACGGCTGGAGCACAAAAATCGGGAATAGAGCAACTAATTAGCACATAAATAGCACAAAATTCTCATGTATTCACTTTTTCAATTTGTGTCGTCATTACGATTTGGGGGGGCTAGCGTGACGTCAACCTAGCCCCCCCAATTTCAATCGTCGATTCCTGCCAAACGGCTGGAGCACAAAAATCGGGAATAGAGCAACTAATTAGCACATAAATAGCACAAAATTTTTTGGGTTGAGCCAATTTGGTTTGCGATGGTGGGGGGGCTAGGGTGACATGGGTATTGAAGTGTGTTTGTATTAACGTTTGTTTGTGTCATTTTCCTGGTTTTGAAATATATCAGGGTATACTAAGTTTAGTCACAAGTTTGCTTAAAAATATTGATGCTATGAACAAAATTTTGGTATAGGTGTTCATAAAATCACCTAATTAGTCCATTTCCGGTTTTCCGTCTGTCTATCTGTCTGTCCGTTTGTCATCACGATTACTCAAAAACGAAAAGAGATATCGAGCTGAAATTTTTAAAGCGTGCTTAGGGCGTAAAAAGTTTGGCCGAGTTTGTAAATGAGCAACATAGATCAATTGGGTTTTGGGTCCGTAAGACCTATTTTGTAAACCGTTAGAGATAGAACAAAAATTTAAATGCAAAAAATGTTCCTTATAAATAAATAAACAAACTTTTATTTGAAATATTTTTTCGTAAACATCACTGTTTACCCATGAGAGCGCAAATTAGGCGCAAATTGTATAGTATGTATTATATGGGAATATCAGTTAAATATGTGTGACATGTATGTATGTGAATGTGACAGAGTAAATCAACACTGTTTATACATGGTATTTCAACAATTACCTCAGTCAATTGTTTGTTTTCACTTGTTTAAATAGTCAAGTTTTATCATATGTAGAAAAATAAATAATGATCTAATTTCACTTTCCTATGTTTGAAACTCTGTAAATTAGAAGAATATGAATACTTTCACTTAATTCAACGTCAAGTGTTAGTTTAAAGTCATCCATTTTCAATATGAATCATTTTAACTTCGCTTAATGCTGAAATCGCTCGCTTTTCTATAGAAATAACAAATCTGTAAAAACTGTGTATAGGCTTTATGGAAAAATTAGGTTCAATTTAATCGTCCTAATGAGCGAAAAATCGCATCATTGTGCAAAAAATTGAAGAAACTGTAAGCATTGGAGATAAAATAAGGCGTGTGTATAACCGTAGCGTGCGTTCAGCCAAATAATACGCCTGTGAATTTCTTTTTGTGAGGTTTACTCAAAAGCTGCGTCTATATTAACCACCCTTCAATGTTGAAGCGCCTAAAAACTAACATTTGCTTAGTTAAAGTCGAAGTAACCTGCCGAAACTTGAACAAATAAACTGCTCCAATATGTATAGAGGTGACCATTTGGCTGACGTAACTATTTTCATATTAAAGGACTTAATATTCGATTAATAAAAATATATCCAATATTTTCTGTGGTTTTTTTAGAAATCAAAAGAATACCTTTTTTTCTTTATTACGTCCTATCCTACTATCCGTAATCTGCATGCTCCATAGTTACTTGATTCGCCAAGTGAATAAACGCTATATTTGAAGCTTCGATTGTGATGAGTAAACTACCTTAAACATATAAATAAAGTAATTCTCTTTAATATAAATAAAAATGTCTTCCCCTTTTTATATATATGTATATATATTTTTTTGTTCAAAACGAATAATAATGGAAACAAACATTATAATATTTTTATATATATTGTATAAAAATAAAATGCTTTCATTGAATTTCATATGGCGATTATTAGGTTTTTGTTATTTATTATTTTTATTCACTCTATCTATATAAACTAAAACCACTGATTTGTATTTTTACATTATTAATAAATATATTGTTTGTATGTGTGTTGTTATACTCTCATGGGGATGTTTATTATTATTATTATAAAACCACCCTTAAAACATTGTGGTGAATACAGATAGTAGCTAGCTACATGTATGTTTATAAGGGTGTGTTGTTGTAGTCGAATTACCCTCTCTATTTGTGTTTATGTATAATATACATGTAAAATATTTTATTAATAAACACATACTGTTTTTTCTTGCTTAAATTGTTGTTAAGAAAAAACAAAATATTTTGATCTAGCCATTATAAATTTGTCTAAATGGAGAATTTAGCATTCCATGCTAAATTCTGTTTTTCTAGAAAGAGATACAATCAAATATTTGATTGCTTTAATCTTGGTTATTCTTATAGTTATTCGAAAAATAATTTAAAAAAATTACAAAAAATCGAGAAATTTTTTTCATCTCCAATTTCGATAAAACTCTGTATATAAGGCAATTTTCACCCAAAAAGTACAAAAATCGGGTACATTTGATGACTGGCCGCATAGTTTTTGAAATACGGACTAAAATCGATCCAAGTATTGCGATATCTTAGAAACTCTGCATCTAATCATTAAATTAACCCGATTTTTATACTTTTTGGACCAAAATTACCCCATCTACCGAGTTTCATCAAATTACAAAGCAAAATTTTTTTTTTGCGTTTTTCTCGATTTTTATGAAGGGGTACCCCTTAAAAAAATTGCAAAAAATCGAGAAATTTTTTTCATCTCCAATTTCGATAAAACTCTGTATATAAGGCAATTTTCACCCAAAAAGTACAAAAATCGGGTACATTTGATGACTGGCCGCATAGTTTTTGAAATACGGACTAAAATCGATCCAAGTATTGCGATATCTTAGAAACTCTGCATCTAATCATTAAATTAACCCGATTTTTATACTTTTTGGACCAAAATTACCCCATCTACCGAGTTTCATCAAATTACAAAGCAAAATTTTTTTTTTGCGTTTTTCTCGATTTTTATGAAGGGGTACCCCTTAAAAAAATTGCAAAAAATCGAGAAATTTTTTTGCATCTCCAATTTCGATAAAACTTTGTATATAAGGCAATTTTGACCCAAAAAGTACAAAAATCGGGTGCATTTTATGACTGGTCGAATGGTTCTTGAGATACGGACTAAAATCGATCCAAGTATTGCGATATCTTAGAAACTCTGCATCTAATCATTAAATTAACCCGATTTTTATACTTTTTGGACCAAAATTACCCCATCCACCGAGTTTCGTCAAATTCCAAAGCAAAATTTTTTTTTGCGTTTTTCTCGATTTTTATGAAGGGGTACCCCTTAAAAAAATTGCAAAAAATCGAGAAATTTTTTTGCATCTCCAATTTCGATAAAACTCTGTATATAAGGCAATTTTGACCCAAAAAGTACAAAAATCGGGTGCATTTCATGACTGGTCGAATGGTTCTTGAGATACGGACTAAAATCGATCCAAATATCATTAAAAATAATTCAAAGTTCTATTTTCAGTGGTTGTGCCCTCAACTCTTCTTGTCGGTTTGAACTTTAAGTATATAGCTTCAAAACTATTGTTTCAAATATTTCGTACAACGATTAAATATAGTTTCAGATTTTCGATTTATAAAGAAGCATTCATATCATACCGCTTGGAAGAAGAATGATTATTTTTAATTATTATTCTTATGTGACAAATTTTATGCAAAAGCAATAAAGTATCTTGATAATTTACGGTGGAGAACGCGATAAGCCCTGAAACAATAACTATGATAAGCCCTGTTTTTTCACTTTCATTTAATAAATTTGTAGTGGCAGTATTACATCAAAACATAAATGTTTTGTCCAAAATTACATCAAAAATTTTACTGCGGTATTCAGCCTAATAAATCACCCAACCAAAGATGATGTTTACTGGATTCAATATAACATTGGTTGTAATATTATTGGTTCAAAAAGAAGGAATATTACATAGATAACATTACATAATTTACCTACTGTTACATAACACACCACAATTCACTAATATTATATTATACACATTTTGAACGTGTGGGAACAGATGCAATATGACACACATGGGCGTTAAGTGATCAGATCAATTCAATAATATCATACACGTATATGTATTATACAGAGATGAGGGAAGAAAGATGCTGATTATTGTTGATAATAATAATGTGTGAATAAACTGACGAGTAAGCAAACGAATATAGGATAGAATCAGAGTATTATGTGTGGATAGGGTCTATATAAGATCTACCTACATCATCCATGTATCTAAATAATAATGGAACTATATAGTGAAGAACATCATATTATCAATGATCATCGTAACATAACAGTTTTATTGTGAGTTAGAAATCATTTTATAAACCTTCATATGTTATATATTAGGAGGTTCTGTGAGTTGATAGAAGAAGATCGACCTTTTGTTCAAAATTTACATTAAAGAAAAATATTTTGGAAATCAAGTGAAACTGTTTCAAAAGTCTGGGAAAAATAAGTTCAAAAGATAGCACTCTTTTTTTAAAATGACTAATACATAATTGAATTTCGTACCTGGTCGTCCTTTTGTCGAGTCTCCTAAACTTTCTCTCTTTTTTCGAAAGTGCAATGTTTTCAAACAAGCATGATGCCGTCATAAGCTATCGGCCTGGAAAAACGCCGGAAGGAGCTTGTCTACCACTTCGAACATCTCTTTCTGTTGTGTTTTTTCAGACCGATAGCTTAAATATATCGTTATCATGCGCATTTGAAGATGCAGCAATTTCGAAAAAAGTCGTATCGAGAGAGTTTAGTAGACTTGTCAAAAAGGAATCACTCCTGAAATTTAAAGTATTATATTGAACGTTTAACAAAAAGGGACTATCAAGAAATTTTGGTTCTATAAAAAAATCAACCGTTGTATCAGAAAATAAACATGCGAAGCGTTCAAACGTTCAAACGTTGGGTAAGGTAGCTCAAAACGTGTACTACTTCCAAAACAGTTAAGCAGTTGTATATTCGAGATCAAGTAATAAATTTTTGCACTTATCCTAGCGATGATAAAAAATTATTCTAGGATTTTATATAATCAAAATAGGTCACAAATTTTATAATTTACCTCCTGAATTGACAAATGATCTGACAATTTAGTTTCAAATATAATAAGTAAATTGATAAATATGAAAGTAACATGAGTCAGTTAAATAAAATTTAGAGGTAGATATGATATTATGAAGTTTATATATCCATTGCGCTGCTATTCTCAACATAGTTTTCAATTTCCCATGCAGAATATTGAAATAAATTACAATTTATTACCCATAAGTATATGTATACACAAACCAGGGTTGATTTTTATGTAATAATAATGTATATGCATTAAATTATATACCGAGCGTTTGATACAAAACAGCATACCAAAAAAGTTTCGATTTGAAAAAAATAAATTGATTAAAAAACGATGAAGTTAAAAGCATTCAAAGATTTTTGCCCGTCTCTTTCTTAGAAAACTGCGTTTTATATGTATAGTCTCTATGGCGATACTATGCAATTACGTCACTATTCAATAGCTTCCTTTTTGTTTAATAAGGAGTTTTAAACATTCATATTTTGCATACTTCTAAAGATTTTCAAAAACCAACTTCAATTTTTTGTCTATATAGTGAGAAGTGAAATTTAGGGATTTAGGAAAAAACAACTCCTTTATAGTGAACAAACTCAACCCGACCAACTTGTAATTACAACAATATTCCGGTTTTACACAATTTTCGGTCTAGGCAGATTGTAGGTATATATATATTTTATCCTCAAAATCATGAAATCGTTATATAACATAATTTTTTCAAACAGC
The DNA here is from genome assembly GCF_905475395.1 of Chrysoperla carnea. Classification (NCBI taxonomy): domain Eukaryota; kingdom Metazoa; phylum Arthropoda; class Insecta; order Neuroptera; family Chrysopidae; genus Chrysoperla; species Chrysoperla carnea. Next base: position 21,874,852 of record NC_058341.1, read on the forward strand.
TTATTTTTGGTAAAAATTGTAGAAATTTTTAAAGAACACTCGGTATTCATAAAGTATATTTAAAATTATATTAATGCTTAATATTAGCATACTATATTCGCACTTAATCTTAAAATGATCCCTATGAAATAAGTATTATCTGTTGTTTGTTAAATCAAAAATAATGAATTCAAAACGGAAAATGAAAAGCAGTGACAGCAATTTCTATTTAACCGGATTCTTGTAAAAGCCTGGAAAATAATGACTTGAATCGGATTTGCAGTTAACCAATCAAAAAATAACTTATACAAAAGTTATACAGAGTTTGATAGGGGACATTATGTTCAGACAGCAGATTAGACCTAATTCTTCAGGTCCCTTTAATAGCCAATTTAGATCCTAAACGGAAAGAGATAGAATGGCACTTTAAATTAGAAAGTTGGTCCTCATAAAAAAACTAATATTTTTTTTCAAATCTTGTTTTCGAAAATCGTCCTCTTTCAGAAAAGTGTCCAAGCGTCGAAAACTCAAGCTTACGAGGAAACCGTATGTAATAAATAGAGCATCATATAGTTTCTTAGAGCTTTTTTAAACTACATTTGGGATTTTGTGTCCGATTTCATTTTATGTAAAAGTTTGGTATGGATTAAGAAAATTTAAAAAATAATTGAGCTATAAAAATAAATGAAAGTAATTTTTTTACTAATTATTGTTTGATCACATCAAATTTGGTAACCTCGTAGATTTTTTTTCGATAATTTTGTAAAAGTATATATTTACTAACATTATAGAGGGTTAACTCCTATTTATAATATAATTTATCAATGTTTTCCTTCATTCCTTAAAAAATAAAATATATATTTTTACTTTTTAAAAACATATTAAAAAGAATAAACAAATCCCTATTTTTTTGTATATTTAAAATATGTTATTTACGTATATTTTTATATAGTATAGTATATGTATTGTTTAATTTATAATTTCCCTTAATGGCAGGAACAAAAAAAATATATTTATTGTTACTGAACACGAAATAATATTTACTTTCATCTTTCATTTAAAAATGAAATGAAAAAAATTTATTTCTATTCGATGATAAGTCTAATATTTTATTTTAGAAATAGGTAAATTATAAATTAATAATGAAAATACGAAAGGGGAAAAATATAGAGATTATTTGATTATAAGAATGTTGGTTGTATTGATAAAGAAAAATAAAATGTTATTTAATAACATGGAAATCTTAAAAAAAAAAAAACTTTCTATTTGTAATGTGCTAAGCACGCAGGAGTTTGCAGTTTAGGTAAAAACATAATATTTGATATATAAATTTAATAAATACACAAAAAAAAAAAGTTCTAATGGAAATGAATTGATTATCTAGAATTTCTCTTATAATAAAAATAATTCAAGAAATATCTAATTTCTCATTAATAAGAAATAGTTTCGGAGGGAAAGCAATGATTTTGTATAGTTAATAATAATTATCTACTGATCGATTGACAATCTTGACATGTTTATTAAAAAAAATTATAGTTAAAAAGAGGATAATAATTTTCAGTGTAGGTGCAAAATTCAAAGTGTGGGGTGGTCCCACACTTTGAATTTTACATTATTTCATGACTCGTTGAATACATGGATAAAGCTGCATTGATTTTCACGATTTTTGGTTTATTAGTTAAATGTTTACACTCATTTTACAAAAATTAATATTTTGTTGGTGAAGGCGCAGGGTAATAAACGAATACTTCTAAAATAGTTGTTAAAACTCTTTTTAAGCAATGATCAGCATAATTATTTTATTTTAAACTCAGAATATGTTATAAATAATCAGTATCGATTTAGTGACAGAAAACTTTTGTGAAACAAAAAGTTTTAAATCCACCGACAAAAGAATGTTTGAATCAAAATTTGTGGTTTTTAGCTTTTTGAAATAATTTTCAATCAAATCGTTGCTGTTATAAGATTGTATTGGTAACTATTTTACTATTAAATTAAATACAAATAAATATGCTAAATACAAAGATAAAGAAAAGAAAAATCAAAATTAATGTATGTCTGTTTGTTTTTTTAAACATTTTGCTGAAATTTAATTTTAAGAATAACCCAAAATTTTAATCATTTTGAAATTTAATTTTATTGATTTCTTTCTTAAGATAACAACGCTCTAAGGTTAAAAAAACATGCTTAAAAATAACTAAAAAAGAGATTAAAACGTTACAAAAAATATAAAAATCACGCTCAACATATAATTATTTTATAATTTATCCACAAAAAAAAGAACCAACTATTTACAATCATCAAAATCTTATAAAAATATTTTTATAATAATTTTAAAACAATTTTTTTTTTTGAACACACAATAAAAAAATAATAAGATTTTGAAGGTTAAATTTTGAAATAAAAAAGATTTTTAATTAAGTTATTATATATTCTTTTGTGGAAATTATCTTACAGGTTTTGAATCAACAATATATATTTATTTATAATGATTGCAAATACATTACTTGAACAAAAAAATATTATAAATTATAATAAAGAATAAATTAGAAGTGAATTAAGATACCTAGGTGTTTTTTTTTTTTTTTGTTTATTTAGCAACCTTATTTTTATATTTATTATATTTTTTTAATTAAGTTATTTTCCTGTTTGAAAAATTAAGATAGATTAATTATTGTAATTAATTTAAACGATAATTGATAAATCTAAATAATGTTGAAATACTTTTTAATCGTACATTTCTATAAAAAATGGTTTTAAAAAATTAATAAAATATATCTTAATAAAATGTACAAAAAAGTTCTTAGACACAAAAACATTTTTATAATAATGTAAAATCGAATGTTAGAAAAAGCTTTTCGCATGCATTCTAAGAAGACTTAGTTGAATAGTTATTTGGAGCAATCGAAAGTGTTGTATCTGGTTGATTAATGAGTTGATGTATGACCAAATTCATACTGATAATGACTACATGATTTTCAAATAGTTATTTATATCACAAAGTTAACACAAAATCGAAATTTAATTCCATACATCCCCCAGTGCTCATTTATTATATTTGACTTGAATTTTCGAATTGATCACAGAAACTTGAAATTAAAAACGCCAGACTAAGCGCATTGGTGAATTACAAAGAAACACTCGGGTGGGATCGGCAAAATTATTTAGCATTAAATAATACATGTGTAATTTAAATTTTAAAATTGTATGCTATTTAAAGTAGACATATATATTTATGCAATAATTTTAACTAACGAATATAATGTATAATTTACTTTGAGAATAATTTTTTATGCCGATTTAAGTGCCTGTATTATTTAAAAAAAAAAAAACTATGTTGTTAGTTAAACTGAAACGATAAGTCCGATAAGTAGGATAAGTACCGATTGGATATCTTGTAATATTTATATTGTTGTTCATTTACCATATTTTAGATATTAAATAAAATAGTACAATATTATGGTGCTTTTCTTGTAGTTTGGCTATTGAATTAGATTCTTGTTACGGAGAAATTTTAATATTTATAAGAATTTGTACTTAGGCATTAGTTCCTATTTCTAATATAATTGACATTGACTTGATTTAAAATTTGGCACTTATAGAATACTAAATCGTATGGGGAAGATTAATCTTATGAGAAATGAGACTCTATTATGATAGCAATCGCTTTGCTCAACACGGACTTTTACTTGCAGTATTTTTATGTTTAAAATTCTATCTATCTTATGCCATATAATAGTTTTCATATTATCTGAAATGCATCTAAATTATTATAATATGTAAAAATATTAAAATCTGGTTTGTTTTATTTATGAACTATTTTATTCTTCATAATAATATTATTAATATGTACAAATGATTATAAAGTATATTAACACTAAGGGAACGAAAAATGATCGATATTCTAGAATTCAAGAAATCGATTAGAATAGATAAGCAAAAAGAGAATAAAGGAATAGAGATCCCTCTCATGATTAATCTTCCTTAGATAATACAGGAGCTGAAACTGATTTTAATTTGTGGCTGTGAATAAGCTAAGTCTATCGTGAACCTGTATTCCAAAGTTTGTTGTTTTATTTTTATTGATTAAGTGTTTTATTTTTTAGATTCTCATTTATTGCTTCCATACGTGATGTTCTAGTAAACAAAAATACTCCGACTATTCTCAGTCCCATTCTTAGCAAATCATTTAGCTGTATATTTTCCTCTATTTAGCATACCGAAAAGAAAATAATTTTTGAAGTAAAAAATTCTTTTGACACGTTGTGCACTTTTTGGATGAACAAAAAAGATGAAACTCGCGTCATCGGTGTTTTTAATTGAACTCCTCCTAAACAGATGGATCAATTTTGATGAAATTTTGTGTGCGTGTGTGTTCAAGTGGATGGTTTAGATTTCAGTCCACTACAAAATGTTTTTTTAGGGTTTCACACCAATAAATTAAAATTCATGAAATAAATGGTGGAAACGCATATAAATATATATATTATATTACATCTTACTATTCAAATGTATTTATTTGCGCTTCCACCATGTTTATTTAGAATTCTGAACAGGTATTTGAATAGTATTGAGGTATTATTTATTATTATTCAGGTATTGTGAATAGGTATTTATTAGAGCTCTTTGAAGGTCTGGCTGACCATCTCCATGACTGACTATCTTTTTTATCATTGCCTTGCCATAGCTCATAATATGTCATGTTCAAAATTTTATACAGAAGAGTCCCAATAATCGGTACCCCAAAAAAATTTAAGGGTGCTCTAAATTCATAATAAATAAAATAAATCATTGCAACAGCATTAGAATGTATGTATTTAAGCGAGACTGTACACACGTGTTATTGTTATGCTATTGTGCTTTTAGAATTATAACAATGAATTATATTAAATATATATAGAAACAAACAATATTATTTTTGAGTGATTGGTAGACAGCGGTTTGGAAAATGCTTTCGACTAAAAAATCTTAGTATTACTGGACTTTTACGATTATTGAAATAGTACTGGCTTTGTTAAGGCATTGCCAAATTCAATATTTTGCTTAATGTACGTTATATAAAATGGCGCAATGGAAAAAAATAAAAAAGTTCTTTTTAAAAGTTTATTACAAGCTTTACATAAATTAATCAATTCCATGATAATTAAACTTTCGCAATTGTAATTTTTTTTATTTGTAACACTAGTATACATGAAAACGACACACATATTTACACGCGTTGGAAAATATTCCAAAAAATACTCATTTAATGGTTTCCCGTACAATGTATATATTATATAGAATACAATTGCATGAACTTTCTTAGAACAAAAATTACATATAGAAATGTTTCAGCCGCGATATAGGGAGCAAGCAAAAAAAATTTCTTCATTTTAAAGTAGCTTGTAACACAATTCTTGCACGACAAACAAAAACTTTTTTTGTGTGTTTATAAACATATTTATGACTGCCTGCGTTTTAGGTTTATTATATGTTTTCTTTTCTAAAAAAATAAAGATTAATATACCATTGTAATCATCCTTCACAAAATTACCGAATAAAATTGAGTTACCTGATAGAGTTCGGAAATTTTACCGGATTTTGATAATGAAGTCGGAAATGTTGGGAAATGGGTAGTTGTTTTTAAATAGGTTTCTCTCGTTGTAAAAAATATGGAAATGGAGTTTTTCGGTTCTCGAACGATTCGTACGTCCTTCTGCATGCGATTTTTACCTTTACATTCTTTGGTGACGTTTTTATGAATATCTCTGAATTTTTTTTAGGATTTGAATACATTTGAACTTATCATAGGCGTTTTTGAGCAACTTCCAAGAAATAACCGATCAAAGAGAATTTTTGACGATTTTGGACCATTATTTCTCGTCTAACTGCTATCATCGGCATACCTTTTTTTAAAATATGGAGTGTTTATAGTAGTAATATTTTTTTTATTTGAGTCAAGCGGAAGTAAGTTATTTGAACTATTTAAAAAGACATTTTGCTAAATTTTTCTATATTTTTATTAACTCGCTTTCCATGTTTCTATTGAATAATAACCTTTTGTGTAGGTCTGTTGTCCGCAGTAAAGGTTTTTTTCTACCTCTAAGTTCTCCCGTACTACCTTATAACAGATATTATTAAAAGCATTTTATAATACACAAGCATATAAACAAGCTATATATATAGTTTTAAGTTGCTTGTGCTGCAGTTATAAACACAACATAACAAAAAACCGCGGCCATTTTGAATTGTTAGCGTTCTGAATAAATAAGCTATTAAAGTTTTTGTGGGTCGGTCTATAATAATATTATAAACCTGATCATCGGCTGTCCGTTCGTAAATATGTATGTGTTTTAGTGTTTGTATGTCTATCTATCTATCCAGTGCTTGGGTCCGTGTGGTTCGTTCAACCGATCGCGTCGTTCGTATTTATAATATGTAGTCTGTCTTTTAACTTTCTGGCAAAATATTAATGTTTTTCCCCGAAAATAGAAACAAAAAAATTTTATTTTATTTTACCACGTTTTTAATAATTTACTTTTGTCTTTGTCTGTTCTGGTTCACTTCCCGTTGAGTTAAAAACTAGAAATTTTGAGCATGAATAAGAATTCGATGGCAAAGCATGAAAATGAAAAAGATCCGTAGACATAAATTATCAATGCTTATACAGAGAAGAATAAGTAAAAAAACAAAAAATTTCTTTAAAAAGCAAATAATAAAAATAGTTTTTTATGAGCCGTATTAATTGGACATACTGATTAATTAATAATAAAGACAAAATATCTATTTACGAGAAATTTTTCTGTTTTATAGATATACTGCCAAAGTTTTTATCAATGAATAGGCGCAATAGTTTGTACTTCTCAATTGCTACGGTGCTACAATGAAAAAAGGATTTTGTTTGATTTTGGGAATGAAAATGTGTGAAAATGTCCAATATTTTTAAGCAGCCAAAATGTTGTCATTTGATACCACATGGCTTTTTTTAAACGCTTTGATCTTTGCCTGTACTAAATATGCTGGTGTTATCACCGTAGATATCAAAATGACTATTTAAATTGGAAGGACATTGGATCAAGTATTGTACCTTGAGGAACTCAAAACGAAAATATAAAATTTAGAATATCTCTTTTATTATTAATAGAATGAAAAAATTTATTATAAGTAAAATTTGAATAAAGTTAATTATATGTTAATTTTTCAATGAATACAATTTGCTTCATCAGAAAGTACTGAGTCTGACTTTCTAAGCACCATATCTTGTACATGGCTGTATAATATTGCATGCAATGCATGTTGTTATTGTGTTCCTTGTCTCTTAAATAGAATATTATATAGAACAAAATACATGCAACATGATCGTAAATTATGTTGTCTACCTTAACTAACATACGTATGTATGTATGTATGTTTATGCCGCAACTCTATATCTCATTTTATACGGCAAACAGCCAGCCACCAGCCGAAGCTATTATAGCCTTGGTGTATATAGTGAAGCGATTACCTATATACACTACCTGTCAAAAGTTTTAGACCACTAAGTAGTAAAAAATTGCTTTGTAGAACAACAAAGTTATTGTAAAAAAATCATGAGTTATCTCAGAAATGACAATAATAAAGAAAGCAAAAAAGTCACCATATGGAAAAAGAATCGAAATATGATGACTGCAAAAATAAGAGAAGCGTGCTTAAAAGTAGAATTGAATATATCACATAGGGTTTCTACAAATAAAAGCTTGAGTAGCTTATTGTTATTGAACGATGAGATAAAATTTTGATTACGAGCACTTCCAGCTATTATTTAAAGCAAGGTATGAAAGTGATACATGATAATTATTTTCCAGTAGATCCTGAATACGTTAAGAAAATTGAGTGATGTTTTTATTTGCCTTTGGGATGAATCACAAAAGTACGTTTGAAAAATTGAGACCTCAAGTTTAGTTTATGAAAATCATTTTCGATTTTCATGTTTCCAACATTTTTCTGCCTGCTATTTAAAAAAGAAAGCTTGACGGACTTAGCGGGCGGGCTATAAGCATAGCATAGTTATTAATGAATTAGAACCGCAGGATAATTAAGAATAATAAACGTTGTTCAATAGTATATATAATTATATAAATTTTAGGTGAAACGAAGTTCATCGGATTGTAGTGCATCAGTAATTGTGCAAATTTTATAATGTATTTTTCTTAGTATTGATGAGAACTCTTTTTGTACCACTATATATTTAAATGATTTTAGACTATAATAAAAATGTCCTTGTAATGTCCTGTAATTAGTGGGTTATTTTTTTGTACCTCTAACGAGTGTTTGTTTTCTAGGAACGTAATAAACAAGGGAACTCAAACTTTTAACTTGTAGTGTAAAAGTTAAACCACTTCCATATAATAAGTTTTTGTTCGTTCATATTTTTACCTATTTTAAAAGTTTCATTTAATTTTTTTTTTATTGCGTATTTTTTGTTATTATTTTGTTTACGTGTTAGATGTACTTTTTTATTAATCTTCGATTTGTTTAAGATCTTTGTTGTTATATTTTAACACTTTGTTTAACTGGAGGTGTAGACCTATATAAATGTATAAAACACGTATTTAGAAATAACATTTTCTTTGATTGTCATATAATATTGTGGTTTTGAAGCTAGATTTAATTAAATTTTTGCAAAACTAATTGATTAGAAATGACAATCACTTAAGTTAAAAAAAGTGTTTTTATAGGAGTGAAATTATCCATCGTAACTTTTCCTTCAACTAGACCCATAAGTCAAATATTTTACTACATTCTAGCTAATATTAGCGAAATTTTTTGAATAAAATATTAGAAATTAATGTTTATCATATGAAATTTACACAGTAAAATTAGAATTTCACATTTCTCTCGATATCATTGTTAATCTTATTGCAAGCTTTCTTCGAATGTTGAAATTTTATAAAAGCTTAAAAAGCTTAAATAATTGTATTAGTAGAAATCTTTGTTATGAATTACGAATAGGTGAAAATCGAGTTTAATTAAGTATAAAGCTGACTCAATCTCTGAGGATGCTCACTTCTGGTGTTAATTTTACTGCAATGTGAGAGATGGAAAACTTTTTTCCCATGAGAGATCTATATGATAAAAAACAATTTTAAATTAGTTTTTCCCGAACTTCATTCAATATGTGTAAAAGCAACTTTAGTTATTGGAATGATAGAGCAAATTTTGATATAAGTATCAAGCTTTGATTCTTATTAGGCTAATAATCTAATAATTTATTGTAACTAAGTCAAAACCAGACATGATCGGATAATTTCTTTTAGATCAGAATACTGGCGGTGGCGCTACGAATATTCATCGTTTTTACAAGTAGATATGTTTGCTGTACTAAAACTTTTATAAGAGCGAATGTGATTCTGTCTAACTTTTCGAGGATATATAAATATTATATTGACATTCCAAACCTATTGTTTTGTGTGACAAACCAAAGTTGTATTGACAATTTTTGGCCACTGGTAAGGCAGACAAAAAGAACCATAGTTTTGATATTCAAATCGTTTAATTTATCAGCGCGTGTTAAACGTTTTCAACCTGCTTTTTCGCAAAACATTCCTTTAGTCACGTAAACGTCCATTTCAACGGGAATATAAATATAAACTCTTTAGTTAAATAATTCTGTTATATAATTTTGCAAACAAAAGTTTGTCCAAAGTTCATAAAACATGCATTTTAATCGACATTCGTGTGTCTGATGCTTTAAATGTGGCCCCCGCAAGTTTTCACAGACATTAAGAATGAAACTATTCAGACCATAGTATAAATGAAATACAATGAAGTCATTTTTCAATCCAAAATATTTAAGACAAAGAAGTTTTATTTTTTTTGGTTAAATATAACAACATGCTTATAATCTTTACATTTACATTCAGAATATTATATAATTTTTGGTTTGCATCGAATGTTCGCTTTTAAATATATACAAAACAGTTTATTTTAGACTTTTAACATAAATTTTAAAAAAATAAATAAATGACACAGATACCTGCTTATCTACCTATTAACTATTCGAAGTTTAACATTTAAATATTTAAAATATATCCTGCTGAGCCATAAAAATTTCAACTGAAGCTTAATATTTTTTATTATCATACTAGATTAATGGAATCGTCATGGATGATTTGTAGACAAAATATTCGCAGACAAAATGTACGAAACAAATATTATTCACTGTAAAAAAATTGCAAAAACAAAAACTGGATTTTACTCACGGCGACACGAAGTTTTATTAACGGCTAAAAGACGTACTCTAGAAGACAACGAAGCTTGCGACTAAACGACTTTAACATTTCATGATGACTTTTGGAAGAACCTAAAGGGCGAATATTTTTGGTTTTGAATTATGTCAAGATCGAAATTCGTAAAAAGTGTTGATGCAAATTTCTTTCTAAATAGAAACGAAGAGCATTCATGCTCCGTCGCGGATTTCACCGCGAGACTTTCAAGTTTTAAAAACAATGTGTTATTTTCATGCCATGCAAATCTTTAAAACGAGCCCGGTCTCGATCTTTTTCTTTTTCTTGAAGTGGAAAAATATTACGAAAAAAAGATCCAATGTCACCATTTTGTCATTTTGACTGTTTATTTCTTTGAGTTGAAAAAGTTGGTTAAGGCACTTAGCATGAATCCCAGATATCCAGGTTTGATTCCTGGTATATTTGTATTTTTTTTCGATTGTCTGTAATTAATGTCTATTTTCGATTAAAGCAAAAGCTTTTTTCAATTTTTATTCATTTTCACTCCCTCTCTATCTTGAAAATGATCGCTATGTTATATATATGTCCTATGAAAAAAAGCTTCTTTACCACGCGGCAGTAAGTTAGGGTTCATGAATTTTTTGACACGCCATATCCGAGAATATTTATTTTAAAATGATAGAATCATAATTTACAATTATTTAACAATATAAATTTTATATTTCATTTGCTAGGCAACGTTTTTACATCTATTACCCCATTAAAATAATATTATTAAAAAACATTAATTCATTCTGACGCCACTTTGAACATGTTCTAGAGAATATTAAATAATTTTATTTCATACATAATAAAATTAAATTAATTCAATACACACTGACTTTGACATGTAGAATACATAATTTAAACATCTTTAGTTAACAATGCGAGTGTCATTATTGTTATATATTCTTTAAAAGTTAATTTCAAATCAATATTATTATATTATTTCTTTAAAATCAACTTTGCAATCAACAACTCCATTGCATTGCAAGCAAAGTTATTAAATAAGATACTTAAAGGAGAAAATTATATAACTTACGGCAAAAATAATTAATATACACCTATTAATAAATATAATTATGTGAAAATGTTATCTGTATTCCATATTTAAGGTGGTTGGGGTAGTTGAAGATTCATTATTGATTTTTCTTAAAGGCATATTGTGTAATGCAGAAAATATGAAAATAATAGTCAAATCTATTACAAGGTAGAATAAGTTTTTAAACCCTGATTTACAAGAAAGGATTTATAAGCTTAATGTATCTGTGTGTCTGTCTGTGGCATCGTAGCTCCCAAACTGATGAACCCTTTTTCTTAGCTATGTTTCAAGTTCGAGCTTAGGGTTCCGCGTCCGATAATCACTAGAAAAGGAGTGATGATTTTCAAATGGCTGAGCAGATTTTCTTGAAACATAGCTAAGAACACTCTTGATTAAATTACCTTTCAAATAGACTATAAATCAAAATCGGTTCAGCCGTTTAAGAGCGACGATGCCACAAACGAATCGATCATAGTAGTTGTGTTTGTTGGTATTGATTTAATGTACACTAACTATGTCTATGTATTATGTACAGTAACATGGCCGGTGTTTCACAAATAGTGCACACATATCTGAGCAAATTTACGATACATCTATTCACTAACAACCTTAACAAAAAATATAAATTCGTTCTTCACTTCAATCAAGTTTTTTAATGGTTAAACATTAAAGTTAAGTATTTTAATATTTACTTCTTTATTAAATGCATCACATCCATTGGCATCAAATCACATTGACTTAAGTTAAGTCAAGTATCTATCTATCTACATAATGTAAGTATACCTAATAACAATAATAAAATAAAATGCATTCATTATATTATTTATGAGCAAAACTTGAAGTACAAACGCTTAACTTTTAAAACTATTAACTCGAAACAAAATGATTACATATTTAATTTCATGTAATTCATAATTGTATTTGAAATTATAATAAATTAATATTGTATGTAGATATTTATAAATTTTTTAAAAGCCTACGCGTTTATTTGTACCATGTGGCATAAAAAACAGTTCAGGTGCCATAAATTTGATGACAAACTTTTTCAAATCTTCACAATAAAACATACGCTTATGGAAGAAGATCCCGATCTGCTTCGATCTACCTTCAAAGACTTGAATCTTCATGAAATGAATATTTTATACAAGGCAATGTTAAACATTGAAAACCGTACACATTTCTTGAGTCCAGCAAGAACTTCAACTGGTATTTTTAATAACTCGGATAGCATGAGATTTCTTTTTCTCACTTTTATTACGCTTAGATTTTTGGAAACCTAAAAAAAACAAGTATATAATTGTAAAATTGAGGGCAAACAAATTATCAATTTAACATGATGTTGTTAAATTCAAGATAGAAGCCTTTGCAATGATCAACTTGTAAATAGGCAAAATTTTATTTTTAGTTCATTAACAAACCAAATCACATTTACAACCATTTTTCAGCCTACCTGCATTCTGATAAAGTATCGTTATTTCTATATAAATGATGTCCAGTTATACTCTAGGTTCTACATCTTACCCTAACATTTAACTTGTATCATTTATAGATGTTTGGCGGTTACTTTTGTGCCGCATTGTATAAGAGATGCCAATGTACGAAATATAAAATTACCAACATAAATTGCTATAAATACTGTAATTGTAATAATTTATAAATTTGCTGTCGAACCGGTGTGGTGAAGAGAATTTTAATAAGAAAAATTACTTCAAATAAAACTACACTTGCATTATATTTCCTAGATCTTTTAGTTTTTTTTTACACTGGCATTATTTGGGAATGTTGTGTTTCAATGAAATTTTGGGTATGGAGACTCGATAGCATAAGTTTTTCAATTATTTGTTATTAGTTAAGAGCCCTCAATAGGTCGAATTTCAGAATTATTGAAACGGAAAACAGCTCTGGTAGCCGGGGCAGAGCTACAAGAAACGATTGATTGAACTTGTTACTGACTTTATTAGTTTATTTGGAAAATTTTGCAAGCTAACCATTGTCAAGTAGTCTGAAAAATCGTCATGACATACTTTTTCGACGATTTTTTTAACGCTGCTAAATTAAGTGCGTCATGTGATTTGGTATTTGTTATCGTCAAAAAAGGCATAATTTATAAATTTATCTCGAAACATGTAGATTTAAAAACAAAACGAAAAAATAGTTCTGAACTAGGATAAAACGCTTTTCGAATACCAAAATAAAATAGGGAAAACATAATTTTTGGGAATAAATTTTTGAAATCTACGTTTTGACACAAATTTTAGACGAATTTTTAAGTAAATCAAAATTTTGATACCAACATTTTTTGGAAAAGACCAACGCCTTTTTTTAAGGAAAAAACCATGGAATAACAGCTCTTATGGAGACATTTGCAGTGTGTTTCAATACCAAATTAATTATTTAATTGCGTAATAATGAAGCTATCTATATAGTGATAAAAAAGAGATGATAGCTTGTAAAACTCGATCAAATAATTGAACTTCTTTCATCAACTTATTTTACTTTTATGGGCACAAATGTATTTCTCTTTTCACATGTATACATTTAAGGCATACCAAATTTACATTTAATGAATTTATGAATACGTTTTATTCAGTACAATTTAGTTGTGGACAGACAACACAAATTATTACGTAAATAATGAAATTTTAATTGAAACAGGATGACAAGCGTTTAATTTTTTTCATAACACGAATAAATAAAAACAATGTTAAGTTTGTAGTTGGTCTTGTGATATGTATAAATTTTATTTAACATTATAAATGCGAAAGTAACTCTGGTTGACTGTATGTTACGCAATCATGCCTTAACTAATGAACCGATTTAAATGAAATTTGGTACAGATGTAGTCTACAGCTTAAGAAGGGACATAGGCTACTTTAATGGGAAAAAAAGGATGCATGGGGTTGAAATAAGGGATGCAAGTTTATATGGAAATTACATCATGGATGAAAGTTTTTGTGTGTTGATGTTGGCAAAAGAGCTTAGGGCTTAGAAAATAAGAAAATAGAAGAAATACAGAGAATTGCGGAACCATTTCAAAATGTAAAACCCCACCAAAATAATAAAATCGAAGAAATTGTGAACAAAAGGAAGCTAAGTCGGAATATGAACTGAACGTTTTATAACACAATAATCTTTGTATTGAAAATTCAAGTTGCCCAACGAAGCGGGTAGTTCACAGATAGTATAAATAAAATATGAACAATAAACATACGTAATTTGTTCATTTTTAAAACTTGATCCAAAATAAAAGAGACAAAAACAAAACTAACCACATTTATTGTGTGTGGTAGCAGAAAGAAGCAAACGACAATACAATAATATCAAAACACAAAAAAATAATATATAATATCATTTTTTTTTACCTCTATGTAGACGATTTCGCAGGTTTTGAGGCTCTTTGATTCCAAAAACATCATTTTTTGGTTAATGGTTTAAAATGATGATTTTGGAGAACCCATTCCGACTGAACGGATTTTTGAAAAACGTTTACCAATATACTGTCTCATGTTGGGTTAGGTTTTAGGAGGTCGATTGTACCACCCTAATTATCTCAAAGCCCAAAACCAGTATTCTAACTACTCTGAATATTTTTAAAGACAATTCTGGAATTTGAAACACATATATTTATGCTAATTTTGATACAGCGAAATCAATGCCGTAGGAGAAAATACTCTCAGATTTATAGTTTTCAACATATCAGTACCAAGTCTATGGTATTCGAACCCAGACAATTTGGCTCTCGAGAGTATCTCCAGTTGAAGGCGAGAGCGAACGCTTCTGATAATCTGTACATAGAAGTTCCGTGATTTTCGAACCAAATTTGGTTTTTTGTTGAAATGGGTACACTTTGAATGAATTTGGTGATGTGATCACATCCAATGTGATTCAACCATATACAACCAACCCATGATGCCATATCATCATATAAGCATTCATCACATTCAAACTTATGATATGGTTTCGAGAAGATATTTTATTTCAACCAGAGTATACAAGTATAAGTACCTAAGTATATAGATAGGTATGGCATAGACATGGTCTGTGTGACATGCGACAAACCAATTTGACGACAGAGCCAGCTTCGATAGCATATTGTTGTCGAGATAAAATCATCATATAAATATTTTTGTGATATATAAAAACCGACAACAACAACCGACTAAAAGTCATCTGTGTAATAAATAAACATATAATCGTTCTCTTCTTGCTCTGACTCTTTGGGAGAGAAAAGATTATTTACATGTTGTGTGTCTACTAAATGGAAATTTACAAACAATTA
This sequence comes from Chrysoperla carnea, assembly GCF_905475395.1. Classification (NCBI taxonomy): domain Eukaryota; kingdom Metazoa; phylum Arthropoda; class Insecta; order Neuroptera; family Chrysopidae; genus Chrysoperla; species Chrysoperla carnea. Next base: position 21,890,396 of record NC_058341.1, read on the forward strand.
CATGCCTATTGGTTAGCTATTCCATTATATTACATTACATTACATTATATTACATTGCTTATTTACGTTTGTTACCCATAGGGGGGAAATTATAATGCTATCGATTTTATAGATCTATTTTCTGTGTATGCTGTATTTAGTACTAGTTTTTTTTAAACTTCCTGATCGAGGGATTATTGTTAGCACCATGAAAGTCATAACTAACATCCTGGCCGTTGCATCGTAGCATATAAAGGCTAGATAACTCAACAACCATACTTTGTGGGTTACAAAGTAACAACCAATTCAGAAAATTTTGGGAGATGGATAATTTTTTTAAAAAAGTTTCCTTTTTTGAAGAAAATAGAGAAAATGAGTTATTCGGTTCCGAATCGATCCGCAGGACCTTCTGCACGCTGTTTTAGGACACTTTATCTCTGCATTGTTTTCTTTGGTGACGTTTTCTTGAATATCTCAGCTTCTATTGATCGGATTGGGGCGAATAAAAAAAAATTGCCTGCCTTGCCTTGCCATCGAATCCTGAATATAACAAATAAACCTCAAAATCTCAAGAAAATCGCAGTAACCTCTTATTTTTAACTTTCTCTGATAAATTTTCGAAAAATGAAGAGATTGAATTGAAATTTTGTTAAAAGATATGACTAAATATTGTTATGAGAATACGTATATTAATTATGATCAAAAAGTGATCTAAATATTAGAACATACTTGAATGCCTTTCAAAGACTTAGTTAAATGTAATGATAGGACTGATTTCCAGAGTCATATCCAACACAGCCATTTTTTTAAAAATTTTTCATATACCTTATATAAACGTTACAACTTTCTGGCTAACTAACTTGAAATTTAATTATAAAATCAGATAAACGCTTTGGCATCTGACAATCATGTACAGTGCTAGTAAAATTGAATCAAAAATGGTTCTGGTTTTTTACACAATTCAATGTAATTCACTCGACAGTCTAATATAAATTATTTTTTTGAAGAAAATAAAAATAGATGTTTAATCTTTTCCAATAATAATTATGACTATTCGATTCTAATTTTATTCAGGAAAGGATGAAGTACGCCTGGAGCTTAAAAACGATTGTGTTTATGCATTTATTTTCGTGTGTACCCCCAAAAAACGTGCGAAAATTGTTGAAAATTCTTCTTTTATATATATAGATTACAATTCAACTGATTAGTCCAATTTTGTTCACCACGTGTAAATTTTTTGTGTGGTTTCACTTTTAACTAACCAATGAGACAAAACGATAACCGTTTAAACCACAAACGTTTCACAAAAAAAATAAAATCTAATAAAAACCATGATGATAAAGAAGTGGTGACATGGCGGAATGTTAAATAGCAATGTTATCTGAATCAAGGTGGGTGGCAATCAGCGGGGACTCCTGGTTCAGCCATTATTATTCAGTTTAAACATACGTATTATAATGCTTGAAACCTCTTTTCTCTGACAATCAACATATAACATATATTTATTATAAGGACTTTTGTTCCACCATATTAATAAACTTGTATACAGAATGAGTAGGGAAGAATGACCCCATCTCCAGGAGTACACTCGCCAAAATATATGCATGTTCTTTTTGGAATGGTCTTTTGTTTTCAAGTTTGTAAGCAATTTATATCTTTATATTTTTAAATCTCCGTTAATATTAAAATAGAAAAGATGATAAATTGTAGTAAATTATATTATCTACAACTGTTTTATCATAAAAATTTCCATTTTCCTAATTTTACCCGAAAAAATTTGGATAAAATAAACTTTTTTAGGTGTAAGCTTTTATTGTTATAAAAAGTAGAAAATAATTTTTCTTATGAATCACTCCATACATGACTATATGTAAAGCTTGACGCACTCAATTTAAAATATCAAGGATGGTTCTAAAACGCCTCAAATTTTTACAAATAGTCATATATGAGTGATTCATAAAAAAATAACATAAAAGCTCATAAGATTTTCATATCGGTTATAACCACGATTTTCATTGAGCAACGAAACGAACAATTTTCCAGGAGCTTTTTTTCTTAGAATGATTTGCTCCGTTCATTATAATAAATTTGTAGTAGGTACCCATTAGGAAATATTGAATTTTGAGAATTTCAAGAGAAATGTTCGAAAAATTGAAATTTGTATAATTAAAGCAAAGTTTTATGCAATAAAATTGAGTCCAATTTATCATTTGTTCAATATTAACAGATACTTTTGCGTATAAAGATCAAAAATAAAAACTTAAATTTTTACGTCATTTTCCTTTCTAGAGTGAATCATTCCTGACTCATTTTGTATATGTTGAGCATACCGTATGGCTTACGTGTAGTATCTCTTTTCTAATCTTGATCTTATGTCATATTACAAACCCTAAAAATATTAACAGACTTATAAGATTATAAATTATCATAAATATATGTTTATTACAAATAACAAAATATTTGGTTTTTTATTTTTTTCTAAAAATTTTTATCTCAATTTAAAAAGTTTAATGTAATATGGCTCTAACACAGCTTGTGATTTTTAATAAATGAGATACTACGATTAAAATTTAAAAAATAAATTTGTTTTTATATGTTTAGAAATTTGAAAATTATATTATTAATAAATCTTTTCGATTAATAAATCTAATAATTTTTATAAATCGATTTTTCTTAAAAAATTAAAATACTCCCTTGAATTTAGAATTTAATATTATTATTTTATTAAACCGTTAAAGTTATTATTTCGCCCGAGGCATATTTTTTTGAATTTAAAGGAATAATCAAAATAAAGTTGACACAACCTCGTATTTAAAATAAAAAATTTTAACATAAATTAAAATTTTATTTCCTTTTTAATTGACAGATAAAAAGTATATAAATATCTAATAACATAACAGGTCTTTCAATAAGAGTGATACTTTATAAAATTTGAAAAAACAATTTAATATGTATCAGTAAATTGTGTTTTATTCTTAAACTTTTGAAATTATGTTGCGCATAAAATATCATCCAAATTTTTCACCACAGGTTTTTTCCAGGCTTGAATTCAAATGAATTTAATTTTACGTTCAATATTGATTTGCTGGTAAATTATTCAGTAGGTCATCACTTTTCACAGATAAATTCAAAGAAAGTGTTAAAAATAATATAATACAATCACCACATAAAGTTGAAGTTTATTAATGGACTCTAACTTCAGATAAACTTAATTAAAGTAAAGTTCGTTAATTCTAGAAAAAAAACTGCCAGAAAATTTCAAAATATCGAAAATTTAAAACTTTGTTTAGTTATTTAGCTTTCGATATTTCGAAAATCAAGGAAGGTATCGAAAAATCGTATTCCTATTTTTTGTCTACATTAATTAAGTTATAATAAAATTTATCATCAAAGTTGAAAACAAGGTACAAATAATTTCAACCCCAAGTCTAAACTTGCCTTGGCGCTCGTTCTACCTTAAGAGAGTCGTGGTTGATATTTTGAAGATATTTTGTTCACAACAAAACTTTATAAAACTCTTTACCTTTAAATTATAGCACAATTTACTTACGTTTATTTAAATTTTTATGTGCCATTCTCGTTGAAAGACTCAATATTAATAAAAAATATATATACCCTTTTTTAATGTCAAATAATACTCGTACTAGGCTATAGGAATTCGTCCAAATTAATAATGATTTTTAATAAGCAATAATTATGTAATGTAACTAAAATTCGAGCCTTAGATAGAAGCTTCTTTAAATTTATCATATAAATTATAAGATAATTATTATTACTACCGATTTTGTATAAGTAATCACATTAACGATTTAAATAATCTTAAGGTCTATTATTTGTGAATGATTTATAACAAAAAATTACTTTTAAAATCATAAGATAATATTTTTTTCATAAAGTGATAGGTTTATTTTACATCAAAAACAAAAAAGGTCAAAGTTCTCTTACAAATTTTTATTCAAACGAAACGCTTATTTGCATAATGAAGAACGATTAAATTATGGTGGAAGCGTCGTGAAATTAACTTTTTCAGATTTTGGTGATTGTAACCATAAAGGGCTAGTTTTTGGACGTTTTTAAAGTAGACTAAATTTTCTGCAATATGAAGGCTAGAATTGTCTCTGTAGACTCAATCGTTTCTAAAATATTTATAGGGCCAACAATATAAACAAGTCGGTATAGAATCAGAACTACCGGATTTGACGTAAGCTCTGACGTATAAAGTTACTGGACTATACTAATTATTAAAATAAATATACAAGAAATAATAATATAATTTTTTATAGGTTAAACCAATCATTTTTATTGGTTAACCAATTTTGTCGCCTTTTAATTAACCAGTAACATAAAACTTAAAACTTTTTTTTATCGATCGAACAGTCTCTACTTAGTAACCAGTTTCTATCGTTATCAAAAAATAAAAAAAATTACTACTTAAACATATTTTTATGTTGGTAGGTTTCCTAATGAACTTTTTTTTTTCTACATTTAATTTGTAAATGTTTCTTGTGTTTTGACCCACCGACCGAGCGCGTCTCTCAGTAAGATGTAGTGAACATTTTATGTATTTTTTTATTTGATAGAGAGTATAGAGAGTGGTTTTAGTGGCTGCTTTGTGAGGTCTACCTATCTACCACCAAAAATAACTACAAAATACATTTTGTTTATAGCAGCCATTAATAACCATTCATTTTTTAATTTAGAAGCCATGTCCAAAAGTCTCTTTTATAAAAAAAAAAAGATAAACAGGATTATGTCTATCTAAATACTATCTTTATTGCTTTTTAAAAATTTACGATTGTTTTAAGTATTTACAAAAAAAAAATGTATTTTTAAGTATCTATAAACAAAAGTCAACTTTTACACACAAAATCTTGATTTTGGTTTGATTTTATAAAAATATATGCTGAAGTTTTAACCCATTTTATAAGTTTTAATATTTTTCGATATTCAGTGGCGTCCATATAATCCGATCGAAACAAACACAAAACAAAAAAAACTTTTATTAACCCGTCAGCACTCACGTCAACAGTTCGGTAGGTAATCCTTAGTCGCGTGATGATAGATTTACTCACGCATTCTGCACATGCGTCAAATATCTCTCACGTTAAATATTCTTGCATATTTGTTTGGTTCTAAGTAATTAAATTCATCTTAACTAATTTCCTCATATTTCTAGCACAAATTTCTTTTAATTTATTGAGTGCGACTCATATTAAACCGACTTCAAACAAATAAAGAGTAGGTTATCAATTTGACAAAATTAGTTCGTGTATTTCAGATTAACCAAAAATCACAAAATAAAAATTTTAACAAAAAAGAAAACCGACTTCAAAAGAAAAACTTTTCCAAAACAAATTAATGTGCACTAAAAAGTAAAAACATAACGATAATATAACGTAGTTAAAATTATTGTTATGTTATGTTTTGAGTCGGTGTCAGCCAAGCTAATGTAGCAAACTGTTCTGTCAGAGTCCAAAAATAACACTAATTTTAACTACTTTATATTATCGTTATTTTTTTACTTTTTAGAAAAATGCTTATACCATCCGTTATTTTTTGGCCCATTTCGAAAGGCGTAAAAAAAAGTAATATCCCTATATATTTACAATCTAGTTATTGAATATTTTGGAAATTAAAAAGTTTTTATCCAGGCGCTACTGTTTTTTATTTTTTTAAATTAAATTTACAAAATACTTACTACATTTGGTAATCTAAGACGCTTGCGTTGTGTGTATTTGTTTATAATATAATATTTTAGTGTTGATTATTTTAAGGCCCTATTATAAACATTTAATTTATTTACAAGTTGGGTAATAAGGTAGACTTTTATGTATATATGTATAAAATATCCTGGGCTGCTTACTTGGCTGCAGACTTCATATCTTGTTACAATTCTTTTTTTTTTTCATTATAGTTTTTCAGCTTGGCGCGTAATATTTATTATTATTTTTTTATTGTTTTATTGTACTTCATATAAGTGACTGCTGGTTTCTTTCTTTTACAAGGTAAAGCAGAAGTAGTGACCCTGGATTTGAAAGATTGTTTCCTTCAGAGAAAATACAATAAAATTGTAGCTGTTATAATGTAAGTTTGTTTAGTTTCTTATTGCAAATAGTCTTAGTCGCCATTTATTTTTAGGCTTACAAGATTGGGAAATAATTAAAATTTGACAACCTATGAAGTGGAACGATTTCAACGATTCAATTTTAATCGATTTCATGGACTCTATGATTTCGACTTGGGATGGTTGTAATTTTGAATTGAAAATGGCAAAAAAGCACCGTATTTTCTAGTGAAACATGGCAATCTTTTCTTATCTCATGTAGAGCATTTTTCTTACAACTTTTCTTGTATAAGATAAACTTCCTGCGACGCACGTAATTAAAGCTCTCAAGGAAACCTTTCTTTGTATATTGTTTCCTCAATCTTACTTCCGTATCGACCTTTTTTTCTCCTTTCAGTCAATTTCAATGTCAAACCAGCGGTTAATAACAATTTTCAGTGACCATTTATTTAGGTCTATATAATACGATTCCATAGAAATAAAATGGCATGTAGATGACACTCGCTCTTGATCGGACGCTTACTTTCCTGCATCTTAAATATTTGAGACAATTTATTTTCTTTGAAAATTAAGCACAGTTTAACCGTTTTTGTTGATAAAATAGCGCATTAATATGCATTACAGCAAGAGGCAGAATAAATATAAAATTTTTGCCAAATTAGTAAATCCTTTGTGTTGGGTACATATTTTTGTACCACCTGGTAGTAAGTTATATATTTATAAGACAATTAATTTTTATTTTTTTGGCTTTCAATGAAATTTTTATTTCTATTTCACACGAAATGTTTCAGTAAATTAATAGTATTCACCTATACTCGAATTTTACTGATAGTTTTTTTAGTGTTTTTTTAAAGGGTTATAAATCTTTGTTTCGATGGTAGTAGGTAATGGACTATTTAATCTTACTGTCGTGATCTAGATAAACCAACTAGTGAATCCATAAACGTTATTATTTTATTATAAAAACTTTAATAAATCCATCAGGTTTCTTATAAAATATGATTTCATTTTGGAGAAACCATTAAATAACTTTTAATTTTATTTGTGTGTTACTTTTTTAAGTGTATAATTGGCCTGACTGTTAATTCCCGACAATAAAGCCTATACATTTGCAATGATTGTCTATTTCTTTATTATTTTAATCACATAGTTTTTTAATTTTTGTCATTATTTGAGCTGAGCTTTTTGGGCAGAAAATTAGTAAGTGATTTGTATATTCTAACCGCTCAGAAGTCCAAAACCCAATACTGCGAAGTTGAAAATCATTCAGTTTAAAGCAACTAAATTTTTGCATGGTGTGATGGCTTGGGATAACAGCAACAATTGTTGTCTAATTGATTTTATAAATTTTTGGAATAAGTTTCCATTGTCAAAAAGTGGTCGGAGTAAATGTGACCATTTTCAACCTGGCAACATAGTTTTATGAGTCAAATATCGTGTTTTGTTTACTAAACCCTCTTCAGAACCCGGTTTACTTATCCACTTCAATCAGTTATTATTTTAACGTATTTCTAAAACGGACGCAAGATGCATGGTATGACTGAGAAAGTTGCCAGAGGCACGGACATAGTGGTTATTGATACGTTGCATTTTAATATAACTGTGTACATTGAAAAGTATTTATTTTTAACGCAAACCCAATTTCTGTAGACTAAGTATAGACATTTTTAATTACATTATTGTCTGTTAATGTGGTAACCACAACAGTTTCATTTAGATCCATTTTACCTCTTCTTTGATAGTACGGGAATCTTAAACTTTCACATAGAAAAAAGATGGTGCTAAATTGTTTTTGGAAATGAATCAAAATATCTTTATTCGCAAAAATCGTTGGTTAATTCCTTTAATCCAATTGATATCTTTCATAATTATGTTAATATATTTATTTTCTGTTACCTGAATATATCGTGATATTTATTCCTTATCAAATTATATTATTCGATTAAACAGGATGACTTTTAAGTTTCCATCTTCATATTTCTCAAACGGCTGTTTTTGGCATTGGCTGCATAAAGGTATTGCAAATTTAGTGTTTAGTTTTGCTTAGATATCAACTTATATTAAAAATTTTTAACTTTAATAAACTTTATATGACGATAGGATTCGTATTTTCGGAGAAAATTGCTCTTCATGGACGATTTTGGAGGATACCTCAGAAATTATGCTTCCAACAGTTAAATAAACCCGATTTTTGAACTTTTTGGGTCAAAATTACCTTACATACTGAGTTTTGTCGAAATAGGGGAAAAAATTTTTTTCTCGATTTTTTTCAAAGGGGTACCCTTAAAAAAATTGTAAAAAATCGAAAAAATTTTGTTGTCACCGATTTTGATAAAACTCAGTACATAAGGTAATTTTGACCCAAAAAATTCAAAAATTGGGTTTATATGACGATAGGATTCGAATTTTCGGAGAAAATTGCTCTTCATGGACGATTTTGGAGGATATCTCAGAAATTATGCTTCCAACAGTTAAATAAACCCAATTTTTGAACTTTTTGGGTCAAAATTACCTTATATACTGAGTTTTGTCGAAATAGGGGAAAAAATTTTTTTCTCGATTTTTTCGATTTTTTTCAAAGGGGTACCCCTTAAAAAAATTGTAAAAAATCGAAAAAATTTTGTTGTCACCGATTTTGATAAAACTCAGTACATAAGGTAATTTTGACCCAAAAAATTCAAAAATTGGGTTTATATGACGATAGGATTCGTATTTTCGGAGAAAATTGCTCTTCTTGGACGCTTTTGGAGGATATCTCAGAAATTATGCTTCCAACAGTTAAATAAACCCGATTTTTGAACTTTTTGGGTCAAAATTACCTTATATACTGAGTTTTATCGAAATAGGGGAAAAAATTTTTTTCTCGATTTTTTCGATTTTTTTCAAAGGGGTACCCCTTAAAAAAATTGTAAAAAATCGAAAAAATTTTTTTGTCACCGATTTTGATAAAACTCAGTACAAAAGGTAATTTTGACAAAAAAAATTCAAAAATTGGGTTTATATGACGATAGGATTCGTATTTTCGGAGAAAATTGCTCTTCATGGACGCTTTTGGAGGATATCTCAGAAATTATGCTTCCAACAGTTAAATAAACCCGATTTTTGAACTTTTTGGGTCAAAATTACCTTATATACTGAGTTTTATCGAAATAGGGGAAAATATTTTTTTCTCGATTTTTTCGATTTTTTTCAAAGGGGTACCCCTTAAAAAAATTGTAAAAAATCGAAAAAATTTTGTTGTCACCGATTTTGATAAAACTCAGTACATAAGGTAATTTTGACCCAAAAAATTCAAAAATTGGGTTTATATGACGATAGGATTCGTATTTTCGGAGAAAATTGCTCTTCATGGACGCTTTTGGAGGATATCTCAGAAATTATGCTTCCAACAGTTAAATAAACCCGATTTTTGAACTTTTTGGGTCAAAATTACCTTATATACTGAGTTTTATCGAAATAGGGGAAAAAAATTTTTTCTCGATTTTTTCGATTTTTTTCAAAGGGGTACCCCTTAAAAAAATTGTAAAAAATCGAAAAAAATTTGTTGTCACCGATTTTGATAAAACTCAGTACAAAAGGTAATTTTGACAAAAAAAATTCAAAAATTGGGTTTATATGACGATAGGATTCGTATTTTCGGAGAAAATTGCTCTTCATGGACGCTTTTGGAGGATATCTCAGAAATTATGCTTCCAACAGTTAAATAAACCCGATTTTTGAACTTTTTGGGTCAAAATTACCTTATATACTGAGTTTTATCGAAATAGGGGAAAAAAATTTTTTCTCGATTTTTTCGATTTTTTTCAAAGGGGTACCCCTTAAAAAAATTGTAAAAAATCGAAAAAAATTTGTTGTCACCGATTTTGATAAAACTCAGTACAAAAGGTAATTTTGACAAAAAAAATTCAAAAATTGGGTTTATATGACGATAGGATTCGTATTTTCGGAGAAAATTGCTCTTCATGGACGCTTTTGGAGGATATCTCAGAAATTATGCTTCCAACAGTTGAATAAACCCGATTTTTGAACTTTTTGGGTCAAAATTACCTTATATACTGAGTTTTATCGAAATAGGGGAAAAAAATTTTTTCTCGATTTTTTCGATTTTTTTCAAAGGGGTACCCCTTAAAAAAATTGTAAAAAATCGAAAAAATTTTGTTGTCACCGATTTTGATAAAACTCAGTACATAAGGTAATTTTGACCCAAAAAATTCAAAAATTGGGTTTATATGACGATAGGATTCGTATTTTCGGAGAAAATTGCTCTTCATGGACGCTTTTGGAGGATATCTCAGAAATTATGCTTCCAACAGTTAAATAAACCCGATTTTTGAACTTTTTGGGTCAAAATTACCTTATATACTGAGTTTTATCGAAATAGGGGAAAAAAATTTTTTCTCGATTTTTTCGATTTTTTTCAAAGGGGTACCCCTTAAAAAAATTGTAAAAAATCGAAAAAATTTTGTTGTCACCGATTTTGATAAAACTCAGTATATAAGGTAATTTTGACCCAAAAAATTCAAAAATTGGGTTTATATGACGATAGGATTCGTATTTTCGGAGAAAATTGCTCTTCATGGACGCTTTTGGAGGATATCTCAGAAATTATGCTTCCAACAGTTAAATAAACCCGATTTTTGAACTTTTTGGGTCAAAATTACCTTATATACTGAGTTTTATCGAAATAGGGGAAAAAAATTTTTTCTCGATTTTTTCGATTTTTTTCAAAGGGGTACCCCTTAAAAAAATTGTAAAAAATCGAAAAAATTTTGTTGTCACCGATTTTGATAAAACTCAGTACATAAGGTAATTTTGACCCAAAAAATTCAAAAATTGGGTTTATATGACGATAGGATTCGTATTTTCGGAGAAAATTGCTCTTCATGGACGCTTTTGGAGGATATCTCAGAAATTATGCTTCCAACAGTTAAATAAACCCGATTTTTGAACTTTTTGGGTCAAAATTACCTTATATACTGAGTTTTATCGAAATAGGGGAAAAAATTTTACATAGTAGGCTGTAATACCGGGTACCAAAAATTGAAAAGAAAGATTTCGAAGAAAGCCCATTCCGAAACATAAGGGTGGAAATTCTTGAAAATTCACCTGTATATCTATTTCATTAGAAAAAAATAATTTTTGCATGTACAAAATTGATATGGATAATAATTCCACAAAAAAAAATTAAATTGTTTGATATAATTTGATACATTTCATTATAAAAAAAATGATTTTTCAATAAAATATAACTCAATTTTAAGTATTTGTTTGTTAAAAAAATTATATATAAATTGGACATTGTAATTTGGAAAATAACTGCCTAATAATATTTTACTCATACACATGTATGTATATCAATTGACATAAATATTATAATAATAGAGACCATATACAATTGGCATTATTCAAGTTCTAGTTACAATCATTTTATCAAATTTAATAATTATATTTAATGGGCTACCTTTTTATTTGTTTGCACTATTTATTTCGTTTTTTTTATCACAAAAATATACATTTCATTCCAGTTCAAATCATAAAAGAAATCAATCTCTTATTTATTAAAAATATTTAAAAAAAAGTGTAAAACTAATTTTCATTTACTAAAAAAATCCCCTACCAAGGAAACACTTTTTGGAAGAATTATTAATTTATTTGTTACATTAATAACTAACGACTTACTTAAATCAAAAACTGCTAAATTTTATAAATAAATCTTTAAGTTTTCTTTAACTTCTTTTATGGTAAAAAGTTCGTTAATCTTCAAATCTATCAAACGGTTTTAAAAAGAATTTTATGTAGGTATATTTCATGAAAAACTGTAATCTTACTATGTTTGAGATTTGTAAATTTGTCAAAGTGAAAATTCCTAAGATCAAAGTTTAATTTAACTCAACAGCTGGGGTGTATAAACGGTCAATAGGCTTAGCAACCTTACATTATCAAGAAATTTTACTTAAATTTAAAGCAATTACAAGTTAATTTTATGTTATAGCTTTAGAGCAACTAATAACGAAATTATGAAAAATAAACGGCTCGCGTGGTACCTAGTCAACAGGACGGTCAGTATACATCTCTTCTCTTGGAGTTTTACGAGACTATGTAACATATGTCATCCCTGGACGTCCCTCTTTCGTACGAATTTGGAACCAGGTACCTCAGGGGTTATTTCGTAAACTCTCACGAAAACTCTCGAGTAGCGAGTTTCGACGAAATATGTTACATTTTTTCGTAAATTTCCAAGAGAAGACGTGTATACTGCCCATCTTTTCCACTATGTACCTCGGGGGTCAGTTTTAATATGATATTCGAGGTTAATAATCTCCAAAACCCCTTAGTTGCAAACTTAGACTCATTTCCATCGATATTAAGTTTTTTTTAGTTTCCAGTTCTCCCAGTTTTTCATTTCTTCCTCGTCACTTGTTCACAAAGTTTGTAGGTTTCGACTAATTTAGAAGATTCAAAATTCACGCAAATGTTCGTCCGATTCATGTGCCAAGACGGGCGGGAGTCAAAAGTCGATCGTTTAGTTCGTTACATAAATTCGATTACAAGTGATGCTATCTAAATTTAAATAATTAATTTATAGATTAAAATTTTTAATTTCTATATAAAACAGTTTACTGTAAAATATCAATGTACTGTCCGACAATACATTATGATCAATACCTTGAATTTGATTTTATTGTATTGTATTTACATCATATTTCTAAAGAAATCATTACTTTTTAGATTTGAACTATAAATAATAAATGTACACATATATGCATTTATGTATGTATAATGAATTATATTATTAGAATGACTATTCATTAGATATAAATAAATAAATAAACAAACAATTCAATTTAATTTTAAAATAAAATCCATATCAATTAAATCAATTTATTATTATTATTATATTATACATATACATTACATTATTATTAAATAATCAAACAGATCATACTATTATCTAGTCGCCATCTATATTATTCTATATAATACTTAATAATAATGATTTGATGATAATAATGTACCTATCATGTGCATGATGCATCCACAAATGTTTAGGTACATGAATGTAGTATGTAGGTACTTTATACCATATTCATGTAAATACCAATTATGCAATTTTATAACTATCAAATCATTTTAAATAGTTGCTATTTGTATTGTATAAAATAAAATGTATCTACAAGGTGTTTAAAAAGTAACAATACGGTTCTTACCACTAATCGAAAATTTAAGTAAAACAATATTTAATGGTGTAAAGTAAAACTTTGGTGTCTATTTTCTCCAAAACTATAAAAGATAGGGAGGTTTGTTTTGTGAAACAACTGTTGGTTTTGTGAAACTTTCTCGAAAAACGAAAGCAAATTCTAGAAAATATTTTCGAAACTTTTTGAAAATCAAATAAATGGCGGCCGATAAATGTGTATGTTTTTTTAAGTCTTCCCATTTATACATATACAATAATGAAAGCACTGACATTTAACACTTTCTATATAGGGTATTTCAATAATTAACTCATTCAATTGATTGTATTAACTTGTTTTATATAAAGTTTTATCGCATACTGATAACTTCTGCTTTGTCTTGTAACTGTAGTTTTTGTTTCTATCTCGATCTGATATTAATAATTGTATTGAATATTCATGTTTTCTTATTCACTTTAACTATTCATTTTATTCATAATGGTTATAAGTATAAAATGTTCTGAAGCAAATCCAAAACCCGAATTTAATTCTTCCATTCTAAACTCTATCCGAGGTTATCAATAATTAGGTCACTTTAAAAATTTTATCAATTTTTATCCTGGGTTTTATCGCTTTATCAATTCTAACACGCAAGTTCTTGTGGAAAATAATTGACACGGGATCTTTTGCTTTGAAAATTGCAATTACTCAGTGAAGTGGGCGAGTAACTGCTAATTTTTAATAGACCAGGAAGCTCTAGTTTATTTAGGATATCTTGTAGATTTATTGGTAATCCATTTTTTGGTAATCCATCCACTAGTTCTGGATCTTTTTGGTGATTCTATTGATATGGCTTAGGTTTGTTTTTTCGATTCAAACCCTAATAAAGTACTGTCCCACCGATTTACGAAGATGAGTACATTTTGATATACTCATCAAGCACTTTCACCAAGCTTCGTCATATTTTTAGCTCTATCTAATCAATTGTACTGAATTAATTTCTAAACAGTTAAATTCGGACTTTGAACATAAAAAAACTAAACAGATATTAACTTTTTATTAAATATTTATATTAAAAAGGTATGTTTTTATTTGTAAATATAATATAAATATACTTTTAGCAAACTCCATTCCCCCTTACCGTAGTCATTTGTTAGGCTATCATCATTACATATTATCAATGTTATTCCTAAAAAAAATAATTATAAAAATTACATTTCTGATAATAATAATATTATATTTTATATAACAGTAACGATTGAATATAAAAACTTTATTATGCAAATAATTACACTTATGAAGCAACTTTATCACGCTGACCAGTTTATTGAAAATGATTATGGTAATGACACGAATTTTCATTAATTCGAATACTTCAATCAGTACTGTGGTGGTTGGGCAAGTTACAAAGCAAAAATTTCAAGATGGCGGAAAATTGAAAATTTGCCTTGCTAAGTGACTGCGTAACGACTTACACATAAATTTTTGATTTGTTGCGAATAAAAAAAAATTTACGCTATAACCTACTCTAGATACCTATTAACTATCATTCAAAATTAATATAAGAATATAGTCATAACTATCGAATTTTGTCCGCCACTAAAGAAGACGGCGTCATTCGAATAGCCCAACACATTGATATCTGAAATTTTCAAAGTAGCTAGGGTCTGAAAACCAATTATTTTCTTATCAGAATAAGAAGAGAAGCAGATATTAATCAATTTTAAGCTGGCGAGACAATTGAAAATTCATCGAGCCTATAGAGCTTAAAAAGTCCGGTCTCTGAATTACCTTTACTCTTGTTAGACCTCCTAGTTACAAATTAGACGAAAAATTGTACACTAGTTATATTTATACCAATAATTTCATGAGTAAATGCCGATACAAAGCATATGTAAGGGTGAATTTATGGTGACTTCGAGTTGAGACATAGTTATTGAAATAAATACCACGATACTCTAAGTAAAACTGTATATTTAGAAATTTTATCTAAAAAATATCATTAAAAAACATACAACAACTGACATACATTACGCTAAATATCGATAATTCGGTTGCAGCGCAATAAAACTTTCTAAATATTAAAATACTACTTTAGCCCAAATTTCTATGTTTAAAAACATACTATGGTTATGATGTCTGAAGATAAAAAATTGTTGATATCGATACATATATACATAAAAGTTGAAAAAAACAGGATGTGTTCTAATTTATGTTGTAATAGAGCCTTAAATCTGAAAGTAAATACATACGTTGTACGGTAAAAATTAATGAAGATTGATTCAGGGATGCTGAAAATTAACATTTGTAACAACTGCACAAACCCTTTTTTCGAAAGATCATCAGATCTCAAAAGAACTGTCTACTTCTTATGATTGTTTGAGATTTACATAAATTAAACAATAAAATACCTATCACAATAATAATTTAACAAATGAAATAATTTGATTAGCAACATTTAAAAATAAGAACAGTAAAATGTTAAAATTACATTGTTGTACCCATAATTATAAGTACATGTATACCGTACGTATATTGTTCTATAACATGTACCTAATTGTAGTTTAGTTATTAAGTACTATATCTTATAATTTTTAAAGAGATTAAATCATTTATCATAATAAAAACACTATACATTCATATACATACATATACATACTAATACAGGATGGACTACAAAGAAGAATGTACAAAAATAAAATTAATGATAGAAACTAATTGAAAATATTGTTCTAGCAGATGGTAATTCAAAGTTGGTGCAATAGTTATCAACGTTTTTTGAAACAATTAAGACAATAATTGAAGGGTGTAAGGGGAAATACTTTTGAGAAGACAGAAAGAAGAAAATCTCCGGATATATGACAATCGAATGGCAATTGAACCAACTACGTGGCGATTTTATTACTAGTTAAAGATTCGTCCTAACTACCCTCTTGAAAGTTCGATCTCAATCTAAGAGAAGATACAAAAAAAATGGAAATAATTCTACGAAAGCTTTTCCTACATGTGTGCATTGCAAAATATGGATAAATACATGGTTCAATCAAACATTTCAATCAAGTTCAAAATTATTAAATAGTTTCAATTATGATGTAAAATTGAATGTTAAAAATCGTATCTAGGGGGTGCTTGATGTTTGTTTAAGTGAAATGACGATAAAAGTGCATTTGGAGTTTCTCACAATTCTTTACAATAAATTTTACATTGTAATTACTTAATATTATTTGATTATTTAATTTTAGAAATATGATATGTATATTAAATTTTTTAACGAGATGAATTGGAGAGAAGACCTATACAAGCATAAGTCTCAGGAAGAGGTACATGCATCAAAACAAGCGATCAGGAACCCTAAATATGAATCCTCAAATAATTTAGTTTTAATTTGGTTCAATTCAATTCAATTCAATTTGTACAGAACATCTCATTAAATGGGATAGGGAAAATGCAAAGAAGATGAAGGTATGCAACTATGACTGACTTTGTTCGGAGCGAACTTAATAGAAAATAATAGAAAATCATAGGCTGGCTAGCCGCCACCTGATAGTAATGTTCAAATTCTTCCCGATTGTCAATCATTGAGTGAATAATATTTTACTTAGATGAACTGCATAAAATTCTAAACTGTAAATTAAGTAAGCCAAACTAAACGATTTTCCCAGTTGAATAGATAAAATAAATAAAAAAATGCATTTTATTATCAATCAAACGCAGAAATAAAATATACACTTAAGGAATAATAATCCTTACAAAAAGATTAGGATTGTACCAATCATTGTGTTAGACTTTGAATGAAAGGTCCACTCTATCCATTTTTAAATACAGCATATTAAATAATTTAAAATGATTTTGATAAACATATGAAATTATTATGTAGAAATATACATACACAAATACATATTTAAGTATTTAAAAAAGTATGTATTTAAATTATTTATTATATTGTATATAAAGTAATACTTCTTAAATTGAGTGGAAAAAAAGTGGTTTATTAATTATATGAAATGAAATGAAATGAAATATATACCATAATTACCTCTTTGACTCTAACTTTAACTAGTTGTTCTGTTGGCTGATATCCACCAAAAAATGTATATATAGTAGTTCTTTTGTTTAACGAATCGTTTAATTAACGTACATGCAGATAGGTGTATTTTTTCGTTTAAAGAAATTCAACTGTTTCAGAACCTTCTAGTTATAATATTACCTAAACAAAAATTTTAAAAAAGCCCTTGTCATTAAATGTGGTCTGATCGATTCTTTTGTTGCATCGAAGCTCCTAAACGGATGATCCGATTTTGATTTTTATTTGTTTGTTTGAAAGGTAATTTGAATAAAAGTGTTTTAAGATCATCGCCTAATTTCTAGTGGTTTTTATAGCTTAGAAAACCCTCGATTTAATTAACTTTCAAACAAATAAAAATTCAAAATATACGGGGAGTCTTTTTTAAGATGATATATGCTTGAAACTCGATAAATAAATTTTACAGAAGAAAAATGTTTCAAACGAAAAATGTTAGTTTAAAGACACACATTTTATACCTGTATCGAATTCGATCTAAGTTTACCAGTTCAATTAAAACCTCACTTTGATTCATAACTGATAAACATTATATGAACCTTTAATTTAGAAAGTTTTCCGAAAATCATTGCAAGGTATTTCGATAAGGGGTTACGTTGCTCTTGAATCCAATAATATTCACGAATTTTATGGCAGACTCGATTGTTTCTTAAAATGTTGACTTAAACAACTCTCCTTGATATATATTGTCCGACTAATCGAAATTTTTCCAAAAAAACAGTCCAACTACACTACAAATATTGGAGAAATCTAACTCTTGATGTGCGAGAAGCAATACTGTAAGTGATAAAATAACATCACAAAAATTCAGTTAGATGTCAGTTTTTGTTGATTTTTCATAATTTTTTACGCTT
This sequence comes from Chrysoperla carnea, assembly GCF_905475395.1. Lineage (NCBI taxonomy): Eukaryota > Metazoa > Arthropoda > Insecta > Neuroptera > Chrysopidae > Chrysoperla > Chrysoperla carnea. Next base: position 21,908,549 of record NC_058341.1, read on the forward strand.
CGTTAAATTGCTAATGAGCCGTTTTGTATAAAAGTACTTAAAAATGAAAAATAAACAAAAAGATAAAAATAAAATAAATGGTTTTAAATGACGTATGTAAATTACAACAAACCAATCCAATTGAAATGCGGGCTGAACACATTGAAGATTGACAAATTGTATTGCTAATGTTCAATGTATTCTAATTTGAATAATGATTATCATAAAATGGAGTTATCCTAAGAATGATCTTCAGTTTATACAGGTTGTGGTGCCTACTGTTAACGGAGTTGTGGAATTAACAATCGACAATGTGTGTTCACGAAAAAGTTGGTTGTTGAGTTTGCTACTGGTAAAGTTTTCATCGTTTTTTCGAGAGTTATTTAAAGTTTTTTTTATGGATTTAGTTTTAGCCATAAAAAAATCGAACGGAAAAAAATTTGCATGCAAAACGTCCCCGCATAAATAAAACATTGTATTTTATTTCCCTGGAAAAATGAGCCAATACGTATTTTCGCATTTCATGATATTCTATTCAGTTGTCGAAAAAAAATGGAAAAAACTTTAAAAAGATATATCATGTAAATATAATTTATCTAAGCTCGTGAGAAAAAAAGTACTTTTATCCCTCAGTCTGCGTAGGAAAAATAGTTTTTTACCGCCCTAGTATGATAATGAATTCATTCCCGCACTAGGACGATAATGAATTCAGTTGCTATAGTAACTTTTTTAATTTTCTATCTAAAATAATAAATAATAATTATCGTTTATTTTCACATTTTGTGTGGATAAAGTTTTGTACGATATACGTGTGATAACGCATTATTAACGTACTACTACGATTGTCCAACTCTTGCTATACACTCGTTGTGCAAATTTCGCAGGTTTCGTACGTTAATAATGCTGTTATCACACTAGTATCGTAAATAACTATTAATCTAACTCCGAACGTACTTTTTTTGTTGGCATCCTGTACTAAATAAGCTACATTTTTACATATTTCTGTTCTTGGATCGTGATTGATATATTCATTTATAAAATTTATTATATCCAAGGAATTTTCAAATCACTCTCGTAACAGTGAACACGACTTAGTTGAATTAAATATTACAATGATTGTCATAAAAATTGTAAATTGTTAAATAAAATAAATATTAAATTATATATTAAACATAATAAAATGATTTATTTAAATATGATATGTGTAAACATTTTCATTTAACACAAATTGAATAAATTTATTTTTCATTAAATATATTAAATTATTTAATTATTTTAATATTATGTATTGGTACATGCATGTACCATAAAGACATATTTATACATACATATACATAAAAGAAATACAATATTACATGCAAACGTGTTTTCATAAACATCTATAGATACTAGGTCTTCAAAAACTATCAAATTCTCTCTCACGAGAGCTAATAATCGGCCCCTTTCCATAAAAAAATGTACTCAAGTGATTTTATTTCGGCCACAGGAGACTGAGGCTAACAAAATTGTTGCTCATAGAGGCTTCTTCAGCCTTTTCTTGGGATGTTTTTTCAGCCAGTATGAAAATATCAGTATCCAACCCGTTTGTTTCATTATTGTCCATCCTAGACTTCTGCCAACACAAATTATGTATTTTTTAGAGTCTTCTAAACAATTATAGTGTAAGTGTACCTTAAAATACCTTTTAGTTATCAAGATATTTTGAAAAAGCGCTTTTGTATAATGATGTCATGTTTACATAGATGACAAAGAAGAAATCTTGCGCCTTGTTACAAAAACTTAAAACAAAAATACTGCGGTCAATATTTAGGTATATACTTTATTTCAATAGTGAAAGATCACCTATTGATTCTAGGAGAGTATAGAAACGATAAAAAATGATGGAAGCGATGTGAAGGTGACGAAGGTTATGGTATAGAAAAGTTATTGTAATCGGTCTGAAAATACAAATCAAATATTTCACTGAAATATCTCAAATTTGCACTAATCGTAACATCAAATAATAATATCAAGATATGTTAAAAGAGCTACCAAGCATTGGTAGTGCACATTGGGAGTAAGCAGAAAAATACAAACTTTTCTGGTAATAATAAGAAATGAAAAATTTTGATAATTAGTAAAGTTGTAGAAAATCAATTAGACAATAATGTTCCCCAGATTCAATATTTACAAAATTAATTTAATACCGGATTTGATGTTAGTAGCTTTTGCATAGAGAGCGAGTACAAACACATTACGGTTTAACTACAAAATTAATACAAGCTGGACCCGCGTATATATGTAAGTAATCTATTTTCCTTTTATTCTGTTTTTAACAGCAAATTTTATTACAGATATTATATACAAATTATATAATGAACAGTATTAAATTTTAATATTATTTCTCTAGCTTGTTTTTCCCTAAGCGGTACATAGGAAAAGGATACCACTCTCATGATCAGCTTTTTTATTTATTTGATAATGCGATAAATTTTGGTGTATTTTTTTCATTATACTAATTGTATATCTGTTAAAAAATTATCTTTGTCATAGTTAATCAAAAATTAAATATGCGTTTGTTTGTATTTTAAAAATCAGGACGGGAGAAGCTCGATTCTTTTGGAGAACACTGTCATACGGTATATGTATATAAAATATTTAACTAAATAGTTATTAAAAGTACTTGTATGTAATTGAAACCAATTATTCATAATATTATATTTACAATAATAAATAAAGTACATGTAAATAAATAGCTTTAACTTTAACTTTATATAGCTTCGCATAAAACGATGTAATCATAAATATATTGTATATGTATAAATCATAATTACAAATGACATTAAATATGTTGGCGTCTGTATAAAGTGCTACATAATACATCATTTATTAAAACAATACATTAATTTTATGTGCAAAATTCTTATTCTTAGTTTTGGAAATTCCAATGTGGCACGGTTGTTTAAAATTATTATTTTATTGATCTTTTTATGGTCGAAAACGTGAATTCGTAAATTGTAAATAATCTTGTGAGGTTTAAGCTCATAAATTTAAAGAAAACCACGATACAAAATCAAAGTTGTGATGGGCTGATGTAATGCATAAGTATATGCATGAAGGAGGTGCACTAAGCCTCTGAAATTGAAGAGCTGCTAATGAAATTATCAGCGGAAAGATGGTAAAACACATATATGGTATCACAATGTGCTCTATAGCCTAGGTGTGTCCTTCGTGGACAGCCAATATAACCTACTCTAATCTAACGATACAAAATCAGGTTATAATTGTCAAAATTGATTCGCTTGCTGATTAATGATGCGGATTAACCGAGTTTGATTTTTTTAAAGGTAATTAGATCGAGAGTGTTTTAGTTATGCTTTAAGAAAATCTGTTTAGCCGTTTGAAGATCATCACCTCTTTTCTAGTTGTTATCAGGTACAAAAATAAAAATCTATTCATCCGTTTAAAAGTTGCGATGCCACAGACAATCACACAGATATATACACAGACACGTTAAATTTGTAACACCCCTTTAGGCGTTTTTTTAGTCGAGGAATCATAAAGTACGATTGAGTACCTTTTTGTAAAATCATATACGGATGATTCAGAGGAAAAATTGTTAACAGTTTTATTGGTAAATGTGTTTCTCACGTACGCATTTAATTCCAAGAAGATCGTGAAAAGTCACTTTTGTCTCTTGTCAGAATGTTGACGAAGTTCGAACAAATTTGATTGCAATTTACATGTTCAGTGGGTAAAATTTCATAGAAAATAGCTTATATTATTGAGAGTACTAAATTTTTATCGTATCAGGCTATAAAAATCTCTATCCAAATATTAGATAATTGGTCATTATTATTCACAAACAACTTACAAATTCAAAATACAAGTATTTAATAGTAATTTTAATCAATAATCATCAGATATAAATAATAAACCATTATCGTAAAGCACTTTATGCTAAGCTAAGATAAAGTAATATTTCTATTGTATATGTGAGTATTTGTAGCTATTTAAAGCGGTTTGTTGTTTTTGCATGTAGTTAGTTAAGTTCGGTTTAGCTATAAAATAATATTACAGAACATAGTTAAGTAACTTACTAACGAATCAGCTAAGAATTGTATAAGTTTATATAAATGCATACAGGGTGTGCCATTGGTGTACAGGTATAATGCGCCTATAGGACAAGATTGATAGACATTACAAGAGTTTATTATTCAGTAAATATCATACAAATGAAGACGGGCTGAACCTAGATATATAAATTAAAGGGCTTGATCAATAATGCGTTCATTTAGTTGGACACTTGAGACACCAAAATTTTGCCCTGTAAAACTAATTAATTTCTCAATGTCCAATTCAAATTCTTTTTCGAGACCAATTACAAAACTTTGTTGTAATGTTGTAGAGTAAAATTTTCTAGCGCCAGCAGACCTTCTACCCTTTTCCGTTGAAGTTGTAATTTGTGATCCCCGATTCACCTAAACGTTAACTTCAGTTATTATAAAACTATTTTTGACTTATTTTCCCTTATAATTTCTTCGATATACGCAGATTTAACGAATGGAAACGATAAGTCCAAATAATCAAAACGATCTTCACAGTTCCAAACCTGTCACTTTTGATGTACCTGATACATTTACTAAAAACCTTGGCTATTTGAGTAAATTATACTCACCCAGAAGAATAGGATTCAAGTAAAGTTTACGTGTAGCGTACTTTATGTGGCATTAAGGTGGTTGAAATTATTTTGATACAAAATATCATCGATCACACTGTCCGTGTTTATCTTTCTCAACATATCCATATAAATGTTTAATGGGGTTTAACTTTACACAAATGTTTATATATAATTATTACAAACGATAGAAGAAGATTATGTTCAAAGATAATCATTGTAGTTGACTATTTAAAATGAACTAGCTACAGATCCGTATGCAATGGAATTAATATGAGGAGAATTAAAATCTGAAGTAAAACATTTATAAGTAATTATTTGCTGCAAATACGTTGATTTTAAGGCTTGTTAATAGATAAATAAATAAAAAAATTATGTAAATTTAAAACTATAAATGATTTCGAATGATTTTAAGAAAGAAAAAATATATTGTTATCGAATTAATTGCGTTGCATTTTAAATGCGACAAAAAGCAAGTTTTAACATGCGACAAAATGGAAAATATAAATCGAAATTACACAAAAATAATATTGGGAACTATTCTTAAAATTTTAACCAGTTAATTAACTACAGTAATTGGATGACCGAGTTACGCTCGATAATTTTGTTTTTTTGTTTTTGGTAAATCCGAGATTAAAGTTTCTTAAATAAAACAAAGTTTTCGTGAAAATCGTTGGAACCGTTTCCGAATACAAAAATTGCTGGTCCCACGTTCCCTATAAACGCACATAGCAAAAGAAGTTGGTGCATGAACGTCTTTAAAGAGTGATGCTTTGATAAAACTCACGAGTTGTATGTATGAATGATGGCTGTGTATCTCAGAAGGAATATACCATAATATATATTTTTTGGAATCAGGAATGAAGGACGTTGGTCTTACAAGACTTGCGAATGAAAAACCAATACTGATTCCGCTGGTCATTAATCCTTACAAAAATTGTGAATATTAATTATGTGTTTTCGATCAAATTTAAATGGACTTAGATGGAGAAATTTCATATTAAAATAAATAAATAAATCGAAAATATACTGCAAAAGAAATCTTTCAACCCCCCTTTGAAAAACAAAAATAGCTTCCACACCTGTTATTTACATAATTTTCATACATGATATTAGTTACATATAAATACAATACGTTTATATTTATGTGTGTAAGTAATAAAGGCTCATTACTCATCTTTTTTAAAACAAAGTAATTCGTGGAATAACTTTTTGTATTTTCGCGCCCAATAACTCTTGGTAATTATTTTTAATTTATGTATCTTATTTATCTTGATTGTATAGATTTAATTGTTTGCTTAATTATGTTTATCTATAAGTAGAAAATAAATTAATGTGTTGACGATTTAATATTAAGAAGCTATTCATTCGTCATTTTGATAAATTCTGTTTTGCTGGAAACAGGTACAACACATTTTTGATAGCTTTTATCTTGGTTGTTTTTCTAGTTATTCAAAAAATAATCTTTCTCTCCTGTATTCGATTGTATTATATGTATTATTGCTTGTTTGTTGAAGCTCTTAAAAAGGACATATAGGCTTTTTTCCTGGCAACTTATTTAGTCAAATAACTTTTGAAGAAATTTCAGAAATTGTTGTCAAAATCACGTCCCTAACCAAGTTTTTCTCGTCTTTCGTGAAATCTGGGAAGAGCTTTCTAATATACCAAAATTCAAGACATCTTGGAAATTATGACAAAAAATAGCGCAATTGTTCGAAAGTCTCATATACGAGATCAACTCGAGGGCAAATATGAAAATAGCCTCTGACTGATTATGATACTTGATCTTAGACTATTCTTTTCTTGATAAAATAAAATAAAGTTTCTAAAATGTACACTAGCCTTAAAGACAAACTTGGATTGGTTCAATTTTTTTTATTTTGCCGATACGTAGATACTACAATGGATAAACATGAAATATGAAAACCATATCATAATCCTTTAGTTTTTTTATTTTCAACAAAATGACATTTATTTTAAAAAATTTTCCATTTTAAATAAATATTAAAAAACTAAATTTATACCAAATATTATAATGTTTTCATGTTATTACAATAATAAATAATTCAAAAAAATTGTATAATGCGTTTTTTTCCCATTTAGTTTAAAAAACAAAAAAGTTTTTGTTATTACCTTTACACAGGTAGATAAATGTATACGATTTTTGGTATAAATATATATATATATATATATATATATATATGGGAAACAAAAGAATTGGAATGATTTCGTGACGAAAAAAACGAGTTTATTTTTTTAAATTTATATTTTTCAATTTATAAAAATTATATTAGTTTACAAAAATATATTCTTGTTTAGAGATTATATAGAATGTTTCGTAAATATGTAGACCATTGTCAACCAATTCCTTCGCTAATTGCTAGCCAAGAACGGAATCGATGTCAATTTAAAGATAGGTGTAGATTTTTTTTTTAACATTAGAAAATTGTTAGAAACCCAAGGAATGTTTTTCAAGATTGCATAACTTTAACAATAGGCGAACTAACGAAGAAAGGTAGGAAAGCTGATTGTATTGAAACGTCCCTGATAAAACTAAAATCCAGTTTTAAAATTCTACACTCCTTAAAGAAGCACGAGATTGGGTTTTGCACCACAGATTGTCCAATATCGGGATACATCAATTACGAAACCAAGACAGCAGGCTTTTAAAATTTGAATCCAATTTTCAAGGTAATTTTATCGTATGGTAAGTTCATAGCTTACAATTACGTGTTTGAAAAACATATTTTGCTTGAATTGTGTCATAGGAGCAAAAAAGTGTTGCTGTATAATATGTATATATATTGACTTAGGTATTATAACTATTCTTAAACTCTCATTAAATTTCACTTACGAAAATCATTCAAAATATTTTAGTCTATATATTTGATATTAAATTTTCTCTTTAAACCATTTAAAAAAGCAAAATTCTAAAGAATCTGAAAATCTTTTCTAATTATATTATTCGAATCATTCTTGTACCCTCTATACGTGATTTTAGTTTAGAAGGCCAAAGTGGCTTTTTTTTTATATAATTCTTTTTTAGTCTGAATAAAAACTTAGAAAAATACAGTTAATATCTTAAATATGATGCACATGAACGAAATATTATGTATATGATTATTTTTGTACCGGGTACGAAGTTGTCAACATAAGAAGCTTTCATATCTGACCAATCTTTTTAAACCAATTATAAAAAACTGGAAATTACGGTTTTTTAATTAAATTTTTTATTTACTCAAAAAGTTTGTAGTTATACATGGAATAGTTTATCAGGTAAAAAATCGTGATAACACAAAAGTTTTTGTCATAATTGTTCATGACCATTTTGCGTATTTGTAGTTGAACTGCATTGATACAATTCATTGATACCATTGAATTACCTCCTTCGAAGCGTGGCCGCGAATTTAAACCTCAGAATAAACCTTAGAGTTTAAGAATGATCAGGAGATGAAACAAAATTCCGTGATTAAGCCAAATCATTATTCCAACCATATATGTACGAAAATCGAGAGCTGTAACGGAAAAAGTACTAAACAAAGAAACTTTTCCAACCATAGTTTGTACGAAAATCGGGTTCTGTAACTGAAAAATCTTTATAATTTTTACAACCTTGTCTAAAAGTGAATAGTACTGTTCACTTAGTAGAGTGCTGTTCACTTGCTTTTCATTATCTATACTTTACCACCTGAAATATTCCAATTTTGCGTTAATTTTGGAACTCATTTTACTTTCAATGGTTATTTATTAATTCATTCTTATCTTGAACTTAATAAAGAACCACTCAATCGACTCAGTTGGTATAGATGTTGAAAAAGTACTAAGGGAATAAACGTTTCCTCAACTTGTATGAAAAACAATTCTACGAACAACTGTTTTAATGTATTGCACTAATAATATTTTCAATTAAAATCTCATGAACTATGAAATAATATAGAAACTAATAACTATCATGGGTATATATGAGTGTGTTATTTGTGTATAGATCTGTTAATCACCTGCAAGAGGCGGCTCTATTCTCTCATCAACAGGCGGACAAGGCTATTAAAAAAACTCCTGGCTGACCAGTTGTATTGTTTTTGTTTAGATGTGTGTGTGTATACCTAGATAGAGCAGCCGATATCATCATCAGCAACAACAACAACTGAAAACAAGATCCACTAGCGGCATAAAGAGACCCAAACATTAGATATTTTTAAACAGTAATATATGTATAGTAACAAAATGATTTTGTACCAAGCTTCAATTAAAATGACTTTAATAATTTTATATCAGAAAATTATCATTTTTTGGATCAGAATCACATCCAAATTTTATCAAATTTTGATAAACGAAGTATGTAATCCTACTAAATTTTGGGTCATAATTTTCAAATTTGTGCTTAAAATTAGCCTAGCTCTAATAGGTTTCAAGAATGTGGAGTTCTGGTCCTAGAATCGAGCACATTAGTGATAGCTAGCGAAAAACTGACATCGCAGATGAAAAGAATGACCCAAAATTAGTGAGTTTCAAAAAAACATCAAATAAAATGGGATCAAATTTGCCTGTGTTATCAAAAAATCAAATTTTTAACTTTATGACGTCATCAAAATCCAAAAAATTTAATTTTGCTCTATCACATCCAAATTTTATCCAATTTTGATAAACCAAGTATGTAATCCTACTAAATTTGGGTCATATTTTTCAAATTTGTTATTAAAATTAACCTAACTCTAACAGATTTCAAGAATGTGGAGACCTGGTACCGGAATTAAGCACATAAGTGATAGCTAGCGAAAAACTGACCCAAAATAGACGAATGAATAGAATAGAATAGAATAGAATAGAAAGAATGACCCAAAATTACTGGGTTTCAAAAAAAATTTCTATAAAATCGGATCAAATTTGCCTGTGTTATCAAAAAAAATCAAAATTTTTAAGTTTATGACGTCATCAAAATCCAAAAAATTTAATTTTGCTCTATCACATCCAAATTTTATCAAATTTTGATAAACCAAGTATATAATCCTACTAAATTTGGGTCATTCTTTTCAAATTTGTGGTCAAAATTATTATAGCTTTAATAGGTATCAAGAAGATGGAGTCCTGTCACGGAATTGATTGTAAGTTCAATTTGATTCTCACCAGGAGTTGATCAAATCGTATAGAACGTTTGATGTTTCTTTGACTTTCTATTTTAATTCTTTGCTTGTTAGTTATACCTTTTGTATTTCCGTTTTTGGACCAAATATGAATTATTTGACGTAGACTATAAAATATCAAATAATAATACCTGTACAAAATTTAAGAAAAGTTAATAACACAATATACATATCTATATATGTGTATAGAATGAAAAAAATCCCATTAATATATATTTATAACATTTATCCTTGTCTAATACGTCTTTAAACAATATAATCTAAAAAACTAAAATGTGTTTCTCTTTTTTTTGAAACCACCATTTCAAATTTTTGATAGTTGAGTTCTATTCTAATAATAATACACAAAGGTGCATTCTTTTTTAATGATGTTATTTCCTAAGGAATTTATGGAACAAAAAAATGAAGTAGTAGAGATCAGATATACTATAGTTCCGTATAAATATATGTGTGTATCTGGTTTATAAGAGTATGATGACATATTATATATTGTGATATTGAATTCGTTTAAAACTGAATGGATCTACATTACTTAATTTGCTGATTCAAACGTGGTTTTCTTTCACCTGATTTAAGAAGACAAAGAAATGTGTTGAAGATAAGTTGGTACATAAAAATTTCGTTAAAAAAGACTCAAAAGTAAAGAATATTTTTTCGGATAGATAACTTCGACTAGATAGCTCGAATAAATGCATTGACTGCATAGGTACATATTCGAATTGGCGATGAAATATCAAAATATTTTCGAAAAATGGAAAACTTTTTCTAAATGCTTTGGACAATTTTCTAAAATTAAGGTGGCGATGCTTTTATTAGAACTATGCAATCAATTTTTATAAAATAAAAGTGCTCTGTAAAATTTTTATTAGAACGTTATTCTTTTGTTTGACACATGTCAAGTTCTTTTGTTTTTCCACGAAAAAATGTTGTGAAAAAAAATGTTCCAGACAATAACGTTGAGTTTTTTCCCGTGCGTCATGACTTATGACCGCATTAAATTTCGTATTACTTTCTGCCTTTCCATTATTAACTTACCAGTATAGGAAATTAGATATTGTAATGGGTCCGATTTTCGAAATAGAAATTTTCAACATATCTTTACAAAACATGGTTAGGACAAGTCATTAACAATAATTTGGACAATAAATATGTGTGTGTGTGTGTGTGTGTGTGTGTGTGTGTGTGTGTGTGTACATTGGAAGAGTCAGTTGAGTTTCTTATTGCTCCTTATTATACTGGGAAGTTAATCGTGTGGACCTCAAGAGTCGCATCAGACTTTTTTAATATTTCTTGTTTTTAGCGACGGTTGACATGAATAACTAAAGCAGTACAGCCCAATTTTTAAATTCTTACATAAAATTCATCCACTTATCTGTTATGATATTCAAACGAATTTTCATTATACCTATAATTAGTCGTCCTCAGAGAATGAATATGGAAAGTAAAAAAAGCAAATATTTTATTTAAAAAAATGGTATACATATTTGGATCTAAAGATTTTTTTTTTAGCGGTTTTGAAATTACATATTCCTTTACCCTGTCTGCATATAATTTTTTTTATCATAGTGCCTCAGAACGAGGCTCCGATAGCCATACATGATATTTTATTGCTTAATTTTTATCTTTATAAAAATATGCCAATTTGGTAATCATTTAATTTTCCAAAATCAAGTCAAATTTAAACTCATTTTTTCTAGTCGCAATAACGAAACGCTTTAACGTAGGAAAGAACCGCTTGCAGGTAATATATATAAACGTGAACACTTTTTATGTGCTCTATAAACACCAGAAAATATAGCCTTTTACAGACAAACTTTTTACATTATTACCATTAGCGATTCTCTTTAACCTACAGCGCCAGAAAACCATCATTACTTAATGTCGTTTGAGTTTAATGATGGATAATTTTTTTAAATAATCCAAATTATAAAAACATTTTGCAGACAACAAAGATGCAACAATTTAGTTTTTTTTTTTTAATTATAAAAAAACTCGTCTTAACAACTACTGGATTTATTATTATATTTCAAATATAAAAATATTTTTTTAATGTCTAAATTTAACAAAAAAAAAAGAAACAACGTATATATATATATATATAAAATCAATCATTAAATGAAGCCATATTACTTCATACATCTAAATTATAATTATAATTTTCATGGGTAAACACAACGCAAGAAGAACCATCATCCATGGTCACATGTATTCAAACCACACAAATAATAACAGACCCCGAGTGTAGTTAAAAACCATGGTCGATACGTATTTCGTTGTTGTAGTTGTTAGATGTGAGACTATAGAACACATATGTTGCATGGATAAATGGGCGTTATACTCATATATACCCAATCAAACAAGTTTTTAAAACTAAAATACCCCTTGATCGTTGGTTTTTTTTTTGTTGTATGATGCCCCACTCATATATTTATAGAAATTAACTTTGTTGTATTATAAATTTATTTTTAAATTGACTTCCAAAAAATCATTTTGTAGCTAATTATTTTTCGAAATTTTAGACATGACAATACGATATTTTTGAATGTAACTCGTTTTGATGATTTAATTTAAAAATTATTTTTATTACATTAAAAAGCATGAGAAACTTAAATCACTTATGGAATATCTGATGTAAACGCCACACATCTATATACGGATTCAATTTAGCAAATATATTTCGGACAAAAAAAAAACTTGGAACCAGAAATTTAATATGTGAAAATTGTTTCAAAACTTCGATTTGTTAAATATAACACAAGTAATTTTAAAAAGACACAGTTTTTCGCCGGGCATAATTTTATAAAATTGGGATTAATTAGGAAAATTAGAGACAGGCGCGATCATGAAGTTATGAAATGAAAAATGTTTTTAAACTTTCGCCATATGTCCATGTCTCCATATGTATCTCGAAACAAAAACGTCTCTGACTACAGATTTATTTGAAATTTTTGTATTGTTTTAATAAAATAAAGCTAAAATTAAATTTGAAACGTTATTTAGTGACCTGTTTCATTTCATTTAACCTTGTATGTTGAAAATAAACACTCTTAGACCGTATGGTCATATAAACTTCTAATTCTTTCTTTTCTAGGAATCTGTACTCGAGGTTTGTAAAAGTATTTTTGAATCAGGCTTTATAAGGTTCATTATAAAATGATCCTAAAAACTCAAGGAAATTTTAACATTCCTTCCTTTATTATGGTTAACATATTTGTGCAATTTAAACGATCAAATTTTGATCAGTTTTTCCTAAGCCCGTAAGCAATCTTTGACAAATGATTATCAAATTTTCCTATAAAAACATTACCTACTTCTATATTACAACGCATATATTGCTTTAAAAAATCTTTTAGATTGAAAGGGCAATAAGAACAATATATAGGTAAGTTTTTTCTAATTGAGGGGATCTCAATTGGGAAATCTGCTTTAAAAGTGTTTTGTTAAATGCTAGAAAACAAAAAAATATTTTCTTGAAACAAAATATGGATGAAGACTAAATTATTTTTTGACTTAAGAATTTTGACTTTACGTACAGGAAAGTGAAATCGGAAATTTTAAAATCTCAAAAATACGTTTAAATCTCCTAATTAGATTGCATTTTATTGCAGATTTTTACAATTTTTTTTTTACATATTATATCAGTACAAAATAAAACAATCACATATAAATTTATTTTAATTTAGACTCGAAACAATAAATATTATAACTTGGTTTTTTTAATCAATTTTAGTTTATATTTAAAGTTTTGATATGGTTTTCCTTTAAATGTTTGATGCAAAATCTCGCGAAATCAGTCTATTCTATTATAAAACAACCATTTATCGAGTTCTTCTATAAAATTTTTTAAATAAACTTACAAAACCATAATTGTGTTATAAATATATAATACATTTATTTTATAAATTATTTTTGTAAAATAATGATAAAATAACAACTATAATATATTAATATAATATAATAGTTGATAGGTATAGGTATATTTATTTATAAATTATATTTTAACATGTAAGTATAAAAAGAATTAAAAAATAAATATTGCTGTTTCATCGCTTCATCAACTTAATATCGCCTCTACAGTCTTAGTCGATCTTAGTCTTTTATAAAGTTCAAGTAATTGTAACTAAATTACATATGTTGAGACTACAGACCTTCATCTAGGTATTTTATAATACCGTACTGGAAAGTATTACAAAGCAATACACAAATTTTCAGGGAAGTAAATTAAGCAATCATGTAAATATCTGATTGGTTTTCCAGTATTTCAGAAACAATTGGTAAAAAAACGATGATCATACATGAAAAATATTTTTCATTTATATCAGTCTATTTGATTATTTTCGAAAGGGATAACTTTCGTTTTTTATCGACTTCAGCACGATGATAGTTCTCAATTCCAAAAAAGAACTATATAAAATAACGATCAGTATTGAAAAGTCGATGGTTCAATAGAGTATGATTCTTTCATTACTTTGTTTCTCGTTGCTCTGAAATTATTGATAAAATAAAATTCTAAGTGCTGCAAAGATCCCATTCCCAGGTCCCACTTGCGCTCTTGCATATTGTTCCCTGTTACGTGGCAGGTAGAAAGTTACACAAAAATGGTTTGTCCCTTGAAAAATATTTATTCGAATTCTATCTAAACTTTTATATTCTAATTTCATTCGAGCCTCAAAAATTTGAAGGTATTAAAACATCAAAATAGCCAGTAAAAGGAATTGCTTATCTTGTTATAAAAGATAATTTTGCAATTAAAATTTGACGAGTCGAAATCTTCGGTTGACTCCACGCCAAATTTTATGGTGCCTCAAATGTCCACCCTTAAACAGGTCTCATATTTAATGAGCCCACATGGGCTTATATGCCTCATTAATCTGTCTTTTAATATAAGATATCTTTGTTTTCTGTTCTTTTCGTGTAGAAGATATTTTAAAAACGATTCGAAACTTTCCAGTCATGTATAAAACATGATTTAGTTTCTGACTGTCTATAAAATATTATTAGCTATAGTTGTTATAATTTTATTTCATGATAAAACAATTTATTTGTGATTAAAATTACATTTCATATCAAAAACATAAAGAAATAAAAAACTGAAATTCTAATGCATTGTTATTATATAATTTTGTAATTAAAATTATTTTTTATAAATAATAATTAAGTAATTAATTGAAGCAGTGTAGAGCAGCATACAGACTGAATTTTAAGAAAAACATTTTATGTTTTCTGATTGATTGATAGTTACGTATATAAGTAAGGTGTAAAACGTAAATTACAGGGTTGCCAAAAGAGAAAAGGTTTATATATTAAACTTATAACAAAAATAATTTTCCACTGATGCTGGTACATAAAATTATAAGTTCTAGTTGACATATATTAGGAAAATTAAGATAGAATGACGATAAAAGACTAAAACAGGGTTTCTGAAAGTGGGGGGCTGTGAAGGTCGTTTCTAGAAGAATATAGTTATGTCTGGCATCTAAGGTGGCTTTGCGAATAACAAAAAAAGTTCTCTATGGACAGTCATTGTAGATGGTTGATATAGCAATGCAGTGAGAATAGTTGTTATTGAATGAATTCTTGATGAGAAATAAATTCACATGAAATTCAGAGACGCATAAAATAGAAATAATTTTAAAAAAAAGTGTGTCTCGTATTTATATATTAAAGAAAATACTCCTTGCGTTATGCCTAGTTGACCTGGGTCGAAACGACGATTAACAAATTTGACGAAGATAATTACGATTAGCTAATTAATACTGAGGTCATTGTAATCGGAAAATCGAAATATGTTTTACAATACAAAAGCTGATCTAATCATTTGGACGAATTTGAAGTTTTATAGATAATTTATAGTAAAAGTTATTTATTATCTAGTCACTAAAACTAGCCGAGAACATGAAAGTCGTAGTATTTTTCAGTAAAAAAATTATAGTTATACTCGGTAGGAAAGCGACAAATTTTTCGTTTTGAAAATATTAACTAAAGTTAAAATTAATCAGAAATCATACTATGATGAAACGATGCAATATCCTTAAGATATAAAATCGGGAGTTAATCTATAACGTTTAATGAAGTCAGTCAGTCATTCGACTGATCAATATCAATATGCATTAAACATGATTATATTGATACATCGTTGAAGGATTTAATTATAGTGGGAATTTAAATGGACGCGACTAACTACTTTACGTGTTTATATATAAATATAACTTTATTCAATGATTATATTATAAAAAAAACACTATACACTTATTACACATAATTTTATAATACCTTTATAAAGTTAATAGCACGATTTAATCACTTCTTCTTATGAATAAATTTTAAATCATAATTATTATTTTAAAACAGAAAGAAAAAGAAAAATCGTGTGAGCGTTTCATTATCATTTTATATACTAAAATAATAAAAAGGCAATTTGGAAATTTAAACATAAAAATCATAAAAAAAGTTTTAAAAAAACTAACTATAATAAAAAAGAAAATATACTGACATGCTTTGAATAAAGAAAATAATAGTTTAAAATGATATAAGACAAGTCTAGGTTAAAATATCCATACCTAGTTTTAAGTATTTTCCTAGATTTTTTCATTTTGGATCGCCACTCTATCCTTATAATCTGTATCTGGCTTCGAAACCTTGTGCTCCATGCTTAACTTTGACATAGTGACTATTCGGTATTTGTTTGTGGGAACTATAACACTATTTCAAATAGGTAAACTTGCCTCTAGCAAATAGCGAATAGTCACTACAAAATAGTGATTTTTTATAACTTTCACGATATCGTTTTTAGAGGGTGGGTATCGTATATTTGAAGCTTTGAATTCGTATACAGAATTTCATCACACCTAGTATTTTTAAATTTTTAGAATTGTCTTTCAGTCTATTTACTTTCAGATAGCATTAGTAAGACGATTTTCTTAATAAAAGAAGATTTCTTTTTATACAAATAGACTTTGAAGTTTTATTTTGTTTGACAGGATAGTAGTTTATGCATTTTTAAAGGTGAAATATAGTAATGACTACATACATAATATTTACATACATTAGAAGTGAATTAGAAGATTATTCAATTTTACATCTTTATGTTAAATTATTTTTATTTTAAAAATATGTTTTTTTTTTATTCATGAATTGGTTATATATTTTAATGACTTTATAATTTAGGTAAGTTCATATTTAGGGAATAATTAACAGGGGCGTATTGTAATAAACTGTCCACGAAATGCACAAAGATTAGAAAATGTTTATATTCAAAAAAGTAGAAATAGTAAGTATTTAATCTGTTCAAATTCAAATATTTCGATAATTTCCAGTTTTCCAATCCAGTTTTTATTGTTTTAATTGAATGCATATAATAATATGCGATGAATAATTTAATATTTTTAATTGATTATCCTGAATTCCTTATCCATATCTAAATTATATACATTTATTTGCGCTCCCACCATATTTATCCTGAATTTTTGATAAATAAATAATTGTCTAAAAAACTAATAATGTTAATAAATAAACACAAAATATCGATGTTATTATTGAAAAACTAAAAATTTAAACAGTAAATTTTTGTCCCCCTTAAATATCTAGTCCTGGATTACAAATTTCAATACTATCGTATATAAATACGTCTCTGGTCTATATATTTTTCTTCATATTCATGATAGTAATTTAAGATATTAAAAATGTAACAAAACCTAACAATTAAATTAAATGTATAATGGTTTTTAGCTATATGAGTAGATCTTAGGTCTACAATCTAGTACATATCAGAATACACTTGTGTATACTCCTCACAGATCTAATATAATAATGGTATTATTATAATATAATATCAACCTATATACAGGGTAAGACATTTTTTTAGTTCGTTTTTACAATATACACGTTGAGGCAGATTTTGGTACAATTTAAGTGATAGGAACTAATGAGTCGATATACATTTCGATGATTGACAGAAATAAGAAAATATTCTAAATTTTCATCATAAAAACTTCATTTATCAAAATATTAAAAACGTTACCGTGAAACCTTATTATTGTTGGTCTATTACTTACCGTGAATCAAGTTTAAATGGTATGCTAATCATTCAGAGACAATTAAGGCTTTAAAAGACTCAAATAAAGTAATTAAGATAAAGTAAGCTCAAGCTTTTAAAAAGCCTCAGAACCTTGACCTTGACTTGAAATCTCAGGACAGATTGTTTTCTTTTCAAAATAGGTATCACTGGAAAACACTTATTATTTTTTTATTTTTAAATCAATGAATGGTACTTCATTTTCTAGAGTAAGTCACGGCCAATTTTAACAATCCAATTTTTCCAACATTTTTATGAGCCTGTGTTAGATTTGATCTTTACTTATTCTATTTTTAGTTTTGTAGAAGAAGTGAACAACTTAAACGTTTCATATTGTATATGGAATGTTTCTGACTAACATTTGACGTTTGAGACAGGCGAAACTATTTACAGCATTTTAATTTGAGGATTTAAAATAAAATTGCAAACATTGGAAAATGAAATTGGATCACCCTTTAATATGATATGATGTATCTAAATATTAGATTCATATTTAATATAATATAGTAAGTATATATAGTTTTATATATTGTATTATATACCTACATTAAACAAGTCATGAAAGTTTTTTGAACTAAACTCAAATTATATAATTAACCTCCCACAGTCCACAGGTACAGCTGTACAGGTCTATTATCATATCACAATAATATCAAATATTATATTATAATGCTCTATTTACATGTGCTTCTAAGCGCATTAACGCATCTAAGAAGGCAACAAACACCACTAAATGTCAACTGGATTAGGGAAATTATTGGATATAGTATCAAAAACTTGAAATCATTCCTTGATAGAACGATTAACCAAATTCAATATACATGCAGTAAAATCACCGGAAAAAAGACTTTGTTTGTTGCCCAAAATGTGGTTGTCTTATGTGGTTGTGAAAGATCTATAAATGAAAATATCAAACACATTAGTGGAAAAAACAAACTTTTGCTAAAGATTGTTAGGCAATCATAATTTTACAATTATAATATTAAAATATATTTTTAAGATTATATGGTTATTTTTACACGTTATTATTAATTCTAATTATCATGTATTGGTGCTAATGCAGTTTATAAACACAGTAGTTTTGCCATATTCAAAACACTCTCGATTGTCTCAAATATCCAGTCCAATCTCCGGGTGGAAAACTTTTCGCCCGCCCAGAATTTCCACGTCGCTCTCTACCAATCACTTGAAAATGATTAAGTTTACGTTTTAGTTTAGCTAGTTACAATAGCATGTATTAGGTTTTTTTAAACTATTATTTATATTTTTAGTTTTTAAAACTATTATTTATTTATTAATAATTCAATATAAATATGGTGGAAGCGCAAATAAATGTATATATTTTCAGATATGGAAATTGTTAATCCTAAACATCATGTTCTGGATAATAAAATAAACTTATTAAATTATTGTATTGTCATCGGTTCTTGAAAAGTATTCCAAATTTCGAGTTAATTCAACGTTTTGAAGGAGGACAAAATCATGTTCAAAGATTCCGGTACATACTCATAAACTAATATACTATCATACGGATGAAGCTAATAAAAGCGTGTTAAAAACACATGTCTTACGTTTACAAATGAGTGTAAACCAAGCTTTAGTGTTACTATAAAAAAAAAAACCCTCCAAAAATGAACCTTAATCTATTTATACATTATATTATTTGAATGAATAATACCTACAAAATATGATGTAGATATGATGGCTAGGCTGTTATATATTTGATTTTTTTGGTAAGAAAATGAAGATTAATGCTATACTCATCTAAAAAATAATCATATTAAAAATAATATTATACATATATTATTTACATTTAACACGAAAACTTTAATATACTAATTACTTTACGAAAATATACAAAATAAAAAATTATAATTTTTGTTTCCACACTTATTATTATTACATTTTTATATGGGAACATTATTGTTAGTATAATTATAATAAATATATTTTTTATAACATATGTTTCAAAAGTCACTGAATTTATATGAACGCTTTTTTTGTATTGATTTTTTTTTACTAAATTTTTTCTTCAGAAATTTAATCTGTATTTGTAATCAGAGTAAAATTTGAGTCTTAAAGCTATTATTTTGAAATTATTTGCAGTAAATTCAAAACTTTTGAATTGTCGAGCGCCATAGAGTTCAGATTAAAATCTATCTAGTAATAAGCTATTTAACACTATGATTATAATTATTAACGTCTGCATAGAGTATTCCCTCAATTAATTTAATTTTTGATAAATTATGGATTAATAATTATCTATAAAATCTCAAAAAAAATTTACGTCTTTTAGCTATTGTTGTCATGTGATCGTAAAATTGATGATTTATTTAAATGAAATATTTTATCACTTTTATCGAGTTTTCCACTTTTCGATTTTAGCTTATGGGGTTTATCGAAACCATCTAATAATCTTCAGTCTGAAAGAATTTCAACCAATGTATTACCAAATTATTTAAAAAATCACAAATATCTATGGAGTTCAAGAACAAGAATTTTAAAAAAGCGCTGTTTAAAAAATTGTTAATGTTCTCTTCATTTTTGTTGGAATTGAATCATTGATCTCCGTCACTCCAGCACATCACTTAGAGTAAATCAAGTCACAGGTTTATGTTCATATCAAAATTTCTAGTCTCATAATTGTATTAGTTTTATACATATTTATATTTATACAGAGCAATAAAAGAATAATAAGCCACGAGAAAAAAAAAGTTATTATAAAGTGGTTTCATGACTTCAAAAACAATCTTTTTATTATATGTAGTGTATACTAATAAATGATTTGAACTTATAGCTTTTTCAACACTTTTGTACAAATACAACTATTAAAACTTTTGTAATATTATTTCATTTATACCACCTGAAATGTATAATTTTTTTGTTTTTAACTTCTTCAAACGTACAAAAATTGTTTGCTTCATGAAATAAATGTTTATTTTATTAATTATATATCATTCTTTCCAGAAAATCCAGTAGAAAAAAACCCAATTTACAATAAAAGAAGGTTCAATAGGATCGTCGATTAGTCCAAAGTGAGTAATAAATATTATTATTCGAGTTACTCTGCCGGAATTGTCTTTCAAACATAAAATGAGTTTTTCTCAAAATTACATTTTTCGATATGGTTGACATGATATCTCAAGTTTTAATCGACTTATTTCCTTGAAATTTGATGGGAATCTTCTTTATAAATCTAGCTATCGTCTATATCTTACATTTAAAAAAATTTGGCCCAGCCGTAAGCTACATCTTTACTAATTAAGAATTTTTCAAAATTTTTTGTTTCAGATAATAACAAGGGCAAGAATCATATCACTCATATCATTTTTTTTCCGGCCCATATTTGGAAGAATTTTGGATTCTTGTTATACAATTTTTTAGTATTTTTAAAATGTCAATAAAGATGAAAAAATGTTTACAGAAATGTTTTTCATTTTTTTTGTATCTTAGTTTAAAAAATAACTATTTAGGCTTCTAGATCTGAATCCCGTCTTAAAATAACAGGCCTTTTTTTTTTAATTTACCAAATTTGAAGGCATTAAAATTTCAAAATCTCAATTTTTTTTTTACACATAACTACACGACTTTCCAACAGGACTATAATTTTGTAACTAAACAAAACAAAAGAAGGGAAATTTGGAAACTTTAACATATTTTAAAACAAGTTTAAATGTTTAAAAGATGTATAATAGTCATTGAACAAACTTTCACTTCACACTTCATATTGACAATGACAGACATGTCACGATCATGTAACTTTGACAAGTTTGTTTAAAATACAATAAATAATCTTGTCAACGTAAAACATTGTTCAGTTATTATTTAAATATTCCCCAAGTAAAAATAATAATATTTAGAAAAAAATCCTTAAATAGATACTAAATTTGCTAGAAAAAATATTTAGAAGTTTTTTTTTTTTATAAAACAAAATATTCAGAAAATTTGATATAAAAAGTAAGACCTAAATATTAAAAATGATTTTGGATATTAGTAAAAAACCTTTATATCTTATCTTAAAATGAGTACTTTTTACATAAATTTTGTAGAATAAAATAATACTTTACTATATTTCAAAAGTAAGTGAGACTTTACTTTCTATCACTTAAAGTCTAATCGCTAAAAATATAGGAAAAAATTGTATATACCTATATAGATTTTAAATTTTAGGTTGATATTTCTCTTTTACCAATATTTATTAAAATATATCAAATTTCTGTTTTGAAGAAAATATAATAAAATTTTTCTATAAAATTTAAAATATATTTGAATATCAAGTAGTCGGTTTAAGACTTGCCTCATGCGGTCAATATTTTTGACACTATAAATGGTAAAGCTAAGATTTAAGCAGAGGCGGTATTTGACTAAAAAATAGCGGAATAAATTGGCTCAATATATTGACAGATGTTCAGTAAAAGGTAGTCTCACACGATCAATATTATAGAATTCGATCTAATAATACTGTTTTCGTTACATATTCGAGTTAATAATATTGTTCAAAGAAATTCTGCTCATCTTTATTTTCCATCCAATCCAATTGTTTCTAACTATAATTTCAATATACTCTAATCAATAGATATATTGTACAAAAACTATAATAAGTCAATAATATTGACCTGTGAGGACAACCTCAGGATAGCAAAATTAACATACTTTCCATTTTTTTAAACTAAAAGCAACTGCCAATCTTTAAAAATTTAATTATATTTTATTTTTAACATTAATTCGAAATCCCTTATGTAAACAAGAATACGTTTTCAGAATTATATAATATGATAAATTCTTAATTATATTTACAAAATTAATTTAATTAAATAGAAAATTTATTAATGAATTAGAAATCGATAACATGTTAAAAACATAATTACAATAAATACAAATATATAATTATTAATAATAAATGTTAAATTTATTGAATTTCTTCTTAAAATAAAATTGAATGTTTATAACAATAATAATATAATTTCAATGTAATTAATGAAAAGTAATATTTGTAATACTGCGTAAACTTAGGTGTAGGTAAAAATAATATTTATTTATATTTAATAAAAATATATGTATTATACTGAATTAATAATGGTTCAAGTATCCGTCGGAGTATAAAGTCAATACACTGTGTTTACACCTATATTTAATTCTGTATGAAACATTCATTTGACTTGAAAAATAACAAAAAATATACTTTGAGGAGTTTTTTGGAAGGTTTTTACAAAAAACTTTTCTTTTCAATAACAATTTTATAAAATATGTCTACTAGTGACTCAAATCCTCAAACATATTTTCATGCCGTTTTCAAAAGTTATATTTGTTTAAAAAAATATATTACATATAAATATTATCAAAGATAATAGAAGAGAACTTTAGGATATTTCAAATTCAATTTTGATTTTGTGTCGATATTCTAGATCATTTTTTGTATTGATTCTAGGAAATTGGGGCAAAATCGAAATTTAATTCAAAATATTACATAAAGGGTCTTCAAATTATCACGACCGACTTGTCGCCAATAATAATAATAGAATTACATTTATAACAAATAATTTTCTGAATCAAAAAGTTCTAGTTCGGTTTAATTTGATTTTGGTAATTAAAATTTTGTATTTATTGATTAGAAATTTAACATTCTCGTTTTGAACTTAATACCTAACATTTAATTAAAAAATCATAAATAAAATATTATAACTATTAAAGCCATTTTTTAATTATATATAAATTTATCTTAATTATAATAATTAATTTTTTTTTGTACAAAAATAAAAATAATTTGTAATTACATATGTTTCTATATGCTTACTTTCTTTCATTTTTAATTTGCAATGAACAAAAAAAATTAATTATAATTTATATTTTGACATCTTAATTACTCATGTATATATGCTTACAATTTTATGTCAACTTAAATACTTTTAATTACATTAATTTGTTAATTAAATTCTTTTTTTAATTTATTTTTTGATTCTTGTTTCAGTAATATTTATAATTGCAGGATTGGATAATTAAAAGGTAATTAGATAAAGCTAAATAACATGAAATTTTAGATTCAGCTGCACAACATAAGAAAATTTATAATTGTAATCGGCATGTTTTTACCGCGTTCTCATAACTAAAAAAAAACAATGTAAATACTTACTTTTATGAAATTACCAGAATTTAAAAAATTTCCAAAATAAAATATCAAATGTGTAGTTTTTCCGTTAATAATCGATTGGCAAAATAAATTTAATATACACGAAATATATTGTTATAAATAGATATTTTCAATCCACTTACCTGCGCTTCTGCCGTTTATTAAGACTGAATAGATTGGTAAAAAGATTGAAATTGAACTTTTTAAATTAATATTTGATTTTTTTCAATCTGTCCATTGAATTGAACCACTCGTCAGTATCTTACAAATACTGCCTTACAGACATGAATATTTAGGAAACGGCAACTGCAGTCAAGACAAACTAAGGACATAAGAGACTGGTTGCCCATTTGCTTTTGTTTACAAGTAAAATAGAAATATGTAAGAATTTTTAAAGCCATAAGTAAAAAATTAACTAAGGAGCTTGGCATAAATCCAAGTTTGTGTTTTTTCTCAATTCTCTTTAACTGATAAGATAGGTTAATTTTTCATAAATCAACCTGGTATAAATCAATGGAGTGTACCTTCTTTTTATACCAATAACGTAGATAAAAATAAATAAATGGTGGTTCAACCTACCATCTTCTATTCCATCATATTTACCCACACAGACCCACACACGCATGCACCATGCACATACACTAACATATCACTATGTATTGTAATTTTATTTCTTCATTAAAATGCCGCATCATGATACATCTTTTAAGAGGCTGAGCTGAGCTGAGCTTACAGACAGATGGACGGACGGACAGCGAACAAGCCTTGTCTTTACCTTACATACTATTATTATTATTTATACCTTAAAGAATAAACATGTTATAAGAAAACCATCCTAAAAATACAAGGTGAGTCAGAAATAACGTAAGAAATGTGATAATAATTCAAGCTTATTTGGCCATGGTTGTTGCAAGATAAAAAAGGATGATCCAAATTGAGTTTCTACCGAATTCGTTTAAAGTAATTTCCTACGACTTTCGGGGTGTTATTTCGGCTATAACTTGGTCGAAGTTAGCTTTTAGGTGCTCCAACGTTGTAAGTTTGTTGATATACATCGTAAGAAATGCATGGTGTTTAATATATTACTGAAAAAAGGTGGCTTGGAATTTGTCGGACACTATAACCACTTGATAACATTAGTAATTATTAAACAATTCAGCAAAAGTGAGCTATGTATGTATTGAAAAACAAAAAAAACATCAAGGTGGTTGATGATCTCATCGGTGCAGTATTTTTGTCGGGAAAAATATTTTATTGTTTAATAATTATTAATATTATCAAGTGATCATTGTATCCGACAAATTCCCTGCTTTTTTTGTCAGATCGATAGCATAAATATGAAGTTATCATGCTCAAAAGTCGTTGATAGAAAGTTTGGTAGACTTGCCAAAAGGGAGGCACTCACGAAATTTCAAGAAATGTGTTAATCATCTCAAAAAGCACCTTTTATATCCCACGGTCTATATAATTAATAACGATAATTGAGGAAACTCTTTTCTATTTTTTGTCGATAGGCATACCGGATCCAATAACTCCTAGAAAACTATTTCCATTTTATGATACACTCTTCCTGACTCATGGTACATATGACGAACGATAATCACCCATCAGAGTGGAATATAGTATATGTAAGTGCCCCAGCCGCAGCCCTATGTAAAATGCACATACATGATTATTATTAAAAAGCATCACAAACAAACAGACACATAATATAAAATATGACAACACAACATACAAACTTGATTTGTTATTCATGATATGGAAAATGTTAAAATTATCTTAAAAACGTCCACATTTATATTGTTTGTGTGTGTGTGTGTCGATCGGTCCATGTGTTGTCCATAATATGAATATAATACAACTTTTTATAGAGTTTACAACAAAATAATAAGATGACGAATGTTTCCTACAGGGTGGATGAGAGAAATGTTCGATTTTGAAAACGCTGCAAAAAGAAATACCAAATTCTTTTGACCACGACTTGCGTCTGTTAAGGTTACTATGTAAACT
Source organism: Chrysoperla carnea (assembly GCF_905475395.1). Classification (NCBI taxonomy): domain Eukaryota; kingdom Metazoa; phylum Arthropoda; class Insecta; order Neuroptera; family Chrysopidae; genus Chrysoperla; species Chrysoperla carnea. The sequence continues at coordinate 21,934,537 of NC_058341.1, forward strand.
ACTTGTCGCAATATGACATCTGGTTATCGCTAAATTGAATTTTGATAACTGACATGTCCTTAGTGACACTGCCAAGATTAAGTCAAATCAATTGCCGTAAAAAGCATAAATATTGGCCCATGCGTTGGGTTTCTAGAGCGCCATAAAAGAACAAACAAACATTCATACATAGGCTGGCAGATTATTTTTCTAATTTGAAAATTAACGTTATTTTGGCTTTGCGGATTCGACAAATTCTTTGGTATGTTTCCAAGCATAAATTTTACCAAACATTCTCTATAAAAATCTCGTTTTTTTCTTTTAACGAAGGGAACTATAAGCTTTTGAATATATTTTAAAATAAAAAAAGGTATAAAAAACACGCTTTTGTAACAAGTTCAACTAAAAAGAAGGAAATGTGATAAAATGATTAAGCAAAATATCATTTTATTATAAAAAGCGCGGAGTGCAAAGTTTCAAATATTGTAAATTTTATTAACAGATATTGCTAAAATTAAAGTCATTTTAACATATCTTTAAAACTCTTTTTTACGATAAAATGATTTTTTTCTTAATTACTCAATATTATTTTTTACTTTTTAGTTCAGCTAGTTACAAAAGTGTTTTTTTTTTTACAATTATTTATTTTTACTTTTTAGTACAGCTAACAGAAGCGGGGTTTTCAGTTTATTTGATTATTAATTATTAAAATTATGGAATTTTATCTGCAATTCCACCAGAATTATATGAATCATTGTTATTTTAAAATCGTTAAACCTCGTAAATTATGGTATTTTCAACAATCCTTGATAATTTTGGAACATTTTAAAACAATCCTACGTTTTCAAGTGGGTGAAAATCACGTTCAAAAATTACGTTACATACTAAGCTAATAAGTGTATCTTAAAAAAAATAATAGCTAACTATGACTCCCGATACTTCTAAACTACCTTAAGAAAAAGCTTTTACAAAAAGTCGAATAGAAATGGTTATCTACAGTTATTTTAAGCAAAAAATGACAAATGTCGTATCCATAGTCATGTATTATATAAACATTTTGTCCGTGAGCTTTGAATTTCAATATTATAGAGCAGATATCTTGAGAGCTATAAATAAATACTAAAAAAAAGATTTTGATGAATATTATTTTGAATGGTTAATACACAAGGTGTCAAAGTGTCAAGGTTAAAGGTAAAATATTCATTTGCTATTTATATCGTTTTATTATTTATTTATTTTATATATTCAAAAGTGTAAATAAAATATAATTTAGGCAATCAATCAACCAAAACAAATGGCGATGCTATTGTACTTGATTAAATTATGGTTGAGGATTAAATTCAAGTGCAGAAAGTCATTTATGTACAAGTACATGTATTTAATACCTGTTTTACTTGTTACCGTGTTACCGCATCACATAGATCACTGAATAGTTTATAGTACAAATTGTCAGCAGTACTCATTTCTTTCTTAAGGATGTTCCAGCATGGTATTTGCAGTTTCTATGTTAAAGCAATGGTACAATTTTTTTTTCGACAGAATTTAACGAAAAATTAAATTTAAGAATTTAATAATGCTTACTATTAATTCCCAAAGTTTCAGAAATTTTGACCGTTTAAAATGGGAAATAATTATGCCAACGTCCCAATTTCGATCAATTTACGTCAAAATTAATATCTCGAAAGTGAAAATTAATTTCTAAATTTTTTTCTTAGAATTGTATTGTATAAACATTTTTTTCTACTTTTTCTTCCATATATAATAATATCATAAAAAATAGGAGAGAGACCGGACATTTTACATGCTTTAAATGGGACATGACCCTCAAAATCTCGAACTTTGTCTTTAAATATCTCGCGATCTAAACGGTCAAAAATTATGAAATTTTAGAAATTCATAAATAAAGCTATTATAAACCCGAGAAAAAAAATTCGGCCAAATCTGTCGAAAAGTGATTTCATGCTGGTACTACCTTAAGCCAATCTTGTTGGAATATCTGTTAAAATCGCAAATGTACCGTGTTTTTAATATTATATGTCTTATTAGGTATACCTTGTATCAATTTTTTTTCTATCTACAATTTTTAACATGGTTGCAAGTTTATTATATTTTCTGGGTTCAAGAAAATGTGGTCATGTATGAACGACTAATAGAAATAATTATTATGTACTTTTTGATGCTAAAAAAAAGATAGGAAAATCAGGTCATGTCTACCGTAAAAATTATTTTTCATTTCACGATTTCCTTCGCGATTTACATATGTTATGCGTATTCTTCCCATATCATGGTTGTGCATTTTCATGCATTGCTATCCAAACTATAGGTATATGCAAAATTTCAGCCAAATCGATTGAGGATAGCTGCTTTAAAATTTAGTTGCCATATTTAACCTGAACAAACATACAAACAGTGCAAGTTGTTACATGATTACAAATAAATTTATAGTAGAGAATACAATTTCGTGAAAGCCTCTTGAATTACTTTTAACAATACATCAGGTGAATTAAATTGAGATAATTCTTACTTATTTCTATAAAAGTACATCATACTCAGTTAAATATTTGATGGTCTATTTAATATCCGTCGGCCATAACAGTTCGTTATAAATGTAAAAACATAGATGGTACTGCTATTGTTATTTGAAGAATTATTAAAATGATTCAACACAAATTTTGAATTCTATAGTGTTTAAAATACCATTAAAATTTTTACCGAGGGAATTATTTAGGAAATGAAATAGTTCTATAAAGATCATCTCAGTGCCGTAAGATGAATAATATATAAAAAAGGCCCCATTTTTAATAACTGCATACGCCTGTTTAAGTCGATATTAATATCATTGCTAAAAATGTTTGGGAAATATTTTAATGCTTTTAAATAGAGGACGTGACGTCAGCGTAACTTAAGATTTATTGCTGTATGCAAATTTTTATGGAGAGCACATAACTTGGGATATACATATCTTATTAACACCATAGCCAAAAAATTGGCTATCATCAAAACTTGTATGTGCTTTTGAGAAAACGTATATTTTCTTGAGCAAAAAAATATTAAAGTTTTGTTTGAATAATTTTTTCTAAGACTTTACTAGACTTGAGAAAACTACTACTTTTCTTAGAGCAGAATTTTGAAACTTACCAAATTAAACTCAGGGAAATATTATTAGAAATACGTGGAGGTTGAGAATTCCTAATGATGACATTCACCTTGTCCGATGATGTTTAAATGATGATGATTAAAATGTGATTTTTTTTGTTCTAGAATTTTTCAGAAAAATGTTCACGGCTTTTTGACTTGATAATCTGAAAGAAGAACTTTAGTATCAAACCGTATAAAACGGCTGGCCAATTAATTATATTTTCACAAACCAAGAAATATAGCTAGATAAAATTACCATAAATATTTTATGCGGTAAATGCTCACCTATGAAATATATTTTTTACAATACTTATAACAATGGAAACCCTCAAAATTCAACAAAAACAAAGCCCAATGTTTACATACCAAACTCACAAAAACATTGTTTTAAACAACAATGTGTAGTATTCAATTATATTAAATTACATTTGAGTATAGCAAAATAAAATTAGCGTAAAAATTTTGAATAAGTATTTAATTCAATAGAAATTGCTTACTTAATATAGACAAGTAGTCTGGTTCAGCAAAACCTATTTCTAAAATTCAAAAAAAAAAATATCCAAACTTAAAATATTCGGTTAAGAATATTTGAAATAACACTTTGTCTGGAACGCAAAATAACAATATAAAACAAAGATACAAAATACATAAAGTGCAATATAAACAAAAATGAAAAAAATAAATTGTGTGCAAAACAAGAAACCCGCGAGATTATGTTCGATGATCATCACCAATACCAACCACTTGGATCGTAGTAAAACAGTGAACACATGAACCCGCCGGAATCTTTATCCAATATATAATACAGTTGCAGTTTTATATAGAAACATTTATACACCAGTTTTGCTAATTTATACAGAGTGTATCGTTGCAAAAATTGCAGATCAGACGACTTTGACCATGCATCTTTCTTTCGAATTGTGATTGACTATTCGTTAGGTGCATAAGCACCCCCATCTATAAGCATAAAAGTCGGTTTTTCTGTACGAGTCAAGGGCAAGACGAGGCATCCACACGAGTATAGGGGAGTATCCTCTCCACATTCTCGTGATCACTTGCGTAGTTCAGTATCTATTTTTCACTTATAAACAACATTTTTGTTAAAAAATTTTGAGCCATAACATCGTATGAAATTAATTTTTGGATAACACCAAAAACTACGAATATATGAAAGCTCTAAATATACAAATAGATAGAGAGAAAAGTGGCCCAGTGTGACGTCATAGCTTACTACGGGAAAAAATTATTTAATTGCTTATGTATTTTCATGTTTAATAATCCATTTTTATCGCACATTATCAAGTTTTAACTAAAGATACATTGAAATCGATATCAAGACATATGCTTATTTTAAAAAAAAATAATTTTTCTCTGCTGTTACATCAATGAGCTTTTATTAAAGCCAAAAATAAAACTCATCGATATTTCCTTTTGGCCGTTGTTATAACATAATATTCGTCGGTGAAGGTAGAGGCTACACCGTGTTCTGCAAGCTATAATCTCGATAAAAGGTGGATAAGTGAAATAGTTGTAATTATAGATATATTTTGCTCATATCGTAAACACCATGTATATATTTGAACACTAAATATACAACACGGTATATTATTCACTCTCCACAACTATACAACTACTAATATATATAAAACGTCTTATAATATTCTGACCTCGAGTTTTGCACACAAATATATCGCGAAGATGATAAGACCACCCAAGTTGAATTTCATCTGCTCTTTATTTAACATATTATTATATATACACACAACACAACACAATATATATTATACATGTATAAGTATATTGTGTTTATATCATGGTATTATATTATATTATATATCTATTTTACATTTTTATATAATTAACTCAATAAATATATTTATGCAATTTGAGTTTTTATTATTATTTTAAATGATTATTTGGTTTTTTTGTGAGGATTCTGTATTTTTTTTTTTTTTGCAAAATTATAATGATTTTATATAATGCTGACTTGATTTTGATGTTAGGCCAGGTAGTTTGGAGCACTGTTCGTGTGAAAATTCTCTCTGTAATATCTTTAAATGATGTCAGATCAACGTGTCTCATCATTTAACCGTTATTGCTTTGGGTAAAGATGAAAACTTTTCCGCGGTTTCCAAACAGGGCTACACTTTTCATGAGGTCCAATTCGTTTTTCCTTTTATAGTAACCAAATTTTCAAATAGGGCACAAAATGATATATTAATAGTCACACATATTTGTTCCCATGCAACGAAATCTTCTCAGAGGTAGATTATCTATTAGTCAAAGCAGGCGCGTGTCTACAGGTTTGAGGTTTGAAAGTCACGCACGTAGAAGTTTTTAAGCAAACATTATATGTCAAACTAAATATGTCAAAAACAAAGAGGATACGTAAGATATGAATCTATCGAAGATATTTTTTCTTCATTATTTGGCCGGGAAACATTCAGAGTAACAGACTTCTGGCTGAACTTCAAAAAACGCGAGAATTGCGAAAAAATTTTTACACTGAACACTAAAGAAGTTCAAGATAGAGCCGATATGTTAGTAACTTTGAAATCTTACGATTTAGAAAAAAGCGCTTATATAACAAGGATAGCTCGAGCCGGAGAACTGACTCAATCAACCAATGCGATTTTACAGGATCTTAGAAATAAAGAACTCGAAACTCAAGAACTAAAAATTGCGTACGGTCGTAAAATTTCTTAATCCGCCTCTAAACAGCCTTTTCATTTTAGTACAAGATGCTAATAACAATTTTGTGATACAGTTGGCAATTTTGCAATACAGTCTATATATAGTAACCTCCGGTAATCCACAGCTAGTTCCAAAAAATATATATATTTCAAGTAAATTCTCATACGATAGCACCCACATGACCTAATCCATGTGTGTTTAAATAAACATCTTCAACTGTAGTTACGCTTAAATAAGTATACCTGGTAGACATTGGGCCTTCTATAATTATGGATTGATTGAAATCAGGTGTTGATTTTAGCATTTTAGATTTGTATACCGCGTATAAAATCATTCATCTGGGTAAAACAACCATCCATGGAGAATATATCTTTAATTAATTCAAATTTTCTTGACATTTTCTATCCAATTATGTAGATTTATTTGAGTTATAAACATAAATTTTTACTTGCCCATTCATGTTAAGATAATTTATTTAATATTTTGTGGCAATTTAACAGCAATAATTTATAGAAATTTACTAGAAAAAAAATTGCAAAATATCGAGAAATTTTTATTATCTCCAATTTCGATAAAACTCAGTATATAAGGTTATTTTGACTCAAAAAGTACAAAAATCGGGTGCATTTGATGACAGGTCTAATATTCTTTGAGATACGGACTAAAATCCATCCAAATATTGCGATATCTCAGAAACTCTGCATCTAATCATTAAATTAACCTGATTTTTATACTTTTTGGATCAAAATTATCCCATCTACCGAGTTTCATTAAATTCGAAAACAGAATTTTTTTTTCTTTTTTTTCGATTTTTTCACAGGGGTACCCCTTAAAAAAATTGCAAAAAATCGAGAAATTTTTATTATCTCCAATTTCGATAAAACTCAGAATATAAGGTAATTTTGACCCAAAAATTACAAAAATTGGGTGCATTTGATGATAGGTCGAATATTCTTTGATATACGGACTAAAATCGATCCAAATATTGCCATATCTCACAAACCCCGCATCCAATCATTAAATTAACCTGATTTTTATACTTTTTGGGTCAAAATTACCCCATCCACCGAGTTTCATTAAATTCCAAAACAGAATTTTTTTTTGCGTTTTTCTCGATTTTTTCACAGGGGTACCCCTTAAAAAAATTGCAAAAAATCGAGAAATTTTTATTATCTCCAATTTCGATAAAACTCAGTAAATAAGGTAATTTTGACCCAAAAAGTACAAAAATCGGGTGCATTTAATGACAGGTCGAATATTCTTTGAGATACGGACTAAAATCGATCCAAATATTGGATCAATCATTAAATTAACCTCCCATTTTGGCAACCTGGTTTCATAAATGGTACTAGTCAGCAAACTTATCTCATCATCCTAGTTTATAATTAGACAATCAAATTTCGTATAAAAAGTACCAGCTATAAAAGCAATAACAGCTCGGAACAACGTAAGTACTAGGACGCAATAGTCTACTCTTCCCTATATCTTTCTGATGAGAATATTTGTCCATTTTAAATTTTGTGTATACAAATTTAAATAAAGGTGATTGTACTTTGTATTTCAACTTGGTATATAAATAATTTTTAAAAACATGAATAATTAATAATAATTTATAAAAAAAAAAATATTAATAAAGAAAAACTTGTGTATTGAATTACATGACAAAATAATTTTAAAAACACATAATTTTTTATAAAAATATAATTAATAAATATCAATGTTATATTTAATCACAAAAACTGAAAAATTTTTGTTTAACGACATAACCTGCATATTTTAATCAAATAAAATAAATAAATCATTAGTATCCGAGCATTAGTGATACAACGAGAGATGATAAAAAGATGATAAGACGAGTATAAGACAACGAGAACTGAGATGAAAGTTTCGAATTCTTTTTTTCGACTAATATTTAAGTAAGCTATTGATTATGTCATATAGAAAATAATTAAGAAGATCACGCGTTTTAAAAAAACGCAAAACACAAATTAGTGGGTAGAAATTGAAGATAGGGGTGAAAAAGCATCCCTTTCCGGTTTTTCTAAATAAAGCAAAATTTCGATTAATTCTATTCAAAACTTTTTGTAGAGAATGGAATTTTACGTCAGATTAGCATGTTTTTTTTTAATAAGAAAAAATTCTTGCCAAAACAGTTGAAACAAACAGAAAAAAAATAAAATTTCGATTTTTTTCTTGCTTTTTGATTTTTGGATTGTATCTTACTTTTGGGCAAAGATAGGTATATCCATTGTCACAGACAAAAGAAAGAAGATTAAGTTTCCTTTTAACTAATATGCTGAAAAATTTGTTTGGTAAAAAATTGACCGAGATATAGCCATTTCAACCTGGCTTTTTTTTCGCATTTCATGTGACGTTCGCTTTTGTTGTAAAAATTATTGCTTTACTCAATTTTCCTTATATTATTTATAAATATATGACAATTGCAAAGTCTATTATTTATAAATATATGACAATAGGGTATTATTGTTAGTCAAAAATAAATCATGAAATTTGAAAAAAGTTAAAATTTATGTAAAAACATACTTAAATATTCCGATTTCGAATCATAAAATCCATTTTTCTTTTAAAATATTAAAATTAAAAATCCTAATTTTTAAACTGTGTATCACGGTAGGAGTTATAGACCATCAGTTAGTTCAGTGTAGACAGCTGGGTATAATATATACATAGATAATAAGTATTTATATTTATTATAATCAAATGTCTATGAATATATCTGTCAAACTTATTTGTGTTATTTCGTATAGTGATACCTATATTACGGCATCAAATTGGATGCCCGAGTTTTTGACAGTTTAAAAAAGGTTTAAAATTTAATTTAAGTTTTTGGCAAGAAAGCGTGTGTATTTTTCCGAAATAAATTTTTGGTGGCTTTTTATTAGCAAAATCAACATTTTGAAGTACTTTTTCAAAAATAGTGGAATACCCTATTGCAATTGAACCAGTTGAGAAGTAAAGTATAGGTAAAAATGATTCATTTTTTCACTACAACCTTTTATACTCTTATCGTGCATATATTCCAAGACTTATTTTCAATGTTGTAGCGAGACAAGAACCTTAAAGCAACTACCAATTAATATAAAGTAGCAAATTAAATCTTCAATATAATTTTAATTCAAAATGGCATTAAAAAATTAATTATTAAAATGAGTGCATGTTTTACAAGTCTGTTATTACACACAGACATATCAGTATACCTACTGCAGGTGTGAAAAATTATTATGTGATAAAATTCAAATTAATATGTAAATATATATTTTATATATGATTATATTATACAGTTAATAATTAATTCGATAAAAAAATTATAATATTTTTAATATTATTAAATTTGCACAAAATATCGATTAATAATAATTTTATTGATTTTTAATTCATTTCATATGTATTACTTTATTTATTATTAATTATATATCAATAGATTGTGTGTGAATGATAAAACGGTTCAATGTAAAAAGAGGAAATACTTCATTTTTCCAAATCATTCATGCGTTAAAATGTAATTGAGTATTTCAAGACTTCTGTTGGCTGAGTAATTTAGATCTATATAAATGCTGATGCTTCTGGTTTATACAAACTGATATCGGTAAAAATTACGATATCGTTGCAAACATTTTTTGTAGCGGAATAATAATAAAGACAATTGAAAAACTATTGAGAAATTTTTATACACTTTGTTACTTCTAACTATAACGCTATAGCGCTATAAGAACTATAGCGTTATAGCGAGCTTCCCTCTTAGAGTTAATCGGAAAAAAGGCACACTCAAAATTTGAAGACAGCTGGCCAAATCTATAAGCTTTTGCCTACTAAGAATATATCGGATGGATCGGAAGAGTTTCTTATCATGATATGTAGAAAACAAAACACAAAATTATTTTTTATAAAAAATAAGGATTATCATTATTTTTAGAAAATAAATTAAGCATTCATTCACGTGAAAGCAAACACCAATCAGAAAGAGCTATGTCATGCCATGCCAAACGCTATTGATGTTGCTTACATTTTAATAGAACAAAGCAGGTTACTTGACCTATTGTCATACTCAAAAAATATTGGTTACTTACAACTGTTTACAATTTTTATAAGCAAAATGATTGTTTGACAAATCGTCATGTCATTCAAAACGCCTACTCTACACTGTGTACTTTCCAGAACATGGAAACTTTGCTTATTTATCCTCCGATTTTCCTCTCCCTATCGCATCAAGAAGTAAAATATTTTTCAAATTTTCACAAGATTTAGGACCTTTCTTGAAAATATAAATTATTTTGTTCGTCGAAACTTTTGCTCGTAAGACAACTGTCCGATTTTTACCCTGCAACCCTGATTTGTCGATACTAGATTTAAAATCAAATGTTTGAATAGAATTATGTTATAAAATTTAAAATGGTCTATAATTATTTATTGAAAATCAAAAACAAAAGGAATAATGAAATAATTGTTTGATTTTATATTTTTATTATAAGTAATTTTCTTTTAAATTACACGACTTTATCAATAAAAAATATACCTATACATTTAAAAATACAAGAATACATAAAAATAAAAACCTTATCAAACTTGTCTCCAAGTTCTATTTATTCAACATTGACGCAAAAAGAGGAATGTTATTAGTTTGACAGCAACTCGTTTGTGTGTGAGTCTAGATCTATTCATTATTGTGATTATAAAGAAATAAAACAAATTTTTGAGTAAATTTTATAATTTTGCTTATTTACCATTATCTGCGAAGAGGTCCCATGATCCTTATGAGTCCAGGGTCTCCAAAAAGTTTATGACGTCCTTGCCCTTCATACTAATGTTTTGTCAGATACAATATGCAAAGAATCAATTATATGATTTTTGGAACTCTCTAATCAGCTATGTCAATTAAAAGGCAAGTAGGATAATAACTTTTGTGTTACTTTGTACAATCAGTAGAAATATTAAAAGACCGTATCAGTTATATTTTGTATTATTTATTTTTTTTATTATAGTTGATATAAAGTAATGGTAAACGTATTCATTGTAATCGTTTACATATTGAATTATTAAAAATAATTGATAAAATTATTATTTACGATACAAAAAACCTATACAAAATGTATAATTTTATAAAATTATCAAATGAAATTATTATTAAGTAAATTGTATTTTTATTGAAAAAAATATTTTTGTAATAAAAGAATTGATTTGAAAACGAAATGTTTTTTTTTTTATTTCTAAAAAATTTCTAAACATTTACTTTTAATGCTTAGTGATAATTAAAATTTTTATTGTATAATAAATTAATATACGATGGCACGCACCTTGAACCTTATTTGCCGTACCATCGAAAAGATTCGCACAAGCTAAAGTGTAGAATTTTTATCTAGAATGCTTTGAACTTATCTCGAAAGGTACCTTTGGTTTGAATCAATGCCTTTGGTTTTCAAGGTACGATGAATGGTTAAGTTGAATTAGTTTTTGTTAATGCACAGGTTCTAATTACAGAATAATTTTCCTCCGTTGTTGTTCAAATTTGCTTGCAGTATCAAATTCAAGAAATGTTTAAAAGTCGAAAAAAAAGTTATATATTTCAATTTTCGTTCTACTCTGGTGGTTTTTTATCACGTTTACTTCTAACAATTTAATTGCATACATTTTTTTTTATTTTCAGTTAATGGATTTATATTTTATTTCCTTTTCATTTTGATTAAAAACGAAAGTGCTTGTTAAATGTAAATGGAGCAACTTGGAATTAAAATTTTAAAATTTTCTAATTATAATTTATACTTAATTAGTTTGAGTTCATAATTCGTTAATTAGTCCAAAAATTATCCAGTGAATATTATTACTTTATATTATACCGTATGAATTGCTTAAAACTGTTCATATGTTTTCAAAATTACATACATTGATACTGAAACGTTGGTTGAAATTTTTAATTAAACTCAATTTATATAAAGTCAAAACTTTGAAGTTATTCGAAGTTCATCAAAATATCTCAAAAACCTTAAAAATACAAAACATGTTACCATGTCCATATAATAGAAACTACCCCATCTGGTAGACAACATGGTAGACCATAACATGTAAATGTATCCTATTAGTAGTTATCCGCTCGCGTCACTGGGAAATTTCAACTTTTAAAACAAAGATTACTGCGTTATAACCTTTGCCACTCAACCCCACTTACCTGCCCTTTTGTTAACAATTTCATGGATTTTGATTTATTGATGCGGAACTCTAATTTGCCTTTGAGAAAAAAATACAATTCACCTTACTTACTGATAATGTACCATTCTATATGGGAGAAAAATTTTTTTAAATCAGTTAAGTACACGTTAAGATATTTTTTGGATTGTTTCACTACGTCAAAATCGGTTTGAACGCCATTGTATTAAAGGAATAATAACATTAGCAATAGACGATTAGTAACATTGGCGGACGAGTCAATGCTGCTTTACTCGGTATTATTTAGGTTTAAAAAAACAAATTTTATCACAAATATAAGAACGGTAATGTACTGTATTTCGTTAACTACGATATAGGTATATCACACCAACTATCTATCAATCAAAACTGACATAGCCACTTTGTAAAATGTATATATTCGCCAATAGATGCCAGGAACGACGTTTCCAACAAATGAAACCTAGCTAGTTCGGTTTTTCGCAAAAAAACCCCCTACATAATAAATTTCATGAAAATCCTTGGAGCATATATATATAAGAATTCCTCGTTTAAATATATAAGGTAAGATTTTATGAAAATTTAAGGAAAAGCTGTTCTATTTTCCCTATATATAATAACAAAACTTACAGCCCGTATATAAAGTTCTATACTATATACAGTATATAGTGTATATACTATGTATATACCTAATATACATATTAGAATACGTGCTTTATCAGTGTTTCATGTTCGCACACTCTCTTCTAGTGAGTCAACGCAAATCACCTCATTGCTTGTATAATATGTGCTACAGCTATTATATTATATTAGGTAGATTGTTGAGTTTTAGAGTTAATTTATGTCTTTACATTTAAACTGTATATTATATTATATTATATTTTATTATATAGCAGAGAACTTTATAGTTATACAAAATCTTTTTTTTTGTCGTCCTCACAATCTATATTATATTATATTATATTATTATATAACAAACTTATTAGTCCTAGCGATATACCAAAAATTATTAATATCAACAGAAAAACGCACATGTGGCGAATACTAAAACGGGAAAATAATTATTTCTAGCTTGTTGCTATTTTTTCGCTCGATCTCCAAAGTAAATTGCAGTACACACTAAATGTAGGAAAATACTTTTTCTTGGGGGAAAAGAACGTCATTTAAGACAGTAAAAACTGTATGTCACACTTTCGTATGATGAAAAAAACTATGGAACCGGTTACATTTCAATTATGATTAATGTATTCTTAGCTCACGGTTTTCTTCTTTTTTCCTTTACCCAGGATTGGTTCAGAACTAAACAGAATACTGAACAGAGTAACAAATTTTTTCATATTTCGGGCCCTTAGCTTACAGGAACTGCAAAAAGCTTCTATTCTTACAAATTTGGTACATTTCCAAACTGCAACATGATTTCAACTGTATATTTGCCTGAACTGTTTTTATATTTGATGCAGCTATAGGTAGAACTAAATTCGATAGCCACGAGATTGCAGTTGATTTGATGAGATTCCAGTTGGATTATTCTAGTTAACACCCAACAGCAGCTGTCAATTGTGTTCTGTCAATATTATCTTTGCATATACCTAGGTGCAGTCAACTACATGCATTGTAAGTCCATCATGTTAATTTGCAGGTCAGGATATTTTTCTGCCACGATAATGAAAGAAATTCAAGTTCAAAGTGATCATAACAATACCATTTTCCAATATCCAAGATATACCGCAAGCACTATTTAGTCAATATATAGGTATTCACGTATGTTTTCCTAATGAACTAACAAGCAAGCTTACGCCAAGCCATGATATTATTATATATATTATATAAGAGTCTACGTTTATATAAAATTTACCAATGACAGGGCTTCATAATTTTAAGTAAGACTACAGTTCCTATATATATTATATTCACAATAACTACTGAAAGAATGTGAATAAATCTTGACAATAATATAGCTCATACATCACAACAACACATGAGCTATAATTTATATAAACATTTAAAAAAATAAACCAACAGTTTGTTATAACTCTTTCAATTAGCAACTTGACTTTTGATAAAAAAGAAATAAAAACAGAGCTTTATAAATTTCTATTTCAACAAATTTTCTGTTGCAGTATTGATATTCACAAAATTTGTACGTATTTCACAAACTTTCAGACGTAGCTTCCTTTTGGTTTTGCTGGAATTCCTTTACTCAAACCACTTTTATAAGATTATGACTTTTCCCTTTGTAGCTTCAATAATGTGGTGCTTGAGCATAGGTCACATTTTGACTGAACGTGTTGATGAAAATTACGTTACAGGACGTTACTATGAACGGTTTTCATTTATTAGAGGATCCCGGAAGCAAACTTAATGATGAATGAAAGCAAACAATTGACTGAGTTAATTGTTGAAATACAATGTATAGACCGCGTAATCTTTTGTTTTTTAGGTCATGTAAGTAAAAAAATTGTAGCCCCTCTTAGATAGGCACACAAATATACATGTCACACAGAAAAGTTGTTAATTTTTTTATAAGACACATTTTTCACTCTTAATTTTTTGATCTATCTCTAACGGTTTACAAGAATGGTCTTACGAAGACCCAATTGACCTATGTTGCTCGTTTACGAACTCGATCTCACAAACTTGATATCTCTTTTCGTTTTTGAGTTATCGTGACGATAGACGAGCAGGCAGACGGACAAACATTAAGTGATTTTATGAACATCTATACTAAAATTTTGTTCGTAGCATTAATATTTTTAAGCGCTACAAATTTTGGACCAAACTTAGTATTCATATATACGTGGTATAAAAAGCTCAATCTAGAAGCAGTGCTATTTAGATACATTGTATAGCCCTGAATCTAATCTAGAATAAGGTTGATAATACTAACAACCATTACGAATACTCCATTATATACCATATACTACTCCTCAAACTCAATCTTATGTACTATACCATGCATACCTTTTAGATATTGTTGTAATCATTACATTTACTTACTGATTTAATCACAAGTTAATTATTTGTGTGGTCTTGTGTATAACTTTTATTATTAAAATTTTCAAACTGATTAAGGTACAACCATATTTATGGATACGTTTAACTATCTACCTTATTTTATATACCTTATTTTATTATATAGTGTAAAATCATGTACCTTTGATCATCCTTTAATTTTCTGAAAGACATTGCTATTTATTTACCATTCTGTATCTTTGAAAATATTATTGAATTTGGATGCGCATTAGCTTGTTAGACAATTTGTACTTTCTAATTTTAAAACATGTTGCTCAAAAATATTTATGAACCCTTGCCGCTTTGCACCGGTTGCCCTTGAAAGGGTGAAAACTGTTATCTCTAAATTTTATATAAAGATTAGCAACTTACCAAAATTGAAAAATTATTTTACAACAAAATTGTTGAGATCACTCGAAAACTTTCTTTTTGGACCAAGATATTCGTTTTCCAAACAAAATTGTCTCGTTTGGATTTAAAATACTGAATCTTTTGAAATAATCGTCGTACTGAAATTTGTTTCATATCATTCGATTACTTAAACTGACTTATTTTAAACCATGGCATAGAGTTATGTAAAAACTTTTAGAACTCTCTCGTTCTTGAAACAGAATTTTTCAAACGGACGTCATTTTTTAATACGAGACGCTGTCTAAATTCTTTTTCATGTTCATTAGAAAATTTGTACTTTCTAGTTTTGGAATCTATTGTTCAAAAATTGTTAAACAGTAAAATAATTCAAACTTTTCTAAGCTTTCATCCATTTGTTTTTTTATCGTTTTTGTTGTTTACATACGGAAGTAGAACGTTACAATACATTTTAAAATCGGAGAAGATACCTACATCACCCTACAAATATAAATTGCAATCCAAGGTACAACATTTTTCCATTTTTCAACCTTTGGTTGGCTCCATAGTAATATAATAGAACAAAATTTAGTGATTTTCACCCTTTTAAATGTAAAATAAATTTTATTATCTATAACGCATGAGAATGTATTATATATTTTATGTGTTTATAAATAGATTATTTAGTAGATTATAGATAGATACATTGTATCTTATATGTATCTAGTCTTGTAATAAATATATTCTTGAATAATTAGAATTTCTTCTAAAATAGTATTAATCCAAAACGATAAAAGTTCTAATAACCAAAACTGCAAACATACTCTAAATGAAATATTTTCAATTGTATAAACTTTGACTATTACCCTGCGAGAAGAAGCATACGATTTCTCCTCAGAAAATTTGAATCATTGATTAAATTTTCTAGAGCGATATACTTACGGCGTTATGATGAATGACTATTAAAACCGTCGGAAAATTATGGGTTGATGATTTTCGTGAAGGAGAACGGTAAATATAAAATAATCCTTGTTACAAATTCTTTTATAGCGTCAAGGACCAGTGCTGTGATTGTTATTTTTATTTCAGTAACTGGATGTAATTCGCCTTAATGTATAAAAGGTCTCCATTAAATCTTGTAATCAATGGTTTTAAATGGCTCCTTTGAGATTGAATCTCACTTATGAAAAAAGGTTTGATGAGGGAATAATCCGAAATGTTTCTACTAAATTTGGTAAAATGTCAAAGTAAACTTACCCATAAAACATACAATTAAATTTAAATGGATTAAAAAACGAAGAAGTTTTAAGCATTCAAAGGTTGTTACCCGTCTCTTTCTTGCAAAACAGAGTTTTATATGGCTATGGCGATACCGTTCAGAGACGTCACTATTAGATATCTCCCTCTTGTTTTTATTAGGAGTTTTAAACGTTCATATTTTGCATATTTCTAAAGATTTTCAAAAACCAAATGCACTTTTCTGCGAACTGATAAAAAAAGTTCAGGGAAGGTATTTTTCCCATCGAAAAAATTGAAAATTAAATACACCTATATAGTCTAAGTACCTCTTCTTTCAAAGTCAAAGTGTATTCATCAAATTAAACACACCTAGTCTAAATAATTATATTCATTTATTATATTAAGTAACAATATTTTAATCTTAAAAAATATTTCTTTTTATGTGTAATAAAAAAATGGATAAAATACATCCAAATATTTAATTGACATAATATTCTGTTTGGAGGTGATCGAAATTAATGGTGAGAAAATTTTTTTTAAAGTATCGAATTACAACAAGATCTTTTTAAAACACACGTATATCTTGTTATAAAGATATACAGTGTATCCAATTAAGTCAGCATCATGTGGGAAATTTTTTAATTATTTGTTCTACGAATAAAAGCCATTCTTGATAAAAAGTTCTGCATGGCCTATAACGCAATATGCATACTTTTGCATTCGTATACGTTGTTTGTCGAAAATTTTACTTAGGGATAAAGGTACATGGTAAAAAATTTTTTGTGGATATCACTGTGTCATCATCGGTGTGAATACCATACTGATTTGACCATTGAGGAAATAGTGAGACTAGCAATAGCAAGTCAAATCGGCGTCAAGTCCATACTGGTTGGAGATATCACAATATTTTTGGTGAATACTCCTATTCAATGCTGCAATATTACTTATGCTTACATAGATACTAAAGTATCTGTCTTTATACCATACCAGCATTGTAGTAAACGCCAAGCATTTCTTACTGTGTACTTTATATTTAGCCAGTAGTCAAAGCAAGTAAGAACGTCTTATCTCATTCGGCTACTCAGGGGATTTTAATTCTGTGTAATATTAATTTGTTTGCACGCTAATCTGTAGGCATAAATAATCAATACCAATACAAAGAAGACTTGTTAAATATAAATAAGTATTTTTGGGCATGGTAAATGGAAAGTATTGGATATAGGTCCGTTATTTTCATTTAGAATCAACCTCTCCCAATATAATTGCCGATATTTTAAAAAATGAAGTTATCTTTCTCTAAGCAAACTTAAAATTTTTCCACGAACCTTGCCTACGAATGCAAAAAATTGATATTTGACTAATACATATGGAGTTTTAGGCTACACAGGGCTTTCATAAAGATTGAATGTTTTTCATAAAACGAATTATAATAAAGATTTTCATATAGTGCTGACTGAAATTTGACACACTGTATATTATGTGAATTAAATGGTTAATTTATTAATATAACGATAGATTTAAAAAGATGTAAAACATACATTCTTTTAAATTTTGGACTTTGAGTGAGAGAGCATTATTACGTGGTGATTCATATGTGAATAATAATAAAACTGATTTTTTATATGAATGAAATTCCATACCAAACGTAGAATTTATAAATATACAACATGTGCTTAACTTCTAATATCTTGGTCTTAAGCATTGCTCCAATCTTGGGTAGTTCTGCAAACTAAAGAATTTTCGGCTTCTAAGCTTAAATACTATGAAAATATGTGTTACAAGATAATTTGTTTGCAAAACATACTATTATTTTCACCTTTAAATTTTTGTCTGTGCTAGTTTTTACGCATTTCCGCGACATTTGAAATAATTTAGCCATCGAAAAACTTATTTTTTAACCGAGAGATATCATAGGAACATCATTAGTTCGATTATCTTATTTGAAAATGTACAACTAGACCTTAGAATAATAATAGAAGCCGACTTCGCATTATCGAATGTACAATCCTTTGGTATTTTGAAAAATTTATTTATCATTAATGCCAATCTACTTTGGTGATAGCGGTTCTTAATTTTGTATAAGTTTTTTTTTCAAAATCTTCCATAACATCATTAGTTCAACTGGTAAGAACCATATTGTTTTCATGTTATGTGTTTTATTGAATTTTTAATCTATCACTAATCAATAATCAAAATCACAAATACCGAAATATAGAACAATAGTCATTATATTATTATATACGATATCAATTCATTCTTTAGTTAAGCTAACTGCAGTCTTCTCCAAAATTAAAAAAGTAAAATTCTTCATCTGTTTGAAATTTGCCCTTCAAACAAAATACAATGCACACACAATACAGGGTATTACTATTCGACATTAAATATTCAATTTGATGAGATTATAAATCGCTATTGAAAATAAATAATAGTTAAAAGTACTAAAAAACACGCTTTTGTAACTAGCTGGACTAGAAAGTAGAAAATAATTTCTATATGTTTATATATGTATATAAAAAAATACTGTGATTAAGAAAAAAATTATTTACGGTAAACAAGCTTTGGGTGCTAAATTTCTGTATTTTTTTGAACTTATTACTTATGTTTTTTTAAGTTATTTTAAACTGTTATTAATTTTCTAGTCCAGCTGGTACAAAAGCATGTTTTTTAGTTTTAGTTTTTAAATTATTACTATTATAGAATGTTATCTGCGCTTCCACCATCAAAGATTTTTTAGTTAATCCTAGAGATCCTGAAGATCTTGATCAAGATAATAAGACATACTTATTAAGCTATTGTATTTTCATCGGTTCTCGATAATTATGTGAAGTTTTAATTCAATCCGACATTTTAAAGGGGGTGAAAATCACGTTCAAAAATTGCGTTACATAGATACATACCAAGCTAATAAAAGTGTGTGTTAAAAATCGACTTGATTGTTAAACATCAATGTTATTTCTTTCCTTGAAGATCAAATATCTTGAAATCCTTTAGCCTGACGGCTAAATTAATGCCCATTTCTATATTTTTAAATTTTAATATGTAACGAATTCACTTAAGAAGTTTCAATCGAATAGTTTCAAGAAAGAAAAGAAAAGTTCAAATTAACTATTAGTACTTAATAGGTCATAATTGGCCGTTGTTGTCTCTTATTCTTCTATTGATGAGCTCTATTTAACCCCATTCATAGGATAGAAACCCCCTGTATATTAATAGCATATCAAGAAAAAATTTTCACAAAAGCTATCAATTGAATTTTAATTACTTAACGAAAGAAACAAAAGTGATTTTTAAAACACACGGGACCTTCTTTTAAAAAATGAATACAAAACTCAAAAGAAAAAAAAAACACCAAAGAGTTCTACATTTTGATAAATATGTAGATTCATATAATCCAACATGAAATGTAACCGATTACACTGGAGAGAAAAAAAATTAAAATACCCATTAAATACCATAAATACAATGACACTACCAGTAAAACCTACCTAAAAAAAAGAAGACGACAAACCATTATATTGTAACAAATTAAAAAGAGAAAAAATAATTTGTTGGAAATAAAAAAATATAAAAATGAAAACACGCCGATTGTAGCCTAGAAAAAATTGGCGTATGAGTCAAAATTATTCAGTATATCAAATATTCTAGTATACTATGAAACAATTTTTAGTTTCGCGATATTTATGAGATTTACTTGTTTGAGAAACACAGAAAATTCAATATTGAATTTCGTAAAACAAACCTTTTATCAATAACGCTCAACTCCAGCACTCTAGGTGGTATTCAACCCTGAGATGGGGTTCATGAATAGGTAAATAGCGATAATTTGCATAATCTCTTCTTGCAGGTCTTCTAAATCAGTTTTCAATGTCTTCGAAATCAGTTTTTAATCAATCTTGTTGTATTGAAGCTCAGATTTTTATTTATGAAGTTTTTAAATAATTTAACTTGAGAAGGTGAAATTAAAATAGAGTGATCATACGATTGCAGATAAAATTTTCGGAACTGAGCAAAAAATAGATGCAAAATTCTGTGTTTAATATTCACCTTAAAGATAATTTTATGGTCGGAATGTATTGATATCACCATTCTTTGCTTATCATATGCAAATTAAAAGGTGGAGCCATCTCATTGAAATACCATAATAATACAATAATTTTCCTGAACTTTTCACAACTTGCTGTCATTTTATCTGCATTTTTTTAAACTATCCTAACTATCAAAACATAACTATATAAAATTCAAATTTTTTGCTTTTTTAAGAAATTTTCCCGTCAAAGTAAGCTTTTAAGGACTAGTTTTGCATTAAAAAACTTGCAATAAAACATATTCTTCTTCTATCAAACTCTGTACGACTTTATACATTTCGAAGGGAGTTGGATAAAACCATGCAGCATGTTTTCTACAGCCAATTTGTGTTTTAGTCCAGCTTAACCTGTAATAACTTTTACACATTTACTATCGCCCTCGTATTCGAAAGACAGTAATTCGAAAGACAGCAAGCTTTAAGAAAACCGCACTTGTCATTACTACAGTAACGACTTCATCAAGTTTAAAATATACTTTTTTAATTTTTTGCTGGTTATAGAGGAGAGTTTAGGAAAACAAGTGTTAATGATGAGTGAATTTCTGGGATCTGTTGATGATAATTCGAGTAATTTTCTCAAAGGGTTCTTAAAATTCTCCTACAAAGTGTTTCATCTTAAAATTTTCCACCTCATAATTTTCATCAATCATACACCAATACATCCTAGATTAAATGTGACTTAAGTTTTTTAAAACAGAAGAAGAACATTATAGTGTGTGCATAATAAGATATTTTTTTAAAGGTTAAGTTTGTGTATGCACCGATCATCATCTTGATAGCTTATACAACAACAACAACAAAAAGAAACCAAAGCTATTATAGCTTGTTGCTTGCTTAGCTAGGCACAAGCTGCTTGCTTGCTTGCTTGCTTACTTACTTACTGCTGCGATCAAGAATTCCTGCGAAGTAGCGACATAAAGTGTTTGGTTCACATCTGTGTGTTGTATGCCGCGCCGCGTTCAACTGGACCACACACGTTGAATTCAATACATGATACTATAGAGTTCTGAAATCTATTTCTTTTTGTATATGTGTGTGTTGTTTTTTTTTTATATAAATATTATTTGTTTGCTGGTTGTATATGTATTTGTTGTATCATGATATCTTACTCACTTTATTTTATTTTGTTTATATGATTTTAAACAAACATAGAATGATATTTGAATCTGATTTTTCATGTGTATATGTTTTTTTTTAGTTCCATCGTTAATAAATAGATGGCAATCTACGTATTAGATTCAGGTGTTATTTTTTAATGTATAATTCAAAGAAGTAAAATTTACAATATATCTAAAATCGTTACTAGTTCATGAAAATATTTTCCTATGATTAAATGCAACTAAAATAATTAAATAATGGTGGAGGAGCAGTTAAGTAGCAAATTGTGTTAGCAACGGATATGTATAATGCACTTCCTTGCGCTTCCACCAAAAACGATATTTATAATCAATAGTGTTTTCCATAACAGATGATATATACAGAGCGTATACAAATTAACCTTTTCAGCTGTGGCTTTTTTAACATAGAATTTCAAATTTGTTTCAAAAGGTGTATTTTTGCTTACCGTTATTAACGAAAGGCTTTCTATGCTATTGTTGGATTGTTGTGATTATTTTAAAGCATTAAGAAATTCGTGATAAGTTTGTCGTAATATTTCTATTTTTCCAACCAAATTTTTTACAAATACACTTGTGCAAGGTACTTAAAGCAAAGTTTGATGACCTTGACAGAGCTCTCACCATTTATTTCGATCAAGTTTTACGTTATTTTTCCCTTTGTAGCAAATTCCTCTAATGTGATATTTCACAACACAAATCGTTTGAACTTATCGACCAACGTCATTCTATCGTTACCTTAAACTACAAACAAACAATTTTTCGGATTAAATTACCTGTTTGATGAATTTTTTAAATAATTACATCACCTTCCTAATTACATCCTCTGTGACAACTTCTATCACAAAAAATCTCGGTGACGCGGTGTTCTTTTCACGAGGTTAAGAAAATTTTGCGCCCACTAAGTTTCAAGTAGAGAATTATCCATGTTTTTTGTTAATATATCACCGAATAATTATTTGTAAGTTTGTTCGGAATGCAATAAAACGGAATTTTCAGAATGTTAGCTTACAGACACCCCGTTTTATTGAACGTTGATGAAAAAGAACGGTTAGAAACAATTTTCTTATGTCAGAAGTTATTCAAGAGACTGTCGATAATAAATAATTGTTCTTTGAAGGTGTTTGATAGAAGATGTGATTCGGGTATTCAGCAATATATATTTATGTTAGAGTATCGGTGACCATTAATTGGCATCCCGAAGTAACTTCGAATTTTGTTAATTGGTACTATGACTATACACACCTTAGACACGATTTTTTTGTAGCAATCAATTGTTAATGAATAAAATATTGATCTAATTTAAAATTAATTAAAATTAAAAAATTTATTATTAAAATAATATAAAATAATATTATTTAAATTAAGTAGGTATATATGATATTCAAATAATAGATTCTAATAATAATAAACAGAGCAAAAATATTTCCCGTGTGATTTTCAATCAAAATATACATATGGTACAATCAAATCAAAATCAAATCAAATCAAAATCTACTTTAAACACTTTGAAAATTATATCAATATTATGTGCTTATGTTGTATATATTCTATGAAATATCAAATTAATTATAAGTATTATTAATATTTTATATTAAAAATACACGACGATGAAACATGTTGAAAAATTATTTGAACCTTTTATATAATTTTTTTAATTCAAACAGTCGCACCTCTATAAGTAACATTCCTAATCTAAAGGAAATTAAAATTTTTAGGGTTCCAGGAAATAAATCAAAATTTGCTTTATTCTTTAAAATTTTATTGGCTGTTCATGAAAATAGCAATCAAATTTGTCTGCCTATTTCTCTTATACCCTCACTTATCACTTTCTCTTCACTTAAATTGGTCCATGTAATGAAGTTTTTCTCAAGATGTTCTTTTTGAATATATGACGAGTAAATAGCTTGGTAATAAACCTTTAATTTACAATCTTGATTTCCAAATATATTTACGGCCAATATATTTAACAATAATCTACAACTACTGTACATACCTTCTGTTGTTTCAACTGTTTTTCAATGACTGTCCGTGGAGAACTCTTCATGTAGATTATTCATACTGAGCCCTCGATATCAACTCACATGTTATTTTACAGAACCCATAACTTCCTACACTTTTACAAAGAATTCGTTACCAAGGCGATCATGAGCTATTTTTGCTATTCGCACAGCCAAATAAGATGTCATACTTAATCCAGTTTACTTCTAGAAAAGACTCTTCCACAGCCACCCACGATATCAGCCTTGTTACAGTATTATGGTACTATTTTGAATAAAAATACTTAATATAGTTTATATTTTATTATATTTGTATGAAAAAATAATGCGGGTTCAATCAACGCTAAGTCTCATGAATTTCGATCCCATTGCGAGAGATTTGTCTTTTTATGGAACAAATTTGGCATACAGATGGTTTAGTGATGAGGCTCTCCAGAAATGGAGTATTCTTCGAAAAGAATCTTCGAAATCATTCTTTCTATTATTATTATATGTTAATAATATTATTATTTATTATATTTCTTTCTATAAAATTTGATAGTAATATCTATAATCAAGTATTCTGCATCTGTTGACTTAATAAGTTTATATGCATGCTATAAATAACAGTTTTTGATCCGTTTCCGTTTTTCGATGAATTCTAACACCTCAATAAAATTCTTTAATTTTTTATGATGGAAAAATAGTATTTTAATAATCATAAGCCACTTTTCGCAAAGTGATCTAAGGATATAAGACTTAGATCTAAGTGATCGTAGGCAATAGGATTGAAAGATTAGAAAGAACATCGGACAATAAACAGAGGATATTCACTTTCATCTTTGATAATATTTGTGTAATGTTACTACAACATATTGTTATTTCACCAATTTACATTGTATTAAATAAAGATCACTTTATGTTATACATTATAATTTGTATAATATTGTTTTAAGAAAGTTTTTACAATACTTATGGTATTAAATATTTGATTTTTATATTAATTATTATTTTTATTTTAAAATAACATATTTCATTATTAACATTAATAATTTATTTATTTTTTTATTATTAATATTATTTGTTTATTATTTATTGCTTGTGTGATATTAAACTTTCATATTGATAGAAGTCAATCAAAAAATATAAATTATATTGTTTAATTAATAAAAATCTATATATGTTATTTTAAATAGATCTCAAAGTAAATATATGTTCTGTGTTTCATGAGAAAATAATTTATGTATGAATTACAAAATATACTTAAATTAAAATTATTAATAATTATATTTGTGAATTTTATTTTTTATTATTTTTTTTAATTAGATGAAAGTTATTAATCGGGTTTTTTTCGGGATAAAACAGCTGTGTAAAACAACAAATTTTTGTTTAAAATCAACTAGCAGTTTATCATCAAAATTTACACTTGACACCATGGAAACAAAATAACAAAAATTTAGCCTTCTGATGTGTATTACTGTTGTTGTGTATGAATGCTAGATAGAGTATCTCTTAGCTGGAAAACTAAGAGTTTCTCTCTAGCTGGAAAGCTAAGAGAATCTGCAAAATTTCTATGCTTTCAACATGAAACGTCTATTACACTCAAATCATGAGATCGAATTCTGATAGACTCTTATTTTTATGAGTGATTTTTTTAAATAATATGCACATATCCATGTAGCTGGGAGGCAAGTATTGGTAGCATATACTTAAAGATAAAAATGCAAAACATTTTCTGCAAAGTAATTTATAAAATCCATGTTTTATTTTATCAAAAAATTGTAACAAAAATTGATAATTCAACACGTATTTAAACTAAATATTCTTAGCTACATATAATTTTATTTACTTATAATCCAGTTTTTAAGAAAAAATAAAGGTATAAGCAGTAGCAAAAGTAATCATCCTATTGAAGGAACCTTTTCTATGTCGAAAATATTCTTATGTCTTTTATTTCATCAAGTGGTAATTAGCCCACTTACTATGGTATTTTGTCTCTCAATAGTACACAAGACGGTAGAGAAAGTTTCAAAGCATTCACTTAATTCAGGCTTGGTACCAGCTTCGCAGACAATTTTACTGTCTTTGAAGGGTAGTAGAAGTAGGATTTTCTTACCTGTAAAATCGAAAGTAAATCGTTGTACTAACATTAACTCATTAGCGATTTTTATGTAATATGTTTTTCAGGAGTAAATCAAAATAATTTTCACCAGGCTCTTGCCATAAGAAAAAATTTCATTTCACATTTTTTCCTTCCTTTTTAATCCTTAGTTAAAGAAAAAATATTGGCTTCAGGAAAACTTTATTGTATCAATGTAATGTGTGACTTTTTTTAACACGATTTTGTTAGGTTGGTATGAATCTATGTATCTATGAATCTTTAAAGGTGATTTTCACTCACTTTAAAACGTTGGCTTGAAATGAAACTTCGCACACTAATAAAGGACTGATGACAATAACATAATTTAATAAGTTATTGTTATATTATCCTTATCCAAAACCTTCCAGACTGACAATTAACTAAAAAATTTTTTATGGTCGATCCTTTTCTAAAGTCAAAGATAAATGTGTACAACGTTTCCCTTAAAAAATAATGGAAAATTCCATTGTTCTTTAAGTTTCAGACATTTGACATATACCAAATACAAAAAGAAACAATCTTTTTTTTCATATACCCTTTTAAATTAGGGTGTTTTACTTTTGTGTTATCTTGTATATTGTACAATATAATTCAGTTTTATAGTATACAATTTTATATAAATAAATAAATATTTCTCATGCATCTTGATTGTTTGATTTTGAATTTTATTATTTTAATTGATATAAAAATAAAAAGTAAGTAATATAAAGTAATAGTTTTTAATTAATTCTGTGATTTTGTAATTAATTGCATCTGCCATTTACAGATAATACTAATTAACAAAACATTTATTTAACTTTATTTTATATAGCAGCTATAGCAAAGCAAGCTTAATCAATATATATATATTTATATATAATAGTGGCAATGTTTTTTTATTTATATATATCTGCTACAAATACCTGGGTAAACTGGAGACAGGAGCGGGAACACTGACTTTATTCACACGTTTTGTCACAAGTTACTTTTAAAATTTTTGTAACTTTATAAAACCCCTACTAAAATGAGGGGTGTTTGTGAAAAGTTTTATGTATCTGGATATCTGTCTGCCTGTCTGTAACATCGTAGCTCCTAAATGGATGATCCGACTTTGATTTTTTGTTGTTTGAAAGGTAATTTGATCAAGAGTGCTCTCATGGAAGAACGTATTTCTCTGATAAAGGATTCTGTTTCTCACTTAAAAATATTTTGGAGTTTTAGAGCGTGAAAATGATGGTTCTCGTTTATTTAGATCTCTGACTCACCTAGACTTGACTGTATCAAGAGATTTTAGAGTTTTACATGGTTTAGATGACGGTTCTTGCTTATCCAGGTTAAGGTTCACCCAGGCTCAACTGTATTCAGAGGTTTTTGAGTTTTACAGGGTTAAGATGACGGCTCTCGGTTATCCAGGTTCACAATCCCCCAGGCTTGCGCATTCTTTGAAGTTTTAGAGTTTAAGAGGGTTAGGATGACTGTTTTCGCTTATCCAGGTCTCACTCTGACCCAGGCTTAGTTGTACAACTTCCTATGTTTAACTTCACCCCCTTATATACTGAGTCATAAAATATCTACGGCACACCACATTTCAATACTTTAAAAAACAAAAATATAGCGATCCCAATTTTACATATTCTTAGGTAACAAATACTGAGTAATTATAATAAAAGCTAAATAATATCACAATCTTGATACATTAAAATAGATTAACAATTTTATTTTATCTTAATTAACATGAAAATTTATTTACTCAGAATTTAAAATTTTTATACTTTAGACAAATAAACAACTCACGATTATTTTAGAAAATCCATTTGTTAAAATCATGAAATCGGACTTATTTTAAAAACACTTTTTAAACCAAATCTCATATTCCATACTATTTCTTGACGCCCTCTATTTTCATTTTAACAGCAATTTTAACACAATATTTTCAATTCGCCTTTATTTGAGTATAAATGCTCAAGATTTATGGATGTTCATGTGCTGTTAGTATTATAGTATGGAGAAACAGAATGTAAATTTTAAATGAATAGAAATTGATAAATTTGATGAAATTCTGAAAAATAAGATATTAATAATCAACTTGTAAAAGTTTCAAGTAATATATAAACGATAGCAAATGATAACAAATATTGATCTTAATTAAACAGCTGTTTGAGAGGTACAGACGTACAATTAGTTCAAGGGGTTAAAAATGCGGATATATTTGTATAAAAATGTTATTATATATACTTTTTTTTCTAATTTTAATTTATTATCATTTTTTTGCAACTAGGACAAAATTTATTACCGTGTGTTTGCAGCACAAAGTTCAAACCAATTAACAAATATAAGTGGATTTGAAACATTAATATGATATTTACAGGCTGGGTAATAAATTACTGAACAAATTTTATATTCCAGGTGCTTTGTACATTAATTTTTTCATTAGCTCTAAATGTAATTACCAAAATAATCTGGCAGCTTTATTTTACTGCTTCGTTATTTTGTTTGTGAAAATTGTTTCTCAACTTTGAGCTCTACAGTTGTTAGTACTGCGGTATAGTTATTCGAAAAATAATTCTTCTCTCCTATTTGTTACATGAATGAGCTTTTATTAAAGCAAAAAAAGCCATCGATATATCTATCCTACACCCTTTTTACAAATAATACCTATATGATAAAAACGGCATATTCAATAAAAAGCATTAAGAATATCGATGGACAATATGAGAATTTAAATTTGAAATAAATATCATTTAATTTCAAAAAAACTTCGAAGTCATCCTATATTATAATTATTAACAAATATAATATGTTATTAACTGACATCAAAATGACATTAACAGCGTTAAAAGAGTCATTAATAAATCAGTTTTTGATCGTTTTTACAATATTAATTTTGATTTGACTTATAAATTATACATTAAAAATATTAAAAATTTCTAATTATCCATATACGTTTAAGTTATAAATTAATTTGAAACATTCAAATATACTATGTTTGAGTTTAGTGTGTAGGTATTATTAGATAATTTCTTGATCAGAAATAATTATATTCGTACCAAAAATCAAAATCAATTACAGTTAGGTTGACTTTTCTGGGAGCTTTTAATATCCTTAGATGTTTTAATAGCTGTTCTTAAGAAATAACAACAAATTAATTTATATGAATTAATTGGACATATACTAAATAAAATTTTGAGTAGTTGTATGACTAATGCATGTAGTCTCTGAACAGTAGTTCAATATGCTTTAACATGTAATATGAGTCGGTTAAATTATAAAAACATACAAGTAAGCATTCAAGAAAACATACAGTAGTATCTTTCTTATACACATTGCTTAATGTATATGTACTCCGTCATACTCATGGATGCAGTATGCGATTTATGGATGTTGTCAGAATGATTTATCAAACGTTCTCTATAACCCCCCCCCCCCACCCTAATATTGTTAGTGGCGTAAAAACAAAGACAAAGCCAAGTAAAAATTATTGATCTACCTTCCAAATGTTATACCTACCCTAGCTTGTTTTATTAGTTGTAAATATACCTACTTAGTTATTTTCAAACTATCTATTAATTTGTTTGTATCTACTTACCTTACTAAGTAGATACCTATAAGTATCTATCTACCTAATAATAAAATTATGTATTTTTAATAATAATAAAAAAATTGATTTGAATTTTATTACCTAATGTAATAAATAAAAGTTGTCCATTTTTACTTATACTAATGAGGGGAAGGTGTAGTACCTAGAATCAACATTTATATTTATGCATTTTTTAGGGTCATGTATTAAATTATCATAACGGACATCGTCTCTTCTAACCACTATAGATAAATACCTGTAAACTATGTTACAATATCATTATATACCATGGCTCACACTTTAAGCTATCTTCAACATGTAATCGGTACAGTTCTTTACATCAATGTATATGATTGAAACATCGAAAATCTTACTTGTTTCTCTTGCAGGCATCCACTAATTTAAGCGTTAAGCAACAACTTAAAGTAAATTTTTCAATGACTCAGGGTGAATAAGATGTTAATTATGATTTATAAAACAATTTTCAATTCAAAGATTATAAATAGACTATCAAAAGAATCTTTTGATTTTGAAATTTTATACTTTTTTCACAAAGCAAGTTTATTCGAGAACTACTTCGAGAGGTACTACTTCTTACCCTTATGATAATAATAATAACTAACCATTGGTATTGGTTGAATTCCAAACAAGAATATATAATTTACTAATAATTTTATTACTTAAATTAATGTACAAGTTTTTTTCTTTTTAAAATAATATTATTTTTAATATTAATATTCGATAAAAATTGATCTATTACGAATGAGTAAAAAAATAAAATTGAAAAATATACTCTTGTAAACTATCTAGTTTTGTTTAAATGCCATCCCATCTGGAAGTTCTTTGGAGGATACTAATTTAATTTGACCCTACCGGTGGCTACATGGTATTTGAGTAATATTTGTTTAACATTTATTATCAAATTTTAGATTTTATAGCTGAAAGAAATGTTAACAAATTAAAAAATTAAAGCCTGTTTGTACTAAAATATCAACCTTTAATTTATACTTTCAAATATATTACTCGTTTACATTTCCACCATATTACCATTATATAAGGGTAAAGTTTAAAAAGTATTTTGACATATGACATTCTTATGTATTGAACACTTGTAGTCTTTTTCTATGGATATGGAGATAGACAATATTTGGTTGCCTATTATCTTCATTTTATATCCTGTGTATAACAAATATATATCAAGGTATTCGACACGTCTGAATATACTGGGTATTTCAACAATTAATACAGTTAATTGTTTATTTTCACTTGTCTATAAGATCATTCTATCATTGAATTCGTATGTTTATGATTTTGGTATTCGTTACCCGTCTTGCCACTTATAACAACTAAAAAATGGACAAAAAGTTTCAAATCATTCACGAAGCAATAAATGCATCTCTGATGATCACAGAGACTGTATTATTCAAAAGTGAAGACTGACAAAAACTTCGTAAATATGTTAATAGATCAACCTATTTAAAACTGTCTTTTATTTAATTGTTCAATTTAAAGTAAGTTCATAAGTTCAATTTGATTATTATAAAGAAATTTCAAATATTTCAAAATCAATTTACCATATTATTATTATTACTACTGCTTTAAATGCAACTCGTTGAAAATTATTATTCAAAATGAATTTCAAATCAACGCTGGTATTTTCAATTTTTGCATCGGAGGTACACAATGGAATAGGATTTGCTGTGTAAAATCCTATTCCATTGAGAATTTAATAACCAAAAAGTTATTGCCTAAATTAGCCTAGAATAATTGTTTTGGTAAAACTGGAAGCAAAATTATATTTAAGACTGCATTAGGAGTACACTGCCTATACTAGATATTAGAGAATCATTAAGAAGTTTTGTTCCTGATTTGAAAGAAAATAATATTTTTGTCTGTTCTAGATTATTTGAAATAGAAAATTGCATCGAACTTTCAACAAAATTATACTAGTTGTTTTATTTACCACTATAAAAATACATAATAAACTTATTTCATTTAAGTGTAAATCAAAACTTTATTATTGTCACAAATATTACAAAAAATTTATTTTTTATTCCGTTTCTTTGATTAGAAAACTATTATTATTACTATTTGATATAAAGTTACCTTTAATTTATGTTAAGTGCAAACATTAGTTTTAATTTTTTAAATTTTGTCTTAAGGTAATTTTATTATTGAGTACTGGATATTAAAGTATTATTACTTCAAATATTGTACCATTGCCCAAGATTCAGAAAGGGAAAAGAAAAAAGTTGGCAGAAAAACTTTAAATTCTCTTCTCTGTCCGACCCTGAACCATC
This sequence comes from Chrysoperla carnea, assembly GCF_905475395.1. Classification (NCBI taxonomy): domain Eukaryota; kingdom Metazoa; phylum Arthropoda; class Insecta; order Neuroptera; family Chrysopidae; genus Chrysoperla; species Chrysoperla carnea. The sequence continues at coordinate 21,966,298 of NC_058341.1, forward strand.
AAAATTTTCAATTTTATAACACGCGCCTCTTTTTATTGGGAGATAAAAATAATGGATATTTTTTCAACAAATTTTTAAATAATTTAGCGATAGCACGTATGAACTACCTTAAATACAGTTGCGTAATTGACAATAAAATAAATTTTTGTATTTATTAAGATTATATTTATGTGACTATCAAATTAATTCTATAAACTTAAGAATTCAAATAAAATTATTATGAATATAAAAAAAAATATTTTGATTTTATGAAAACATCTTTTGATAGATAATTAGCTGATTTAGATATAAAATATGAAAGTTTTCTAGATCGTTAAGAAAGTTTTAAATCCAGTCATTTTTGACGTTTGCGGTATCTATTCATTCAAGTAGTTCTCTCGAAATTTACCAACAACGAGAGTACCCTGAAGGTTTGATGAAATTTTCCGACTCGCAGACGTTAATTATTGTTTTTTTTGATTAAGAGTGAATGGATATCAAAAATTTTAAATTGTATTTATCAATTAATCACCCTCTTGTATGTCTTTTGAGAAAAGTTTATATCGATTCTCTATTAAGTTTATGAGAATTGCGCTCTATTTTAGGTAAAAACACTGACTTTGATAGTTAATTTCTGATAATTTCTGATAAACCGTAAAAAGAATTGATATGAATTTTTCACAAAATACATATTAACGTGTGATTAATTGATAAGTAGAATTTAAAATTTTTGGTATCATTTTCATTTTATGGAATCGAAATACCTTTAAAGCTGTGAAAATGAGCATTATCATTGACTATATTAAGAACCATATTACAATTTTTCAAAACAAATTAGGTATAAAAGAGTTCAAATCGTGTGTTTTAAAACTGAAACGTAGGTACAAAAGGAAACAATAGTTGTGCGAATCTGAACTAATATTTAGTAAAGTGCATCACTAGACCCACGGTCCACCAGCCGCCACTGGACAAAAGTCCAAAGAATGACTTTTCTAGACCTACCATGTATCAAAAAATATTTTAATGCTTTGTTCGGTTTCTTACTTTTATTCGAGAACGATTAATTTGTCTACTAGATTACCATTCAAATAAATACCGAAACCGTCAAAGGCATCAATAATTCCTTTGAGTATATATTATTAAATAAGATTAAAAAAACCTTTCAAAAGACTGGTGAATTTCGAAAAAAAAAGAAGTTTTTATTTGAATGATAAGAAGAGACGAAGGAAGAATTGAACTTGAAACGATTAAATTAAAAAGATGAAAAAAATAAAAAATCAATATACTTTAGGTATAGTGCATACGTATATTATTAAAATTTTATTTATTGTCGGTACCGCACTTCAGGTGGTCTTCAAAACACCTTCAAAATATTGACAATAAATATGTTTGTTTGTTTGTTATGTGGTGATAGGATTGTACACATAAATATAACGTATCTGTGAACAATATGTGTCAAGAAAAGAACGTAAGAATGTACCAGGGGATGCAAAAGTAAGCACCCTATTTTAAAACGAAGTGATGCTGGCAGATTTCACGAGGGCTGGGTGGCATGCTCCAAAGAATTCCATCCAAAAATTTCGAAAAGCTTTTTCAAAGTATATGTTACTCTCAAAAATTTTGTTTAACAACAGAATTATAATTATTTATTTATTTAAGTAATGCAAAAAATTCTAACTTGTCGACCCTGGTATAGCTCAGTTGGTTAAAGCGTAACCAATTCCGTTCGCCATACGCCTAGGGTAGCTGATTTGATTTCCGCCGTCACAACAAAAATTAATTTAATTACTAGTGGTGATGGGCTGGTGTAGTGCATGGTATATTCATGAAAGAGATGCACTCAGCCTCTTAAAGTAATTGAGGAGCTGATAAATGAAATTATCAGCAGAAAAGGTGGTAAAACACATATATGGTATCACAATGAGCTCTACGGCCTAAGTATGGCCTAAGTGGACAGTCAATATAACCTAATCTAACCAAGCCATTGCAAAATCCATCCATTTCCATAGGAATATGATAATATCAACAGGAATAAATGTTTGAGTATCTTTTATCATAGATTGATTTTTGATTACTTTTAAGCTACCTTGTACACGAAGATAGACCTTACAGGTCATCAATTTGACCAGGTCGTTGCTGTTCAAATGACTCGGCAGGTATACTAACCACACATTGTACAATAATATCAATACATAACAATTGACTGCATTCATTTATTTTAAATGAATGGTATTGATATTTTTATTTATTTATTTATTTTTTTTTTTGAGAGAAGACAGATCAAAATATTTTTATGTAAAAATCTTTTTAAATGTATGGATGGATGTATGCATTCATTCACCGTTACGAATTTGAGAAAATTTTAATGATTTTTATTTGACATATTTTATGTGTGTGTTAAAATTTGTGGAATAATTTCAAGGATAACATAGTGAGAATTTCATCTTCAGTAATTTTAATCGTATTTCATAAATGGATCTCAAATTATCAACATTTGTTTGCTCCGGACACAAAATAGAGTTGTCGATCGATCAACTCTTAAAAATTAAAGAGATCATCAAAATATCATGTCCACAGATACTCATCAAAAGTATTAAAGGGAAAAAAACCCAAATTTTAACAATTTGAACTTAACTAAGATTAAACGACAAATTCTCAAAATTATGTTCAAATCATCAAAAACAGAAAATTACCTTTTCCAAAAATATGTTGATTTCTACCAGTTAAAAAAAATTCATAGCGCAGGCTAAGAGAGTTTCCTCAGAGATTGAAAAAATAACACATTTTTCATAAAATCGAATATCTTTAGATTTTCAAGAATTTTTATTTCGAAAATGAAGCGTCTCTAGAAAAAATTGCAAGGGTACTTTTTTGCTTGAAACTGATTAAAAAATACAAAAATATTCTTTGCGCTTCTTTTGTGCTTTTCTCTATTACATAGGATCGATGAACAATTGAAGAAATTTTTCCAAAATTCCATCATCAGTACAAAAGCAACAGCTCCATTTCCTTCGGAAATTCTCAAATACGTGCTTTGGTATCTTGAAGTGTTTATATTTACAAATAAATAATGCATTTTTAAAATTATTCGTAAGTGTGAATTAATATTTCCCAAGAGAAGTAAAGAATTTTTACATTGTATTTATTTATAAAATCTTTTAATAAAGCCAAGGGGTTGTTAATGACTTTCATTTGTGCTCTTTTGAGAAATAAAAACTTGTCTTTTAGTCCATTGGGAATATTAATATTAATATGTTCTAGAAATATTTTCTTATAAATATTTTAATCAGTTATATACTTAGAATGATGTATTATCAATTGCAATTTTTCTAGTTCAATGCATAGTTAAAAAAAAAAAAAAAAAAAGTCAGTTGATGTCAATTTATGTTATCAGAACTGTTAATATTTTCAATAGATCATTTTAAAACGGTTGAATTTTGAATTTTTCTTTACTTATAGAGTTTAGATAGGTCTTACATCTGAGGGTACTTGCGTACACTAACGCTCGATACGGATTAGAAACGCAATTGAAATTCTAATTTAAATTCTAAGGCAAATTTAAATTTTATTTTTTTACCATGTATATATGAAATATATCAAGGTATACTTAGTTTAGTCCCAAGTGTGTAACGCTTAATAATATTGATGCTTCGAGCAAAATTTGGGTATAGGTGTTCAAATAATCCATTTTCGGTTGTCTTTTCGCTTGTCCGCTCGTCTATCAGTTTGTCCCTCTGACAGCACAATAACTCAAAAACGAAAAAAAAAAGTCATATGAGGTCAAATTCGTAAATGGGCAACATAGATCAACTGCATCTTGAATCCGTAGGATCTATCTTGTAAACCGCCCGAGATAGAATTGTCCGAGAACAAAAATTTAATTTTAAAAATATAACTATGTTTCTTAAATATGCAACTTTTGTTTGAAACATTTTTTCGTAAACATTACTGTTTACCTTTGAGAGCGTAAATTAGGCGCAAATTATATCGTATGTATTATATGAGAATATCAGTTATTTGACTATGGTATGTATGTAAATGTGACTCTCAAAGAGTGGTAATCTTTTTTTACTTACATGACGTAAAAAAAAAAAAAAAACAAACGAATGCTTAATATACCCTGTCTATAATTGGTATTCCCACAATTAATTCTGTTAATTGTTTATAAACCTAAACCAAACTTATTAAAATTACAGCCAAAATAAAATAATTTGAAAAGGTATACTTTTTTTTTAAATTATTAGAATCATATTCGGCAGCGGTAAAACTGCCTAGAATGTATAAATTATTGCTAAATGGACATAGAAAATTGTCTTAAAATTATTTTAAAATTGTCAAAGGTTTTTTCGAGATGTCGCACTAGTAAATACAGTAAACGCAACCATCTTTCAGATGCCAGGCGTATTTCACTAAGATAACGCTTTAGCCGTCTTGAAATCAAACTTTTTCGTGTATAAATTTCACTTGTTACATGTTTATTCAACTTTTATAATCCAAGAAAACAGTGACAAAATTTATGATTGATTATTATTTCACAAAAGTTCTTATTTACTAATTAGCAACAAAAAAAAATATTTGTATTACATACAAACAAACATATAAACAATACATAAAATAACCTCGACCTAAATTATGAAACGACAATTAAACAGAATTTGGACAGAACAGAAAACAATTAAGGTAACAACAAAAAAATTACACTTTTTTTTCTAGTCAAAAACATTAAAACAGAACAATTATGTCATACACATATAAAATATTTCTTAAACAATAGTTGCTTAAAAATATTTTGTTGTATGATATAACTGAGCTGAGCTATTTACAAATTTGAAGAAGACAAAAAAGTAGATCTACTGTGCATGCAATTTTGTTTTGTTTAGTAGATCCCTTGGATTCTCTTATTACGTTATTTACTCTTTAATAAAGTTTTATTACACCTTACACAAGAATATTGTGAAGTGATACCAAATATCATAAAGTTTATGGAGGCAAAAATATTTGTGTTGTGTGAGTCCATAAAAACAGAAGTCAAAAAGACAAAACAATTCAATATACAATACTGCAACAAGAAGACTGCATGCAGTAAGACTACTGACTGGCAGGAATTCTTTTTTTATTTTCTTTGTTTTTAAACAATAACATGTTTTGTTTTAGATATTGTTGATTTTTTAATTGTTTTTCATTGATATCAACTGAGCGGAAATAATTTTATTTACAATATTTATACATTTAACACTATCTGGATCAAAACAAAGTTTAAAAAAAAAGATTTACAAGTTTTGAGAAGTTTAATTGCGTCAAGCAAATTTTGAATTTGAATTACGAACAATATTCACAATTGAAAATTATTTCAAGGTAGATACCTGTAGAAAAGGAAGAAGAAATAAGATTTTGCAGTTTTTTAAATGATTAACTTATTAAATTATATATGATAGGGTTCCATTGGAGCGTCAGTATGTTCATGAAATTTTATATTAGAAGCAGTATATAGATAATGTACCTACATCAAATCTCTTGTCTTAATTCTGGTAGTTTTTTCGATATTTGCATGTTGATTTACAATTTTGGTTCAACGAATAATCAAAAATCATGTCCTTGAGAGCCATTATAGCCATATACGTGTATCGGTACCTGTGTGTGATGCGAGCGACGCAAAAACGACGTAAAAAAAAACTATACGCGTTTTTTTTCGAAACTACGATTTTCAAACTAATTCGCCGGTTTACTTATATTTATGTTTCAGTGAAGCACGTCTCACGCCTATAAAGATCGTGCAGGTAAGTTATACAATTGCTAACATTGATATACAACTTGATGTTTTCAATTTTTTATGATGAAACGTTCATTTTATAATAAATTAGATGGCTCGGTGAACTTCGTTTCGCCTACAATTTATGTAATTTTAACTATTGATTGGCAATTATTAATCTTAATTAACCTGCAGCCCCAATTCATTAATAGCTATACTTTGCTGAGCCGGCTCACTAAATCCATTAAAGCCATTCGTAAGCTCTACTACTGGTTAGCCAATCCGCTGAATACAAATTTTACTACTATCTCTTGGACCAACCTTTGGCCTGGTTGAAGCCTTCGGCAGGGTAGCTTGCATATAGCTCTAATAAGTCCTCATTCGAATAACCTGAATAATAAATAATAAATAATATCTCAATACTATTCAAATACCTGGTTACAATTCTAGATCATGGTGGAAGCGCAAATAAATATATAAGTATATAGTAAAGTAATATTAAAGCATTACTTATATGCGCTTCCACCATTTATTACATTTTATATTTTGTCTTTTTTCTGGTATTTTGCTCAAATTCCTTAGTTTTTTTCTCTCATGAGAATCTTCACCTCACGTGATGCGATGACCGAGGGAAATAGAGATTCTTTTATATATATAGATACATAGAAAAATGTTTTATTTTCATAAATAATGTATATAACTAGCAATTTCCCAAATATAGAAAACTAATATTAACATAAGATTGATTCAATACTGTACATGGGTAAAATATACCCGATCACAAAGCCTATATTCTGTTTGGTCACCATAATGAGGCTGAGTTAAAGTCAGATTTTACTCAACAAAAGTGTAAGCCAAGTATGCACCTCGAATTTCAGCACACTCTATATAATCTAAAAATATATTTTAGTGTATTTACAAACACTATTAAAATATTGGTATCTTATAATTATTTATTCTTTTTAATTAATTAACTATATGGTTGTTTGATTCACTTGACTACCTACGTAGCTATTTACGTATGTACTTAGTTAATAAGTTGTTTACATTTAAAATGTTTAGCTAGTAAAGTTATTTGTTATAAACCAATCATAAAATAGTTTATAAAATAAATTATAAATTTAACGGACCAATGATTTAACGGTTTTAAATATTTATTTGTTCAATCATTATTAGTATTTGATTTTGTATACCGGGTTCAATAAGAACTATGATTATCTTAAATGTCTTCGAATATATGAGCATTGAGCCGTATAGTGGAAAATTTGATCAATCAAATTTTAAGTGTGTTGTACTAAAAGGACTTTGCATTGACTTAGAATTGACTTAGTTCTTCATAGTCATTCAAATATCAACTCATGTTGGTAGCCGATAAGAGATAGAAGATTATTTTAAATTAGAAAGATACTTTCCATAAAAGCTAAGATATGACATGCACTCAATTTCTGGATGTGGTAGAAAGAAAGAAAATATAATTTTGATTTCAAATTCTGCCAAATCTATTTTGAAAAACTCTGCAAATCTAAGTCAAATTGAAGTTCTTCTTAGGACATCCCACTCTGAGGGTAACAGTTTTACTTGCACTAGTTTTTATTTTGAACTTTAAAATTCATAGATATTTGGAGGTGGTAATTAGTTACTGGCTCACCCGGTATATGAAAAACATTATTAGATCGATCTAACTCTTAGTATTAGCTTCTTAACCCCTCTACTTATAAAAACTAAATTATTTATGATTAAAAATGCATGATGGTGAATTTATTTTTAAATACTTAACTACTTTAATTATTATAAAACAAATATTTGAAGCAATAATACACAGATGATTTGAAAGTTGGATTACATTTTTTGTTTTTTTTTCTTCTGGCTAGTGATTGAATGGAGTTTATAGAAGGAGGGGGCACAATGCAACATAGGATTTGAGGCACAAAGTTTTCCTAGATATATGTCTTGAGTATGTCTTTGGCTCTAGATAAATATGATATTTCTAGATAAATATGGTGGAAACGCAAATAAAAACATAGTATATATAAAGATGTAATATAATGTGTCATTTACACGCATTTCCACCATTTATTACCAGAAAGTGGATTTATAACGCAGACCCATTTTTCCCCGTTCATATTGCTTAAGTCTGTATATTCTAGGAATATATGACTAAAAAACCTTTTCAAAAGGCAAATATATTATTAATAAAGGTAGGTAAGTTCAAAAAAGCAAAAAATGATTAAAATGCATAAAGTTATAATTCTGTTAGCTTTATTTATAAATAAGTATGACATGCCGTTTTTTCGATGAACAACTATGTTAGTTGTAAATTGAATACCTTAGGCTTAATGCCGTTACAGAATTAAATAAATTCATTTTTCAAAAATTTTGTATGAATAAACATAAACATAAATATTTTGTATGACTTTTTAAGCCCCAATAAATATTTTTAAGTCATCCATATAAAATTGTAAAATAAAAAGAAAAAACTTTTTTATAAAATGCATAACAAAAATATTTTTACTTTTAAATGGAACAAATTTAATTTTCTCATGGGGGGTTACAAAAAGTGGTCAAATCTATTTGTACAATACCTATAGTATACAAGGTATCACAAAAGTAATCACCGTATTTTGGTAGTTTATTCCAACGAATGATTTTCATGTCGCCCATACATAGAGAAAAAGAAAATTCGAAGAAAATATTAGGAAAATTTCAAAATCATCAGAAACATTTTACATTTTCTAGTATTTATAGGGGATTTATTTATGATTTCAATATTCAATCCTAAAATTTGCGCCGATTCATTTTTTGATTAAAGGTCGTTGTAGTCGGTGAACAAAAACTCCGTTACTTATGACGAGATTTAAATGAAATTATCACCGTTTTCGGACAACCGAACAGATATCAATCTTTTGCAATTTCTTACAAGTGGCTTAATGCTGCTTTAATTTATTCGTCCTGCTAGCGTCTAAAACAAATTAACTAAATTTATCCAAAACTATTATACGATTTAGATGAGTAGGTAGATATGTCGATTAATAGTTTGCCAACTTTTGATAAACTATGGGTAGAACAAGATTTCGGGAAGAAAAGTTTCTCATTAAAAACCGATTTTTTGAAAAAATAGAAGCTTTCTAATTGTGTAATAACTGCGATAGGAGCGCAACGAATCCGAGGTCAGAAGTGAATCAGCTGCTGAGAATTTTGTTGACAAAAAACCATTTGATTGTCGAGAACAAGTCAATTGCATGGATATTTTTCCACCAAACCTTGTTTCATTAGTTCAGATAATTCAATTCGTAATTTCCACCATGCTGTATTCGAAATGCTAATTTTTACTTTTCACTTTGAATAAATATATACCTCAATTATAAAAAAACTAAGAACTCCTTTCGATTGGGTGGTTAATTTTGCGATACCTTGTACTTAAAGGTACACAAACAAATATTCAGGTAATATTCTAAACAAAATGATTATGAATATTTTGTTTGGACGGTTGCTTTAATAATATATGATAAATTTTGTATTAGATATATCAATATTTTGCCATGTTTTGACAGATTTTATTTATTTATTTATTTTTTTGTAAAATCTATTACAAAAGTGTTTCTTCAATATTTTGTTACGCCTTTTTAACTTTTTAGTTTGTTTAGAAAACATATAACTTTTTTTTTTGAAAAAAATACTTGTTCCGTAAAGTGTGACGAAAGTTACGATTTGTGTCTATCAGGTGGAGAATGATAAACTCAAGGAAATTGATTTTTTTTTGACATTTCTATAAATTATGTTAATGGTCTAATACCTTGGTGTCAAAGTTGGTTAAATAAAGTAAATAACAGGTATAAATTGAATGTGAAGTTTTTGGTCATGAAGATTATTGGATTTTTGATATGAAGATATTATTTTATCATATTCGCACCGTGCATGAGTTTTATAGGAGGCGTTCCATGGCAACAATACACTACTTTAATTATAGAATTGTATGGATGCATATGTAATTGTATGGATTGCATTTATGACTTACATTGAATATTTAATATTATTGTCTCATAAATTTAAATAAATAATTATGATAATTTACATTTGAAAAATAATATTTGTTCAATTTGATTTCTTATTTTCACAATTTTTAATGCATTAAATTTAATTAATTAGTGTTTTTCAATAATTTTAATTTGACATTTTCTATAAGATTAACATGTAAAGAATTGCTAATTAGTCATAACAGCCTCCTTTATCGCCAAAATGTCACACAACGAATACTTATTTAAGGACCGATAGATTTTTCTCAAAATCATTACCACTACATAGTAATTCAAAGACATTTCTCGCTCTCTGTCAATATGTATGCTAGAGCTTTAAAACTACGCAATGGATTTTGATGCGGTTTTATTTATAAGATAAAATAATTCAACAAGTAGCTGAGATCATGCACACCTATAATATGTAATTATATGCACAATACTCACTGATCGTTGCATCGATTGATCACATTGATCAATCGTTCAAATTGATGATGAAGATCAATTGATCTATGATACATGCAATTGTATGTATACTTTTTAAAGTAAACATATTAGGATCGTATTAATATTAACACATTATAGACACATAAATAGTATATCTCTAGGTGCTACCAAAGGTGTTTTATATTAAACATTGAAGAGTATTTATCGATCGTTTTGAATACGGTAATTTCTTATTCCATATTAGGTGATCGATGCTTATTGAAATGCCATTGAATTTCATCGATTAGTGTCAATAATGTTCACTATTGATTGATATTAGAGGCTATTTATATACATAGTATGTAAATAGAATATTATCCCACTAAGAAGAAAAAAAAGACGCAAGTTTAATTCTTATTTGCTTTTTAAACATTTCCTCAGAAAAAGATATTTAAGACGGTATTTAACCTTTGAGAATGTGTTTATTTTTTGGCAAGAGTTTCATTGTCACCTGCCCTTAGTTGCCGTAGTTTTCGATTGAGCTGTCGCATGCTTATGTAAAATTGTTGACAATGGTTAGCATTACCCAATTTTCCCATTGCTTCCACCATATCTGATCCTACACATACGGTTTTATATCTCAAAGTATATTAAGTTTAGTCTCAAGTTTGTAACGCGTAGTCCATTTTGTCTGTCTGTCTATCTTTCTGTCTGTTTGTTTGTCTGCCTTTGAACACGATAATTCAAAAACGAAAAGAGATATCAAGGTGAAACTTTCATAGTGTGCCCAAAACGATAAAGTAAGTTTGAGTTCGAAAATGAGCAACATAGATCAATTGGGTCATGGATCCGTAGAACCCATCTTGTAAGCCGTTAGAGGTGGAACTAAAGTTTAAAAGTAAAAAATGTTCTGTTTACAAAAGTTAACAACAGTGACTACGACAAATGAAATAAGAACGTAATATTATTTTATGTTTTAATTGTAAAGCTTATTTTAATAAATCATAAATTGTAATTTTACAATAAATAGAATTTTTTAATTGCTAATTTTGAAATTTACCACAATTAAATTATATTTATTTCAACCGTTCGGTTCGTGACAATTAAAAAACAAAAATTTAATTGTTTTTACAATTTATTTTCGCCCTACATATCGGATATAATCTTATTATAGCTACAGATATACGTAGTAGATACAATAATATAAAATAGCTAAGCATGATGTTAAACTACTTTCTGTTTTTATATATTTTATACAGACAATTATCTAGAAAATATTGTTATATATATATAACTTGTAACTTGTAACTTATAACTGGTAACAACTATACTACTTATTCTATACAGTTCTACAAAGAACATGTGTTAAATTCATATTTGTATTAACAACATGTAGTTTTTTTTTTCCGCTTCAGTTTGTATGTTTTGTGATGTCTATTCTAAATACCAAGGTGTATGTGATAAATAAAGTGTTGGAACGTAAAGGATGATATGTGGTTTCGTAGGCCATTATATCAATATAGTAAGCCATTATGTTGTAGCCCTATCAAGCAGAAAGGTAGTTATAAATTCGAAGCAATCTTTAGTCTATGGCAATCTTCAGTCTTCCAAACAGATTTTCTGATATAAATACCGTATTTAAAATGAAAACTGTAAGTGCGTGGGACACTTTTAGAATGGGGAAAAACACTTTACTGGCTTGACTGTTAAGCATGACCGTCACGCGAATAAGTCGAAACTAAACCCTAAAAATTCAATCTGCCTGATGGATCTGTGGTATCGCTCCTGGAAGGCCACTATCCTTTATTCATCTATTTAAAGATAATTAGGCTCCTTAAGTTCTTCATAATGGTGGGAGCGCATGTCAGAATTTTAAATATATCCACAGGTAATCCATAATAACAGGTTTTCATCAAATAAAATATAAAATTAAAAGCTGACAGATTCTCAATAAATTTATTTCTAGATGCAGGGTCTCCAAATGATTAAAGACATCCATGTCAAACGGGAAATATTACAACCATATTCTTACCACATCTTTTCGTAATTTGAAACAAATATACCTGTATAAACTAGCTATTAGGACGAAGAAATACAATTTGAAAAACTTTTGTATTTCTCTAAAATTCAAACATCAAGCTTAACTACGGAACATCGATAAATTAGGGCGAATATACACACTTTTTGATCAATAATTTGGTTTGTATTAATTAAAATAACTTTCTAAATAATAATAAAACGATAATTTACAAAAGATCTTATAAAAAGAGTTGAGTCTATACGGAACTCTAACAATCGCAATCTATATAAATTCGAGTAATGTATGTGCAATCAACTGTCTTTACAGAAGCTTTCAGAAAGTGTGCAAGTCATTTAAAAACAAAAAGGAAATAGGAAGCAAATGACAGCTCAGCGGGAAATGACTTTACATATCTCCAAAGAAAATAATCTAATTGGGTTAGATCGTATGATCTTGGAGGCCAATCGAAAAGCCCGTTAATCAGTCGTGGGAACTGTCGACGGGAGTGAAAACCTAAAACTTTGGATCAACTGGCCTTCGGCCTGGCTAGCACTAATAAATACCTATTCACAATACCTGAATAATAATAAATAATATCTCCATACTATTCAAATATCTCTTCCCAGTTCTAGATAAATATGGTAGGAGCGCAAATAAATACATTTGAATAGCAAGATGTAATGTGATATACTATTTATATGCTCTCCACTATTTATTTGATGTGTTTTAATTTTTTGATTCGCTCAAAAACATTTTGTAGTGGACCGAATTGTCAATCTAAACCATTCTCGCATCTTCTTGAACACACATCCGTTTAGCAGGAGTTCAATTACATACACCGACTACGCGAATTTCATAATTTTGGTTCACCCAAAAAGTCTTCAACGTCCCAAAAGCAGTTTTCACTTCAATAATTCCTTAATGTTCATAAAAATAAAAATTTAAGTTTTTTTTTTGTCCATTCATTATGAAATTGCAAATCAAACTAAACACAAAGTAACTGTCTGCTTATCAAGCAAAACAGTATTGTAGATGAGAACTTCTGAAAAACACCCGTTACTAAACATTATTCTTGTCTCCTGAAATCTTTTCCATGTGTTCCTGAAGGACTGTGTATATTTATATGTGTTATTAAGTGGTAGGTATATTCATATATATACTCGTAACTCGTATACTCAAAGTTTACACTCTCTGATTCTGATTCAAAAACATTGCATTTATCCCCTATCAATAGTTTTGTGTTACTCAATACAAACGATATAAACGTATACATATACATGGGTTCATGTACGTAATGCTATCAGACTTCAAAGGGGTGCTTGCTATTGTATGATTCTTATATTCAATTTATTATGCTGCATTCTAACATTTCATTCTGGCATAGGTACTTTTATTATAAGCATAGATCGGTGTAAGCTATCAGAGTAAATATAAAGGAAATGATGTATGTACCTATATTGAAAAAATAATTTAATAATATAATTGGATAGGTTTAATACAAATTTTAAAGTGATGTGGCAGAAAATGTGTTCAAAATTTTGTAAACGGTGTAAAAAAATCAATTTCCTTCAGCGACAAATTTTGAAATGTTCACCCCTTGATGTGGCATAATTGTGTAAAAGTGAGATACATGGGGCTTTTTTAACGTGGCATATGTGTGACCCTCGAAAAATAAGTTTAATCGACGGAAATACTGAAAATATTATTTTCAAAGCCACATTATACGGGTGTTAAATTCAATCTAAGTTTTCTGGTTCAATTAAAACCTTCGTCTAATTCATAACTGACAAAAATTAAAAGATCACTTAAAATAGAAAGTTGTTCTTTATAAAAACGCAAATATTTTTTATATACAATATTTTTTTGTAAACCGAATAGTTTAGACAGGAATTGATAGCAAAAATACCCTATGAGTTCCTATAAAAAATTAAATATCAAAAACAAGTCACTTTTAATGGAAAAGTTTCTTGAAGAATTTCTAGATTCCACAGAAGACATGCGAAAAAGCAATTTTTGGGTAAAAACTGTAAGGCTTGTGGGAAAATGGATCTTTCGAATAAAAAATATTACCCTTTTAATCAATAACAACTTTCTAATTTGAAGTGTTCATCTATCTATTATCGGGTATGAAATAGAGTGAGCTTTTCATGGATCCAAAAACCTAGGTTGTAAAATATGCGCTTATTGACCCAACATTTTTTGCTCGAAGCATTTTTATCAATATAACGTATTTTAACGAGTTTCAAGCAAATGTCAACTTAAAAAAGCAAATAAACAAGCAATTGAAATATTTTACAGTTTTTTGTTGGTAAATTTGTGAATTTCTTATCCTTAAGTTATTGGTGCTTAATTACTAAATAATAACAATATAAGTAAAATTAAATTTTTGGGTAATAATTTGAAAGCAAAATTTATGGATTATTTATTATACAGCGAGTTCATTTCAAAAGTATCCACCCTGAATAGCTGTTGACTTAATGTGATTATTGTTTTGAGTGAAAACACGTTGATTTACATATCAAGGAGAAAGTTCGAGTTGGTACCTAGAGAATTTTAGGTTTCATCCCTTCACTCCGAGCAATCCAGCTTTGAAATTTCACTACCTTGTAGTATATAATTTTTAAAGGCACAGATGGAAGGTATGGAATCCATTAATATCAATTTAGCTTAAGAATCAATCGATCGATTTTTCTGTGGAGAGTGCCATTTGAAATTTCAAAGTTCGAGTGGCTGGGAGTTCTCTAAGTACCATTTTCAAACTTCTCCTTCGATATGCAAATCGACCTTTTTTTGACTCAAAACAATAATCACATCAGGTCAAGAGCTATTAACGGTGGATACTTTTGAAATTAACACACTGTATATACAAACCATAGACCTATATATCAAAAAAAAATATAATAATATATTAATAAAGTAGTGTGTCATTACTATGGAAACTTCTGAACGGTGCTCATATGTATATCGTACAAGATTAAGCCCCTTTTCATGATTTGATAATTACGCTACTGTAATAGATACTGTATCATTTAATTCGATGTTGATAATAATAATAATATTCTAACCATAGCACCATAGCTCTATAGAGCTCCAACTAGCTATAGCTAGCTACTGTATATTTACTTAGAGAGAGCAGAGCTATACATGTATGTATACATGTATAATGTAAATGTGTTTACCACTAAATCAAAGTAGACATTAGATGTTGTTTATATTGACATCTAGAAGATTTATTTCCAGTGAAATTTAATTCACACAACACTTGTGAATTTATTGTGTTCATGCTGCACATCCAGTTCACTTCATTTAGGTATATCTATACTACTAATATCTACCCAATATCAAATATAAAATTCATCGCGTAGGAGCTGCGTTAGCTAAGCGAGATCCCTCTGAGAATCAAGAATTTTTATTTTGAAATTACCTAGAAAAACAAATGGAAGAGTACTTTTTTGCTTAATGTGTTTGTTTCCCTACAGTATTGTAAAAAATTGTTGGTTTATTGCACGCTACATAGAAACCAAATGCATACTTTGTAGTCAAATAATGTATTATTTTTAGCTTTACAATACCACGCAACTACAAAAATATATAATATATTGTGTACAAGTGTTGCTTATAAATTTGATAATATAGATATCTCTATTCAATCATGAATACTCTAACTATAGTCGTCTCTGCTCATCAAATGATGGATCTTCGATGAACTCATAATTAAATTAAAATTTTGTTTTTATATCATCGACAACCTTATATTATTTGGGTATTATTATAAACTACAAGATTGTCTAAATATTTAAGATAGTTTTTTATTACACTTTCTAGATTTTTTGATGTAGAAATATCCAATTGAAAAGGATAATCTATATGATTCATCATTTTTTCAGCTAACTTTGACCGATAATAATAAAAAGCCCGATGGCCTAAGAATTTTTTGTGATTTTTGGAAAATTTGTTAATAAAAAAATGTACTTATAAAGTTAAAATCCCAAGTATTATTCAATCTTTGCACATCTCCTTAAAACTAATCAAAAAATACAAAAATATTTTGAAGAAATTTTTTCTAAATTCCATCGTCAGAACAAAAGCAATAGCTCCATTTTCTTCGACAATTCGCTAATACGATGGTTCGTTATTCATTCAATAAGTATATAGTTTTGTTTGTATATCAGAACCATCGAACCATCATCCAGATTTAATTTAGTTACTTACTTGCAGGGTACATGTTTATTTAATTTTAGTTAATATTGTATGAAATGGTTATTGCTTTCTATCTGGCGGATAAATGATAAAGATTTTCGTTATAATTGGGTCCAAATAACCCTGAAAATGAATTTTATTCAAATCGGCAACAACATAAACTTTTGCAAATTTTGGAATTTTTCAAAGGGGTACCCTTTAAAAATAAATAGATTTGATAAAATCAATTTATTTCTGATTATGATAAAAACATGGTTTTATGCTATTTTTTTCACGACGAAAACGATTCCAGTGTTTAAAATACGATCCGATCAATGGTTTTCAAAATATCACTCTCATAGCTCTGAAATTCCAAATCCGAGGAATTATAGATCCAATATCATGAAGTCTTTGTCTGGCATATAAATGAAATTGCAATTTTTGTTATTTTTGGATTAAATAAACTCTGAAACTGATTTTCTTTAAAATCGGCAGCTTTTCATATTTCGAAATTTTTAAAAAATGTTAGGTACCTAACGAAAAAGATGACAAAGTTTCATCTAACACCAGAAATCGGTAGAATTTACTGCATTTTCAAAAAAGCTGAGAAAAATACTCATTTGAGTCATTTTACAAAAGCTAGATCTTCTTTTAACAGTAATTTAAATAATTATTGCTTGACAGGTGTCTAAAAATTCATTTTGCCATGGAGAAGATACTGTGATCCCGAAACAATCAAATGAATGAAATTTTTCATTTTAAATGGATTCTCGTCAAGTGTCAATCCATTCAATACAAAAATCTTCGTTCATAGAATTGGAACTTGGAATGAGATTAAAACGCCGTTGATTGGAATTGTTTTTGAGAAATTCTGTTCAAACATACAACCAACAGCAGCTCGTCCTTCTTCAACAGTCCTTAAGATAGAATATCAAGCCTGTAATAAGACAAAATACTTCATTAAACAATTATTACTGAGCTTAACTTCAATTGTAATTATTTTCTAAAAAGTATGAACATATTTGTATTAAAATTAAGTTGAAAAGTAATTATAAAATAATTATTCCAAAATTCTCCGAACAAATCAACTAATCAGCATGACTTGATTATTAACTCAAAATAGAAAACCAATCAACAATAAACTCATTAGTCTTTAAAAAAACTGAGTAGCAAAGTTCTTCTACAAAGGTCATATTACCCCCCTACCCACATATGGGCTTCTTATAATTAGATGCTTTTAAAAAACATTGGATTTTTGCCTTCACTTACAAGCTTTGAAACCTCTAACTCAGTTTGGAGAGGATTAAAAAACGGATCGGAAAGTCTCTTATATCTCAATTAAGAAGGACTGTGCAGGTGAACAAAGCCTTAAAAAAGAAGCCAGCAGTTTTTCTCATGCAATCCCTTTCAAATTGTTGAATCACCCGCCACTATTACATCCTTAATACCGATAACAAGAAACATTTAAATGACGGTAAAAAAATAATCAATAGGACGCAGAAAAGTTTTACTCAAAAGAAATGAGTTTCAGTAAGCAATAATTTCCACAAAATAGTGTAAGAAACTATGAAATGGAATTATAAAACATCCCCCATCTCCCATTTCTCGCTATTAACCTTAGATGCAAAGCATAAGTCTACCTTTTTCGTGAAAAAAAATGACTAAATAAAAGATTAATTGATTAATTCCATAGAAAATAATCATCCAAATAAAATGTATTCATACAGACACAATAATATATAATCCTATAAAGATGTACACCTATTATTCTTCTCAAGTGGAACAAACAACAACGATATAAAAAAAACAAGATCAAAAGAACAAAGAGATCAACATCAGAGAGAACATAACACATTATCATAGAATATGTTTATGGTACCATATATGATACCAAAAACAGTAACCACGCCTTCAAATCATAATCAAAAAACAAACATATTTATATCTCAATTCATATAATGCATATAAGAACATAACATAATATCATAGTTATCCACTCTACTCCCACCACTTTTATATCATATTTTATGACAATAATATGCATGCACACACACGTAACACACCAATCGTATGATCTAATACCCCACCATATTATATATTTCATTGGTCGATAAAAATTGTTAAATAAGTTGTTTTAAACATATGCATAACAAGGATAGTCATATCATATAATATCATATAGTATATTTAAAACAAAAGATAAATGATATACTTTATTCTCTTTTAAGTGAAATAGTATTATATATGTAAATGTTTGGTGGAAGTGAGATGGATAACTAAATTTATACATTGTTTGTTTTTGTCTAATATATGTTTGTTAAATTCATTATAACCGTTTTGTTTTTTTCTATAATATTGCTATAATATGTAAACATGTTTTAAATGAGTTGCCATTCGTTATGGATATTACAGTTGAATTTATTAGACGTGATTTTTTTTTTCCATATAAATTATTTTTAATTAAAATATTAAATTTCAATTTAATATAAAAAGGGTTGATGCTTATTATAATTGCTAATGTAAACATTTATAATCATGATTTTTAATGGATTTTTTTAATAATAATGAGTCTAAAAATATGAAAATTTATTTATTTTAGACTAATTAAAATAGAGTTTAGGGATGTACTAGATCGATAACGAAATGAGGAGAGGTAACGTCTACCTCATATTAATTTTATTTTTAAACATAGGGGCTAAAAAATTTTTTATTAAACCTTTTATAATAGCATGCTTTAGCTCGTTTAACTGGAAATGAGTCCCAATGGAAATTTTATTTACTCCATTGCAGACTGACAATGATTTATTTTTTGAAAATTAATCAATTTTCCAAAGTTTTCCAAATTAAATGTTGAAAAAATTGGTTTTGTTAACTTTTCTTATAAGATTATACCCAAAACATCGGATCCCATTTTCCAAAAAAAAAAAATTCCTTCAAAAATTAAAAAAAAAAAGTTAATAAATTAACAAATTAGAGAAAAATAATTTTTTAATCTAAAATATTATTTTTGACAATACAATTCAATTTTTTTTTTTTGGCCAGAAAGAAAAAATTGAGTAATTATTTTTTGATTAACCCAAGAAAACGAATCCTTTGCACCAAATCGTTTTTTTTTTATTTAGCCATCAAACAAACGCCAATATTGACATAATATAAAAAAAAAGCTAACCTTATCAAATAAAACAGACGAACACATATCAAATCAGTGTAAGTTAAACAGAGATAAATAAAATCAGAAATAATAAATCGTTTTGTTATCTCATATATAAACATACTAACAAACAGAGTGAGATACATATATATAGAATATTGATTCAGGACAAAGATGGATAAATTGAAAGAGGAATATATATAATTTGAATTATGTTAAACAGACATAAAAGTCAACAATAAAAACATTTTTCTAGGGTTTAATTTATATTATTGGTAGTATGAGAAAACATTATATGATATTTTGAATATGTTAAAGTGAGACAGGCATGTATTAAGTAAGTAGGTGGAGCTACGATAACAAGTCAGGTTAATACTAATAAAGATCACATAGTTTGAGCACTTACTTTCAGTATGTCATGTCAAGTCTGACAGCCACTACTTTGATTGTCATGATTGGTACCAAGCACTATAAACGTTTAAATATTATAAAGCGTGGATATTGAATATATGTATAATTATTCATCCCTGAAAAAGTCCACACTTGAGAGACGAAACGACTCACATTTGAAGTGATTTTAAATTGTGTATATGATTCGAAACCAGTACACGTGACTTTTGACTTCATATTTTTTTAAGTGTTTTATTTTGAAGTGAACTTAAGTGGTGATTACTTAAGATGGCATTAGAAGATCATCGTTCTAGTCCAAATACCGCGAATAGTCCTGGACCAATATCAAATGAAAAACCGACAACAACCGAATGTACACGAGTATCATCAGCATCACCTGTATCAACGACATCATCATCAATGCATAATTTAAATAATACAACCGGTACAAATTGTACCGACTGTTTAAGTAATAATGAGAATGAAATTGATGAAAAACCTATTATGTTACCGTTACGGTTTTCCATTGACAGTATTTTACAACCTGAATTTGGACGTAAAGCTTTAGTGACAAAATTGAATACATTGAAACCAAAAGTTTTGTATCGACCTTATGATTTATCAACAACGAATTCGAAACCAGATGAAAAACCGATAAAACCGTTTAAATGTACTACATCAGCTTCATTGACATCCTTAGGGAATTTGTGTGAAACAGTGTCACAAAACAATACAATTAGTGCTGTACCAAAACGTATCACAAACAGTGTGCCACAAAACTTTAGTACCCCAAATCATGAACAAACTGAAAAATACTATCGTGATACAGTGAGCCCCGCGAAAAGTACAATATCAACGGCATCGAATGATTCCATTGGTTCAACATCGACAACATCCAGTTCAAATACCCAAACAAGTTTGGATCCAAAAACACCTACTTTATGGCCAGCATGGATCTACTGTACAAGATATAGTGATCGACCCAGTTCAGGTAAGGATCATTGATTATTATGTAATTGCAATTTATCGAAACAAAAAAGTTTAAGTTATAATCCAAGAAAGTTTGGATTTTCCACGTATCCTATTGATTAGACCCGTAGGAGAAAGAAGAAAAGATAGAAGACAAAGCTCATACATGACACTATCTTTCATCTTTATTTCTAATTCCTAAAAAGCGCTCAGTGCTTATGATTTCTTCACATGAAACTGCAGAGCTTTATACATTGAGATAACAATTTGTAGTAGACGAGACCAAAGTTAAATTTTCGGAAATAATTAGTTTGTAATTGTTAAAATTTCGGAAATAATAAGTTTTTAATTGTTAAAATTTCGGAAATAATAAGCAATTTATGCATAACTTAAATCTTTGTTTGTTAAAATTTCGGAAATAATTGCAATTAATGCACAAGTTAAATCTTTATTTGATAAAATTTCCGAAATAATTTGCAATCAATGCATAAGTTAAATTTTTAAATGTTAAAATTTCGGAAATAATCAGCAATTAATGCATAAGTTAAATCTTTGTTTGTTAAAATTTCCGAAATAATTGCAATTAATGCACAAGTTAAATCTTTATTTGATAAAATTCACGAAATAATTTGCAATTAATGCATGAGTTAAATCTTTAAATGTTAAAACTTCGGAAATAATCAGCAATTAATGCATAAGTTAAATCTTTGTTTGTTAAAATTTCGGAAATAATTGCAATTAATGCACAAGTTAAATCTTTATTTCATAAAATTTCCGAAATAATTTGCAAATCATGCATAAGTTAAATTTTGAAATGTTAAAATTTCGGAAATAATCAGCAATTAATGCATAAGTTAAATCTTTGTTTGTTAAAATTTCCCAAATAATTGCAATTAATGCACAAGTTAAATCTTTATTTGATAAAATTCCCGAAATAATTTGCAATTAATGCATGAGTTAAATCTTTAAATGTTAAAACTTCGGAAATAATCAGCAATTAATGCATAAGTTAAATCTTTGTTTGTTAAAATTTCGGAAATAATTGCAATTAATGCACAAGTTAAATCTTTATTTCATAAAATTTCCGAAATAATTTGCAAATCATGCATAGGTTAAATTTTGAAATGTTAAAATTTCGGAAATAATCAGCAATTAATGCATAAGTTAAATCCTTAATTGTGAAAATTTCGGAAATATTTTGCAATTAATGCATAAGAAGCAAAAATTAACAAATTATAATTATTTATCAATTACAATTTTCTGATTGTTAATTGAGACAGTTAACAATATTATAATTTTTAATTGATACTGGAACATACCTATTTCCTAAATTTCTATGTACCTATGTTCAAAATTTTCAACGTATCCTTAGGAATTTTCCCAGATTTATTATCATTTAACAGAGAAATACCACATCATTGTAATGTAATTGTATTTTGAAACATATCTAACTATTTTTTTTTTTAACAAAACAAAAATGTAGCGAATAATGTATTTAAGAGCAACTCCTGAATACTAATGAAAAACGTGTTTTGTATTCACTGTTGTGTACCTATGTGTGCATGTGAACTGCATTCTGGACCACCCACCTTGCTGCATAAAACTATCTCTACAGACTCTCTGTTTTAAAAACAAGCATTTGTGAAAAAAAATGTATATGTATTAGTTTGATTTTTTCTTTGCAATCCGATGATTAATGATTTACGAAAGCTTGAACAGAAGTCATTTTCTTTTTTGTTCTTCGGGAAATTCATTTTCCATATTGTAAAGGTTAAAGTAATGCTGAATAATTAAATTTTCCCATGAATAAATGCAATGAGTATTGATAATGTGGTTTTTACCTCGTTTAAGATACTGGAACGATATAAGGTCCACGTAACTTCAAAGTTAAATAACTAAACAAAATTTTCAATTTTCGATATTTTGGAAATTACTCCAGATATAGAAAAATTTTATTCTTACTTTTCGTCTTACCATCAACTACCGTCTTCACTATTGTGCTCATACATCCTTAATTAGTCGGATGCAACGGTTTTTTTTGTTTTCAATAATTTATTAAGAAAACATATCACCAATCTACCGTTTTCACATAAGACAGATATTTAATTGATCTAGAATAAGTCAAACTGCATATAAAAAAATTTAGCCTTTCATCCAAAATGACTCTGGCGCTTGTACCTTCTTAAATCCGCTTGTACAGTCAAAAAAGTGACTGTAGCCCATCTAAGGTCTATCAAAACTCCAAATTGCTGCAACAACAAATTTTTCTTAAAATATCTTATAAGATAAGGTCTATCAGTTTCATTTCTAACAAAATATAAAGAAAAAGTAGTCTAATCAGATATTAATTTTCAGTCCTAATATTTTATGGGTCATGTTTGATTTCTTGGAGGGCAATCAATTACAATATTTATGATTTTAGAAAAGGCCGGGCCCGGATTTTTTTTAACAAAGCCCGTATCGGGGCATCATACGAAATCTTACTCAATTGTAATAAATTTCTTCTAGAAGAAGTAATTATCAGATTACAAGCAATAATATTCATTCTATTCAATGTCCAAACGTTTTGGTATGAAAATGTTTAGCTACTATTTTAGCTACTTTTACCAAAACCCAACGTTAAAACAACGGCGTATTTGTGTATAGATGGGATTGCCTTTCTGTCTGTAATAGTTTTTACTCATGTCCACGAAATATCAAAAGAATTTATCATTGAATACTTAACCTTTTTTATAAATGTGGGCTATCATAGGAAGCGGGCCATCATTGGTTCCATTACCTTTAAACCATATACAAACTGGTTAAAAAATCAAATAAATGCAATTTTAAATTAAATATATAATGAAATGATTGTTTAAAAAAAAAATGTTAAAAAAATAAATCATATGAATATTAAACAATAAAATATTACATAAATGTTAAGGGGGTTGGATTTATATGTAGGGTGTTTGTGTATGGTTAAACTAACCATGCATATTACACCCGCTTTCCCGTTTTAAACAAATAAATATATTGTATAGTTAAATATTATTTATGAGCAACTAAATGATTCTAATCCCATATGGGAAATTATTGTCACAATGAAATAATTTATTTATATAGTGGATGGTACTTAAAACTTAGGATAGTGTGAAAAACAACCATGATTCAAGGGGTTTGTGTGTTTTGAAAACAAACCATAATATAATAGTTTTGAATGTGGTTTTATATTGCCAAAACATATCTCTTTCTTCTTACCATAAAGATCGTGAGCCCATACTTACGGAAGGTTTTAATGATTCTTTTTGTCTGCCTTTATTTCGACGATTATTTCTTATCTATACCTATACGTTGCAGAAAGAGAAAATTTTAATAAAACAGCAAGCCTTGGAACTCTCAAGAGTCCAAAAATATGACAAGGGCACAAAGATGATACGGAAGAGAAATCTCACAGCAGATGAATCTACCGAGGATATTACTTCTTCTGAATCTGATCTTCATACTAATTCCTAGAAAACGCTCATACATCCACACCCATTAAGTAATTCAAAGAAATTTCGACTAATTAACTAGTTCCAAGAATCGACCACATAAATTTATCTCACCTCGCAATCACAGCGCCTCTAAAGTGACATGATATCTATTCTAGTAATTCTATTAATTCTAGACAAACTTGTGGATGAACTTTAAAAGAAACGAGAATGGTACAGTAATTTTTACAGTTAATTTTCGTTTTTACGCAATTTGATCAATTTGAACACTGAAAAACCTCGAAATAGAGCAACTTAGTCAGTAACGATGTATTCTTAGGACTTAGAAAAGTGCTTTTTTGGTGAATGTATTCATCAACGTTCTTATTTAACAACGATAGCTCGAGCCGAAGATTTGCTCCGAACAACAAACGCGATTTTACAGGTTCTAAGAAATAAGAAACTAAGAACTGAACTAAACTTTTTATTACGGCGCAGTTAATTTTTGAAACGGTCTACGGGTGTAAAATTTCTTAATTCACCTAGTTGAATATCTGTATATTAAATTTGCGGCCTTTTCAAATTTGCGGAATCAGAACACTTTCAGCTTTGTATTGAAATAGATGCCGCACAAATTTAGGAGAAAAATTTTGAATCGTAATATTTTGAAATAAACATGGATGAAAATTACCCGAATAGGCTAGAAATGTGTTTTTGGAGAGACTGAAAACAATTATTGCGATTGGGGTACAGATGAAAGTCGCAACTCATTTTTCTGGCTACGGGTTTTTCTAAAAGCAGGCAGACAAAAAGAATCATAGATATTTCGCATTATTTTGGGCTTCCGGTCTAATATTATAGACATTACAAAACATCTTATGGATAACTCGGTTGTTATCGAGTTAACCACACTCTAAACACTATACATACATACGAACAACAATAGTTGCTCGATTCTATGTTAAATATGTTTAATAGTGATATAATATAACAATAATGTGTACCACAATTGCCCTAATTTACATTCTTATTAAAATAATAGAGAGGAGGGTTGGTATCCTGGAGAGATGTTATACTTGTATACCAATATGTTGTGACTGTTAGTTATCCTTTATTCAATTCTCTATATCATGGTTTCCTTATTTTATATCCATATAATTAAATGTATATTGTATCAAATTAAATGTCTCCCAAAGGACTTGATTTACAGGATAAATAATAATTATAATAAACCCTCTAAATATTTGTTGTTCTCATTAAATTATATTGTTGAAAAAAATGTTACCAATAATGGTAATTTTCTTGTTGGTTCCTTGTTCAATAAACGAGTTAATATACTGATTATTTTCTAACACTTTTAAACACTTATTTTTTCTTCTGGTTTCCAACCATACCTTTTTTTGGTGTATATAATGATTTTGTCCACGTCCCATTAAAATTTCTATAACGTCCAGCTCTCTAAATTTTGCTATCTTTGAATCCGAGAGATTTCTTTCTAAGAAAGAGTGGTTGTTTTTTTAACGCTTGGAATCTTTCTTCTAGGAAGTTCTCGGAGCAAAATATGTTGTATGTTTGAACAAATGTACATAAATTTGCCCTACATTCTTAATTGTGGCCTTGCCATACTTCCTTTTGGTTCACCTTTGTAATTTGGTAATCTTTTACGCACTGAATGAAGCAATTGTTCAGACTATCGCTTACTTGCCTGCTTGATGGTCTTTTAAACTAATTAATCAAATGCACAAAAGCATTCTCTCAGAAAACGATCTCTGCAGATTTTTTTATTAGGAGAAGGAAATTTTGACATTTAGAAAGCTCTATTCTTAGTCTGTGAAAAAAAAATTGTTAAATTTTGTCGAGAAGTGGGTTTTACCATAGTTTTAGCATAGCAATTGCAATTACCATACTGGAAATATCTTAAGAGGGACTGATCTCCACTTAAGTGAAATAAATAAAGTGTCAGCCAGAAATATTCACGACCAGGAGCATCTTTGAAGCAAAAGAGGTACAATAGATCAAAACTACACTTAACTCAAATTTATTCTAATATCTAGGCCTACCACTTTCATGCCGTCTTTGACTTTTCGGGGTTTTCTTTGTCTATTGCTATTGTTCCTCTAGTTTTTGTTCGGAAACCAAGCAATGACTGACTCCATTCACCTGAGTTCATGATTGCCTTAAGAATTTTGATTTTTAATCACTGAAAATCTTCTGACTAATTTAAAATACCAATAGTTTTTTAGATAACATGATTTTTATTTCATGCAAACAACTATAAATTTTATGATCAATTTAACAGAACTATCAAACAATCCTTGTTTGTGACATAACTAAAATTCTTTGTGAAGACCTTGAAAATAAATAAACCCAATTCAAAAACTGATTTGTTTGATACAATTGTTCGACTCTACCTATAAGGTATTTGACGACATATATAAATAAATACACTAAATGTGTATTGTATTTTTTTATAACAGGTGTAGTACATTGTCCAAAAAATCTTGATTCTTTCAAAAAAAGTTGCCTTATTGTATATATCTTAATAATATATTCTCTGTTACAAACGAAATGTAACAAAAGAAAAATGGAAATTTTGAAGATAAAAGCTCGACGTAAGCATACAAAACTTCTTGGATTGAGTGTTAAAAACGCTTAATTTATATTATGGAAGTGTTGGAAAATCATGCCTGATATAAGAGCTATCTATCAATTTCACAAAAAAGTTGATTTTGAGAAAGCTAGATTCTGCATATTTATTTTCTTATTTAAATCAGGAAGAAATGAAGAACGTAGACGTTTACTAGACAATTATTTTTCATTCCTTTTACAGTTCTGCCGTTGTTAAGCTCGCACAGATTTTATTCTTATAAAAAAAAACATTTTTATCATTTTAGTGGGGCTGTAATTTTCATATGATTATATAATGAAATAATGTTAGAAAGTGGGTTGCTTTATTATCGCGCATCCAGATTTGGGTTAAATAACAAAGTTCAAGAAGGAAAGAAATGCCCAAAATTGAGATTTCTTATCACATCCAACATAACTATTCCAATCTATTACACTTACTTCTATGCGCTTCCACCATTTTATCATTTATCAGATTTCTACAAAACCTGTAAGTTCTGAAAATTTATATAAAAATAAGTATAGTTATCGATATTATTTTTGAAAAATTATTATTTTCCATTTAGTCCCTTGCTTTTTGTTATTTTTAAATAAAACTTAAAATTCAACGCAATTAATTCGTCAACAGTATTTGTTTTCTCAAATCATTCAAAATCATTTAAACTTTCATATTATTCAATTTTTTTACTTTTCTATTAACAAGTCTCATGAATTTACGTTCTAAAAACGACTGATTACATTTTAATCAAACATATACACATTATGTACCTAGACCAAGACTTACTAAATGTAGTTGCCTCGTTCCCTGAGTCTGAATCTTTCAGCAAAAATGATTAATACAAAAAATCTATCTTCCATCTTTTTGCTCAAATTCGATATGAAATATATCTATAAATATTAATAATAGAACTTCTTAATTACTTGTATGAAAAATAAAAATAGCTAATTATAAATTGATTAAAATTAAATTTTAAAAACAAGTCAACAAAATTCATAAATTGCATTTTCATAATTAACATTATAGAAATTTTATAAAATATAAATTTATTACTCCATAAGTACTTAGAAAATTAAATAAACTATCAAAGTACTTAGAAAATAATATTATGAATAATTCTCAATAACAGGGAAATTACAATAAAGGACATAAAATATTCATAAGTCTTTATATTTTTCAACATAATTCACAAACAAATTATTATTGAAAAATGTATCCAAGTCTATTACATCATAATATATTATTGAGGAATGTATTCATGTTTAATTTTATCTATATTATCTGACATGTAGCAGAAATTGCATATTTTATGATAATTTTACCTAAAACTTATATATTAAATTATTAATGAACATAAAATTAGATATTATGAACTTTTCTAAAGCTATCTAATAACGAAAGTTTTCTATTTAAAGTAGATAATTAAACTTTTTTTTTGCTAATTATGTGCATGTATATTATATGGGATTAATTATATAGTTAATATCAATTTCTGCCTACAAAATTAATAATATGCAAACAAGTATATCATTATTAGTTTTTCAAAAATAATTATTCGTTTTATGAGAGTATAATTAGTCAATTATTTATTATAAAATGTGGTATATCAAAAATAAAGTTTTTTGAAATAATTAGGGCTGTGTACTATCTAGTAATGAACCGCAAAGTAGAAAAGTATATAATTATTTTTCATACAAAATTATATATTCAAATATTGTGTTTTTTTGAACCATATTATCATTTCCCTTAATTAATATCTATAACTAATAATGTAGTTTTTTTTTTAAACTCATACCATATTTCTTTTAAAATGATTCTTCATGTTTTATTAATGTATGTGCAGAAAAAAAAATTATGAGGGAAGTATTTTTTTTTTTTGTTAAATGTTAGTATGTTCATAATTATATCGTTTATGTTTCATGAATTATGAAAGTATATAATTATTTTCAGTTTAATTTCTATTTTTTAGTTCTTAATTTACCTATTAGAAAAAAAAAGTTTGCATAAACACGATTAATTACTACATATTTTAAAAATATAAAATTTCTTTTTTCATTTTTCGAAAAGCATGCTTTTTTATTGGTGTTGTGGTATCAAAAATTCATTATAAATATGGTGGGAGCGCCAATAAATGTACACATTTTCAGATATGAAAATCGTTATTCCTGAAAACTCCGATCAGGATAACCAAATAAACTTTTTTTAAATTATTGTATTGTCATCGGTCTTTGATGTTTATGCCAAATTTCGAGTTAATCCGACGTTTTAAAGCGGATCAAAATCATGTTCAATGTTTCCGTTACATATTAACATATGTATGAAGCTAATAAAAGCGTGTTAAAAATTCAAAATTCACCTGTTTGTAAATATTGGGAAAAATTTATCTTTCCTCCTAGTATGTCGTATATTTTATTACAACATGATCTGCCTCAAGAAATTCATAAACATATAAATATTTTTTTTCACACACAAATAAAACTTCTCTATGAATCAAAATAAAATGATTGTCATGTAAATTGACCAGTATTGTACTATACCTATGCTAGTGGGTGTGTAGGTGTGTAAGTATGGTTTATAAAATTAATGGATTATTATCTGTTTATTATAAAGTTGACACTATATGTTAAGTATTTTATTATTATTACATACAACTTATATTATTATACATGTACAATTTATTTTATATAATATATAAAAGAGAGTGTTGTACCTAGCAGTAATCAAAATTTATATGTACGTGGTTTTTAAAGCCGTGCATTAAAATATCACAATGAAAATAGTAAAATAGAAGGAGAATTTTAATATTAAACAATTCGATTAAATGTGTGAACTATAGTACAAGATCATAATGTACCATCAATCACACCAGAATGTATTTATAATCGCTATTACCAATTATATCTGAAGGTACTCAACATACAATCTTTACAGTCTACTCTAGGGAACAACAGCGTAAATTATAAGGGATTTCGCTATATAAAAGGTCAAGTAAACCGTATTTCAGCCATTAAATTACCCTAAAATTGTAACTATTTTACTTCTAATAAAAAAACAATATAAAATGAAAAACTAGGACATCATTTGCTACAAAATCCTAGGGTAGCTTTTTGGTAGAATGTGATTTATAATACAAAATACAAGAACCCATAAAAAAAATTAAAAGGCAAATTTTTTAAAAATTTTTATTGGAAACTAATGGAAATGCTTAATCACTCTCCGGCTTGCCTTCTAACAAGTAAAATTTGTATTTATTTAGTTGTTATCTCATGCATAGTGTTTCATAGTAAATTGTATCCCAGGTACTATACTTTACCGTATATAATATAATATGAAATCTAATCTTTAACATGCATCTGTTAAGAAAACCGCATCGATTAAAGTCCACTGTAACAACCACACTTCTGTGTCCATGTTCAGAGTTTAAAGTCATATCAAATAATGTATTATATTATATGTACAGATATATTTGACAAAGCGTATAAATAAAACCTAGTTTTAATATCATTAAATTATATTTTATATTATATTATTGAAATTCATGTTTAAGTTTGACACGTCATTCAAATATTATTTTAATGACAGGTTATTTTAAAGTCATTCGAAATAAAACTTTTATTATAGAAACTTATAAAACGACCTGGAAAAAAGGTTATAGATCACAATTTCTTTAAAAAATAAAAACAAAATTCCTTCTGCTTTTTTACTCTTGGTGGTTAGGAGGTTTCATGGATCAGAAGAATCTTTTTTTGAATAAATCTGACGGAACCCATTGTATGGGATATCGATCAAAAGGATGGCGAAAATAGCGAAAATAGTACATACTTGATTATTTATAAAAGCTGAAGGCGCTCAATTTAAAACACTATGGATAATTCGGAGCGCCTCAGGCTTTTACAAATATTATACATTTCTGTCTCACTGTCTAGTTTTCGCTTTTACCAAATTATTTAAATTTTTGTAATCCTCAGTTAAAATCTCAATTTTGATTTTTTTTTTTAAAGGAGATAAAATATTTTAATTCGTAAATAATATGTTCGAATTAAAATTTTGAATGATATTAATACAGTAGTTTTACTGACATTTATACAATACGTATTTATAAATAAGTAAAAGATTTTATCAAATATAAAGTAAAAAATGACTAAATTTTGAGAAAAAAATTACCATAAAGACCCTGTGTTATATTTATACAGAGTGGCCCATCCGCTTCAAAGTAAACAATATTAAACAATAATAGCTAAAAATATTTTTTATTGGCCGTATGCAAAGTAGGTGGAAGGGACAACTGAATCGATCACAGTGCTATACTCTTATAAAATTGACAATAAATCACAAGTTTTAATTCTATTTTTCAATTGTTTACATGTAATTGGTATAGCAAATGTCAAGTAAATCAAGATTGGCTAATAATAATTAATTAAAATTGTTGTAGAAATTAGAAATTGTGAAAATAAGAGTCGATAATAATTTATTAAAATTTGTTAGAAAATAATATTAAATTTTGAATGTAAACGATAAACTTATATGTCTCTCCATAAAGTTATATTAATAATCTAATGTGTCATCCCGTTGGGAAACTCATAAAGTAAAACTTATGTACAGTGCTGCGATTACAAATTTTTAAAGAAAATAACACCCTGTACAACTTAAACAATTGATTATAATATTTCATAAGATTATAAATCTTTTAGTTAGAATAAAAACAGTGTATTGTCTATAAAACTAAAGTAACATTACTTAAAAACAAATTTATGAAATGAAAGCAAACGAATTAAACATTTTTTGTAAATAAATGACATTTTAAAATTTCTTCATATATTTTTTAATAAAACATATAAACACACATTTTTTAAGTGTTGATTTATAAATGTGATATTTAAAAAAAAAACACTTAGAAAATCTTTCAAAACCATACAAAAGTATATCCAGTTGAAATATTTATCTATTACTAAAAATATTTTTCAATCGTTTAGCTAATAAATTTTATTTATTTCTTCTGAAATATTATATAGTCCACTATACATATGTATAGTAGTGACACCTATAATTTGCATAATCATAGCTGCAACTTGGGTGGTGGGCTGTAAATTTTATTTGTTTACAAATAACATATTAGTTTTCTTTGTGATTAATATTTATTCAAGGTATTAATCTGGAACAGACACCAACGAGTGTTATATATTATGTAAAATGCGCATATTGCAAATTTTGTATTATTGAACATATGAAATCTTATAGCACTTTGCTTTTCGCTTTAAAAGTAGGTATATGCACCCAGCCTTATACAAAGATATTTTGAGAAAATATTCGAGGTCTCGATATTCCATGAAATTTAATGGTGATATGCTGTATATTTGTCAAAATGTTCGTCAATCAAAAAAGGACATCGTGAGACTTTGATTTTATTTCATTTTACAAGCTCTTATTTAGTTCACCCGATTTCTGTAATCAAGTCTTTCAGGTTAAATTTGATCCGCTTTGAGAATTCAGAGCTAAAAATTTGCAGGCTTATGTAAAACGGCTGCCAAACCATATATATGGTATACATGTTAAGATTTTTCCCACTTTCCCAAACAATTGACTGAGTTAAGCCTAAGACTGAGTTAAATTTAAACGGCTTTTTGGCCAGAGTCACTAGGGTCTTCCCATCGATCTTTTCTAGTTGTCATCTCTTTTTTAGTTGTTATCGGGAACCGTAAACTCGAACGTGAAAAAGAGAAAGAACACTCTCGTTCAAATTACTTTTCAAACAAAATGTCATAGGCAGACACACAGATACACAGACGCGTTAAACAATCCTCTTTGTAAGTCGGGTGGTTAAAAAATGAAATTATTATTATAGATAAAAAATTATAACATAATCTTATGTTACTAATGATTATGATATATTTTTGACATCAAGAAATAACAAAACCATTAAGAGCCGATGAAAACATTAACTTTTGTAAATCGAACAAAAGCCAATGGTTATTACCAAAAAAAAATTGATTTTTATCAGTTTTCAACGGACTAAAAAAACTACTCTTTTGTTTTTAAAAAAAACATGACATAATGCCGATTATTACAAATCGTTTGGACCTCAATCTACCCTTTTAGACCTTCCAAAATCATATTTAGTGACATTTATCTATTTAAATAGAATTTGCCCTTTTTTTAATAAAAACCAAAACATAATCTGCCATATATTTATCATGTAAATGACGTATTTGATCATGTGACACAATTCTATTGTTTTAAGAATTGACATTTTGACAGGAACAATTATTTTAAAAAAAAGATATGTTTCACAGTTCTGTTAAAAGAAGTATTGAGTTTAATGCTTCTGTTTTTTTAAGTTTCTTGTCATCGACAATATTTGTCGGTAGATTTTGATTTAAGGATAATAAAACCTTTTTACTTGATTAATATAGTAATCAAAAATATAGATGATACCACTTATTTTTTTTGGTTTGATAATGATATGAAACAATGGATCTTTTAAGGGTCATTGATGTTTTGAAATATTGTTATTTTAATTTTTGTTTTTATAAAAATGATTTTCAATTTGATCGTCTGATAGCATTTGAAAAGTCGGTTTATTATGTAATTTTTGAGTATCCATCTTATTTAAAATTATAAAACAACGATCAAGGCCGTTTTAAATCCATAATTTATATACAGAGCGTTTCCAGTTAATGCTAAACCGTTCATGCAATGACATACCGTTCATGAAATCAATGACAAACCTGTTTGTATATGCATCTTGAGAAATGTCCATAAAAAACTTGAGTTTCTATAGTAATTCACTCAAAAAACTCTTTATGTTTAAAATTCGATCCAAATAAAAGATATGTAATGAAATTACATTAATTTCCACAATTATGGGGGATAAATCTAAATTAAGAGAGTTTTATTTTTTTTGAAACGTAAAAATTTGTTTTCGGTATGAGTAAGCAAAGTACTTTCATTTTTACATTTGCATTTGCAATATCTATATACTTTTTGGCACATGTACGTTCAAACTATTATTACCAATTATCTTTCCATTAAAATGACCGATTAATACTAAATTTTCCTATGTTTAATTCAAAGACGAATTTTCTTTATTTTTAACCTTTTTAATTTAAACGATTATTGGTTGATTTTAAAGGTCCATCAAAGGCATTTGAGGGACAAATTTTCCAAAAGACTTCTTCATTGAGGTTCCAGATAGATTTACGAAAACTAAAAAAACACACACTCACTGATAGAATATGCTACAGGTCCCACGCTGGCTTAATACAGCAAAGTCATGTAGATATCGGTAATTTTAACGGCAGGAAGAACTTTGTAAACTGGTCTCTTCAGTTCTGTAGTTATAAGTATTTTAGGATTTTATTAACGAATTAAATTCATACCGACAAAACAATAATAATGAACAACAAGCCATAAATGAGGCAAACTCTTTTGATTTACCTGGTCATAGTCCACCCCTTCCAACGCCACCTCCAATGGAAGCTGATGTTTACGAAGAAATATCAGTGACATTAAAACAAATAAAAAGTCAATTAGAATCATGTGACAAACAAGATGTACCTAACATGTATGATAGAACCGAATATCAAGATTGTACTAGGATGCCGAATAAATATGAACCAAGTACTTCAAGAAATTGTACTCAAGATGGGTCAACAGGTGAATATGTCCTTCAAAAATTCCAAGAAAGTTTATACCAAGTCAATAAACATGACTTATTTTCGGTAGGTAATCTAATAATCTACTAAAGTCGAAAGTAATAGCTATATAACAAACTTTCTTGGAAAATTTGTAAAAGTGCAGGATCCACTACTTAATATTGATTGGTCCGTAGGTTTAGCCTCAGAAAATTTGAAAGACTTCTTAAATGCACAATATAAAATTGCTGAGAATGAAAATGCAATTAATGAATTATTGGTTTTAAATCGTGAATCAATTGATCGTATGAATGAAGAACGTCAAGAAGTTTTAGAATCGATTTCTCATGTTCGTTTACAATCAAATAGTTTAAATGTACAAATGAATCAAATATTAAATCGAAATATACAAGCAGTCTCAACAAGCTATGCGCAAAGTTTACTGTTGGCTAGTTTAGATTCGATTGAAAACGTGTCGACGAATGTTATCAATGAAGGTAATTATTTCGTTTAGCCTTTCATCTTTGCTTTTCCATCCTAAAACAGTTCTGCAGGTTTCTACCAATCGTCGAATCGAAAACCGCAGCTGAATTATCAAAATTAAGAAAAACGATACGACCTCTTCTTCGAGAATCATCTCGGAAATGGTTATTAAAATTCCATACTTTTCTTCTGCTTGGCGAAAACAAATACTTGGTTTATAGCCGTCCGTAAAAATTAAATATGCGGGCCTGATCAGATTTTGTATCCAAAATCATCTTTTTGCCGAAAGGTTTTCAAAAGAATGTTTTGCAACACATTTTTTCCTGCTTTTTTTTACGAATTTCTTTACTAGAATATTCAACTTCCAAGGCGCGGCCGCGGAACTTACAACAATATTTCGTTGATTCTTGGCAAAATTGATTAAACTTTTAATACGTTATTGAAATGAGTGTATCATCTTGAGGTTAGGTATTTACTGAAGTAAATAATTATTAAATACCTCAATTTAAGGTTTAAATCAAATCCAAGCATCATTACAAGTGGCAATTGATCAATTTAATCTGGAACATGATCAAATTATAAATTTCGCAAGATGTAAATTAAAATTAGTGCATAATTGTATTTTGCAAGAGGATAAATATGGTATTCTTAAAGATGCAACGGAAAGCATAAAATTATGTATGGAACAAACTGTAATTGAAGCATTAATGTTGCTGAAAAAAGTTCAAGAACATTTACACTTGTTATTAACAATGTTAAATCCTGTTCCTCAAGAGTTTCATGATTGTATTAATACAGCACCTACAGTGAGTCCCGAACGAGGTATGGCATTTTGTATACGAACGATTGGTATAAAATTTGTGAAATCAATAGCGCCACGAGCGTATAATGCAATACGGGATGTGTGTAAAATAAGTCAATTTATTTTGATGTTACCAAAATCGTTAGATGCATGTGTTACGCGAAATTTACGTACAACAAAAATGGAAGCTGCTGAAATTGGTGTTAAAGTTGCGAAATGTATTGCGAATATTGATTTGTAATTTTTTTTTAAATGAAAATTCTGTAAAAATTAGCAGAGCTTATTATTTTGAATTTTGCTTATAAGGTAGTTCGAACGCCAAGGCAAGTTTAGATTTGTGGTTGAAATTATTTGTATCTTATTTTCAACTTTGATGATGAACTTTGTTTTAACTTCACGAATATAGACGACAAATAGGAGTAAAATTTCTCGATACCTGCCTTAGTTTTCGAAATATCGAAAGCTAAAATTCCATTCTCATCCCTGTTTTGCATTCCAACTTTATTTTGAGTTTTCTTTTTCGGCTGGATTTATAGTGCCATTTTTTCCAAGCTATAGTGCCAAGTTTTGATGTGTAGGTTTTACGATGAATCTTGAGGCATTGAGAAAAAATCTGCTCATGTATTTGAAGAAACTATCATTGTAGTTATATTTAAATATGAATAATAATAAATAATATTTTATTTATTTAAACATAAAATATTTATCTACAATAAGAGATATATTTATCGTTGCAAATTGATTTGATGACAAGATTTTACAATAAAATACACTCTATAGTTAGAAGTATTTGTATTTTAAATGCAAGTATATTTTATACACTCTCTCAAATATCTATTTAAAATATACTCAACTCAACTAAATATTTTCAAATTTATTAAATAATTCACACTTTTACATATAAATAAATAATTATCAATAAATAAATCATAATATTTATTTTAAAATATTATTTTTATACAATGCAAAAGTATTTATATACTTATTTAAAAGTGTTTATTGGTTGGTATTTAAAGTATCATCGTGTTTTATGAGTTGCATATTCAGTGCATATACAATTACTTGGAATATATCGTCTCCTTGACTTGAATGCGATCAGATATTTTGTAATATCTTCTCATATATGTGAACTGTATTAAAATCTGGTTTCCTAAATCTAATATGAATCACAAATTGATGGAAAATCTAAGATATCATGAAATTATGATTAACTAACAAGCCAGATATGGACAATAGATAATTTATTTCGGTCTAAAATAATCAAGTCGATGAAATTGTGAACAAAAGGAGGATAAGTGACGGCATAAGCAGTGAAGGTTATACACAATATTTTTGTATTTAAAATTCAAGTTGCCTAGCGAAGCGGGTTGTTCACACCTAGTATAAGTCATAGAGTTTGCGACACCTTGATGATATCGTGTATACCGTTTTTAGGATAGTTGCAAGAGACGATGATTTTTTAATCGCGATAATACATCATTAATATTTATAACTATTATGTTTCTGATTATTTATAAAGATTGTTAATGTAGGTATGTCTGTGTACAGAAATATGCAGTTATCAGACGTGGCCTTTTAAAGAAATGATAAAAAGGTGAAAATTTTACTTGAATTATTTCTACCATACGACCTTCAATCTACATAGGTACATAAAAAAAAACTTCAATCGTGTATGACATTTTTTTTTGCAAATAGACATAAAAAAACTAATTTACACACAATAAGTTTAAAAATGTTATTAAAACTAGTCGACAATTGAACGATACACCATGTACCGTGTGCTATAAAAGTATGGAAAATTGTTAAACAGAATGTTTTTACTTAATAAGGTAAAAATAATTGATTAAAAACTATGATTTGACTTTATAAATAAATATTGAAAATAAGACATTTTTAATGTCTTTATTTGCACAAATATAAGTTTAGTTGCAACTTCTTTCATGAATTTGACTTGTGGCTTCAAGCTAAATATGTTTTAAAGAGAGCTTTAATAGAACATTTTAAGGAGATCCTCCAATTCACTGAATATAATTGATTGAAATTGTTCAGTTTTCTC
Organism: Chrysoperla carnea; assembly: GCF_905475395.1. Classification (NCBI taxonomy): domain Eukaryota; kingdom Metazoa; phylum Arthropoda; class Insecta; order Neuroptera; family Chrysopidae; genus Chrysoperla; species Chrysoperla carnea. The sequence continues at coordinate 22,004,218 of NC_058341.1, forward strand.
AACTAGCTTATCATAGCTTCAGAAAATGCCTTAAAACCAAAAAATAGGCACACCCTCTTGCTGGTTGAAAGTAAATTAAAATTGTGATAAATACTTTAAAGTAAAATTTTCTTATTTTTACAAATTAAAAAAAAAGTTATTTATTTGACATCGCAATATTTTTCAAAGTTAAGTAAAGAGTTCTTATACTGTTTTAAAACTGGTAAAATATATCTATGAATTTTCTTTGAAAAAACATTTTTTTTTTTAATGAGAGTTTTAATACCTTACATACGAAAGCCTTCGATTCTTCGACAGATTATAGTTCTTGGAGAGGGGTTAAAAAGTATAGCAATTATCGACTATGATGTGGGAAGATTACCCAGGTTTTTGTCTAACTAAAACATTCTATTTTTATCAAAATTCACAATTTGGTCGGCTTCAGTGAATGATAAAATCTAGTATTGAAAAATAATAAAGGCATTAAAAATTGATAAAGTATTAAAATAGTAAATTTTAATATATTCAGAAGTCAAAACTACTTGTTAGAAGCAACTGATGGATCTCCTTAAGATTGGTTTCTTACATGTGAGAATACATTGGTATTTTTGTAATTTGCATAGTGGCTAGGTATATAATAAATATATATTTACAATTTATTAGAAAACAAGGTATCAATTTATATCTGATAACCATTTATGACTTAAATATGCAACTATTATTGAGACATTTCACAATATGTGCACTTATCTATGTATAGATTCGTCTGAAATACTCGTTTCAAACAGACAAGATATAAGAGTTTCTATAATCATTGCTTCAGAATATACAAATCATCGAAATATATCTATTTGATTGTTTCGAATCAAAGATTTTGTATTCGCACCGTGCATGAGTTTTATTGGAGGCGTTTCCATGGTAACGATACACTACTTTAATTATAGAATTGTATGGATGCATATATAATTTTATGGATTGCATTTATGACTTACATTGCAAATTTAATATAATTGTCTCACATATCTAAATAATTGATTATGATAATTTATATTTGAAAAATTATATTTGTGCAATTTGATTTCTTATTTTCACAATTTTTAATGCATTAAGTTAAATTAATTAGTGTTTTTCAATAATTTTAATTTGACATTTTCTATGACATTAACATGTAAAGAATTGCAAATTATTCATAACAGCCTCCTTTATCGCCAAAATTTTTCACTGGAAACGCTGGCATCAATTTTATTGTCCCTACCATGACTACGCACGCAACGAACATGGATAGTTCTACAAACAAAGATATTTTCGGGGTTTCAAATATAATATCATGAAGAATATATTTCAACGAAATTATTTGTATAACATACTGGTTTTTTTTCAACCATTTCAAAGAATCTACAGTGCCCCTTGAATAAAATCTACTCAAAATGTATAGTAACTTCCAATTCAAACTTCCAAGCATAAAAATCTTAAAATCGCACAATTAAAGGCTCCATACTATCATTACATAATACCATATTTAATTGTAGATATTTATTAAATAAATAATTATTTGTTAATACTTAATAATAATAAAATGTTTTGTTACATTATTATGTTAATTTATTTTATATTATTATTTATTATTAATAAATAAATACCTACATTATTTTCGTTTTCCAATAAAATAAAATAAAATGTAAATTAATTAAAATTTTTGATTTAATACTAAAAACTATTTATTTTGAATATATACGAGTGAGTAACAACTCTGCTAACAAGCTTTTTGAAAAACTCAACTCACAAGTATATGTTAATTAGATATTATTTATTTGCTAATTATATTTATTATGAAATTAATTAAATGTTTTATTATTAAATAATTATTATAAATAATTTACTTTCACATAGCAAAGCATATATAGGATGATTTTTTATAAATTCTTTTCTTAGATCCCCATTTTCATTACTTGATTTTTTCAGTACTTGATTTTACGGTTTTTTATGGCTTCAAACTGCAGAAATAGTATTCAAAAAATTATCTGCTTTCTTCTTGAGGAAAACTTGTTTTACCTGAAAATACTTGAAATTAAGTGCCAAAAATTGAAGCCTAGAAAAGCCAAGTTGACTTTAGTGGCAGAAAACTCGAATCTGCAACAAAAAGTATGTAGTTTCGTTCAAAAAAATAAAATTGACCTCTGTTTAACCTGGATGCCCCTCTGAAAACAAACTGGACACATTTAATGCACTCCTCTCCCGAAAAAAGAATACCCGGGGTATTTTAGGAGTTTTTGTGCTATTTAAAAGCGTTTTTGAAAGAACTGATTAAAAAATCAGCCTTTATATAATATAAAGTATACGTACATATAAAACATCTCTAATTAATATATTTTTAAAAATAATTATTATCATTATTTTTAATTTTTGACATTAATTATTTTATTTTAATTTATTTGCATGTACCTGTGTATTAAAAGTATTGTTTAAAAAATATATATTTTAAAAATATAATTAGGTGTTAAAATATAATAATAATGGCACTTCATTATTGGTAAACAATATATTTCCTCATCAATTATTGTTTTCTATGAAACACGTATTTTTGCGTCAACAGGTTGACTTAAAATTTACTCATCAAAAGAATAAATGGAATTTTGCGAAAACTTTTGATAAGCCATATCCCGAATATAGAACTCCCCTTCTGCTGCTTTGTACTGAGGGTTGAAGGGGTAATAAATGATATCACTAAATGGTACAAAAGTATTAAAAATTATTTTGCACCAAATATGGTAAGCCCACTCGACAGTTTCCTATTTTTTTTTAAATGAATTGAAAAACTTTTCCGTATGAGCTTTTAAGACCAAGATATAAGTCAGTTTTAGTCAACTGATACATTGAACTCATGCAAAAAGTTTCAACTTTGGTAGCAAATATCTTTTAATGGACTGGTAACAAAATTATGAATTTTGAAATTCTCAAGGCGACGATTATTCTTAACAACTACTCAAAATTTTATTTCATTCAGTAAAAAATAATATAATTATAAGTGAACATAAAAAATAATTGGATATTATTTGAATAAAGAATAACAATTTGTCTTTCTTGTTAATATGGCTAATTAATGTAGTTTGAAGTTATTAAAGAAGTTAATATCGAGATGGCGCTAAATTAGGTTCTACACGCAACGAAAACATGGATTTTTAATATAAATAAGGTCTTTCTTATAACAAGAACTCTTTACATATGATTATAATAAATAGCATATATCTAGGCCCTTTTTTGTATCAAGAACTTTTCAGCATATCAAGAATTTTTCTGCGTGTCTAAAGGTTGAATTTTTATCACTTTTTCTATGATTTTTAATTGGAATAAATTATCCTTTTGTGATATAAAATATCTCAATTAAATTATTTTCTAAATAAAGTGAGAATGAATTCACTAACAACTCAAGGATAGACTAATTAAAAATGTATTAATCTAATTAATTATTATAAATTAATCTGTTCAATGAAAGCAACTGTGTTAAATGAGTAAATAATTAAAAGATATGTACAATATAATCAAACGAACTAATGTTAAACTTTGCAGTTTTCTTATCAAAAATCAGTCCTTGCCGTGTCTCATAAATTGAAATTTTTGCTTTAGCGATTATGGAATTGCCTTCGAGTTTTACGCCGGAGCAGGAAGATTGTAATTTTAATTATTTCATGACCTTAAATCAGCTTTCTAATACACAATTAAATGTAAGGGAAAGTTTATCGGCCAACTTGTACCAGGCATTTTACTTTATAAGAATGATTTAAGGGAACAACTAATGTAAAAAGAAACGTAATTAATTGTTTGAAACCCCTGTTAGATATAATCCCTGTAAGATATAATCGCAAAAAACAGCACATAAATCTTTTATTTTCCAAAAATTATTTATCTTATTTTTTTTAAATATATTTTTTTTTTGTTACAGGCCCACGATCACGTCGCATGAAAAAACCGAACAGTGGTATCCATGATGAGAAACGTCCTCGTACTGCCTTCAGTGGAGCACAATTACAACGTCTAAAGAATGAATTTGCTGAAAATCGTTATTTAACCGAACGCCGTCGCCAACAATTAAGTGCTGAGCTAGGTTTAAATGAAGCACAAATAAAAATATGGTTTCAAAATAAACGTGCTAAAATAAAAAAATCATCAGGACAAAAGAATCCATTAGCACTACAATTAATGGCTCAAGGTTTGTATAATCATTCAACCGTGCCCATGTCTAAAGAGGAGGAAGAATTACAAATGCAAATCAATAATCAACATCGATAGCTTATCAACTTTTGATGGACTTAGTAGAGCATTAAGTTTTTTTTTTTGTGGTTGAATTGTTCCTGTTCAAATACGGTTATGATATCGTTTATAATCGAATTTTATTTCCCCAATGAGAAAAAATTTATTCGTGTCTTGGTACATCGAGTAAAAAAACCATATGAGAATCGGCTTAGTTTTAACGAATTAAATTTTCGGAAAATGTGGAATCGTTTGAATGTGGCACTTTATATAGTTTTTCGAGAATTGTAAATTTATTGAAATTAAAAAATTAAATTTATTTAAAAAAAAAAGAACAACTTTGCACATGCAGCTCCAAAAACTGCAGTTGTACTTGGACACGAGTAAGATTTTTATTTGGAATAAATGAAGTAGTTAATTTTATTTGAATTGAAGTAATAATAAAAGTTGATTAAAACTAATTATGGTGATAACTTATTTGTATTTGAAAAAACACATAATTTTCATTTTATATAAAAGACTCGACTAGACACCATTTAAAGTGAGTTCTATATTTGAATCTCATTTTCTACAAATAAGTCAACTCTTACCTTTTTTACAAGACATGTAATAAATTGTAAATTAATTATATATCTAAAAGAAATATCTAAATTACAGCAGCGATTGATTTTTCCATTTTAAAACAAACAAATAGATAACTGGTTTTTTTTTTCATATTAATTATAGGCTAGGAGCTCAAGATATCAATTGTGCCGTTATATGTGAAGATTTAAGACAAATTTATAAAGTTTGGTGAAGAAATTGCACGTTATTTACCCTTTATGTAAGATCTTTAGGGCTGCAAAGAGAACCAAATATGGTTAACTTTATACAAAATTTCAATTTTAATTCCACCAATTTCATTAATTTTTTATTTAATTCACGTGACATTAAGAAATAAAAAAAATTTTCACACAGAAATGAAATCGATCTAATTCATTAATAATATGTAATTCACACAATAATTTCATTATTTATGTAATAATATTGCCTGTATTTTTAAATAACAATATTATTTATTAAAAAATGTAGGCAATATTTTTACATTAATGAAGAAATTATTGTGTGAAAACTTACTTATATAATGAAAAGATATGGAATATTTTAATGTTACCAAGCGCGGCGCTGAATCCGATTCTCTATATGCAATGGATTTATTTTCGATTTAAAATTTTCTCATATTAAATTTTTACCGAAAGGTTTTCTTGATCATATAACCTAGCGCAGAAACAATTCGATTATGTGTGTCTGACTTTTTGATATTTTAAGTAGGTATTACATATTAAAGTTAAGAGCTAACGCTGCAGCGTCAATTTAAACTAGCGTTTTATGGAGGATTGTCAAAATAACGAAGTGTTAATATTCTTACTTTCTGCTAAATGTATTTCAAATTCATTTAACGGCACATTTGATCTTATCGACTCTCGATCTATTAAAACTAATTTAAAATGAGAAAAATTATGACTCCGCAAAGAATTAATTGACATTAGAATGCATTTATTTCATATTTAAAATACGCATGCGTGTTTGTGTGTATAAATTTATGCCATAAATAGCAAAAAATTAACTTTAACTATTTTATTTTATTTAATTTTTTTTTTTAAAACTACCACTCCCTTAAATATTTCTATTTAACAACTTTTTTTATTTGTATTTACAATTACTTTTCACATAAATTCGAATTTAATTAACAAAGGTCGTTATTATAGAAAAAACTTTTCCGTACAAATTATCTCATTAACTATATTGAGATAAATATTGTTGTTCAAAATGTACAGGACTGATTTAATAGCACACCGATAAAATTTCACACATGAAAAATGAAGCATTCTAGTTCGGGTGACATTTCCGCCTATTTTTTGCTGATATATTAATTTTTTTCCCAATTTCCCCGAAACTGAGTTTATATTTATTATATTCTTTATAGTACACATAATATTGGCGATTACAGAAAAACTTGTCTATTTAATTCTATCGTTGTGCTATCAACCTGTACTTTCTTTAGATTTAATATGTCTATTTAATTTGTTAAACAGTGTTCACTGTAGTTTTTATATGTATTTATTTTTAATTTATGCGACAAATGCCTATTAACTTTTAAGAGAAATGAAAAAAAATAGATTTAAATCTTTTTGAGTTCCCATCGATATTTTAAAAAAAAATTAATAATTACGATTAAATGATAAAAACTGCTTATTAATTGTTATTTAGATGAGATTTTTGTGTGAGTGTATATATTAATATAGATGCGTTTGTATACAGGGATGTCAATTATCTAAGAATTATTTTCTCTTAAGGTCGTTTCCTAAAATTTTCACATAGAGATAAAATTTCACTTTCAAAAGTGAAATTCTCCATTGAATTTCCTCATTTTTGATAGTTATTATGAAAAAAATTTCCCAATAGGGAATAATGGTGATTTTTTTTTCTCATTTCTTTACAAAATATGAAAATATTATAAAAGAGATGACAAAAAGTAAAAAGTAAATAAATTAAAAATAAAATTGGGTAAGAAATACGATATGAGCATTTTAAGCTACAAATTAATCATATATTGGATTACTAAATTATGATTTGCTAGAAAGAGATACATACAAATCATTGATGGCATTTGTCTTATTTTTTTGTAATAATTTTCCGAACAGTAATTTTTGATTCCTGTTTGTTACATGAATGAGCCTTTATTAAAGGGAAAAACCATCCTTAATCCCTATTATAAAAATTTGATTAAGTTGTAAAAGTTTCCTTTACTTATTAATGATATCTCGGATTTGAAAAGTTGTAAAATAACTTTTAGGCTATAATTTTATCCTCTATTTCTGTTTTTTCTAATACGATAGTTTCAGGACACCTTTTTAGTCAAGATTCTCATTTCTATGACCTACAGAAGGTATGAAAAAGTTTAGCGTCTCGTTTAATATTTTTTAATTTGTATCAAAAGACCTTAAATATAAAATAATTTCAGATGGATCAGTACCTTTTACCGCCAGAAATTTCTTCTCGAATAATACTATCGCTATATGATAGCCCTTAATTTCGTGTCGTAAATGTTATATCTCTCTAGGGTTTAAAGGAAAAGACTTTTCGGTGGTAATAGTTATTCAACCACCCGGTATATTGACACTCGCCCTGTAAGTATATATTTTGTACATATTAATGCGTGGCTTGGTGCAATATGTCATTGTTAATAAACAATATACGTTTTATTATTATTTAAAAAATAATTTTATTTATATAATTAATTAAAGGCTAGTAAGGAGTAGTACAATTAACGACGCAATGATCAACACACACAATATATGACAGATTCTGTCATTATTGATACAAATTTATGATGATTATTTTTTATTAATTGATTAAAAAATATGTGACATATTTTATTCTTTTTTTTAATTCAATTAAATTTGATTTTGTTTTTGTGGGTTATAATTTTTTTTTTTTTTTGATAATTGATTAGTTTATTTTTGGTTGTCTCCAATTATGGGATGGAACTTGTCATAATTTATTTTAATTAAATGAAAGGCTTTTGTTGATTTTGGTGTGAGTTAAACGATGGTTCATAGACGTTTATTTTCATTCATTTAATATAATACACAAAAATGTACACTTATGGGTTACTTAAATTGAATAATAAATTTTTATTACGCGCACGTTGAATTCAACGAACGTTAATTTGAAAGTACAAAATTTATCATAATTCAATCGGGTCACAAAGACAGCAAAAGACTTATTCGAACAATTTCATAATTTCTCTTTGTTTTTTTGTTTTTTGTAGCCATGAAAATTGCTGGACAAACTTTGACTACACAAATGGTTCAACTAAGACTATGTTCCCCATTACAGTGCTCATATGCTCTTAATTAATCGGGCACAACGTGTTTTTTCGTTTTCAATAATGTATTAGGGTTTAAACTTTAATTTTAATAGTTTTTTTTTTTTTTAAATTTTTTAACCGACCAGTTCTGGGGAATTCTAAATAATCGGGTAGCCCCCTCCCCCCAAATTTTCAGAATTGATTTAGACTTAGTCGAAATTGATTTTAACTTAGTCCCTTGTTGCTCGTACATCCTTAAAATGATTTAATTCCGCCATTTCCATAAATTGAAACTTTAACTTAATTGAAAAATCTCTTCATCCCAATTAATCAAATTATAACAAAATTTATCTCCAATGTTTAAAACTTGATAAAAAATTGAAACCGCTGAAACCATCCACGTCTTTTGGTAAGATCGTATATAACCCTCCTTACAGAAAGTTGAATATTTCGATTAAATTTGCCTATAAGTGTACTGCATTTAATATTATCAATAGTGTGATATTTTATCGTGTTTTTATTAATTGAAATTTTAATTAAATTTATTTCAATTATAAAATATATATATATTATATGAATAATACTAAATTGACACCGTTCAATCTCATATTACAATTAATTATTAATTTAAAATAATTGAATGATACACAAAATTAGAATGATTTGATTGTTGTTTACTAGTTTTGTAATACAAGACAAAGTATATGGTATTAAATTACCGGATTTTAATAGGTGTCATTTTGTTAACAATTTTATATGTCATTAATATGCTATCTATACCTTGATGATTATATGATGATTATAAATTGAAATAAACTAATCAATTAAAATATAAAATTCATTCATTTTAATTCATTTTAAAATTTTCTCAATTTATTATAAATTTTTAAAATTTATTTTAGTTTTTCTTCAAAAGTACAAAGTGTGTTCAATTATTTAGGTGTTACGTAAATTAAATCCACATGTATAATTCAGTGAAAAAACGAAATTTGATGTAATTTTGCTGTTTGACTTTCTGAAGTTTCTGAAAACTGCCACAGTTAAAAGTAAAAAGAAATTCATAATTAAGCAGCGCAAGTGTAAAACTTTTGAATGCTTGTTTTTTTTTAATATTTATTTTTTTTTTTAATCAAAATTCCCACTTTATTAAACTGATATTCAACTTTTTGTATTTAGTATCAAAATATAGTATTAGTATAAAAATTCAAGGTTTGGAGAATTTAAATTGAAGAAAATTTTATTATTCATGAACTTGTTAAGTTGGCAATAGCTTGCTTAATTTCCCCCTTTTTAAAATAAATTTATTAGAAAAATCATCTAAATTTATGTATTCTTTTATCATTTATGAGCCTCAATTGATTATGCGATGAGCTGAAAGTTCATCAAAATAGGATAAAAATTTAAAAAGCTGAGAAGTATTGAGTGAATATGCTCCTGTTGAATAATGCTCCTGTTTTACATCGAGGAATTTAAACATATAGCTTTGATACATAACATTTTTGTATTTGAACATCATTATACTAACACTTATATTAAACAAAATTAACATTGAAATCAAATTTTCCTCAAAAATAAAATATGTTCTATAAAAATCAATTATACATGACAGTAATTAAAAATTAAACAAAATATTTTAGTGTCGTGTTTAAAAACAATATAATTGTTTTGTAAAATAAAAAAGTATTAAAATAATTAAAAATATATTATTATTAATTATGATTTTTTTTTAGTACCTATATGGTTGTGTAGAGGTTTGTTAGAAATAGATATTTTTTCTTGTGATAATTAATTATTAATAAATAATAATTATAATATAGATTATTTTTTATTATATTATATGTAAAAAGTAACAAAATTATTATTTTATTTTATTTTTCAATTAGTATTATATTATGGTTTTGTATATTTTATTACCATTTACCAATGGTACACAAAAACATTTGTAAATAATAATTACTACTCATGTAATTTGTAAATTATAAAAATTCATTAAAAAAATGATTAATTATTAAATAATATGTGTGCATTTTTTATATTTATCACGACCAATCCCTATCCTATTTGTGCAGAACATTTGTGCTTTGCAAAGCTATTATTTTAACATTCTTCTCTAATTCATTCATTGTTTTAGCTCTCCCAAATAAGTTACCGAAGCACATATCTTTGTAAAGAGTAAATTTATACTTTGAATTTTCCGTGGAGTAGATATATATCAAGAAAACTAAGTCCGATTGAAATCCAGTCAATGGAATCTTACTCACTATGTTCAAAGCAATTTTAATAGTCCAAACATTTGTATTTTAACCAAAATCTCATTAAATTAACAGTGCCAAAATTATTTAACCTTGTGGTAGATAAATTGCGTCGAATTTAAGTAATTTTTATTTTAAAAATATTAATTTTTATCAAAACATATTTTCCACATATATTTCTCGCATCATTAAACTCCATTACCAATTAAAAAGAAATATTTTTAAAGTCATTAAAAGAAGATCAAAGCCGCAAACAAATGATATCATAGAATATTTATTTCAAATTGAAATGAAAAATCCTTTTCTATTCAATAAATAATATAGTCTAGGAGCCTGGCACATTAAAGTGATGTAAAGATTTCAGGAAGATTTGGTAGATGATTACAGTATATTGTAAAAGTGAAAACCATCGTTTTGGCCAACCCAAAATCCTTCTAGATGTGAAGAATAGGAATAGGATTTGACACAAAGAAATCGGTGCGGAAAGAAAGTACTTATCATATATGACTATATAAATGAAATATTCAAATTTTTAATTACTTAAATCACAGAAAAAGCAATAAAAGATTGTATCTGTCAGTTTGCGCGCGGATTTACATGTTTTTTAGGTTATCTGGCCAAGTTCTAGTGCACATTTGGTTAATCTAGTAAATTATCAGTAGCAATTAACGAAATAAAGATAATGTATGCATGGTAGATTTAGGCCGACTTGCTGAAAATAAGGTTTTATAAATAGGAACCTATTTCATATGTATAATCTTTATATGCTAACATTGGGATCGAAACAAACTGTGAAGTTCTAATCGGAATTCCAGAAGAGGGCTTCCAGTAAGGGATCAAGTGGGCTAAGACGGGTTAAAATATTAATATAGAGTCTCTAATGATGAGACGAGAGGGTCAACTGGTTTAAGAATATTATTGGATGGCGATTTTGGTTTCATAAAGTTGGAATTACCGAATCCATTTGTAGGTTCCGAAAGTGAGATTTTAACAGCTTTTCATCAACTTTTTTAACTTCTAGACTGGATCAAACACAAAATTTCATATCCCGGTAACTTAAAGTGACTGGCTCCCATTCTAAAATAAATTTTCCATTTAAATTATATACAATTATTTATAATTATGTATATATATAAATAAATATATAGTTGTTACAAGATTTCTATCGCATTTAAATTATTTAGCACAAAAGTATTTATTATTAATGACAATTAATTGCGTTAATTGAGTTTAATGTAATAATTAATTTTTATTTTTTATATAAATGAAAAGCATACCTACCTATCAAAGGAATATATGTGAACAAGGTAACCAACTTAATGTGATTACCTTAACTTATATGTATTTATTGTAGTATGGTAAGACCGTCTGAAAGTAAAGTGTTTTTTTGTAGAGGTTCACAACTATGAGTTTTTTGTTTGATAAACAATTTTACGGCAAATGGTTGCTTTCTTTTTAGTTTGGTTTGCCATTTCATGATGAAAAGACCCAAGCTAGAGAACTGCACGTTATGGATCTGTTTATTAGTCTCCAAGATCCACCGTTGCTAACTTTTAACTATCAAGCCCACTAAACAGACGATAGAAAATCACTAAAAAATCACTAGAACAATTGATATGTCACTCTCACCGTCTGGTTTTGATTTTTTATGTTTGAGGTAAGCTTTTTTCCTGAAAGGAGACAAATTCGAAAATTAAAGTTACTGTCATCCACGAAAAGTAATACCGTTCAATTATCAACCACGATTCATTTCACATCTATTTCAATGTCTCTATGACTCAAAATTGATTAAAAAAAATCGATATTTAACGTAAATTTTAAATCTAGAATATTCCAAAAAAATTGAGCAAATTCCATAAAATTTGTATGATTATCTTACTATCGAAGTATCACTCTCGAAGTATCTATTTCACAGTAAATTAAACTCATACTTTCGGCCGTATTACTGTCGAAAAAGGAAATTTACAAAGAGTAAGCTCCGAAAGTAGGTAAGTTTTTCGGTTATTACTTTAAGGTTTTTCCAGCATGGTTTTTGCAGTTCCTACCCCAAAGCTATGATAATATTTTATTTTCGATAGAATGTAACGAGAAATTAAGGTTAAGTTCTCTCAAGGTTTCAGAAATTTTGATTGTTTAAAAGACGATAATTATTCCTACGTTCCTAATTTTGACCAATTTACTTATGCTTAAAATGACTTGTCTATGCATATGAGGGTCGCTACAAAGCGCGATCGCTCTGTTAGGTAGCTCCAGCTTTAATAAAAATTTCAGTCATGGATTGTTTATGTTTATTTTATAATTGTAGATCTAAATAACCTGTAGAATATTTAGAACTTTTCGAATGAAGTCCAGAAACAGAGTAAAAAAGAAAAAAACATGTTTTTTATATTGAACAATTTTACCCTAGAGTCTCTGCAGTTTCAATAATTATAATATTTATTTGTATTTAACGTAGTTCCAGCATGGTATTTGCAGTTTCTATGTTAAAGCAATGGTACAATTTTTGTTTCGACAGAATTTAACGAAAAATTAAATTTAAGAATTTAATAATGCTTACTATTAATTCCCAAAGTTTCAGAAATTTTGACCGTTTAAAATGGGAAATAATTATGCCAACGTCCCAATTTCGATCAATTTACGTCAAAGTTAATATCTCGAAAGTGAAAATTAATTTCTAAATTTTTTTTTTTAGAATTGTATTGTATAAACATTTTTTTCTACTTTTTCTTCAATATATAATAATATCATAAAAAATAGTTGGAGAGACCGGACATTTTACATGCTTTAAATGGGACATGACCCTCAAAATCGCGAACTTTGTCTTTAAATATCTCGCGATCTAAACGGTCAAAAATTATGAAATTTTAGGAATTCATAAATAAAGCTATTATAAACCCGAGAAAAAAAATTCGGCCAAATCTGTCGAAAAGTGATTTCATGCTGGTACTACCTTAAAATGTAATTACGTTTTTAAAATAAGTACCTATTTATATTTAGCTATAAATAAGTGAATGATGATAACGTTTTCACCATTTTATAAAATTATAGATATCTATATATGAAAATTGACAGTAATTGAAATAAAATGTGTGTGTGTTTATTAATTAGTTTTAACTTGTTACTATAATTATTGTATTTATTTATCTAAAAACATTAAATACTTATATTTACATTGTTTACAGTGTGTTCTAAGTTTACCACGTTAGAATGAATTTACCGGGTACAATTTGTTTAATCTATAATTAGAGTAAGATGTACCTAGAGTCAAATGTAATTCGAATATTCTGTATCAATACAAATATTACTGTATACTTGGAAGTATTTTTTATTGAAATGGTAGTATTTTATAAGAAATCAAGAAGGCTGAAGACTGATGGACAATATTGTTTGATTTAAGAATAAATTTTGTAAAAAACTTTGATTCTTCTAGCTGTTGTCTATTTACAAACTGGCCATTGCATATCATTATAAATATACCGTCGTCTGTTCGTATGTTTGTCACTGAACTTCTTATAAACGGCTGGACCGATTAAGATGATATTTTGAGTGTGTATTCGGTTTTCGGTCTACTATAAATTGGTTTTGAGGGATCTACACCAAAAAATTAAAATTCATGGTGGAAACGCAAATAAATAGTGCATTATATTATATCTTACTATATACCATGTATTTCTTTGCGCTCCCACCATATTTAACCAGAATTGCGAACAGTATTGAGGTATTATTTATTATAATAAATAATAATTATTAATAACGTATTAATATTAATAAATAAGGTATTTAATTATTAATAAATAATAATTATTAATAATAATAATTAATAGGTATTGTGAATTGGTATTCATTAGAATTATGTGAATTCCACTACTGAAGGCTCCAGTCAGGCCAATGTCCTGTCCAAGAGATAGGTGTGAAATTTGTGCTAAGCGGACGGGCTAAGCAGGGGATAGCTAGCGGAATGGCTTAACGGGTTCAACGGGCGGGCTAAGCGTAGTATAGTTATTCATGAATCGGAGCTGCAGGTTTATTAAGGCTAATAATCGCAGATCAATAGTTATAATTAAATGATTTGTAGATAAAACGAAGTTCATCGTAGATCAATGGTTTTAGTGAGAAACTGTTAATACCATACATCAATGTAAGATATACAAAGATAAACATTTTCCTATCAACGGGCAGAGTCAGCAAGAGTGAACTAATCAATATAGGAAAATATTGATTAGGATATTGTTATCACTTTGAATTTTGCATCGTTCTGCATAAGGATTTTATTGGTCCACATATTATTGTTTAAATCTTCTACAACCTAAAAATTATAGGACTACGTTTTTTTTTCTTAAAAATAATTTTTTAGTATTTAATTGGAACGGGAGAGTGGAATAATCTTAGAAAATGGTGATACATCTTGTATTAAATTGTAAAATAACTAAGTAACTATTAAATGAGATGTGGAAATACTTGTTTAATTAATAAATTAATGACTTTGTTTCACTTTGAATAGTTAGATAGATGTATTTATTTACCTGTACTTAGTTAGGCATAATAATAACATGATCTGATGATCATCATTATTTGTTGATGTTGTTAGAGTTGTTAATGTCGGTTTATTTGTTTGATTGTTATTCTAAATGAGTTTATATATAGATTGAATACCTTCTATGCACAAAACAGAATAATAATGCGTAATATTTAACTCAGAATAACAACAGTATAAGTATAGTTATTAACATATCCAAGGTCTTCAACCGTTCAAATTGGAAAAATTTGACATATTTATTATCTCTACTATTATTTTACAAGTTTACTCTTAAAAAAATTTAAATAAAACAAGTGAAAATAAGAATTGACTGAGTTTATAGTTGAAATACCATGTAAAGACAGCGTTTATTACTCTGTCACATTACACATAAATACATGTCACACATATATAACTGTTATTCCCATACATACTATATTATTTGCGCATAATTTGCACTCTCACGGGTAAATAGTGATGTTTACGAAAAAATATTTCAACCAAAAGTTGTTTATTTTTTTATAAGAAACATTTTTTACATTTAAACTTTTGTTCTATCTCTAACGGTTTACAAGATGGGTCCTACAGACACAAGACCAAATTGATCTATGTTGCTCATTTACGCTATAAAAATCGGCTTCGGCTTGATATTTCTTTTCGTTTTTGAGTAATCTTGATGACAGGCGGACAGACAGGCGACAGACAGACAGACAATCGGAAGTGGACTAACAAGTTGATTTTATTTTTTAAACAACTATACCAAAATTTTGTTCATAGTATCAATATTTTTAAGCGTTACAAACTTGGGACTAAATACTATACCTTACTATACCTTGGTATATTTCATATACATGGTATAAAAATATTTTTTAAGTAACAAGCTTTTATTGTACTAACAAGTAAAATACAATTTTTTCTATAAGTCACTTATACTTGATTATTTTGATGCTTGAGGTGCTCCGAAGCATCCTCGATTTCTTTTAAACTTAGCACCACCAGATTTTCCGATTACCGGAAGTTTCCGATTATTGAGGCTCTACTTTGGTTTGATCGTGTTTAGAGAGTTTGGTTGTTTAAGACAAACTATGAACTTGTTTGTTGTCTCGGTATTCATGTTAAATGCATGACAGAAATAAGCTTGAATATTTAGAGAATTTGAGTTTCTTTTTATGTAATAATTAAAACATGTAACATAAAACTCAACATATTTTAAGAAGCAATTTTGTGTATGATAAATTATGAAAAATGTTTTTATCATAATCTGAATTTTTGTTTTAAATGCAATAAAAACACCACACATGTCCTCTATGTGCAGCTCATAGAGATACTATCAAGCATGTTTAAAGTATTGCTCCAAGAAAATTAGACATTTGGGAATTTAAATTCTTAAATAAGCAGGTTCTCAACTTAAAGTGGAAGGATATTTAGTTTTAAACAGAATTTTTAAGACTCAAACTTTTACAGCATATGCTAAATTATATATATTTATATAAAACTAGCTGCACTCTGCCAGGCTGCGTTGCGCAGTTTTTTTTTTTTTTTTTGTACATTTTTGTAGTGTGTCAGTAGCATACGTGCGATTGCGGATATGCTACTGACGTTAATAAACATAAAACGTGTTTTATAAAATATAATTAACCCCCGATAATAGAGTGCACAACTTTTAAACGGCTGAACTGATTGTCGTGTAGCTCTCGGTTTTGTAATAAGCACGTCATATGCGCTATTATTTTCATAATATTTTTACACAAATAAATTTAAACACAACAAATTTTTATACAACTATTTTTATCAGCTGTAATAAGCCCTAAAAAAAGGTTATTTGTGGCTCATTTTGTGGTTAAAAGATCTAGTTTTGAGTTCACAATGTTCAAAACAGTGAGCTCGCAATACTGATTGCGAGTGATCCCAATGTCTAAGAAATAATTTTGAAATGTAAGCAAATTGTAACACAAAGATATGAGAACTATCGTCCCAAAAGAGCTTCAAGGAAAATTTGTTGGTTCTAGCTTAGATTTCAATACATTTATTTTCAAAATTGTTTTTCGAAATCTACGTATATATGTATACCCGATAACGAATTTCAAAATTTGAATTTTTGAGTGAAAATCCGTAGAAAATATTTCTTAGTTTCTTCCCTCTAATTGAAAAATTCTTTTCAAATTTCTTTCAAAAATATAGTTTCTAAAACTTTTCCAAACTTGATATGAGTGATTTGCCATAAGTAGTGGACAAAAATCGTTGTACCTAAGTATATGATACTTCTATATGGAAGTAAAACAAATAATATTAAAATAAAAATTAATGAAAATGTATGAAAACGGGAAGGAAAGAATAATAATAATAATATTGTTCTAATTAAAATAATATTTTTAAATGACAGTTATTTATTTTAATGTCAAAATTATAATTTTTTAGAATTTATTACTGGATTATTTTTGACATAAATTTGTTTTACATCTGTAAAGAATGAACATCCTGTGAAATAATTGACCAGCCATGCGCCTCAAACATTTTGTTTTGAGTAGATATTTGTAGTTTTATTAATTAATATACATATCTCTAATGCCTATTACATATCTATTTTGCTGGTTGGGCGAATTTTTTCTCGATTTTCTCAATAATAGATGGATATTTAACATTATTTAATTTCCAATTATTCTTATAAGGAATCGAACTTGTAAGTTTATTACCTTTGCAATAGAAAAATAATGGAATATTCGTCATAATTTAACATTTGTTTGATAATCTCCTAACTCATCGAGAAGTTTATCGTTGATTCCCTGGCTGGCTTGCAACAACTAGTCTAACATTTCGGTGAAAAATCGTTTGTCTCTTACAGTAGATCTAAGAGAGTAGATTCGCATCTAATTTTTTTCGGCTCATTTTAAAAAAAGACCATACATACAGTATGGTACTTATGGGCTCCAAAAACATAGAGTTAAGAAAATTATAAGGGTGTTTTTTTAGAGGTTCACAACTTTAAATTAAAATCAATGAAACGGGCTTCATTGGAAAGATAGTTTTATGCTATTAATTTTGCAAAATATTTCGATCATTTGGCTGAAACGAGTCATTATTTGGATAAAAAATTTCGAAAGATTTCAATTTGAAAGCGTTGCTAATAATTTCGAAATATAAAACCAAATTAAACACAAAGGAGCTATCTGCCTCTAAAAAGACACATTATACAAACATAACAGAATATATAGGAACAAGAATATATATTTTTTATAATGTCTAAATCAGATATTTTTACGTTAAAGTATTCTAGTTGGTTTGTAGATTTTTGGAACACTCTATATGTTATAATATCGTATATATATATATAGTTATTGTAATATATCATTTTATTATATATATTAAAATTAAAGTATGATTGTAAATGTAATTTCTTTGCCAATTATCTAAAACACTCTTTCTTGTTCATTGCCAGATATTTAACAACGATGTTGGTGGTATTACAGTAAAACATCTTATATACACATTTATGTTTATAATAATATAAATAGTAATGCCGTTTATACTTTTTTTAGAATAAATTTTAAAATTATAGCAGGATATGAACCAAAAAAAACAATTAGAGTCAGAAGCCGGTAGAATTTGAACCTATCTGTCTTCGGAATAAATAAATCTTTGTCTATTTACTTAATGATGGATGCGTGGTTTTAGATATAATCCAAAATTGGACACAAAGAGCGATTTTCTCAGAAACTATGCATCCAATCGATGCATAAACTCGATTTTTGTATTTTTTGGGTTAAAATTACCTTATATACAGAGTTTTATCGAAATCGGAAACAAAAACTTTTTCCCGATTTTTTCGATTTTTTTAAGGGGTACCCCTTCAAAAAATTGCAAAAAATCGAAAAATTTTTTTTGCCTTCGATTTCGATGAAATTCATTATATAAGCTAATTTTGACCCAAAAAAAACAAAAATAGGGTTTATTTAATGATTGGATGCGTGGTTTTTTAGATATAATCCAAAATTGGACACAAAGAGCGATTTTCTCAGAAACTATGCATCCAATCGATGCATAAACCCGATTTTTGTATTTTTTGGGTTAAAATTACCTTAAATACAGAGTTTTATCGAAATCGGAAACAAAAACTTTTTCCCGATTTTTTCGATTTTTTTTAAGGGGTACCCCTTCAAAAAATTGCAAAAAATCGAAAAATTTTTTTTGCCTTCGATTTCGATGAAATTCATTATGTAAGCTAATTTTGACCCAAAAAATCCAAAATTAGGGTTTATTTAATGATTGGATGCGTGGCTATTCAGATATAATACTAAATTGGACACAAAGTTCGATTTCCTTAGAAACTATGCATCCAATCGATATGTAAATCCGATTTTTGTATTTTTTTGGATTAAAATTTTCTTGTTTTTATATCATATCTGTTATAAAATTACCTATAAATAAAAAAGAAAATTACTTACTAGTCACTCACATATATATTAATTCTTTAGCCAGTTTTTAGGCACGGATACCGCACTACCACTAATTTAAAACGAATGTCATAATTATAATACACAATTTAGCTGTGCAAAGATTTGTCTCAACTTACAATCACTTCATAAATATCGTAAAAATATAATAGAGATCTCTACAAATCAAGTTTGACTGTAATATGATATATATTTTTCATAATACTTTTATTTGTTATAATACATAAATCACAGTATGATCTTAAAAATAAATAATACAAATAAAAAGTAACATTATTAAATTTGATCTGCTAAAACTAACTAACAGTGTTGTAAGTCTAGATGATACTATAATAATATAATGTTTAATATATAATATGAAACCACATTATATAGCTATTATTATCCTCTTGAAGGGAAAGAACACGTAGCAACAATATTATTTTATTAATTTTGAACAAATTATTTGATAATACGCTTTATATTGTTACACATTATTATAAGATATTTTATCAAGAAATTTATCAAGAGTATTTGTAAATATTATGATTATGGAAGCGATGAAAAGTCCTATTAACATAGTGTGTAATATAGGAAATGTTGTGTAACATAAAATCTATATGGGAAATTTGACTACTTATTGGCTTTCCAGTAGCGATAACACAGTCCCAACAGGCAAATTGAATTCAGATTGAAATTTAGACAGTGAAATGTAACTTACACGTATTAGTATATATGTCAAAACCTACTGAACCGATTTTGATGAAATATTTAATACAAACAAAATACAGTCCACAATTCGATGAATATTCGGAAAATTCGCCGAACATTCATAAAAAAGACATACAGTCGAACATAAAACCACCTTCTTTTTAAAACTTTTTAAAATATTTCGGACAAAGCTCAAAAAAAATATTTCTTCTAACCCAAGCCCCGCGTGTGAGAGAACAGGGCCTAGGGCCAATGACTAAAAATCATTGACTCATGAGCACTAATATATTGAAATTTAGGCTTAAATCTATACCGAATATAAGAAATAAGTAATGCCATACCGAATCAGATCTTCTCTCAGAATTAAATCCATAAACAAAGTCTTAAATTAATGAATAAATAAACATTGAATTTTGTGCAAAAATATCGATATGATAATTGTGTGGCCACCTTGTAGATATTTACTTTTATATTTTTTACTTAAATTTTAATAACTAATTAAATGTTTATTAAATATTTGAATCAATAAATCTGATATGTCCTTTCGAAAAAAAAAAACATGATTAAATTACAAATCTTAATCACAAATAACTGTGAAATCAGAACTGACCGATTTCTAAAAATTCTTTAACTGATTTATCAAATATTTAAAAAAATTATCTAAAAAGCAATACAAATTGTATGGTTTATTCTTCTTAAGGATGTACGATCACTGCTGTATAATGATTAAGGGTAAATAAATTTGCGGATAAAAAATTACTTTGAAATATCCAGACTAGATGTTAGAGGTACCAACCCTCGAGATATGGTCTTACCAAACTTCCAGTTTTGGACTCCAGTAATGGTACTGTTTCTCCTAACTCCATTTTTGACATCAATTAGGTAAGATCGATTGACATTTTCAGAAATTTTTCTAAATTCCGGCATCAGTACAAAAGCAATAGCTCCATTTCCTTCGAAAATTCGTTAAGAAGTAAATCGTTATTATTTATTTTAATCAACCGTTCTCGGACAACCTTAATAATAATTTATTAATTTGTTAAGTTGCAGAAGAAATTTAATAAGCGGTTTTAACTAACATATTATATTATACTAGCGGCCCCGACGGACGTTGTCCCGTAAAAACGTAACTCCAATTCATGAATACCTATACTACGTTTAGCCTGTCCGCTAAACCCATCCCGCTAAACCCCAATTTAACTCCTATTTATTGGAGTGGCCTGACCTTCGACCTTTGGCCTGACCTTTCATAGTAGAGCTCGCTGCGCTCGCATATGGCTCTAATAAATGCCTATTGACAATACCTGAATACTATTAAAAATACATTGTACACATAGTATACATAATGTGATATGATTTATATGCGCTCCCACCATTTAATGAAATTTAATTTTTTTGGTACGGAGCCCTCAAAAACAGTTGTAGTGGACCAAATGGTAAATCTAAACCATTCTCCAATCCCCTTGAACTCACACAAAAAATTTCGTCGAAATCGGTCCAGCCGTCTAGGAGGAGTTCAGTCACATACACACGCACACAAGAAATATATATATTATATTAAGATGATATTAGTAAGGAATATTTTAGATTATAATTTATATTATATTGAAATCGAGCATACAAGAACATAATTAGACAATTATACTTAACTACACTAAACCTACCGATTAGAAAAGAAGGTATGTTTGTTTTTAATCGTTAAATGATTTCAAATTAGATAAGTAATAATAATTAATTAACATTTTACTAATTTGATATATATATATTTAAAAAAAAACGCTATATTTATTTATTAAATATTAACAACTTAGCTGCTGTAATAAAAAAAAAATTAAATGATCTTATGAAATCAAAAATTATAATAAATTATTTATGCAAAGTGGTTATCAATAATGTTGTCGTCAATTTTATGTTTAACTGATTGATATTTTAACTAAATAATAATTGAAACTTTGAAATTAACTAACTAAAAAATCGAAACTTTGTTACTGTGGTCTTATACACCATACAGTGTGCTAATCCGTAAGTAATAGGAATAATGACTGTCCGTGTGTTTCTGTTTTGAAATTGAAATAAATCCTAGTTTATTGGTTAGTATTTTGCTGTGCTATAATTTAATAATTAATATCGAAATTATTTTGCCTTTTGAATCCACATTGCAACTAACCGAACATTATCCATACAATAGAAATCGGAATACTAACCCAAGATATATCACTTATAGACAAATTGTGAGAATATTTTAATAGAATTATCAAATAAAAAAACATGTTTGGCTTAGTCTTAATCTTAATTGAATCAGAAAGAATTTTCAAAGACGTTCATATTCATACGTTTTAAATATTTTTACCAAGGATTAATTATATTATCCTTATAAAAATTGTGTAAGGTGTAAAAAAAGACGTGATGTACGTGACTTTACATCAATATTAAAATATTATTGTAAAATATCAAGTTTACGCGTCATTTTAAAATTATAGGATCGTTATAACAAAACTTTTTAGTGAATTCAATTAAACGGCGTTGTCTTTTTATATCATTACAATTTAAAATCGAACCAATTCTTGTATAAAAATGACTTTAACATATTATTTCAAAAAAATTCCCATATTGTAACGAGACGGTAAAGTGGCTGATTGAAATCTTTTCTAGAAGAATACAATTACGTCCAGAATCATAGATAGTTGAGGATAAGAAAATCGTACATTGTATCCAAGGAAACGGCATATATGTAAAAGTATAGTGAAATTACTAGTCAGTAGATATGGAAAGTTCAGTATGATCAGTCGACGGTTCACACAACAGTGTAGTGCTAAGAATTGTGGAATTATTATTAAATATATTGTGAATATATTTTGAAATCAAGTTTGTAAACTGGTTTTGATTTTCAAGCATCCACTCCGAAACTAAGTAGAAAGTTTCGAATGGGAAAAGGCAACAGTATAACAACCTGATGAATATTATTTCAATGAAAAGCCAATACTTCCATTTCTTGGCGAAAAATTTGGTTATAATCAAAGAATTGAGTTAGATAGACGTAAAGTATTTTAATTTAAGGCTTTAATACACTTAAGGCTTTGCCAACAAAAATCAATACACTCTTGAGTAAGGATAATATGAGACGTTGCCTGTGGTGTATTTTTATTACAAACCGCGTGGGTATATATTGCTTTTTTACTTTCTTTGAGGCTTTATTGTGGAACATTTTAATAAAACAACCTGTTTTTCTAACATGCTATAAAAAGTACCTTTAAATTCCACAAATTTTTATGAATTAAAAGAATACCTAAGCATTTCAAATAATACTGGCAAGGCATTTAATAAATAAAGATAAGAATACATAAAAATATATAAAGTTTATTCATTTTAATTCAAATTTTAACCAGATATTTATTATGATTACTAGTAATAACCAATATAAGCGATGTTAGGGAGGATTCTTAGACGAGAGATCAATCACTTCCTGACTTCAAATATGAATATTCAATTTCTTCAGGATACATATAATTTTAAAAGACCATAAATATATAAGTAAATATTATACTTACAAATAAATACAAATTAGAAAAGTCTCAGTAAAATCTTGTTTTCTACAACTTTCATTTTCATTTCGTTTTATTTTTACACATACTTTTTTTCGAATAGCTAAACTATTCCACTTTCGTACATCCAAAGTTTCACGAATTTTCCATTGCATTTTTTCAGTTGCATGGGTATTGCTTATTGCTTTTGAAAAGTAAATTTTCCCTGAAGTAATTAAATTTTCAGAAAGAATGATATATAAAAATTCTTCCAAGTAATGGATACCTCTCTCATTTTATATGGGTGTTTGTCCTCTTAGCTGCACATATCTGTTCCAATACTATAATTAATATTGTAGTGTTTTAGACAGCTACTAGCTGTGAACTACCCGCTTTGCTGGGCAACATCCCCACTTGCACCCCTTCCTCCACATTTCCTTGCGTGGGATAACAGTTTTGTAATGTACACGTCATGCTCTTTTATTTGATACCCCACTTAGGTATATTTGTAAATATTCGATAATTCCTTCCCACTTTCTCGCTACACCTTTCTACCCTCCGAAGGTTAAAAGTAGATAAAAACAATAGATCTTTGAAGCTGGTTGTATATCGTGTCAATATTTGAGCTTAATCGATGCACAACTTTTTTAGTTTTTGAAGCATATCCCTTTCAACCCCTATTTCAACCCCTTACTCTACTATAATATGGATGTATTATACATAAAAACCTTCCTCTTGAATCACTCTATCTATTAAAATCCCGCATCAAAATCCGTTGCGTAGTTTCAAAGATTTAAGCGTACAAAGGGACATAGGGACATAGGGACATAGGGACAGAAAAAGCGACTTTGTTTTATAATATGTAGTGATGGAAAGCTATGTTCATAGTCTGGGAAATTGATGATTCCGCCGATTGTAAGTGAATTCGGCATAAGGACCGAATTCACTTGAACACCTTGTTTTGATTTCGGTATGAATTCAATAATTTCCTTCCAGTATAACTAATAATAATATTATTATAAAGTAAGTAAGTACTAAATATTACTCAAAAAACTACTCTAGATCTTTAGTATGGTAATAAATAATAAAGTTATATTATATTTTATTTATAATAAAACTAACAACATACAACACAAGTCAAGTCAGTCCATGGACTGAACATGGAATTGAAATGGAATGGAGTGGAGACCACCCACTTTGATTTCTGTTTAGCTCTAGCGATAGCTGTATGTTGTAAAATTCATATTATTATAATATTTAAGCCATCATATTAAATATGTAGTATAGTAAATAAGTATAAAAAAAAAAACTAAATAAATTTATTATATTTATATTTTGAAAATTAATTTTTATTTATAAATAGAACGTGTGAAATATTATATTTATAAGATTGTCGCGCAAATTTTATTATGTATACCTATGTTTATTTTGGATCTTAGTTTTTTTAAATTTATGTTTTTATTTTGTGTAATACATATCCGATATATAATCTCCAAGACTTTTTATACTATATCTCTCTGGAAGAATTCCTTTAACAATACTCTTTTTTAATGTAACAGAGGTGAAAGTGCCTCTGGAATTCGTTAAACGTAAAGGACTAACCTTCAATTTATCCTATAAAATACTAACATTTTCCACCAATGTTTGTCGAAACCGACATGTGCCTTTTTTATACAAATTTTCCTGATAATATATGTAACTCTTTGGGTCAAAAATAAAAACATTCTGACGAAATTTTCCAAAGAACACCTGCGCTCAAGTCCTTAGTCTTGACTTCGACTTCAATGTATCTTTTGTTAAAATTTGAAACTGTATGAGAATAGTTCTCAAGATCTGAAATCAAAATTAAAATCGATTGAAAAACATAAAAGATATAAGCGTTGAAATAATTTTTTCCATGCAAAACATTTTCATATATAGAATCTATGGAAATTGAATATTATGACGTCACCAAGTGTTATTTTCTTTTCTTTCTATTTGTACATTGGAATCCCTCATATTTTCGTAGTTACTGATGTTTTGGCTCCATAACGAACGTCTTTTGAACCAATAAAAATTTTAGGACAAAGTCTCAGTTTTGGAACGTAGTATTCCAAGGCGTTGACACAATATTTTTTTCTGGAAGCTCATTTTTATACCCGAAGCGAACATTTCCTCCTAGTCGCTGCAGGTTTTGTCAACACCTTTGGTCGCTACTATCGATAGTTTCCGAGTAACAGCGCATTAAACAATTAAATTGTTAATAGCTTTTGTTTGCACCACTTTAAGTAAGATCGGCGAACTTTTTTGTAATCAGTGACCAAGAAACCTCCAGAAAACACTGCGTCTACTCATTCCGGTGTTACTTCCTACGAAACCCTGTATTCTCTCGTAAGGACCACATAATATAAAAAAATTATTTTCCTGGAAGTTGCTACCTTGCTCGCATTTCCTTAAACTTTTTTTTGCTTTTATGGATTACACATCCCAACTATCAGACATGGAAAATTAAGAATTTAACAACAAAAACGTTGACATTAAAATTGTAAATACATTATATCTGCATACATATGACATAATATAAAACGTTTCTTAGAATCTCTGATACATAAATTATTAAGTTACTATAAATAAAATTTATTTTTGAACACAAAGTGAAGATGTAGCAGTAATATATTATGATTTCATAGAAACTAATAATTGAAAGAAAAAACTATTAGACGTGCAGAGTCAGTTTGTCTTGAATCAGAGTCACAGTCAGCCACTTTATATTGAACTGAACTAAAGTCACTACAAATTTTATAGAAATCACTTTTAATAATATCATGGTTCACTAGTTCCGACTGGTTAAATGCATTTAAAATAATATGTTCAATATGTATCTATATGAGTTATTATCTACAGTTTGTTCGAATCTAAAATATTTATTGGTTTACCAATTAAGGAGCGGGAAATTAAACTCATAGGAAATACACTTAAGGGCTTACTAAATAATACGTAAAACCTAGTATTATTTTCGGAAAATTTTAAGTCGTTTCTAATTTTACGCTAAAATCTTTGACGTCTTTTTCTGTGCTGTTAATTGTATTTAACTAGAATTAGACACCGACACGAAATTCGACACCATCCTGCAAATTGTTTGTTGGATTATCGCACATCTACTGTAGTACAATCAAGTCTTAGATTAATACTCTCACGGGTATCATACTATCTCGCTATATAGCAAAAATATGGGCACTAGATGAACACTATATGACCAGTACTCTTTGTTACATCACCAACTGAATTAATTGACTCATGCTTAAATAACAAAAGCTCAATCTTGATCCAATTTTCTCTTACTCTCAAAGACCACCAAAGTCTCAAGAAGCACTATTTGAACTGACTGTTAAGTACGAGTTAAGTAACAAAATATTCTTCGAAATGAATGTATTAATATTCGAGTCATTAGAATGAATTCATCCATATTAGAAATAAATTTAAAATAATCGTTTTCGATTTTAACAAATAGTAATAAAATTAGTAATTTTAAAAACAAACATCATACTTCTTACCTTGCAACAACATAACTAATAAATTGTAGCAACTGATGTTTTTACAAAATATTAATATTTTGATCAAAGAAACATATAATTCTAAGAAATATTTAATATTCTAAGAATGAATTAAATTCAAATGTAAAGTATGTTTGCTTTGAAACACAAGTATAACACTAACAACCAATGAGAAAGGGTTAAATTGTTAACTTTCTGTTAGAAATTTCTGGGTTTTAACTCGGAAATTGTAAGAAAAAAGTTTAGTGATGTATATGGCAAAAAGTGTGTTTTTACATACAAGTACGCTGGACGTTATAACCGAAATATTTGCTTATAATTGCAATGGATATTGATCGCTATATAGCGAATATGTCGTTATAACCGATGTTGTTGTAGCCAATACATTCGTATACAGAGGGGACCATTTTAATATATTATTGCTAATAGTTCGTTTTGTATCTAAACAATCAAAGCCAAAAGTTGCAAAGTTTGATGGGATAACATCATTTTTTGAAATCAGATTTTCTGGCTTCAGATAGTTCTCCTGGTTGCTTTAATAGTCAATTTAGACCTTAAAAGGTAAGAGATAGAAAAACACTATCAATTAGAAAGAATTAATTAGAACACTATTAATAAGAATCATTTGAAGATTGATTTCAAATGATCTTGAAACTAGAATTTGGGTTAAAGCTGTTTTGCACTCACATTATAAATTGTTCACACTGCCGCTGCCTGGATTCGAACCCGCAACCTAAGTCTAAATGGACACACAGTCCAAGGCAAACGCCTTAGACCGCTCGGCCATTTATACTCTAAAATGTTTTAAATAAAAATGTTAGTTTTTTTTATGAAGATCACCTTTCTAATTAAAAGTGTTATTCTATTTCTTACCCTTCAGTATCTTAATTTACTTTTAAAGCAATGGAGAGAACTAGGTCCAATCTGATGTCAGAAAAGGATGTCCCCCATCAAATTCATTAACTTTTGTTTTAGTTATTTTCTTATTGTTTGACTACAAACGAGCTATTAGTCATAATAGATTAAAATGATTTACCCTGTATGTGTTTATATAAGAATTCAGCTGGGACCTTTCATTTTCGTCGTTGGTATAATCGAAGTCGTTATAGCCGATTAGCACTGTATTATTACAGTGATCTTTCAAGAAGTCACTGGTGTGGTCTGCAAGTGTAATACTCTCCACGATTTCATTTTTTTTCCTTTTAGTAAGTACTCAAAAACAAGAATGTAATAATCATAATTACTTTCATATACTTAAACTCACTAATAAAATTTAATGTGAGAGATGTTTTTGTATAGTGCAAATATATCAGTAATGAAATATATCTATCTCAAATTATTATCATATAATAAATGTTATAGTTTTTATTCATTTTTTATTCAAGTGTTGTTAGTTCAAAGTGCCGCTTCAAATGTAATGGTTTGGAATTGTCGTCACATAACAAGACGACTGAGGATGGTCT
The DNA here is from genome assembly GCF_905475395.1 of Chrysoperla carnea. Classification (NCBI taxonomy): domain Eukaryota; kingdom Metazoa; phylum Arthropoda; class Insecta; order Neuroptera; family Chrysopidae; genus Chrysoperla; species Chrysoperla carnea. Next base: position 22,032,724 of record NC_058341.1, read on the forward strand.
CATTATAATTACTTGCATACATAATACATATTCATTGGAGATACAAGGAGCATCATATTTATGTACAGGAAGATTCATTCAGTTTGGTAACGGATTATCAACGTCAATATAATAACTATGTTTGCAGCCATATTTAGAACTCTCTAAAGCTTTGGGAAAGCTTAAGAAATTTAACCCCAGTAAGCAGTTTCTAAAATTAACGCTCCCCATACAAGAATTCTGTAAAAAATGACGTTTTGTTTTTAGTTAGTTTCAAGTATTATTTTCTTAGAACATGTAACATCACGTTGGTTGCTCAGGGAAGTTCTCCGGTTCATGCTACCGTAATCAAATAAGAACGTAGATGGATACTACATTCATCAAAAACACACTTGTTTAAATCACTCGAAAACATCCTTACTTAAATGCTTGCTCTATTTTTTTTACTTCTTCTGTGTTCAAATTAATCAAGTTGTTTAAGACAAAATTTTACGGTAAAAATTCCGGTACGATTCGCATCTCTTTTACAGTTCAACCTCGAGTTTGTTTATAATTACTTGATATACAGTCATTCTGAATGTTTCCCGACCAGAAAATGAAAAAATTATGTCTTCGGCAGATTCATCTGCTGTGAGATTTCTTTCGGTATCTTCTTTTTGTCCTTTTTGCATTCATTGATTATTGAGAATTTCAAGGCTTTCTATTCATCCTAATTAAAATTTTCCTTTACTGCAGAAATTATATGAATTGCCACTATTAAGAATAACTAAAAATTTCAATATCAACGGATTGTAACCTTTTTGCATACTTGCTTACAAAATTAATTTAATGTTTTTTTCACACGCTTTTCCCTTTTGTAATCTGTAGGTATGTGCCACATTTGCCTTATGGATAATCTGCCACTGCTTCCACTTTTTTCAAATCGGTTAACTAAGACTTGACATCGCTCAACACCCCATTTTTTCACTTGTTCAACGGAAATAATATTTCTATAACAACTAGTCTTTTATGGAAGGATTATGGCGAGTTTAATCTTCCTAGTGAGCGTGCAATCACACATCATTGTGCAAAAATTAGGCTTATTTTGTTCCTTCTCTTCCCTTCAGTGAAATATTTTTCATAAAATTTTGAGTAAAATAAATTTCGAGTTATTAAACGCTATAATTGAAATCGTATATTTACTATGCTTAACTTTTTTTAGATTTATCGCTCATTTTCAGGTTATCCGAGTGTAAAGTTTTCATTGCCTGCCTTACTCTCCTTGCGCGGATTAAGCACTTAACTAATGTGTATTTATTTATAATGCTAAAGCCACTTTTGTTCTCTAACAAATTGTACTGATTTTGGCATGGTTGCCAACAACTAAGTGTTAATAATAATCAATCACCCAATACTTATTATTACACTTAAAATGATGTACTTGAATTTGAATGTAATATGAACAGCCAGAACATTTGATGCTAAAGCCACAACATTTCTTTTGATCAGCGTCACATGTATACATACATACATACACTAAAACATATACATTTATTCAAAATGAATATGTTCAAAGTAATTAATAATGGTAATATATTAGTTTTATATAGTTAACGATGTTTTAAACGTGTGTGGCATTTTCTTATCATCCTGTTAATTGTTTTATAATAATTACCGTGTGTGTTAGCTTCACTTTTATACTTTTATATGTTTTTATTCACTTTAATATATGTGTTTTATAGAAGAGTATAGACGTTAATAACTTGCATATAGTTAATTTACGTTCAAGAAAATACCGTCCGTCCGTTAGTTGTGTAGTTGTGGTGTAATGTTCAAATACCATTATTGTTTTTATTAGTGTCCAAATTTAAATAATTTCATGGAATTTTAATAAATTATATCATTGACCAAACGTTGGTGAATATAACTTTTTGAGGCCAGATCAATATGGATCAAATCACAAGGAATAAGTTGTTACAATGAGTATTCCCCATGGTACAATATTAGGTTCTCTACTTTTTATCTGACTTCCCGCATAACTTAAAGAAAGAAGAAACATTTGATGTTTTTTGACGAAGACGGAGGCAATCCACGTCATTTGAAGTTATTCATCGCAATTGTAAAAGAGATAATTGAAAAAGATACAAACTTACAAAAAATATTATAATACCCAATCCACGCACTCACGACCACACTGTATTTTTCATTCTAAAGTATCTCGTTGCTATGGTTGACATTAGCACGCTTTAACAAGATTTTTGAACTGACGAAATCACGAGAATCTGGAGGTGAAAGTTTCCTGTATTCGAAGTCAGACAAGAAGGACAGACAAAACATCAAAAGTATCAAGAGTGTGTAGGAGACTTATAAGGATAATCCATAGCCAAATTTATTTTCTACTGCATTGTTTGTGGTAAATTTTTTAATTTTATTATTAGAAGTTAAAAATTTTAAATTTGGTTTTTTCCTCTATCTGTAAACACTCCCAAGCATACATATACACACATTTAGATAAAAATATCCTCAAAACACAGTACATACATCCATCCAAACGGGTAAAATTTAAACCTAAATTTTTCGTGAAAATCGATACAATATCTTTCTCTCAAGAAATTGCAATAGCAAAAATCATTTATATTCTCTGTTTTAAATACATTTCTTTGAATAATCGGTCAAAGGAAATCGATCAATGTATTCAAAAGAAAATTTATGACATAACTTTCTTTGTTCAAATATAAATACACCAAAACTTTCAGTGAAATCAGTTAAAATCGAAAAAGTTCCATAAAATTTTTGCCGTTTATTATTATTATCCAAAAAAATACAAACATCGAGTTAATTCTATGAGTGGATTCTTAGTTAAGTGGATTCTTTAGATTTCCTTTAAAACTCAATCGCAGAATTTATGCATTATTCCTCAATTGGAAATTGAAAATTTATTTCGATTATATGCTATTTTCTTTAAGAGTATAAGAATATCCCTTTCAAATTTCAAAAAACTCCAAAATTATATATTTAATCCTCAAATGAACGTGATTTTTATACTTTTCGGATTAAAATTACCTTATAAACGGATTTATATTGCAATTTGAATTCAAAAATTTATTTCGATTTTTTGCTATTTTCTTAAGGGGCACCCCTATGGAAAAATTGAAAAAAATCGCAATATATTTTATGCCTCAGAGTTCCATAAAACTCTTTCTTTTTTTTTTTTTTTTAATTAATTTTGACCCACAAAATACAGAAATAGCGATAATTTATGGCTTGAATTTGTAGTTTTTAAGATATCGCCTAAAATTGACACGAGTAGTCGTTCTTTGAATCGTCGAATCGGGTTTTGAGCGATATTTCAGAAATTATACATTTAATCCTCAAATGAACAGGATTTTTGTTCTTTTTGGGCTAAAATTACCTAATAAATCGATTTTTATAGCAAATGGAAATTCAGATATTTATTTAGATTTTTTGCTTTTTTCCTAAGAGGTACCTCTTTGATCGAGAAAATACAAAAATTTAGACACTATCCCCACAGCAAGATAATTACCATAAATTCAATTCATAGATCCTTCCTGATAAAAGCAAAATATCAGCATCATTAAAATTTATCATAACTTTTAAATTATTTTGTATAGTATTACTTAAATTGGCTTTTTTCAAAGAGTAAGAATTTATCTTTTACAAAAAAATATTTGCGTTTGTAAACTAATTTAAATTGAACGAAAAAAAAAAAGGCAGAAAAAATGCTGAGTTGTCAAATCAAAACATGTCAGTGATTTGTTTAATGTCGAATAGGATATGTTTCACGCGACATGATAAATGTTGTACCCTTAAACAATGGTACCAACCAAACCCAAAACAAACAACTAAATATGTATAATGTTTATATTGTAACCAGATGAAGCATGTTGAAAAATTAATGCTCCACTTACAACTTCCATATTATACTCGCAATTCAAGCGATTATAATTTGATTGACTCTTTATAGGAATCACTTGTCCAAACCTTAAAAGCGTTGGGTTTTCTTTCATGGACCTCTGAAAATTTATTATTTTTTAACTATTTAAAAATTGAGAGAATATCCGCTTTCCAAATAACACCAAAAAAACTAATCCGATTCAATATTTATAATAACGTTAACACCTTTGGAATGGAAAACCGAGCGGATGAAAAGAAACATTAATTTTCCTGTCATGTATGCATGATTGTATGCAATCGTTTGTTTTTTTACATCATGTAAGTAAAGAAAGATAGCCACTCTTGCACACAAAGAATCAGATTATCTTGCTTCTCACTTCCTCAGTGAATATAGTATACGCTATTGATAAACAAACACATACATAATATATGTAACTTAAAATAATTTAAAATATATACTACAGGTATTGTATATACATATTAAATGTTCTAGCCTAATTTGAGTCGTCGCGGGTAAACAGTGATGTTTACCAAAAAATGTTTCAAACAAAAGTTGTTTATTTTTTTATGAGAAACATTTTATCTCTAACGGTTTAAATGTTGGATTCTGTGGATCTAAGACCCAATTGACCTATGTTGCTTATTTACGAACTCGAAGCGTGCTATAAATTTAAGGTTGATATCTCTTTTCGTTTTTGAGTTATCATGTCCACAGACAGACAGACAGACACACGGACATTCAGGTGTACAACCGGAAATAGATTTTATCCTACATCTTTACCAAAAATTCGTTTTTAGCATCAATAGTTTTAATAGTTACAATCTTGGGACTAAAAACAATATACCTTGATATATTTACATGCTATAATGATAGGTGAATATTGACTGTAAGTAAATTTTTTGTGTTCACGGTAAAATTACATACAAAATATTTTGAAATTCAAGCTTTTAATTTTGAATGACTAAACAATGAACTAAAAATAAAAATAATTCTCATTTTTTAACAATTTAGGTCTAAATGTTTCAGGCTTGTAAGCGCTCACAAAACATTTAACTTTATCAAAACTAGTCTTGATTCTTATCAAGCAAAAAGGTTGAACACCATTGCCTTCGATTTAAGATTGAGTTAGTTAATTTAAGATTCTTTCGGTAGATGACCACTGGACATTGCATTTGCAATAAATTTTATATATACAAATAACAATTCCTCTAGTGATGACATATAGATGTCATCCTAAATGCACTCAACAAACAAAACCTAAGCTTAGTTTGTTGAATAGATCACATGTAGTAATATAGCAGCATATGATAAAGTACATAGAAAATACGAAACGTTGAAAAATAATTATCCTATTGTTATATTTAGATAACCATTATATGATTTTTTATTTTTATTCTGAATGTATACGCAGCTTATGTATGCTTATTCATTATCTGGTGACATTTCATATTAAAAAATTAGTTAATTTTGTTGTTTAGTATATTTATTATACCATGTATATGTAAAATATACCAGGGTATACTAAGTTTAATCCCAAGTTTGTAACACTTAAAAATATTGATACTAGGAACAACATTTTGGTTTAGGTGCTCATAAAATCACCTAATTAGGCTATTTCCGTCTGTTTGTCTGTCTGTCGCCTGTCTGTCGTCTGTCGTCTGTCCGTCTGTCATCACGATTACTCAAGCATGAAAAGATATATCAAGCTCAAATTTTTATAGCGTGCTGAGGACGTAAAATGTGAGGTCAAGTTCGTAAATGAGCAACATAGGTCAATTCGGTCTTGGTTCCTACGGACCGTTAGAGATAGAATAAAAGTTTCAGTGTAAAAAATGTTCCTTATAAAAAAATAAACAACTTTTGTTTGAAACATTTTTTTGTAAACACCACTGTTTACCCGTGAGAGCGCAAATTGTATATTATGTATGTTATTGCTATATCATTTATATGTGTGTGACATGTATTTATCTGTTATGTGATAGAGTAATGAATACTGTCTATACATGGTATTTCAACAATTAATTCAGTCAATTGTTTGTTTTCACTTTTTTTTTTCTCATTTTTATTTTATAATATTTATTATAGTCGACATTTTTTGTGTTAATGTATGCTATTTTTTATTATGTTGGCACATTAATTATTTGAAAATAAAAAAATATATTATTAAAAAAAAAAAAAAAAACAAGAATGTATTTTTATATTAATAAAAATAAAAAAAGATTTAATTAAATGTATATCTCTTTTTGTGTATGTGATTCTAGGGGATTTTTTTTTTTACATAATATAAAATGTTGGTGTGAAAATAATTCTAATGACTGTTTTACATGAAATTAGTAAATTTGTATTGGTGGTACTGCATTATTAATTTGATTAATGTTGTAGCATTGATACTTTTATTTTATTGTCAAAAACTTCTCACAAGTTTTTTTTAATTTACTGAGTTTGACTTATATTAAGCTAACGAAAGTACACAAACTCATTCGAAAATTTCCAAAGTTAATATCTTTGCTCACACCCTTACTCTAACGATGAACGCGAATTTCTCACCATTTCTGAACGACTTAATAAAAATAGAAAATGTTTCAAGCATAAACCATTTAGAAAATATAAGTTATTTATGTTATAAAACGAGCGTGAGCACAATACTCATAAGACGATTGCTGGTAGGTTAAAAATGGCCAAATTTTAGGTATTTTCTGGGAAATTTTTTCCTGGAATGGATATCTTTAGCTCTTTTTGGTTGAACAAATATGATGGAACCCATCCCGGACGACGTTCGTAATTGAACTCCTCGTAAACGAATTGCCTGATATTGTTGAAATTTTGTGTGCGTGTTCAAGAGGATGCGAGGTTTTTAAGGATTCCGCGCCAAAAAATCTTTGAAATAAATGGTGGAAACGCATATAAATAATACATCACATTTTACAATTCAAATGTATTTATTTGCGCTCCCGCGATATTTATTTAGGATTGGAACAGCTATTTAAATAGTATTGAGGTATTTTTTATTATCATTCAGATTTTGTGAATATTTATTATAGCTATATGCGTGTGCAGCTAGCTCACTGCCGAAAGCTCCAGCCAGGTTGAAGGCAAGGTCAAAGGCCAGTTATTCCAAAGTTTTAAGTCTTCACTTCGGTCGACAATCCCGATTACTGATCTTTTTTTTCAAAATTTCTAGGCATTATCAAATTTGGACTAAATTTAATATATTATCGAATATTACAAAAAAGCCGGGTATAATGGCAATGCATTTATATTTTAAAATATAGCTACTGAAAACATTGTTTAGCTTTATAAATTAGAAGAAAAAAAGGTTACAAAATATATAAATAATTTAGGTACTTATTTATTTATACATTTAAATACATAAACATAATGTTTATATGCTTATAGAACTATAATTCATTCAACACTACTAATTGGTATCACTATTAAAACTGTCATTCAGTTAGTTATATGTTATACCTATACGAACTACATGAGCAGTGAAATGGCGTTGCTGTTGCAACTACGCGGCGGCAAACACCATTTAAATAGATACCGAATGCGACAATCACCAATAATAATAATATGGTCCAAGAGCCAGTAGGCGATAGATTAACAATATTTTTTACAACGCCCACTCGGGAAGTAGACTTTCCGAGCGCTGTATGTCACCTTCAAAATACACAATAATCGCATACTTAACTATATGTGTTTCATAAACGCACATGTTCGGTTATAGGTGTTTCATAAACGCACATGTTCGATTATAGACTACATAATTGTATGTACTACTGACACGCCATCTGTACTAAAAAAAAAAAAGTAATCAATCTTAACCCTCATTTATTAAAGTTACCACACTGATTGTGTCAAACGCGAGTGTTACATACAAAAAAACAAAATTAAAAATTGAAATTAAAATGAACGAGCAATAAAAATTTGTATGCAATAAAATTTAAATTTAAAATAAGTAAATAAATCATTTCTCAAATTGATAAATTTCTCTCAAAGTCAACTTCCCGAGCGATTGTTGTAAAAAGTATTGAATGCTACTTGCGGAATAACTAGCAAATATGACAGTCGTGATTACGGCATTCGCTCTAAGGTTATGAGACATTCTTATGAAGACTCGTGTGGTTGTCGCAACTCGCCTACGGCTCGTAGCGACATCTACCACACTCGTCTTCATAAGAATGTCTCATAACCTTACGCTCATGCCGCAACACCACGACTGTCAGATTATTTGCTAGTTATCCCACTTGTAGCATTAATAACTATTAATCAACCTCATAATTTCTTCTATTTTAGTAGAATCTTGATAATGTGAAATGTTCAGTAAACAAAACACATTTCGTCCGCTTGTTAAACACCTCTCTCGATCAATCACTCAAAAATGATATTGTTTGTTTGTAAATACATCTATTATGATTCATTGTTATGATTCCAAAAAACACAATAACATCTCAACAACACATGTTTAATACTGCGTCTACAGTTTCGCACAGGGCCATATTTAGAATTCAGGGGCCCTTGGGCTGAGGGAGAGGGTCAAGTAAAAAAATATGATTACGTACAGCATATGAAAAAGATTATTCTTCTATTATATTTCCACACTGCCAATCGTTTATTAATTTTAATCATCAAAATACATATCGCAGAGAATGTCGATTTCCAAACTGACCAGTATTCGACAAGCGTTCTTGGTTCATCTTCGATTCATCTGTTCGACGTTCGGCGTTTTACTGCAATTAGCTTTCATCATCGATAAATAAATACGAAGGTCCACTTTTGCATTAAGAAAAGGTAGATTGCACATTATTTTGCAAAATTATCCGGTAGAGAAAAATTTCATTCAATTCACCCTTTTTCTTTTCGTATCATTTTGGAAAAGTGGCGAGATGAATCAATTTATTAGCTAAATTCAAATCTGAATCATCAGAGAACTGATGTACAAGATATTTGTCCTTTTGTTAAAACTGGGGAGGTTCTATTGTGGTTATTCGACAACTACAACTACACTAGACAATCTTTGCTAACAACTACACACTCCTGCCATGTCATCGCTGGCCTAATTTGAGTAATGATAAGGTCCAATCTGACACATCTTCTTCAGACATAAGAGGCTGGCTCTCAGATCAGAACCATAATAAAAAAATTAAATAAAAAAATATTTTCTACTTTAACGCCGCTTCTCTTTTTTTTTCAACACTTGTTTAAGGTAGACATTGTCGTCTTAAAAGAAGAGAATCTTAGTTACTGCTGTAATCGCAATATCTTTCATTATTTCATTTAACAAATTTTTTTTTTTCTCTATACGTATAAAATGTCAACTTATAAAATCACTTTATACAAAAGTTAAAACACCAATCAACACATTAAGTTAACACCAAGAAGTAGAACCCCTTATATAAAGTGTTCTAGTCTGTATAGGGTGTCGAACATGATTCTTCTCAAGTGCATTTGTTCTTTTTGCCACGGCGTGGAACACTGAGTACACTCGATGTGATTACTGTACGCAAAAGTAGCTACAAAAGAACATAAATTGAGTATTGTTTCTATGTAATTTTTTTTTGAAAACAGAGTCGATATTTTTGATAGAATTTGGCATGAAGGTACTGCTTTAAAGACATGATTCATATCAATTCATTAGCGAAAAATGTGAGAGGGTATTGTATTAAAACCTCCCAAAATTCTAAGCCCAAGGAGGAAAACGATTATAAGTACTTATGTAATTTAGATTTAGTATGTTGTTTACTAAAACAGGTACTTGTTAGAACTTGATTTACACTCATGGTTTACTTGAAATTTGTCATTGTAATCATTGGAACCAGTTTCAATATAAAAATTTAAATACGAAAAATTATGGCTGTAGTTAGTTATTCCAGATATTATTTAAATACTAACGTTATTAGGGTACTTAGAGAACATACTTTGTTCAAAAAGCTCTATAATATCTCTTGATATCTTTATAAAGTGACAAAAACCTAAGCGAATTTCAAAATTGTGGAGTTTGATAGTTTGTTTTGGATGCTGAATACAAGGCCAAAGATAGTCTATTTAATTTTTTTGTCTTTTATAACTATTAAAAGACATTTTTTCGTTCGAATTTTAGAACTACATTGCCACCCTACCTTCCAGCAAAGTAACGTCTGTTGCATGAAACTTTTTTTTGTTTTCTTGTATTTGAAAAAGTTTCTGTATCTCCTTATTTAGAAATGTTTGATTGATGTAAAAACTTTTTTTTGTTTGGAAAAATAATTGTACACAGAAATGTTGTTGTTAATTAGTAAAAAGGAACTTTTAAAGAAAGATTTATTGATTTTGGCACTTTTATGTATTGTACAAAAGATTTGACATTCAACTAAGTAACTATTAATGAGATTTTATTACACACATATTAACAATACTTAATAATAATAATTTTCTGATCAATTAGTGATTTTATTGATAAATGCAACGATAAGATTATGCAGTTAGATTCAGTATATTGTGTATTTTAATTTTATCATTTTGATCTTATACATTGTTTAAATTAAGGCCGAGGGTCATAATTTCTATATGACACTTGTTAAAAATAATTGACTTTTTGTGCCAATTTATTATGGTACGAATAAATGTTCTTAGAATTGCGAGAATTGATTTCTCGAGAAAGAATATTAAGGAAATTTATATATAATTTATTATAACATCATATCTCAAAAAATCTATGATCATGAACAAATAAATCTTAAGAGTATGATTAAATTTCTAAAAAATTATGACTGTTTTTTAACGTCTGAAGTGTCTAGGCCCAAGTGTCTCTGATAAAATTTCGTTATACGTTAAAAGTTTTTGATTCAGGCATACAAGGTATATATTAATTCGTCAAAAATTATTGTAAAGTAAGTGTCATCATTGACAGGTCTTGATCAAGTTTCCTTGATTTAATAAATAGACCAAAATAAGTTTGAATAATTTACTCGTTGACCACCTTGAATGTAGAATGCCTAGATTAATGTCGGCATTCAATTCAATGACGAATTTTTCTTATAGCTTACGACATATTTTTATCTACAGATCCTATATAGGTATCACATACACATATTATGATCATTTATTTTATAAAATAGGTACCACTTTTTGATATATCTGTTTATATGTGTGTACAATTTTACCATACCTAAAAACAAGGTGATACAAAAGTGGTTACCTTATTTGAAAGGGATAGAATAGTTAAAATCGATTAAAACGGCATTGAAGAGACGAAACGATAACGAAAAAAACTTTTGATCCCTTCCATGTCGTTATAAGCGATATTGGTCTCTATATACGTTAAAATCGATGTTGTTATAGCCGATAAATTCATACCTAGGTATATGTGTTTATATAAGAATTCAGCCGACACCTTCCAATTTCTTCGTTATAAACGGTGTCATTATAACCGGTTTGGACTGTTATTCTATTTGGAAAAAGTTTCTTTGTTTCTTAAATATTCTTCGCCGTGATCGGTGCCATGTGTATAGTTTTCAATTGATAAAAAAAATTGAAGGTATTTGATGTACGACCAATCAAAGTTTGGAGCTGTCGAACTTGTTGCCTAAAAAAAGTTTGTGTTTTTTTGATTTTACAGAAATTGAAAGTTTTATCAACGAGGGGCTGAACGAATAATATTAAAAATTGAAAGAAGATTAAAAAAAGGAAAAATGATAAATATCATAACGAAGAAAAAACAATTTTTGAGTTTCAGAGATCCATCACTAAGGTCAGATTTTCCTCCTAAATATATGCTTCTTATTATAAAAAGCTTTTTTTTTTAAATGAGTTTTTTGTATTTTCATGCTTTTTTTCAACACATAAAATAAAATATTTATATATTTACATATAAATAGAGGAACAGTGTCGAGGACTTGATACTATCAAAAGGCACTTCTTTTCTTCAAAGACTAACGGTTTATTGAATTATACGAAATATCACAAATTTGGCTGCGAACGATTAATATTCCAACAATCTCAAATACAAAATTTCACGAAAATCAAGAATCCTTTGATAAAACCTTCAAAGATAGTTTTTGTTTTCAATGCTCTCTAATTGAGACTAACGTGACAAGGTATTTTTGTCATTATAGTTAACGCCATTGTATCCTAAAATACATCTATAACAATCGAAATACTTTGATGTTTAAAATTTCTACACAAAATTGAGTAAACAAACATAAATAACAAATAAATAAGTTAATGTTGACAAACAAAGCAAATTACAAGTTGAATTAAAAAAATTACATTGTGCCTAGAGCACATATGGCGCGCAGTTGGCAATTCCTGGAACGTGTGACTTGTTTTCAATTCTTTTTAATTAACTTTGAAACGGATGGATACTTTTGTAGATTCTTGTATTATAAAATAGTTTAAAATGATATAGTGAAGTCATTAACAAGGGATCAGAACATTAATTTTAAAGGATAAATATTTAACAAAAGCTAAATGACCACCGTTTGGGTTTGTTATTATACCAAAAATAAACCATTTATTTTACTATTCTTTTGTGTGTTGTATACCTATTTAAATGTTTTATTTGGTCTCATTTTATTATAATAATAGTTAAAGTTGGTCCGGTCCACTCATTTGACCGAATTTTAAAGAGGAATGTGTGTATAAGTATGACTATTTCAAATATTTCAAAAATGTTTTTTGAATATCATTTGAAATTTTATCCTTTATAATCTTTGTATCTTTTTTTTTGTAAACATTTATTCATGTTTAATGATCATAATTAAATGTTATTTATTCATGTTAAATGTAAATAAGCTTGTTAAGTGTGAGGTTGCACAAAGTCGCACGTTTAAGGTGTTCTTTGATCTTTAATAATTATTCAATATTCTTGTCAAAAACATTTTGATTACCATTAATAAGAGAAAAAAAATTTAATTACTAGTCATTTAAAAATATCTACAAATTAAATTGGAAACATTCGAATTAGTGAGTATTTTTTTCTAATCTGAGGAAGATATTATTAAAACAGGTGATTTTTCACCTTGGTACATTGGTACACATCTGTAGGTCGAATAACTGTGTTTTTGAAAAGAATTTTATACTAATTCAGAAAGGTAAGAGTGATCCAATGACAGTTCATAATGAAACAAACAATTAACGATTTTATTTGATTAAGGTAGTAAGAGCACCAAGCGGCCGTTCATAAAATACGTCACGCTAAAATCAGGATTTTGAGACCCCCTCCCCTCGGTTGTCACACTGTGTCACACTTTCTGTGACCCCCTATAAATATTACGTCACAAAAACTAAGTCCCCCCCTCCCCCTAAAAATAGCAAATTTACTTATTCGAAATTAATGCTTTTCATCATGACAAAAAAATGCAAAATAAAAAAAATTGCAGAAAAAAATTCTCCACAAAAATTTTTTGATAAGCCGTGAACGTCACATTGTCTTAGACCCACTTCCCCCCCTGGTCTCATCTTGTCACACTCAGCAGAACCCCTCCCCCTTTTAATGCGAACGTATTTTATGAATGCCCCCAAGGCAAGTTCAGACTTGTGGTTAAATATGCCTACTTTTAAAATCATTTATTTACTTAAATAATCGATTGCTTCTGTGAATTCAAGCTCTGGGCCTTTCTTATAGCTCCCTTTGGCACATTTTGCATAGAGATTTGATCCAACACCCATATAATACGTTAAAAAGAGCCTTTCTCAAAAAAATATTTGTACCGAGAGCAAAGTCGCGGGAAATTTCCATTTCATTATATATTTAAATTATTATATGTAATTTATATGATACATGTTTAGTAATTATATTATATTAGGATATAATTTAGTGTTAATTTGATGAAAGATATGATTTGAAACAGACTATTTAGTATTTGTACAAAAAATATATTTTAACAAATATATACTTATATGATAAAAACACTTTGTGAAAATGCTTAATTATTAACTTATCAAGTCACAAAATCCGTTGATTTTGCATCCAATAACTTCGTTTGAGTAGCAACATTGAAGGTCTTATGACTGTTCTTTCCAAAAATTTCTATAAAATGTTCCATGTTTTTTAAAATAACTTAACTTTCATGGATACAGGATATTAAAATTTTGAAAGAAAGAGTATATAATTGTGAATATGGCCAAAACGTCTCCTTAGAAATTTCACACAAACAACCACAATTGCCATAACCATTAGACATAACTATTTTCCATAGCCCCGCTTCGAGAAAAAAGCTCTAGCACCACTAACTTTATTGCAAATACAATAACGTAATGAAATGCCTTATGCTTGGGCCAAATTTACAACTTTTCTAAGCAGATGACTGCCATACTCAAAATAATATTCTTTTTTCTAAATTTTCAACACCTTGTATCTAGAAAAAGACGCTTTCTTGACTATAAGTGTGTCAAGGAATTGTCACTATTTTCACGTTACCAACCATTTGATGAAGTCTTGCTATTTTTACTTGGACCACATGTATGTGGATCTATTGCCCATCATAAAAACCAATCAGGACACTGAATATTTTAAATGGAAAACTGAGATATGAACTAACGTCAGGGTTTAATTAATTATATTTTTTAAAATTTTCATTAACATGACAATTTTAATGAGGTGTATTCATATTATTCTCTTTTCAGACTTCTAGGTATACGTTTTAAAACTAAGCTGATTCAACGTTTAATCTTTTTCTCAAACTTATTATACATATATTTATTTCATTATCATATATAGAATATAATTATTAGGTAATAACTAATAATAATAAGTAAAAATATGTACATTTATTTTTATAATATACTTACAGTCACATGTAAATCTTTTAACATGATCATAAAATTAATTTCAAAATAAACATAATTGTATAAAAACTAATTAATTAAATCAAACTAACTAAATGTATATTATTTACTTATTTATACAAAAAATAATTAAATATTTAATATACTGACAGATCATTAAAATTTGCCATAAATTCATCACTTTGATGATAATCATTTCTATTTGTACTCCTCCACTTATTGCAAAACATTCTTTTATTAATTAGGAAAATTATTAAGGACGTCAAATAGTTAATACGGCAGTCATTAGCAGGAAAAAAGCAGTAATGGTCTACAGAATGATGAGATCATTAAAAGGTGAGCTATTTTTTGGAAAAAAGCTCATGAGTCAAAGCTCATTCATTTTTCACAATTAAAGAATATTTATTAATCATGAGACCCGAAAATCAAAATTAGTTTATTTTAAACTTTCAGATATTGTTCTCTTAGATTTGATCTCGAAAATTCAAGTTTCTCGAAAACTGAAAAACTGTCTAAAACATTCGGTTAGGTTCGTTCATTTTCATCGCGTGTGTTTGAAATTGAGCTCCTCTTAAACGAATGTACCGATTTGGATGAAATATTTCATCAAGTCGACAATTTGGTCGACTATAAATTGTTTTTGAGGGATCCTCATCAAAAAGTTAAAACCCTTGAAATAAATGGTGGAAACGCATATAAATATTACATATATTACATCTTACTATATACTTATTTATTTATTTGCGCTCCCACCATATTTATCTAGAATTGTGGACAGCTATTTGAATAGTATTGAGGTATTATTTATTATTATTCAGGTATTATGAATAGTTATTTATTGGAGCTATATACGAGCGTACCGAGCACCACTACCGAAATCTTCAGTCAAGCCGAAGGCCAGGCCAAAGGCTAGTTATTCCAAAGTTTTTAGTTTTTCGTCGACAGTTCCCATTGCTGGCTATCTTTTTTTATAGTTTTAGTTATGCAAAGTATGCAAGGTTAAAAAGAAAACCACTCTAAGCTATCATTGCGCATTTGAAGCTGTTACTGAACGCTTGAGTGAACTAATTACGTCGACAACTTTTTATTTTTAAAATCGCTAATTTTATAGATTTTCAATTAGTTGATTTATTCGCATGATCTCATATAAAAAGATTGCAACTTTATTGATTTTTAACGGAAAAGAAAAATCAGCTAGTCAGTGTAAATTAATTGCATTTAATAGATAAGAGAAAATTGAGACTATAAAAATGAACGAATCTTAAAAGAATAAAAAACGGAATTAATCTACATTTTTAAGCCACTTAATTTTTACCACAGGAAAAAAATTTCTTTTAAAATAAAGTGTATGTAAAATCTGAGTCAGAAAGAGAAGCCATTGAAGAGTAAAAGATAAAAGTAGAAATTTTTGAATTGATTCTGTCGACTAAATAATATAATGTTGTCTATTATTATTAAATGTTTGAACAAGATTAAATGATTAAAAGGGGAAATGATTATATAAAGGGAGGTGTTATTGCAAATAACTGATTCGACACGCCCGACAATTCACTATACTCTATCTAGCTAACAGACAGATACACAATCACACATTTATTTCTCAAAGTATGTATATGTGTGTTTGTTTAAACACTGTGTGTTGTTTGTTTGAGCTCATCATTATATGTTATGTGACCCCATATTCTATTAGAAAAGTTCCAGATTATTCTTCTTTCTATGTGAATGTAATGCTTACTATATTAGACTGGGTGCTATTATTCTGAAATGAATTTGAATTGAATTTTTTTATACTAGTTCCTTCACTTAGTTTTTACTGAGGAGCAGATTCAATCTAAATTCAAAGACCGTTTTAGATAAAAGAATCCCTAGAAAATGGTAGGGATTCTATGAATGATTTACATTTTCCTAGATTTTTATTGTATGTTTTCTATGACTCTGAAACTTTCACGGCTTGTACGATCTGGCAACTACTTTAGCTAAAGGTGAAGAAAACCTTCATCTGGTGTTCCAACATTGAAAATGAATATAAACAAATTTTTTAACTAACTAGATTTTTAAACAAAATTGGTCAAAAATTTTGATTATCAAAACTAATAAAAGTTAATGATTTTCTTAAAGCTGTTGCCTTGCTATGGAAATAGTATTAAAAAATTCTACCTTTTTCTATACTTATTAAATATAGTATAATACAACTACCACCAAAATTTGAAGACGATTGAATGAAAAAATTAAACCTGAATTAACTTCGAAGTGATAGAACACTTACTATCTAGTTTATAAATAGATTCTGGTCTATATGTAGTATTGGAGCTAGTGATTTAAAAAGCTACTTTACTATAACAATCAATAGCTCTTACACAAGTATGTTTTACAATTATATCAAACTCAATATCACTGACTTAAATTGAGAAACGAATTTATTCACATGTTTCTACGCTTACAAATTGTACACTTGTTTCAAAAAGTGTTTACTCTATATTCTATCAACAACAATCTATTATGGCTTCAGTTCCCTTAAGTATACGAAGAATAATACAATTCATTATTTTATGTAAAATAATAGCTCGTGTCTAAAAACCGTGATAGTTTATTTTCTTTTTATTTATAGGCAATTTTATTACAGATTTGAGACACATATTACATATTCAACAATATTAAATCTTAATATTATTTCTCTAGCCTGTTTTTTTCTAAGTGGTACATTTTTTGAGTCTATTTTTCGTCATTAGCCAGTACGATAAGCTTGAAAATGTGGAGTCAATCATGGAATTAGCCTTTTTCCTGGGAAGATCAAAAAGAGATCCTCTAGATGGCAGGATTTATTTGTATTTAATTCTCGGCGTTGATGCCCTAGGCCAGTGCCTAGTGTGCCTTAAATAAATTCATCAGTGAGTACAATAATACCCAACTTTTTAAAATAAGTGTACATGTAATATTGTTTTTAAATTTTTTTTGTTAGGTATATAATCACCCCATTTTCTTGTTGATAGCACAAAACATTCCAATCTGAAGTTTTAAAATAAAATTGACATCGCTGTTTTGCACTCAATATACCTACATATTGTTTGTTCTCTTATACCCATTCAATTCAATTCGATACCATTCGATTCCCTTATATACAAATAATAAAATAATATCTATCCAGTGACGTATATATTGTATGAATACGTGATTATTCCCTTTTTATATACATATACATACAACAAACACAAATGTAAAGTGGGTGTTGAATTGATAGAAAATCGGGTTAAAAATACCAAGGCGAATATATGTCTGTTAAAGAAATATTTCTATATTTACTTGTTGGAATCTGTGTAAAAATCAATGATAAAATTTTAATATTATACCAAGAGCCGGTACGGTATTTTATTATTACACAGTTGCATACGCAGAAATAATAGGAATTTAAGTCAATCTTCTCCAGGGTCTCTAAGAAGTTCAATGTGGCCCTGCGTTTCACTCAGATAAAGGGCAATAGTGGTTTTTCACGAAATTTTATATAAGCGTAATCACTAGATACCCCATTTAAGGATGCTCACGTCATACAAGGTTCTCCTTATTTTTCCTTATTGTGCTTATGGGTAAGATCCCTATGCCCTACTGAATAGGTGATCCTATACAAATATATTCCTACCTAGATACAAATTTTCAATTCTAAACGCTTTAAATCAGATTGTAATGTAGCAGCAAGGCTCGATTCATCTAATATACATAAAAATGTTACATGTTCGAGTATAACTCCCAAGGGCACGTTCCGCTGGCAGGTTAGTAGGAATTTTTCATACTTAGCGTGAAATATGTATCATGATAAACAAAACTGCAAAGGTACCCCCGTCATACACCTAAAATTTTACTGACCAGTGTACTGTACTGTTGATTTCTGACGAATTAATAATTAAATAAAGAATTGCAGATCTTATAAACTGAGCTTTAGCTATAATATAAATCAATCAAAAAATATCATTATATGAATAAAATTATTATTAATAAATTCATTTCTATTTATGAATATTTTATATCAACTAATAACTTTGAACCATATACAGATCAGAAGTACTACCAGTTAGTAAATTGAGAAATTTTTATCACATAACTGTACAAAATCACCGTTCCATATTCTTTTTATTTTTGGGCTTAAACAATATATCCATAATAAGCTTGGGGTTTCTCCGGAACTAAAAGACATAGAAGACAGCAAATTGAAATGTAGCTAATGTTATTGGTTTTTTGTGCCATATTTTATCGATCTATGATAAGCTAAACATCTGTTTGATTTAATAATAGTATAAAAATTTCCAGTTTACCTACAACCTACGTGTACTCCTATTATTAAATATTGTCTGTGAATAAATCATATAAAGCTAATAATATGAACTCATTTTAACTCTCAAACAAATTTTTATAATACATATTTCTTTATGAAACATTTAAATTTAAATATCATATCATAATCATAATTTTATTTTTGAATTATTGTTAACATTAAAAAAAATAATAATGTTTTCAGTTTGTTATTATGAAATTTATATAAATAAAGTTTTAAAATATCAAATTATATGTCAACAAAAAAATATGATTGATAGGTAATTTAATGCTTTTCGTAGATAAGTTACGGGTAGAAAGCTATTTTATTCGCCTTGAAAATAAAAAACTAAAATATTATTTTATATAAACCACGCATAAAATTTTCCAGAGTTGTCCGATTTTGATTCCTCTTCTTCTTAATTTTTTCCTTAATATTCCTATCTTTTAATGAACGTGTGATTAAAAGATAGGAGAAATAGTTTGAAATCTGTTTCACTTCATGTACTCCGTTGAAAAGAAAAAGAGTTGCAGCTGAGGAAAACCAACATTTTCATGAGCCACCTCGGACAGGCAATCGTTTAAATGATATCATTTTTAAGTAAAAACCATTTCAAATTTCTATTTCTATTGTACTTTCTCAAATTCCATTATGATATCTCAGCTTAGTGCTTTTACAGTTATTCTTCCATACTATTTTATCATCGATTATTTCTACATCAACATAATTTCCTTTGATTCAGATACCCAGAAGAGGGAGAAACTTGAACTTTCAGATTCAATTATATGCCCAAAAGTAAAATGAGATAATAATTTATAAACAAATGTATATTATATAATAAACGGTTAACCTAAAGTATAATTTACAAAGTATGCAAATAAATATATTTAAACTAAGTGTTTTTACTCAGTTTATAAATATTCACAAAACCAAAAACAACCGAAAAAAATAAATATTCTCGTCTGAATATTTTAATTCTTTTTTTATATTTAATATAAATAAACAAGAGCATTGTATGAAATATCTACAAATGGTATATTTTTTTAATATAAAAAGTATAATCCAAGCATGTATACGATATTAACGGAGTCATTTTAATGGAAAACTCTTTTTTCTTTTATTAATAGGGTGTCCTCTACTAAAATCATGAAAATAACCAAACAAAAACGTTTTTAGATCGTGAAACCCATATTTATAAAAAAATCTGTGTTAGTAAAATTGTAATTAAATTAATTTTTTGATTTTTTTACGCTTTTTTTGTCTTACGTAATAAAAAGATGGAAAAAGCTGACAACTGTCGAAAGATATGAAAATCGTAAACTTGTAAAAAAGCCGAATTTCATTTCCGTTTAAATATTTTCATAAATATAATTATTATTAAGAAACCCATCTTGATCATTCCTCAAAAAGACAGATCTTCAAATTGGAGAAAATAGAAAATAGTTTTAAGAACTTTATTTGCTGTCCTTTGCCTCATCGGGCATGTAATCATGGATTCTTTTATACGTACAGAAAAAAAGGAGGGGGAGAATTTCGATTTTTCAAAGGATTTTCCAATGCCTAATATTATTTTAAAATTATTTTGAATACATGAAGACAATTTTTTCTATGTAAATTGCCTTTTATCTGCTATTAAATGAAATCACAATATGTATATTGATAGACGAAATAGAAAAGATGTTTTGCAAAATTTTACAAGTCCAAGTGATATTTATAATCTTTCTATCAAAATAAAATCCTTAGAAAAGGGACAACCTGTACACCATTGTCGGAAAATGTTTACATTCCATTCAGAATTTTATGAGTTTATACTTAAAAACAATTGTATTTAGATTCTCGATTGGTATGAGGTGGAAGAATTTTCACTCAAATAAACTCTCTCTGTCCAACATTGGGGTACATTGAATTATGGCTTTTACGGAAGTAGATGTAAATATTCCGATATTAAACCAGAAAATTATTGTTTTGATAGTAATCCTATGCAAAAAACAATGTTGTTTAATCAACCTATTTAGTGAAAATCTAAATAGAGACTGCATATTCTTAACCCTTCTATAAAAGCTTAGTACTATTATTGTTTTTTTATTGCGTAAAAGGCCATCGTGTATTCTTAGAAAATTCGAAGGAAAATCTTCGTCTGTTTGAAAGTATTTCTTGTTTCCTAACAAAGTCGGACTATTTTGTATGATTGAATAATGTTCTCTGAGTTCCAACGGGTAATCGGAAGACGTATTATCAATTATAAGTTTACGAAACCAATGCTGATCTGATAAATTTTCGTTGGATTGTGATGAAGCTAGCAAGAAACCAAATTCCTAGCATAGCTAACTCAAATTAGAAGGCTAGAAATTTGTTGGCTAACTGATTTAAATTATTGTATCAGGAATTGAACTCGATCATTTGATGCCCACCATACGCTTAATCAATTAATCGATTAACTAAACTGTACAATACAGGCCAGTCTTACTACTTTCTCTACTCATCCATTTTCTAAGCTCACTGAATTTAAAATGTCTATATATAAAAATTGCTTCTTTCATTGTCTGGACCGCTGCAAAAATACATTTTCTGAATGAAGTTTTTTTTTCTGTAAATAAACAAAAACTAATATAAGATTACTGTATATTAGAATTGCTACAATACTGAATTTTCATAGATTTGGGAATAAAAATTCATTCAATTTCAGCAGATTACATTTTTCAATAATAAACTTTTTATTTGGTAAGAAATACATACCAACATTCTCTGTTTTCATGCATTAAAATTAGAACCAAATACGTACACTGGAATGCAAAAGTTTTGAATCAATATTTTGCATTCTTATCTTATATTTTATACTCTTATATGGTTCAATTTTTTTGAATTTAAGTGACTGTGCAAAATAATCAAGAGTGAGGAATTAAATTACACAAATGAAGTGGAGCAAAATGTTTTTTTTTTTATTCATTCAGTCATATAAAAGAAACGAAAAAAAAACAAAAGGGGTTGGAGGGTTGTTACAAAATGAGTTCAAAAAAATCAACTCTGAAATATATATAATAAAAGAGGGTTGGTTATGGGCTACAAAAGAGCTAACAGCCAAACAGATATGTGAATATTTATATTTTTGTCTTCTTCATTGTACTCTGTCCGATGTCCAAAAACATTTACAACGTATAAAAATTAAAATTCAAATGTCTTCCGACAATTCTTCCCAAGTTCCAAGGCTCCCTACTTTCTCCCCAAGTGACTATGTTTAGAGCTCGTATGAATTTAGATAGGTCCTAGGCTATCCTGATTTTAATAATACCCTGATTATATGATATACTTCAGCTATTTTCATCGAGGTAGTCTCATTGACTAATACGATTTGGCAATCAGAATCTTGAAAAAACTGAGCTTAGTTGTAAGGCGGGGGATTTTTTGTTTATATTTAACTAACTAAATGCACTTGAGAATATGAGACTGCGGACGATATCTGAATCTGAATTACGTAATCTATGAATTAACGCCTAAAAAAACTTGAGGACTTAGGTTTAAAGCCTCCAATTTAAACTTTGCTTTTTTGTGATTTACACGAACTGAAATCTCAAATCCTAAAGAGGCAAACCCTCCTCTTTGACACTCTCTCCAAACACCCGATGAAAAAAAGTAGTTGGCTCTATGTAATTAAAAAAAGGCCGAATCTGCTCGTTCATTTTCAGGGCACAAATTTGTTCAATATAATGTTATATTATCCCAAAATGCTGTTTTGGCAAAAAACAAATCCTTTTATTATGAGTATTGAAAAATTATAAAACTGGTCTTAGTCTTTTTTCTAAGTAAGTGACTGCCTGGGTTATATTCACAACAAACTGATTTTCACATTTCCTTCCCCTGTCACTTCGAATGAAACTTTTATCTTCTCATGGATCTACGTTAAAAATACAGCTTTCACGGACTTTATTCTGGATAAATATTAAAGTAAAATTATTTATTAGCTAGTGTTTCAGAGAATTTTAATCTTTCTTAATTTCAATACTTATGGATAAGCATTTTTTTGTGAATTAAACAATGTTGAAAAAGTACGCACATAATGGGAGTCAACCTCGCGGCTCTTGATTTCGTGCTAAGTATCTTAGCCAGTTGGGCCATATGTGCCACAGGAACAATGTGAAATTTTTGCTCCAACTTAACTAATTTTTATTTTTGTTTGCCAACCAAAACTTATTTACTCCAACGTCTTTCGATTGATATGGAGTAAAATAAAAAAAAAAACAACATGTCGAGTAAATCAGAATAAAAGAAAATTTTAAAAAAAATACACACATACCTGAGGTCGAAGCCAGAGCTCTTTCATTCATGCCAAGCGCCTAAACCACTTGTTCCATATATTCTCTAAGCGCAATGCGTAATTTTTCAACTTATGAATTTTCATTTGTGTTTTTTTTTTTTGTCAATTTTTTTCTTTATACCAATTTAAACGTCAAAGTTTTTCGATTATTATTGATATTTCTACTAATTCTATGTATTAACTTATTTTCAAAAGGTTTCATCTCAAAGTTTTATAACAATAATGAAAACGAATATTTTCTTTTATATTTATATTTATTATCACAGATATTTTTCTCTGTAACCACTATTATTTTATTATTTTTATACATTTTAACAAATTACATTCATACCTACACAAACAGTTACGTTTTCCTTTCATAAACAGTAGCAAGCTATCAAGGTATGGTTTTTTTTTTGTATTCTCTAAATTAGTAGCAAGCACACCATCTCATCTCATCTAAATATTTTTTATCCGAATATAGGTTTTTATGTAGGTATACAAATGAGATGAATATTTGTAAAAACAACATTGTTTGTAATAAAAAAAAAAAAAAAAAAGAGAATAAATTTTATTATCATTATTTTTGTATTTATTTATTTTGTTGTATTTATTATATAAAATATTTGTTTGTTCATTTTAATCTATTATATAACACTGCATTTTCTTTGTATAAACATTATAAATTATGCTCAAATTTTTCCTGTAGGAGATAAATTATTAATTTTTAGATAGAAAGTTATCGTATTCATCGTGAAAATCGGTGAAAAAACGAATGGGATATCCTTAAATAGCCGCACTAGTTTTTGCAAAAAGTTCTTTTCTAATTTACCAAGTACTGCAGAGGACCTAAGTGTATGATTTCAAAGTTATCATGTACTAATACAAAACCTATCAACGTATTCGTGAATTCATTTTATTTTCCTATTTAATTTTCGCTTGTACTTGTGCGCGATTGCGTTAACCACTACGTATGTTCTAATGAGGCGAAACCTAATAACTGCCTAGAAAATTAAAATTACATTCTATATTTGTGAAACTAAATCATAACATAATTACTTCCATGTTAATTTTTGGTGGGAAATCGCACTAGTAAATACAATAAACGCAACCACTCTCAAGTGCTAAGCTTATTTCACCCCTACCAAAAACCACAGGAAAAGAAATATCCAAAATCCAGTCGCCTGAAATCAACTTTTCCTTGACGTTGCTCTTATATCATAGTTCGTGAAGATTCTACAAATACTATTTTATACGCTTTTTGAATCAATTTTACGACGTTAATCCTTTGTTTTTGTCATCCCTACATATAAAATTCAAAAATTAAAATCTCAAACCGGGATGGGTTAAATGCCCCGATTTAGATGGGTTAAATGCATCTAAAATAGCATCTAAACCTCTTATCTGCTCTACGTTCTTGGTTCAAACGCATACCTTTTTTTCTGCTCTTTTTCGGAAAAGAAGGAAATTTTTTTTGGGAAATAAGGAAGACCACTTTTGATAAGAAATGCATAGTTAAAAAATTTCGCTCTTTCGTAAATTTTCTTAAAAATGCATAATTTTAAAAAAATTCACAGTTTTTGAGGTGAAAAAAGTTAAAAATGATCAGAATTCATTATGATGGGAAATTTTTTATTAAAATATTGTTTTTTTGTCACCTTTCTTAAAATGAGTTTTTGAGAAATTAATTTGAGAGCCATTATTTGATAATGAATTTCATCTCTTTCCTTTTTCTGCCCGAAAGGAGTAAATTTTTATACTATTCTTATGATTAAAAAGTTTCAGCATGCTTCTCAATTTAGAATGAATGTGTGCAGAAACGATTCTTTATATATTGCCTTTTCGGACATTCACACGCATTAACAGTCGGAAATGACTGCCTATAACAATAATAATAAAAAAAAAACAACACATTATATCAGTTACATATGAAATTACCTCCAAAAATAATTACAGCTAATGAAATAAAATTATTGAAGAGGAATAAAATGTAATTATATTTTTATGTTTATATAGCTATTAAATTACAACATACACCTTTATTTAATATATTAAACGAAATTATCTACACAGATGTGGCTGATTTGTTGTTATTGAACATAAAATTTTTTATCCAATAAAAAGGGTTTTGTATCTTTATAGTTTTATCGTTATATTTTTTTTATTAAATTTGATGTGTATGTGTTTGCAATAAACAATTTTGTGGCTGCTTTCTGTTGTCGACCTGAAATTCTTGATCATATTTGTGTCATTAAGAATGCAAACTTTGAAAGCTCCATTCTAGAACATCATTTTCTTTGATTTCACACAAGTAAAAAGCTCCAGTTAACAAAAATTATATACAGGCTGAGTCATTTGAATCTATATACACCAAAATATCTCGTTTTGCAGAGAACCAACCAAAAAATAAGTTGAACAAATTACAAAACGATATATTCAGATGTGGAGATTAAAATGACCCTCCTAAACTTTTTCCTTGGAGATATCTAAAGTATTCAATGGTCAAATATTGATTCTCAAGCAGTTATTGATTAGTTACGTAGCAAAATCAAAAGCTACGTTAGGGCTTGTTTAGTAAGGCCTCTAGGTAGATTTACGAAGACGAAAAAAAAGGGAAAAAATACAAATTCTTTTTAACATATATACGTCCGATGAAAATCATTGAAAAACACAAAATTTAAAAAAGTATAGACTCGAACGACAGTTTGCATCTTGATTTTCCTCATTACCAATCCTCAGAAAAGGTGGAAAAAAAGAATGACAGAAGTTTTGCTTTACGATTTTTAAGGTTGACGAACTTTAAGTTAACAATTGATTACTAGTTGTAACAAAAGATATAAATCAATGAATCACTTAAGGAATCAATTAAATAATTCTTTATTGGGTACAATTTTTAAAAAATAATTTATTTCGTCATATCTTCAATCTGTTTATTTATACACTGGAGAAATTTTGAATTATTAATAGTGTTATCTCATTTTTTCATATTATAGTTACTTATATTGTTCATCTTTGTTTCTTACATGCTATAAAAATTTAATAATGAATGAAATAGGAGAATCTCTGTAATCATAGACTTGAATACTTATTTAAGGACATATTTCTCTTAGCTAAAGAAGTGTTATTCACTAGTAAATATTAAGCATCCCATTTTTTTATAAGGTTTAATCATGAAAAAATTAAATTAGGTACTTTTTGGGGGTTCCTAGATTTTTTTTAATAGCTTCATCACGGGAAAAATAATTAATCTATTACGGCCAAAATAAATCTTCTTATAACGACCGTCGGTTACAACCACCATAATTGTTGGTCCCTTTAATGTCATTATAACCGATTTTAGCTGTGTCATAAAATATTCAAAGTTTTGTGTGGTTTTTCTACGTTTTAACCCGAAACCAAAATTAAAACTATACAAAAAAAAAACCAATTTATTGAAATATGAATCATCAGATGACACAAACCAATAATAATATTAAATCAAAGCGTTCTATTCGATTAATTAGAAAAAAAAATTTTTCGTATTTCGAAAAAAAAAATCTTTTATCAAACAATATTCTAAAACAAATATTTCTAAATAAAAAAAGATAAATAATACATAAAACATATAAACTAATACAAGATAACAACATTATATTTTAAATAAAAAATGATGAGAATGTGCATGAGAGTTTTAAAAGTTTTTAAGTTGATATATTCTTTGGTAACATTTATTATATACCTATATTATATAGTATAGTATAAAGTGAATGCTGATTTTCATGGACCACACACGTTGAACATTGATAGTATGCTGATGCTGATGCTGTTAACAGATGATACCGCACTATGTGTTCAACGCACTGCTATACAATTCATTCACAACAAACTGTATAGTCCGTATTACACTAAACAAATAACTTTACTTAAACTTATACAATCACATATACACATACACTTACACATCATCGTGGATCGTGGGTTTAATAAGAAGAGAACTCTTTTATTTTATTACAATATAACATAGAGTAAAGAGGGTTTATAG
Organism: Chrysoperla carnea; assembly: GCF_905475395.1. NCBI lineage: Eukaryota > Metazoa > Arthropoda > Insecta > Neuroptera > Chrysopidae > Chrysoperla > Chrysoperla carnea. The sequence continues at coordinate 22,059,980 of NC_058341.1, forward strand.
ATGTTAAAACAGATATGCAACAAAAAAAAAAAAAAAAAATACAGGAATGTTATAAAATTTCATCAATTACTCGATATTGGCTCCATGCATGAATTTCATTTCAGGGAGATAATATAGTAACGACACGCTACTTTATTAATATAATTGTGTCAAGCCGAATCCGCAAAAAAAAAAATACAGGAATGTTATAGAATTTCATCAATTACTCGATATTGGCTCCATGCATTAATTTCATTTCAGGGAGCTAATATAGTTACGACACGCTAGTTTATTTATATAATTGTGTGGCTGAATTAGTCCATAGATCGTTTACAGAGTGGTTCAATTTATGTAATAGCTGGCTTTGTAGTACCAATAAAAAAATTTAAAGAGTTTGATAGAAACATCTGGTTCTGACATCAGATAACAGCTAGTTCTCCGGGTTGCTTAAAAGGTAAAAGATCTTAAAAGGTAAAAGATAGGGTAAACCTTTAAATTAGAAAGTTGATCTTTATAAAAAATCTAACATTTTAATATTAAAAATTACTAGCTGAATACAGATAATTACAAAATTATTCCCTTTTTGTATCCAATTATTCCATCTGGCAGTCCTGGAGCAAGCCCCTAAATCAACAGCCAAGCCAATGTTTATGAAAAATAATGTGATTGGCAAATTCCATCTATGGGGTATGGGTATGGAAGTTAGCGGACCATGCTCTAGCATCGCCAAATAGACCCTTGCACTCTATCCCCGCTACGCTTTTCAGTGGCTATTATAAACCAACTGATGTACTGAAACCCAGGATTTGCCTAGCGCTGAGTTTCTTAATTTCTTCTGGTTTCCAACCAAACCATTTCCTTCGCTGCTGTATGAGCGCCGGGCAGTAACAGAGAAAGTTGATGTTTCTTCTGAATTTTCTCCGCATCTGTCACACGCGGTAGATAGTCTTTTCCAATCTGATGTTGGAACTTGTTTAGGTTATCATGCCCTGTGAGTAACTCTACGATGACTCTAATATCAGCTCTGTTTAGTTTTTTTTTCTAAACCATCCCTGAACTATAGCAAACAAAACAAAAAAAAAGTTTTGAAAATCGGTCCAGCCGTTTTTGAGTTTTAGCGAGACTAACGCACAGCAATTTATTTGTATATACACATCAATCAAATTTAAAAAAAAAAACCAACTCAACCCACACCCACACCCACACCCACACCCACACCCACACCCACACCCACACCCACACCCACACCCACACCCACACCCACACCCACACCCACACCCAAACTCACACCCACACCCACACCCAAACTCACACCCACACCCACACCAACACCCACACCCACACCCACACCCACACCCACACCCACACCCACACCCACACCCACACCCACACCCACACCCACACCCACACCCACACCCACACCCACACCCATACTCAACCCAACCCAACCCAACCCAACCTAACCCAACCCAACCCAACCTAACCCAACCTCACCCAACCTAACCCAGCCTAACCCAGCCTAACCCAGCCAAACCCAGCCAAACCCAACCTAACCCAACCTAACCCAACCTAACCCAACCTAACCCAACCTAACCCAACCTAACCCAACCCAACCCAACCAAAAATTACAAAAATTGTGTTTTTTTGAATTTTTTATGATTTTTTCGATTTTTACAAATTGCAAAAAGTGTAAAAAAAGTTTTTGTTTCCGATTTCGATAAAACTAAGTTTATAAGGTAATTTTGACCCGAAAATTACAAAAATCGTGTTTATTTGACCATTAAATGAGTAATTTTCGAGATATTTTATGAATCTGACTGTAGTGCCAACATTTTCATTCCGTTCAGTCTCTGAAATTATTCCGCATTGAATCTAATTATTCCGAAATTGTCCTTTTCATTTCAATTACGATTCATTACTGTTTCGGACACACAGTAATAAGTTGTACAAAGACCCAAGATATTTGTTATTCATTTTATTACATTAGTTTTTTAAGAAACTGTCCGAAACAAAAGGTAATCAATTTTTTCTAAACCATCCCTGAACTATAGCGAACAAAACAAAAAAAAAAATTTGAAAATCGGTCCAGCCGTTTTTGAGTTTTAGCGAGACTAACGCAAAGCAATTTATTTTTATATACACAGATTATATCATTAAAATTTTTTTATAAATCTAACAGTTTATAACAGCGCTGCGTCGATTTAGTCGTCTCTCCAGCCTACAATGTTTCTTGCCAATAGATTTTCACGAATATAGACTTGTTATCGTTTTTCACCAATTAGAACTGGAAAATAAATTTAAAAAACCTCTATTACATCAGTTTTCTTTCAAAAACCGATTTGAAAATTCGAAAATTCGAGGATATCAGGCACATAATAGGGGAAATGTAGACTCAAGAAGGAATCTGCCGGTGTTGATCCCAATAAATTAACGATACATGATTAGTTTGTGATAAACCCTACGGCAAACAGTATATGAAAAGTTTGAAGAACTTGCTTCAAAGACAAACAAGTTAAACTTATTTCAAAGACAAAAAAGTTAAGCTGAAAGTTCAGGCGTTTGTATGATACGCAGTATCATCCAATTCAATTTCAGTGGTTACTATGATCGCCCCTATTATTTGAATTTCCTATTTTTGAAATTTAGAGTTTTGTAAGAAAATCTGACTCCATTTATGATTGGAAAAAATTTTACATACCTAGGAGAATAGTTTCGAGCATTCTTTGTATATTGATAGTACGATACTTTAAAACGGTGTTACATAAAACTTTTCTGAACATCTACAATCTTTCATATCTGTGATACAGCATATAAAATACACACAATAATACAAGTCTTTAGGGTCTTTTACTTTCATGTGCATGGATCCGGACGGATCTCGTTTATTATATATGCATGTATATCTACTTACTATCTTATGGAATATAATATACACACAAACACAGCATCTCGCTGGACTCACATAATACCTTTTTCCTTTTTTTTATAAATAATATATTTTATTGGTAAATACTAACACGCAATTATTTATTTACAACATTATAATTATTTTAAAACACTAATTAGAATTTTTGTTTTATTTATTTATATATTATAACTATAGGTACTATAGAGGTATTACTTTTTTATACTTTCTTGTTGCATCCTATTATATTGCATCTTTTATATACAGTTGGCAATTTTAGGACTGCATATACACTTTAAAGTATCCCTTCTACAGTCTAATTTCCACAGTAGATTTCGACAAGCTGCTTTGGCTGGGTTGACTCAGTTTTGAAAACCTTCCATTCCAATTAAGACAAAATATTAAATGAAATAAATGGTGGAAACGCATATAAATAGTCCATCATATCACTTTACTATGTACTTATGTATTTTTTTGCGCTTCCACCATATTCATCAAGAATTGTGAACAGGTATTCGAATAATATTGAGATATTATTTATTATAATAATTAAGGTTCAGCCAGGTCAAAAGCTGAAGGCTTGGCCAAGAGATTGTAGTAAATTTGTGTTTAGCGGGCGATCTAAGCAAGGGGTGGGCTTGCAGTTGGGCTTAATGGATTTAGCGGGTGGGCTAAGCATAGTAAGGTTAATAATAAGAGTGATTTACGGCAAAAATTTGTATACCTTTTTGTTGTATATTTTCATTGAAAAACTGCGCCTCTATAACCATGTGTCTGTATAAATGTGTTATATTTTTTTTCGGTACCGCAAATACTTGGAATTAATGGAATTAAAACCAAGGAAAAAGAAAATTTTTTCTTTTTTTTTACAAATATCTCAAAATACATGTTGGGAAACTCCAATCATAATTAATCTTAAAATATAATGCCATTTTTCTTTAATTCAAACACATTCCATTCGGAATGTACAATTTTGGATTTATTAAAGATTTTGTATTTGCGTTTTTAAAACATACAACCTGTACAATTGGCTGATGGTGGCTTGTTATAATGTTTCATGTTATATTGGATTGTGTTGAAATATAATCTTTATTCATTTTAATAAAACTTTTTTTTATATATACTTTATTTTATTTTAAATTATATAAATATTGTTGTTTGTGTCACATAATTGGAATATTTATTTATCTTTATTTTATTTTTTTATCTAAGGTAAAACTATCGTTCATAACTTACTTCATAATAACATACTAATTTGTTTTGAGTATATAATTTCCTTAATTTGATATCTAAACAGTTAATTAGGTAAATGATTAGATAAAGCTTATACTTAGACGTCTATTTAGTACAAGCAGTACAAGAAGGTAGGTAAACAGTAAATTAAAAATTCACTTTTTAGAGTTACAAATTAACGATGTTCCAGCATGGTATTTGCAGTTTCTATGTTAAAGCAATGGTACAATTTTTTTTTCGACAGAATTTAACGAAAAATTAAATTTAAGAATTTAATAATGCTTACTATTAATTCCCAAAGTTTCAGAAATTTTGACCGTTTAAAATGGGAAATAATTATGCCAACGTCCCAATTTCGATCAATTTACGTCAAAATTAATATCTCGAAAGTGAAAATTAATTTCTAAATTTTTTTTTTAGAATTGTATTGTATAAACATTTTTTTCTACTTTTTCTTCAATATATAATAATATCATAAAAAATAGTTGGAGAGACCGGACATTTTACATGCTTTAAATGGAACATGACCCTCAAAATGGCGAACTTTGTTTTTAAATATCTCGCGATCTAAACGGTCAAAAATTATGAAATTTTAGGAATTCATAAATAAAGCTATTATAAACCCGAGAAAAAAAATTCGGCCAAATCTGTCGAAAAGTGATTTCATGCTGGTACTACCTTAATAGTATAAAAATATGAGGTCTGTTACAAAAGTGGAGAATTGTATTGTGGGTTGAGATCTGAAGAATAGGACGAAATAAAAAGCTTATTATTATATTTGGTTGACTAAAATTCAATCAAATTTGCGTGTGTAGAGTGAAATGAATTATGAGAAATAAATAAAAATTAAATATTGACACCTTTAAAACAATAATTATTTAAAATATACTAATTGACAATTTGCAATACTAAAATTACTTTCTTTCTATAAACATAAATATAATTATATAAGTTACGTATATCTTAAGGTGTGAATCTGTGAATAACTCGATAAGTATACACACATATCAATAAAATATTGTACATATATAATTATAATTTCTTTTTTTGCTGTTTATTTCATTATTATTTTTAATAATTTAATTATATGTTACAAAAATTTTTATAACACTTAACAAAATTATAATTTTAACACCTTATAAAAGACAATTTCGTCCTGCCACTGAAATATGTAATCAAACTGTGAAGAGAACGATCCCAAGAAGCCAGACCAAACTTGATGCAGTTAAATGGCCTTACGAGAGAAAAAAATTGCTGTGCCATTTTCAAGAATTTTGTATCTTATCTTTTCGAGAACAAAGCAAGATAAGAAGTTTTAAAAATATGGTCTGCAATGAAAAACTATCATTAATATGCATTCTGGCGTATACATCAAAATCCCAAAATCAAGAAAAAAAGGATCAATTACAAAGAAGTTATCAAATTTGTGTTTCACCTGCTCTTGAAACTCCTTTTTACTGTGATCCATTTAGGCTTCAAACGCGATAGTATCTTGAGAGAGGGTTTTTCCATTTGCTTTCCCATTTCAATTTAATTGCATTATTTTTCTCGTGCTGTCGTAAACAAAAAGACCACTGGTAGATGCAAACAACAGATGGAAAGATGTAAAAACATTACAAACAATTTTTTATTTCGATTTTCGAGATAAAAGCAATAATTAACTATCAGGAAATTTCAAAAATAAAAATTCGAATTTACTGAATCTGTGATATACTTTTACCTTAAGGCAGACATGAATTCCATTTTTTCTGCAACGATTGAAAAATTCATTACAAAAAATATGCAAAACATGTATATTGATAATATTTTGATGTTAATTTTTAGCATGTTTGTTGAAAAATGCATATAATTAAGTGTTATTAACAATATTTTACAAAATAAGCGATATTTAGAAATTTTTTAAGTCGATGTTTTTAACTCTTCCGAAATAAAATGCGTTTAGTTGTCGGACATCAAAGAATTCTTCTTTATGTTTACGTAAAAAAGTGCAGAACTATTGTATAAATGTTCATACAGAAAGGTTCAACAGACTAAATAGTTTAAATACTCGCTTATATGTTTGACTACTCTTTTAAAAAATGGTGTAGGGGCAAGGAAATCAAGAAAATGTAGATGCTCTATAATTAATTACTAAAAACGAATGCTTCAAGATCTTTCAAACAAAAGATCTGTGAGTGGAATTATTTCGTGAAAATTTGTTCTATTTGCCTAAAACATTCAATTTAAAAACATTTTAGAAACTATGCAAAATGTTTTAAAAGACTATTTGTACTTATCTAAGCGACGTCGGGCATTGCTGCTTGAAGAAAAAGATTCTAAAAAAATAATTGTTTTACGTGACAGTATAAACCGTGTTAAAATACCAATAAAACCTAAAGTTTTGAAATAACAGTTGTTTTCCTAACTAATTTCAAGGTGTTAAATTCTAAAAATATGTTGTTTTTTTATTATTTTTTAATATACTTTTAATAATTTTATTAATTTGTTAAAATATTTGATTGAAATTGACAATTAACTCAAATAGTGGATAAAACCTACCTGAAAGTTTTTGTTTTATTTTTCAAGTTACTTAGGTCTACAGCAAGGCGTGGTATTTGATAGTAATTTCAGAACGGCTCAAAACTTTTTATTCGGCAAAGAGAAAGAAACGAAAAAATTACACAGTTGGCAATGATAAACGCCATTGACTAACAAGTCGATAAGATCCGAAGATAGTACACAGAGAGGTTGAAGTGACAGAGAGGTAACATCCTAGGCTAGATATCTACAGGAACCGGATTCGATTCTGGGCTACCATTTCTTTCTATTTGTTTCAATAAAAATACGTAAAATGCGTTAATTCATTTGTATCTTGCTCTCACATTTTATGTGGTATAATGTGTTAATAAAGCAAAAGCTATTAAAAATGTCATTTTTGATGTGTAAGTTATTCGTATTTTTCTTAACGAGCCCTTGCATTTGATATCCATATTATGGAATTGCATAACGATATATCTATCAAATTTAAGATGGACGTGCAGTCGTTCTGAAATCTCTTCCAAATACTTCTGTCTAGCCGCAGACCTAATTCTGATCTCAATATCATTAGTCATAGATTAAAATAGGACCATTAACCTTTTTCTCCGTGTGTGTGTAGTCAGACTGTGCTTGTATTTATGCGTTATGTTCAATTCCTTCTGTGATAATGGCTTTAAGGCATTCTTCTTATATTACTAACGATTTTAAATTATATAATTTTTTTTGTTCTTTTTTTTATGTTTGTTATATCATTTGACATTTGAAAATAAGAAGTTTTATTCTGAAATTATTTATTAAATTTTTTTTGGTATCATATTAAAATTATCACAGGAGTGGTTTGTTTATTTATTAGGTTGAATAAATTATTTAAGATTTTTAGATCATTAGATTTTTTTAAATTGCCTTGGAAATAAGAGCTCATTTTTGAAGCTGGTCCTACTAGAAAATCAATGTTTTAAGATGGCTACCGTAGTAAATTAATTTGTCTAGTCAGATTTATAGAAATGTTTTCTTTAGGGTTAATATTTTCAAAGAAATCAAACCTATCTGATATAAAAGTATTATAGACATCAAAAGTTTTCTAGAAAAAAATTTTTAACACAAATTTTACCAAAAATTCCAACACCTATATCTCTGAAAAATATCTTCGATTTGGGAACAGTAATAGCTCACTTGAAAACTAGTACATAATAGTATGAAATTTATTGATCAAAATTTCATGCCACACCCCCTGCTGCTTTGTACGGAAGGTTGAAAGGATGAGAAATGATATCCCAAAAAGTTTAGTAGCATCATCAAAATTTAAAAACATATTTTACAATAAATCTGTTACTCCGAGCTTTTTGGACCAAGATATTTCAAGCAAAATTGATACCTCTGAATTTGAAATCTTATTTCGAAAACTTGTTATTCTAGAAGTATTTCGTATTATAATTTTTAACGACTGTAACACATACATAGAAATTTATACCGATGAAAGTGGTGTCCACACTATTAACAGTATCATTTATGATATTTCATATTATTAGAAATTTAATTTAGACCTAATTAGTGACTTTGAAGCCGTGAATTAATCAAATGGATTCATTAGTTAGATATCATTCCTAAAAATCTTTAAAGCTATAAGTGATAGAAATCAACAAATTTTTTTAAATCTAATAAATTCCAGTATACACAGAATATAAAAAGAAATGAAATTTTATAGTTATTTTGGCTGTAAACTATCTATTTAAGAACAAATAGCATAAGTCTTTAAATGTGTATGAATAAATTTATAGATAAAAACTGTATGATTATTGTGAAATTTTATTTTAAAAAATATTTTTACTATATTTTGCAATAAAATAAGCACTTAATTTATTACATTTTTTTTAAAAATATAATTAAAATCAAATTAATTATTAAAAAATATAAGATATTAAAGAATGTTTTTATGATTTTTAACATTAAAATTTCAGTTAATAATCAGTTTTTGCCAAGGTGTTAATAATTTGTCAACTTTTCATAATTATGTATAATCAAGTTTTTTTTTAAATAAAATTAAAATTCGTGATTTTATGTTATTATTGACATTATTGAGAAATAATTTGTATATTAATTTCGAAAAATACGATAATAGTATTTCCTCATATTTGTTTTAAGTAACTGAAATTTTAAATATCAAGCCAATAACAAATACTCATTAACAGATAAGTTTTTTTTAAATTTGATAAAGGTTGGTGTTAGCGCATGGAAATTATAAAAGCGCAGTTTTCGTTTTTTCAAAGACTAGCTGTGAAATGTCCGTTTCGTTGAGGTACTTCAATTTAAAATACAAAGATTATTATGTTATAACCTTCACTTTATATGCCGTCACTTATCCTCCTTTTGTTCACAATTTCGTTTAAGTTCTAAAGCTATCAGTGTTTCTCTACAATAATATACATGTATTATACATAAAAATCTTCCTCTTGAATCGCTCTATCTATTAAAAACTGATTTAAAAATCGCATCAAAATCCGTTACGTAGTTTTAAAGATGTACATAGGTATTAGAGACAGACAGACGGAAAGGACTATGCTTTATACTTTGTATTGACTTTTATATTAGTTTCAAATTAAAATCGATTTTTGTCTTGATCGTTGAGACAAAATAAATTCCGATTTCCAGCTTTTAGCGACTCACAGAAAACTATCTAAAGCGCTTAAGCCATATATAGTTACACTAACAAAATAGGTGTCGGTTTTCTCGGCAAAAATAACTACTTCTTTCCATAAAAGCCAACATAGGATACAAACAATACTCCCTTCTGAGTAATGTGCTTGAACCTAAGTAGCTGGGCACTATAAATAAGTTTGTTTTTCTAAAAATACACTAAAATTTGTTGCATATAAGTGCAAAATTGAAGGCAATTTGCAACGTATCTGGCAAACGAGCAACCATATCGACGACAGCGGCTGCCTGCCTTTGATAAGAACTTTTAGTCTTTGATATGAACGTCTATCTATGGCATTTAAGCAGTTTTATTTATGGCATTAACCGTGCATGAGCGCGAAATATAAACTTATTATCAAAGTATGAGAAATATAAACTTAATATGAAAGTATATGATTACATAATAAGCGCAGAAAGAATTTCTTGAAATTCTTGAGAAAAAAAATGTTTATGGATCGTAATTGATACTATTAAAAGCAGGATCTATATTAATGTTATTAAAGTGATATTTCCATTAAAAATTAAAATGATAAAACAATAACACATTAGTAAAAGTGTAGGTACCAATAGCTAATAATACATAAAAGTAATAAAACCTCTGTTTATCACCATTAAAAATGACTTAAGTATTAATTTCAGTACTTAAAGTAAAAACAAAAAAGAAACTTTAAAAAATTAAATTGTTTGTTTTTGTAAATGATAATCACTACTATATAAAATGTTTTTGTTTCATGTAATATAGGCTATATTATATTATATTAGTTAGTGGATTTGACGAGGAGGGCCACCCAGGTGGTACGCGGGCCTGGCATCTGTCACACTGACACTACCGCGCCGCGCCGCGCGACTAACTTTCAAACTGTTCTTCTATAATGATATGTGTGTACACGTATATTATGTAGGTATGTTTGTACATGCATGGTGTACTTGGTGCATTGGGAGACTAACAGTGGACAGTGGAGACCCTAGAATCAAGTAGTGTAATATAAAAGTAGGATTGTGCTACAAGGTACTGAAAAAGTTGGTGGTCTATTTAGAAAGACAGTGCTTTTGAATAAAAGTACAAATAGTCCATCTGTAGGATAGAGGGTTTCGTACGATGTAAAATCGGGATGAGTAGCCGCTGTTTTCAGATGGTTTTTAGGTCGCTGAATTACGAATATTTTACGTAAAGTTTAAATCGCTGTTACTCGGAAACTATCGATTGTAGCGACAAAGTTGTTGACAAAACTTGTATAACATCAAAATTTTCTTCCGATCATTTCAGACTAAATACTTTAGGATGTGAAACTTGGGAAAATAACCGGATTTAAAAAAAAAAAAAGTACCCAGGGCAGGTAGAATTAAATACCTTTAACACATATCCGAATTTCAAAGTGATAGAGTAAAGGGTATAATCGTTGAAGTTCAATTGTTAGTTTAACCATTCTTATCCGGAAGACCGCTTTTCTTTATAAAGTTTTTCCACATATGAATATTTAAGAGGAGTCTTAAAAAAATTATAAAGTTTCACGTCAATCAAAGAATGTTTAAAATTTGCACATAACAGCTTTAATAGATAACAAAAATAGTCAACAATAATAGATAACAAGTAATTTATTAGTCTTTAGGTGTCTATAGCCTAATTATATCATTTTATGAAGCGTTAATGTACTAAAATGTATCACAAAACTATTCAGTATTACCTAATACCCATTTATTTACTATACGAGAAACTCTCTCGGTGGGAAATTTTTAGAAAATTGGCTCAGTACTATTACCTATTTATATTAATCTAAAAACTGTAAGGTGGTAATTTTTTGGAAAATGGACATTGCAAATATCATGATTTTATTCATAGTAATATGGTCCAATATAAATTCAGTGTTTAAAAAAAGCTTAGTTTACGGTTTATAATGTATGCCTCATCTTAATAGGTATGCTTCTGTGCAAACATTAGTTGTTTTTTCACGATTAAATCACTCTAACTGGATTGTTGAACAAGAGAGAGGTTCAGAAAAATTAAAAAAATGATACTTTCTTTTTAATGGCCTTGTAAAATTACGAACAATTTCTCTCTGTTTCTCATGTGATAATAATCATATTTTTTTAGTAGATTCTTAATTGTCATTAAATTTTTAATAATTAATAACAAATCCTACATTGACGAATAATTTTTTCATAAAATTAAACTTAAAAATCAATAAAATTTCTTAAAATTTCATATCTTTCTTAGTTAGGTAGTATATATATAAATCAAGCTTTAATGTGAAAAAATTATATACTCAGCAGTTTTTTTACGCAATCTATATATTCATAGTATTGATATTTTCGAAAAATAAAAATAAAGAATACTACACATTTGAACTCTAATTATTTTTTTAATTACAACTATTTTAAACTTATTTTGTCTAAAGTGAAAATTAATTCAAACGTTAAAAAAGCTTCCCAAAATAGGTTTTTATTCAATGTAAGGGTTTTTATATTAGAGTGTTGATCCTGCACCGACCCGAATTATATTATATTACTTGTACTTCTTATCGACTATCATTTTGAAAACTTTATGTTTCATATCGATAGATTTTTAAATTTTGTAAATTATTATTGAATAATTTTATATATAAATTAAAATTAAAATTAAATGTAAATTTGTAATAAAATAATTGTATATAAAATGGCATATAAATAAAGGTATTGTAAGTTGAATGTATAATCTATATATTTTATAATGTGATATATAATCATCAACACTTACCGCCCTTTTACATGCAATCCAATGCATAATCTTAAAAAATGATTTTTAACTACTTACGATACAATTGTAGTAAGTTATAAATGAAGAATTAACAAACGCTCACTCAGCAGGAGTAGTTTTTAACAATTATTACAACAATTATTATTTTATGTAATAGGGTAAGATGTAATACCAAGAGTGTAATTCACCTTGGTTCATTCTCTAATTTGAAATTTCTTGATAGAATTTGCTGTGACAGGGGTGGCGAACCTTTATCAACGTGCCATTTTTGTAAAAGAAATGCTTAATGAGGTGAGGTCCTAGATCTGTCGTCAAATAATTTTGACTTCGTCATTATTGGAGTTTGAAATTAGCAAAAACAGCTATACGTTCAGATTTGGTGAGGTCAGTGTTTTCGTCAATTCGCAGATTAAAATTTCCGGATTAAAAAATTACAAGAACTTGTTACTAGAGAAAACGTGGTGTGTAAGAGAAACTTGTAAGGTTTTCAATGTTTCAAACTTGGTATGGTGGTATTCCTTAGAGTGAAATGATTACATGATAAATAAAGAGTTTTTCAGGTATAATCGGTGGAGGTGACTCTGGGTTCAATAGGTAATAAATCATGATGAAAAATACATAGTGTTGGGGAATGACAATGCTATAAACAGAGACAATTTCCGTTGAGATATTTACTAGGTACTACAATCTATCCCTAATACTATAAAAGTAAATTATTAGTTATATGTAGATAGATATACTTTAGTATTGTATTATTTATAAAATTATTTCATTCCATTTGCATAATTATGACACGTTTAGGAAATTATTAACAGATGATATACATTCAATACTTTTTACAAGTTTTCTTTTTACACAAATACGAAGTTACACGATTAAAAAAAGTTTTCCTGTTGAAAATTGTGTCTTCTTATTGCTGGACTAATGATTATTTTATCAGTTGATTAAAAAAACTAAAATATCAAATCAGATTAATGCAAATATAAGGAGTGCGATTATGGCTACTCTCCCATATGCCATTAAAAACTACTGGCTTGATTTCAAGATGGGGTTCAAGCGTTTGTCCTCTTGACAACACGATAACTCAAAAATGAAAAAAGATATCAAGTTGAAATTGAAACAGCGTGCTCAGGACGTAAAAAGTGAGGTCGACGTTGTAAATGAGCAACATAGGTCAATTGATCCGTAGAGCCCATCTTGCAAACTGTTAGAGATAGAGCAAAAGTTTTAGTATAAGTAATATTCTTTATAAAAAAATTACCAACTTTTGTTTGGAACAATTTTTCGAAACCATCACTATTTTTTGGATTGTATGTATTATATAGGAATATCAGTCATGTGTGTGTGACATGTATGTATGGTTGGCTATCTCTCTTAACTGTCTATACATGGTTTTTCAACAATTAACTCAGTCAATTGTTTGTTTTCACTTAATTTAGATATTTCTGACCACTTTTAAAAAACACCACTTTAATGAAGCTTATCTTTAGTTACAGACGGTCGATCAACTTCAAATTTTAATGGTAATTGTATTACAATATCTTTAATAAGTATAAAAATTTAGAATTTTCTCACATTATGCCCTTAGCGAGAAAAGAACTTTTAATGTTTCATTTTATGTAAATGAAATAATAATATTTACATATACTTACTTACATTCACGTATGTAATTTATTTAATTAAAGCTTTAACTTGAAAGTAAAGTAATATTTTCATAGCCTACACACTTACATACACACTTTATGTAAAAATAGTGTAAAACTAGTAGATTTTTAAAAACTTACCTTATAGTTTTATTCTCTAACTCTAAACACTATTATACTATTTATATACAAACACTATTTATGAAAATTATAAGTTGTAAAATGTTTTCATGAATATTAATTTAAATAATTGTAAATTTTAATTATATTTAATTAAACCACGTAAAACTAACCACTTTGTTATTGTGCGTTGATGTGTTCAATGTACAATTGTTGTTTGTTTAAGACAATTTAATTTATTTGACTTTTTTTTTACAAGAACAGGGGTTTTGGAGGAAATTAAGATTGCAGAATGTGAAGGACGACTGATTCACATACCTGAGATTGTAACCAGCTCAAAAAAACTATGTTTTATAATTAAAAATTACCAAATTTAATATGCAAAAAATGCACAGTCCGTTCATATTGATATTTGTACAGTTTTTCAATTGTATGGCCGTCTAATTCATATAATTCCGGGAAAAAGAAAATTTAAATAAAAATGAACCATAAGCCTTGGAACTTCTTCACTATATGGCCGGGAAACATTCAAAGTGACGGTATATCTAGCAATTATAGACGGACTTATGATTGAACTTCAAAAGAGGCAGGAATTGTACAGAAATTTTTATAGTAAATTTTTGTTTCTAAGCATTTTGATTAATTTAAACACAGAATGATTAATTTAAACACAGAAAAAATTCAAAAATGTGCAATTATGTTAGTGAGTTAACCAAGTTACAAATTGAACATTATTTTCATTTGAGAGTAAAAAAATTCAATAAATGTACATATAGAAAAAAAATAGACAAAAGCAGGCGAATATTTGGTCAAAAGAATCAAGAGTGGAAAAAAACGAAGTTCGCCTCTGATTACACTTTTATATAAAGATATTATATAAACTGGATTTGTTAATATTTCAACGAGGTTTCTCATCTCGTTTAGATATAATAACACATCAATAGTCTATAATAGGTATATAATATAAATAAATAAACTGATTTAGTTTCAGTCTGGTGCCGCTTCGCTCTTAAAACCATTAAAACAATAAAACTGAATAATATAAAACAATATAAAAACGAAAAAAAAAAAAAAAACATATACCTTATTATATTTATGATTATAGGTAAACAAATTATTTATTTAAATACATTTATATTATATTATATTATATGCTATGCACTTATTAAGGACAATAAGGCCTGTCTATAAAATATGTGCCTGATATGGGTTTATTGCATAATTTCGTTCGTTTATTTAAAACATCATAAAAATGTTATTTGATTATCACCTTTTAAAAGTCGAAAAAAAAAGTAGTTTTAATGGTAAATTTATTTCTTTGGCGTCATTGATGGCACTAAGAGTGTTCTATAATTGTTTTTTTATTGGGGTGTGAAACTAATTGAATATCCAATGTCGATAATGTCTCTGTAACTAAAAAAAAATTTTTGTTTTGGTATTTGATGAAACTTCGTGGATGATGTAATTTTGATCCAAAAAGTATAAAATTGGATGCAGATTTTCTGAGATATAGCAATATTTGGATCGATTTTAGTCCGTATCTCAAAAACTATTCGACCAATCATCAAATACACTCAATTTTTGTACTTTTTCGGTCAAAATTACCTTATATACTGAGTGTTTTTTTTTAAGGGGTACCCGTTTGAAAAAATCGAGAAAGTCGGATAAAAAAATTTGATAGGATTTGATGAAACTCAGTGGATTTGATAATTTTGGTCCAAAAAGTATAAAAATCTGGTTAATATAATGATTGGACATATAGAAGTCAGCGAGTATAAAAAAAACGTCAAAAAACAAGAAAATATTCAATGAACAATGAAGGTACTGTAGTTTTACAAAAGTGTTATGAATCATCAATTTTGGATTTATTGAAAACAAATTAAAGTAAATAACAGGTATGTATTTACTGATTACAAATAATTAATTATTTATAACATTTAGGTTGTTTATTTCAATTAATTGGTCCTGGATCCAGACCCCACACCCTGTAATGGTATTTTTATATGTATCACACACAATTACATATTCAACTTCTGTAACGATACAAGTTTTGGATATATATTGTGTGTTAATAAATTTCTTAATTATTACTTACATAATGGCTTGATAATGATTTATTTATACCACTTTTATTTTATTTTCATGGTACATTTTTGTTACAGATACCAAATAAATTTATTTTGGGCCATTTAAGAAATATTGTTGGGCTAAATTGTACTGGTCGGGACGTGACGTTGAAAATATAAATTCTTCTTAAAGTTTTTAGAACAGCACAGATCAGACGATCAAGTGGCGTATTTCTGGGACAGTTATAAATATGACGATACATCGATAAATAAAATTAATTCAGTCATCTGAATACTGAGAACTTATAAAGAATACATACCTAAATACGAAATAAAAAGTTCGATTAAAAACAAACTGAAAGTAATTTAGCAATCAAAAACTTCTGCAAGAATTGAAAGGGAAAATATCAAAATTTACTCTTTTCAGAAAGATATTAAGATATTAAATTGATGCATACAAATTCATTCAATTTAGCAAATATCTCCAATTTATTGTAATTTTTTTTTCTTGGTCTCATGGCACATATACAAAGCTGGTTACTCGATGAGCTCTCCAAAATAACTTGCAAAAATCGAAATAGTCATGTAAAAATGAAAATTAGAATAAAATTTGGTTCAAACTGCTGTGGACGATTATAGTTATTCGGTACACAAAGAGAAGTAAAAAAATACTGTTTCACAAGTATAAGTAACAAAACATCAAAAACCACATTATTTATTAAATTAAAATAATTTTTTGAAGCGGAAAATGGTGGTCATCTGGGGAGATTATTATTATTATTATTATTATTTATTTTCACCATAAGATACAAACGTACATAGGTATAGTCAACATGAAAATTAAATAAATTAAATTAAACTATAAATAAATTAAATTAAATTAAACTGTATGGGCACGACGTTACAATATGCTTCTTCAGCTCACGTTTAAATTTTGGCATGCTCTCTATGTTTTTTAACTCTCCGGGAAGATTATTGTACAATTCACTTCCAATAATTTCTGGAGAGTTTTTGAACTTTTGCAATCTGTAGTTTGCAATATGCAAATCATTATTATGACGAGTGTTATAATCATGTATTTCATTTCTAAGTGGTAGGTTTTGATAATTTTTTCTGATAAATATTAATAGCTCGTAGTAATAAATGCCATAAAATGTTAGCAAATTATTCCGCTTAAAATGATTAACACATGATTCTCGATAATCAAGATTAAACATGAGCCGAATAATTCTTTTTTGTAGTATAAATATTCGTGTACAATCTGAACATTGTCCCCATAATATTACACAATACTGCATGGCAGCATATACAAACGCATAATACACAGCCAATAAAGCTTCAGTGTTATGAGTTTGTTTTAATTTTTTGATATAAAAATAAGCCGTGCCTAACTTTTTACACACTGTATCCACATGTCGATTCCATTTCATACCTTCATCCAGAATTATACCTAAAAATTTCATTTCGCTTACTTGCGTAATCGGATATTTTATTGATGACGTAATAATTGATGCATCAATAACTTTATTTTTAAAAACTAAAAATGTTGTTTTAGTCATGTTTATAATTAAATGATTATTTTTGCACCAATCAGCAAATTGTTTTATTACAATATTCATTTCATTCATTAAACTATGTATATTATCTGAAGATAATATCACAGAGGTATCATCTGCATACATTAATAATTTACCATACTGTATAAAGGACGGAAGGTCATTTATGTAGGTCAAGAACAATAATGGTCCAAGATTTGAGCCCTGTGGAACTCCAATGTTGACACAGAGTGGGCTTGATTTTATACCTTCAACATCCGTTATTATTTTTCTATTATCTAAATAGGACATAAACCAGGAAAGTGGAAGTCCTCTTATCCCAAGACTTTCTAATTTATTTAACAAAAACCTGTGATTTACCATGTCGAAGGCTGAAGTTAAATCAAAAAATAGTGATAAAACATATCTTTTTTTATCAAGTTCTTTTAGAACATGATGCGCAAATTCATTACTTGCAGAGCAAGTAGAGTGTTTGGGTCGGAATCCATGTTGGCATTTAGTCAAGATGTTTTCCGTTTCTAAAAACTCAGAGAGTCTATTGTACATGATTTTTTCTAAAATTTTAGCAAATTGCGGTAGTAAAGATATAGGTCGGTAATTTTCAGGCTTCGACATTTCACCTTTCTTAAAAATTGGTTTTATCATACTGATTTTTAAAATATCAGGAAATATCCCACATTCAAAAGATAGATTGTAAATATAAACTAGCACTTCCGCTAATTGGGATAAGTTTTCTTTTATAAGTTTAATAGGTATTTCATCAACTCCACATGAAAATTTGTTCTGCATTGATGAAACAATATTAATCAATTCTAACTTAACTACTGGTCGTATAAAGAACGATTTAATGTTAAGGCACATTAATATTTGATTTTCTACCAAATCATTATTGTGGTTTTGTCGGAGTTTTTCGATAGCAGCTGTTGCAAAATATTTGCAGAAAGTTTCTGCATTATCTTTTTTATCAGTGCATAACGAACCACCCTCACTCATTAACTTAATTTCCCCGTTATTAGGCCTCTTTCTGCCTAAAGAATCGTTAATAATTAACCATTGTTCTTTAGTGCGATTGCTACATTCAAGCATTCTGTGCTTAAATAGCACAGATTTTGCTTTTTGAATGTTGCCTTTATACTCATTTTTTTGTTGTTTGTATGCTTGCATTAATCGGCTATTGTTACTAGCCTGGGCTAAGTTGTATAAGTTTTTTAACCTCTCACTTTCCTGTATTATGTCGGAATTAATCCAGTCATTTTTTTTATTTATTTTGTTTTGAGTTTTTTTTATTGGTATACTAACATCAAAATAAAATTGAAAAATTTGCCAAAAAGCATTGTAAGCATTATTAATATCAACACACGCATACACATTATTCCAGTCAGCAGAATTTAACAACCAAGTGAAATACTGCATATTTGAATAAGTGAATGCTCTTTTATAAATATTATTTACACAATTGTCATTTTCAAATTCATTTATACACAGCTCAAGAAATTGACCTTTGTCATGATCCGATATACACGTCGATATGTTAGCTATTTTATAATAATTATAATAATCTATATTATTAATAATCATGTAATCGATACAACTGCTGGTAGATGTAGTTGTACGAGTTGGTACTGATACCAAATTTTTTAATTTGTACGAATTTAAAATATCTAACAATCGCCGTTTAGCATTAGTCTCACTCAAATAATCAATATTTAAATCACCACAAACGATGACATTGTTTTTTTCTGACCTTAAATATTCTAAAAGTCGAACAAAGTTTTGTTCGAACAATGTTATATCCCCATCCGGGGCTCGGTAAATAGTCACTAATAATAATTTTTCTTTATTTTTCTTATACACTATACCCGCACATTCGAAATGAATTTCCAAGTATAGGCTTTTTAACTCAATTTCTTTCACATATTTATTAATGTTACTTTTTGAAAATATCACTACACCTCCATGTTTTCTGGTTTTGCGGCAGCAAGACGCAGCTATGGAATAATTGTTTGGTAAACAACAACTTAGTGAGTTTTCATTTTGCCAATGTTCCGTTAAGCATAAGAAGTCAATATCATACTTCTTAATGATAACTTCAACTTGCTCAACTTTATTAAACAAACTTTGGATGTTTTGGTGGAGTATTTTTGTTCGAAGTTTTAAATTATTCATTCTCGATGATTCTTTTATGAGTCTTCCATTTTTGTTTTTAAATTCTCCCAGGTTGTTGCTTACGAAAAAAATACCTTTTTACTATTGCCCCTTTTGGCCAAAAACTTCCATCGTACATGGTATCCTCGAGATCCGCATTGGCTGCTATCTTAAAGCAGGCATTTGTTCCTTTTGTTTCCAGTTTTGACACCTCAAATATTTTACCAGGAATTTTTCCTTGTAAATAATGGAGTATTTGCTCTTCGGTGGTAGTTGCGTTCATTCGTCCAAGGAAAATCCATAACTTTCGGTCGGCAGCAGAGATTGATTCAGGTTCATTTGAATTCCCAACTACTACTCTTCTTTTCCGTCTTCTTACTTCCGTAAATCCATCTGAATCCTGATATTGTCCACTATTGCTTCCTCCAGGATTAATAGTATTAATATCAGGATTAGGCATTACTCTATTTATAGCCAAATCCTTAATAAGTTTTTGTGCGTATGTCACTTGCTTAGTTCTCTGTGGATCGTTCGTTTTTTGTTTACTGTTTGTTGTTTGGTTTGCGCCTCGACTAATTGTACTTAGCTGAAATTGATTATTTTCAGTACCTTGCATATCATGATTTTGGTTCACAACTTGGCTTAATGTATTCAACTCCATCTGTTGTTGAATGGTATTAGACGCCATTGTTGTGCCAAGCTGGATTTTTTTTATTTCAGCAACAAGATTGTGATTAATTTTGCGTAACTCTTCAATCTCCAATTTTAAAGGCGTTACAGCCTCAATCACTATTTCTCTCACTGTATCACGTAAAACACTTAACAGACTATCACTTAGCATATCTTTAGGAATATTTTCAACTTTTTTAGATTCACAATTATCATCTTTTTTAGCAGCACTTCTGGTGGCGTAGTTCTTATCCGCCATTTTTATTAAGCAATCAGCAGAGATCATATGAGATATGGAGTATAATAAGTTTATATAATCGACCAATAATATTTGTTTTAATTTTTTTGAAATCCCATTACTTTTAATAAAGATTATTAAAGACTGTACCTACTCTGTTTTTAAATCTCTTAAAATGAAATAAGAAAGGGCTATACTGAAAGCATTTGTATGTATACCTACCGGGTGTTTGGGAAAAATTATTTTAAAAAAGTTCAATGAAAAGATATTTATGGTGAATATAAAGAGAAAAAAAACATGCTTCATTAGTTTCGTGCAGTCTCTAACTGTTCGTTAAATTTTTTGAGGCAGGTTTTCTAATCATAGGCATAAGAAAAAGCTATATCCTCGATATTTTTCACGTTGAAATCAAATAATTGATTTACCGAGCAGTCGGATATTTCGAGTTATTTTTTGATAATATTCAAAAGTTTTTTGGACTCGTTTCCTAACTAATACGGTTACTCTTCAATCCATTTCTGTGTTTTCATTAACAATGTTGTAGGTATAATGAATAATAAAATTGGATTATTCTGTACTTCCTTATTAAATTTCGTTTCTAAACATTCTGTACCCTCACTGTTACTTACACAAGTTTAATACTGTATTTAATAAATAGATTTATAATTATAATTAAAATCATATAGCTTAATAATAATTATTGTGTTGTAGCCATAATTTTTTTAATATGATATCTAATCACGATATTATATTTACATTTACTTTAGTTTTAGGTTTAAGGGTGCGGCACTTCATTTCACATACAAACTCACCAATATATACAAACAAATAGGGGAAGATATAGTGCCTGGAAACACTATTTACATGTATATGTTTTGTATAGCCCCATGCACCAAAATATGACCATGGTAATTGTCTTTTTGTATAAGCACTGTTATTACACACTAAATTTTTTGCTTAGAACATAAATATTAAACTACTACCAATAAAAACGTTTGAACCATGGTACATGATATGTGAATTATGGTACGACATCATAATGCATCAAGACTAAAACTAAAAATGTACCTTGAATCACCTCGGTAGGTTATTCCCGGAGCCACTCTTTCTGTAACATGTAATCGTTTAAGGTCACTCAAAGGAATAGTATCTTGAAATGTTTATGATTGAAAACCTAACATGTTCCTCCCACATACAGCAACTAATCTGAACATGCAGCAATAGCTTCAACTGGTATTTTTAATAACTTAGATTGAATGAGGCTCCTTATTCATACTTACACTACGCTGTCCTATGCTTGGAAAACGTATAAAACACAATTATACAATTTTAAAACTTAATGTACACTTATATTAATTCTTAGATTCAAGGTACAATGTCTTATTAGATTCAAGTTCCATCACTTTGCGTATTTGAAACTTTTCTTCCACAAAATTTAACGTTTTAAATAACTATGTACGTTGTGTTTATTTTATAAAAGAATAAACAAAGGCAAGTCTGCAAAATTTTTTATGCAAAAAGAAATTAACTTTTATTTTATTCGAACATAAAACCACATTGACAATCAGTCTTCAGCCTGCCTGTAAATTTGATAAAATACTAACATTTTAATAGAAATTCTGTTAAGTTTATATCTATATCTTCATAGTAAGATAGAATGATACAAGGTACATTTGAGTCTAGGTACTATATTTTACCCTATATACTTTCTCCACCCTTGAATAGTAATAAATAATCCTGTTAATCACTTTACAATTTATATATATTGTGTTCAATGCTGTTTGTTTGTAAAGCTTAGTTAGCTACTGTTCTGTTTGTTAATCATTCTATAAATTCATTTTGATTTACAGCTAATAATTTCTTATTAATAAGACAGTTGTTAATTATTTTAGGTTATGTTGGTAGTGATAAATAGTATATAACTATTATGATGTAATGAGATTATTATCATTCTTTTCTCAGACTAAAAATCTGTTACATTAAATAAGGCTCGATATGAACTTCTGGACTTATAAATGTCTATAGCTGAGCTAATACCTCTTTTATCCATCTAATTTTGTTGGTTTATAACTGAAATTATCATCAAAATTGGGAACTATTTTCTCAAATATTCGAATACATTTACTGTTTAATTTACACCATAATGGGTAGAATAAACTCCTAAAATTTCTTAAATATACTTAAGAGATTAAGTATTAAGAACATGGTTGCCAAAAATATCATGCATTTGTTTCAATAGCACACAGTAAGAAATAATTAATACAAATTCTATACTCCAAAAGAAAAAACTCCTCTCTAAATACTCTAAAACGATTTCCTCATCATAAGCTTGTTATTGTCATGAAATCGACATTACTTCTTTATTTTATGGGTGTCTTAATGTTTCAATTCTCAAATATAAGACTTTAAACGAAAAAAGACGTATGAAGTAAATTAAAAGTTTCAAAGTTACAAAAAAAAAATCGGGAGAAGGTAGAAAAAATAATACTCCTTTAACTTTAAAGATCCAGTGCTTCAATCTGGTTTACTTCAATTCATTGAGTATTGATTAGTTTATACGTTTCCGAGCCAAAAATTTGATAACAATCAATTATTAATGATAGTCTAGATTGTTATTAAGGACGTTCCCAAAATAATAAGTGTATGTAAATATTTGAGACCTGTGGTGCAAAATTTGAGTGTAGAATCTGAACCTGGGAAAATTTCTCGAAAATAAAGAGTAAAACTTTTCGATATATACCATTGCCTTAAGATTTACACAAACGCCACCCATTACATTATTTTTTAAATGTATTTAATGGAAAAACGAGTTTAGTTTGTTATAATTTTCTTAAAGGAAGAAAATAACAAAATAACTTTTATAAATATAGTTAGCAATTTTTCATTGAGTTTATGACTTGATGGGCAGATTTCACATAAAAATCAACAGCTATGAGAAAACTGACTAACCGGTGTGCAGTAGGCTATCTATGCATTTTTAAACTCTTCTATTACACCAACTACCTTAACTTCATTAAATTGAAAGAATTGAATACAATATGATATTGAATTATAATTATAAGTTCATTAGAATATTGTACTATTGAATTAATATTATTAGTTAGTTAGTTGTATTGTTTGTAATAATTGTAATGTGAGAATATGTCCATATTGTTTTCTTTAAAAATCAATTTAAAAAACATTAGGACATTTTATATTTAATCGGTTTTTTTTATTTTTAGCTTTAGTATTAATTCTATAGCAGCCATTATTGTATTATGTATAAATTAAAAATGTATTAATTACATTTTTATTTTATTTTACATATAGGTAGGTAAAACAGGGTGGCTCTCAGAGTGTAATTCGGCAAATTGAAAAGAAGTTTCGATTTTGATATGCGTGCTTGTAAAAGTTAATTATCAAGTTTCTTTTTCAGATGTCTCAAAAATGGTTCAAGTCCTCCAAATACCTTCAAGCCGATTTGGATTTGAATTATATGGAGCTTGAAAATATTCTGTAAGACGCTGTTCATAATCGTACTTTTTGATGGACTTTAATAAATAACGAAAATCGACCCTCTGTGTATATTAAATAAAAACTGACTAGGATTGTGAAAATTTGCAAGTGCATTTCTTTGACACTGTTGGTGACCATTAAGGTAGGCTTTTTGTATATTTAACTCCTAGGGTGGTGAAAAAGGGGATGAAATACTATGGATATATTACATAATAGGTCAACTAAAAACTAATTAATCGATTTTAATAATTATTTCAACTATAGAAAGCTACATTAACAGCGCTTAACATGGGCTGTATTTTATTTTTAAAAATACTTCCCAGTCTTTGTATTTAATGTTGAAATGGCTCAGCAAAGCTCGAGATAGCTGCCAGTATAATAATAAATGATTATAAAATTTCAAGCAGCATTTTGACGTCAACAAACCTGTTTTTCTGGTATTTCAAATGGTTACCGGACAATGAAACAAATAACAGTACAAGAAAGTAAATTTCCCAACATCGACCAGAAAAGTATAATTTTTTGTACCGTGTATTTTCTCCCGGAATAGTTTCCATAGTCATCCAGGAATGCATTATTTTTCATACTAAATACTCAAAAATCTTTTTTTACTTGTATGGAAACGTATAGACAAATCAATACCTTATCATTTGATACAAAAAATATAACAAAAAGTAAATTAGGTTGATGTGACACCCGGTAAACTAAAGGTCGTATAATGATGATTCTACTTCCTATTTTACCAATACACATACCTAACGTTTTAAATTATGATTATTTTTATTTTTTTTATAGAATATTAATTTAAAATTATAAAATGAATGGCTGACTAGCTAAAAGTTATTACTATTTAAATAATAATTTGAATTTATAATTGAGAAATAGTTATAAATATTTAATTCTAATAACGATTTCTTTACTGTTCAAAATTTATTTTTTACTTGCATGGTTATTATCATTTGATGCGATATAGTATAAAGTACTTATATCCTTGATTTTATTAATGGGACGATGGTAGAATTAACTCATAGGAATTGGTTAAAGTGCGGTACTTAGAGATTCGACATTACCTTCAAAATGTTTTGTTAACACGCTGTGTTAAAGCAAAATATTTAATCAGTGTATAACATAATCGAACAAATATTGTTTGATTTCAAGATAATTTGTTTAAAATATCTTGAAATATAACCTTCTCAACCTTTCATTATACTTTTTAGTCCGTCGTTTTTAGGAGAGACGCAGATGAAATTGAGCGTTGAGCATTAGTTAAACGACTCTTATCGTAAATGGAATGAATATGATTGACATTTGGCGTTTGAAATAGAAGCGAAAGTATTCACAGCATTCTTGTTTAAAGAGTTCCAAACATAGGAATCTAAAAATGAATCATCCTTTATCAATTGCCACAAATACCTGCATGTGTCCTTTATCAAGTGCCACAAATACCTACATGTGGTACCTCAGGTCATTCAAAGTTTTTAAACAATTATTTTGTCTGACGCCTTACCTACAAAAATAAACTATACCTAATTAAATTATTTTTACAAAAAGATAGGGATGGTTTTTAAAAAAAATGTTTATTTGATTAGCTGTAATATGGTTATAAACCACTTTTCTTGGCTATTAATTAATGTTAGAAAAATATGGGACATAATATTTTAAACGAACAAAAGAATGTAAATGTGAAACATATCTAAGTAGTGTTTTGTAAAATACTGCTGTTTTATAAATTTACAAGTTCATACCCCAAACACAACATATAACAACAAAATTATCTGCCCCGCCTTAAAACGGAAACTTCCAACTGTGGGAGGGTAATATATGTGATAACATTCAAACACGACAAACACTTCCTGAGAGAGTAAAAGAAAATCAAAGTTAGGAAAAACTATTATACTTATTATACTACTGATGTTGATAAAGCACGTTGAAAAATCATCGCTACAATTTTTTGTGTTTTGGGGTTGATAAAATTATGTTTCTTATAAAATTATGCTTTATGATAAGATACCGTATCGGGAATATCCGGTATTATCCGGTTTTTGATCATTTTTATAACAATAAGCAACTTCAAATTTCCTCTAAAATAATATACAAAACTTTATAATTAACACATTAATATACTTCATCTTTAATCCTTGACCTAACTTAATCCCCTCTAAATTTTTAAAAATAAAGCCAAAAAAAACGCCTCCCACTTTTTACCAATATGAAAAATAATAATCGGGTCAGTATTTGTTCGCGAAAGGAATTGCAATCCAAGACTTGATTTATAAGTCTTGCCGAAGGAATATGCAATGGTCGATTGATCAAGGCTCAATTTGTAAGCATTGGTCAAGGCTTGGGCTAGCCTGGTGAACCAAGAATTGATTCATTAACCGTGACTTAGGTGTGGACAAGAGCAGACACACCAAGACCCATACATGTGATACCTTCACTTCTTTTTAAACATCCTCATAGAGTCTCTGTTTTCTTCTTGAAATTATGAATCCTATATGTTTATTTCTATTTATTTGAAGTCAATTCTTACTGTACCTGAACGGCACAGTGACATCGGATATTTAAGCTTATCCTAAGTATTATATTTACGATGTTATTTATAAATACATGTACTATAAACCCTGGACTATAAACATATCTACATAAATATATCGAGATATTCATTTAGGTAAAACATATTTTAGTTGATTACGTAATCCACAGAGGTTGTTTCGCAATGACCGCACTCGAGCAATACAGAAAATAATACATAGAGTAAAACTAGCTGCATGAAAAAATGTTCTTAACATGGATGCAAGTAAATATTTTCAAAAAATTATTTCCTTGCTATTCTTTAATTTTTGAACAATGAAGCACTTATGTATGGCCAGAGTTAAAAACCTGGGAGTACACATTTAAATTTTTAAAATTTTTGAGTGGAAAATTTTGCCTGCCACATCATTGTTGTTGTCAAGTCAACTATCCTATGTCATTTGACCCGTTAGGATTCTACAGGTCATAAATCATTAAAGATATTTAAACCAAATAGTTTGATTATAATGAATATCGTAAAAATTATAATCAGTTTAGGCGTTTTTGGACAACAACTAAAAGGCCAGCCACTGGTTGTTAAACATATATATCTTCCGTCAATGGAATAAAACGCGCAGCTACCTCAATAGCACGTTTGTCCAGTAATGATGGACATTGCAAAAACTAAACAAAAATTAATTGTAATTAGTTCCAAAAAATGACTCAATAAATATATTAAAAATTTCAAATGAAATAACTTTTACAAATTACAAATAAAAATATTATTTTTCTACATCATTAAATTATTTTTTAATAAAAAAATCAAAAAGCTATAAAAAAAATCACAGTTAAAGAAAATCCAATAATTCATATTGAATTTAAAAATTAAAATGAAATCATAAATGATTTATTTAAAAATAATTTATAGATATATTAAACTTTAGCCACCATTCCCAAAACTTATAAAACTATAAATAACTATTATCTTACGTACACATACATATATATGGCTGGAGTAGTACATTCACAAATTATGGGGGTGTTAAATCGCGTGTTATATATAATACATACAATAATAAAAAGCTCTCTGTAAAGGGCGGTTGACCCCCGTTGATAAACTTCAACAACCATACTCATATACCAATATATATAATTCATTTAATATGTAACTATTTTCTTCTTTTTCTTACATATACTTTAAAGATTAATCATATCCTTGTCATTATTTATTGAGTTAATTTTGTTCCGATTCAAGTTAATAATCATGGATACTTCTCGATGAGAACCAAAAGTTCCTGTTACAAATCCTGCCTTGAGCTCCAAGTCATGGAATCCCAAAAAAAATTGTATAGTTCTAAGAAATATTAAAGATAGATTTTCCACTACAAACTACTAGGATATTTTTCTTGTTTCTTTTACCCAGTTTTTCATTAGAAACTTCAATAAATAATTTAATGATTTACAATAAAAGCTGCTTTATAAAATTTTCAAATTTACCTAAATAGGAAACAAATACTCAAAAAATTTCTCAATTTACTAAGCTCTGGGAGATTTATATTGAAATCGTGGGTCGGGAAAAAATACACGATTTATGAAGTCTTCCGATCAAATCTGGAGAGGTGACTGGATTAATGTAGATGGTATCTTATGATACCTAATTTAAAGTCATTTTTGACTAAAGCATTTTTCTTTCGACCAAATATAATAATAACATATTTTTAAATCGTATCTTCTCTCAAAGTCGACGATTTTTGAAAAAATGGATAAGATGAAACATGTTTTTTTTTTTTTTGCTTTTCAACAAATCGGGAAAATTATAATGGGATACATTTGACCACCCAAAAAATAGAAAAATAAAAAAATTCCCATTTTAATTTTTTTTAATATCTTATATTAATTAAATGGGTATAATTCTAATAGAACATTACAAAATTTGCAAATCTTTTAAAATCAATATATACAACTAATCACAACAGGACGTCAATTATATTTTAGATTAACTACATTATATGATACCTATACATTACAATATAAGAGTAATGAGAGTAATATAATATAATCTAATCCACTGTAGTATATTATAAACTAATTAATCATAATTTACATAGATTTATTTATAATATAATATATGAAAATAAAATGACAATATGAATTATTATTAAAATAAAGTAAATATAAAAATATGGCTGCGAGGCATTTTTTAAGTAAATCAAATACAGTAGCAATCATAATTTAATATTAATTAAGTAATCTTATATTATAAAGAAAATATACATTATATAGGTGTGTATAGTTTAAGACAAATATAATGTCCTACATACTATTGTAAAATACATTGTATATTATTTGCAAGACCCAGTAATCCGATCCAATGACGGAAAACAAAAGCGTCACCTGAAAAGAAAATTACAGCAACTAGTCAATAGAAGATTATAAGTTTTTTTGGTAGTCTGTTAATCCAAGTTTTTCGGTAGAATCAATAAAATTGACAGAATGAAGTCGATAAGCTAAAATTTGTCAACGCTGTAGAATAAATTTGCAGGAATAAAGATAATTAATTAAGTAGAAAATTGAAACTTGTAAAAAAATTGAATAAATATTCTTAGAATCATATAATTAACGAAAATTTGGAAATTTGTATATTATTTTTGAAAGTTCCACATATAATAATGGTTTTTAGATCCTGTTTCGCAAATGAAGATGTTTTTTAAAACAAGAAGAATAGTTGTTTTGTTAACTTACAAGTAGCTTAAACCAATAATCGAATAAGTAATTATTAGCGAGTATAACCATAAAAATTGACTCGAACTGTATTTGTATAATCTACAATAAAATGTAAAAAAATATTAAGAAAACATTAATCTTTTTTTCACACGAAAACTTATTTAAACGTAATATATAAATATTACTATGAAATCTAATTTGAATAATTTTGATATAAATATTAATTTTGTAGCAAAATACAATTTGTTTTAATTACATAAATTTTATATTTTTATAAAACATGCTTTATAAACGTAAATAATGAAATCTGAACACCAACCATTTATTCTCCCACCCTTAAGAACATTACTGAAACATTTCTCTGAAATTTTAATTAATCTAAATCAATTCAATTAGTTTTTTGGTATGAAGTTACCGTAAATTCGGACTTATTTGGAACAAAACATAAATTTTTGTGGATGTAGTCGCATGTTGGTCTCACAACAACAAGAACTGGGCCTGGCATATTTTTAATTGGCCCTCTAGCTTAAATTTGATGAAAATCGTCCATTTTTCATACTCTAATAAGAAAATAATCGGTTCTTCGACACTATCGAATTCAATCAGGCGACATTCTTATAGCCCAACATTTTGAAAATATCATATTACAAAGTGTTGGGAAACGGAAAAGTCTTTAATACTTTTGCAGGTATTCACGTTTCAATACTTCACGGTTATACTTCTATACTTCACGCTTGAGTTCTTGCAAAGTATTTGTGGTGTAAAATGTCTTCTTGACGCATTGGTTTCTTCTAAGAAGTTCCGGAAAACTCTCCAAATTTTATTTTATTTGAAGGCTTGAAATAATGTACATATAAATAAATATCTTTGAAATTTATGGAACTTATCCGAATAACGCCGGGCATTTCAAAAGTATAGTTTTTCTTTAATAAATAAATTGTTTTAGACATCAATAAATTAAATTATTTATTGTTTTATGACATATATTACATAAATGAATATTAAATGCATAAAAATCCATAGACAACCACTCTATCAACATTGTGAACACAATTATTGTTTAAGGTAACAAACTAGTCATCAATTAAAGGGATTGGCGAGGTTCATATATCAACAAGACCTCACACATTCAATAATATTATATTATATATATATATTTATATAATACAAAATGGTTCGAATTTAAGGTGATTCTAAGCCTACAATATTGTAAAAAAAGTTTTGGTTTATTGCACGGTACAACGGTACATACAACGGCAACTACAAAAACATATAATATATTGTGTGCAAGTGAGTCATATAAATTTGATAATATAGATATCGCGCTTCAATTATAATCAATACTCTAATCAATTGTCGTCTCTTTTCATTAAATGATGGATTTTCGATGAACACATAATTAAATAAAAGTTACGTTTTTATATCATCTTCAACCTTATATTTTTATGGTATTATTATAAACTATAAGATTGTCTAAATATTTTAGATAGTTTTTTATCACACTCTCTAGATTTTTTGATATGGAAATATGCAATTGAAAAGAATAACCGATATGATTCATCATTTTTTCCGGCAACTTTGAACGATAAAATAATAATAAAAAGCCCGGTGACCTTGGAATTTTTTGTGATTTTTGGAAACTTTGTTAATCAAAAAATGTATTTATAAATTTTTTTTGAAATCCCTAGTATTATTGAATTCTTGCATATCTCATTAAGTGACACATTTATTCGAAATATCAAGGTGGTATAAAAGAGAAGTAAATCAATTAGAAAAAAGTTTCACCAGATAAAAATTTTAAACCTCTGTAAAAGAACCTTTTATTTGAACCTTTCGGTATTATGTAGAAAGATATCCCCTCCTATTGCACATTAGTGTTTGCTTACTCATGCTTTCCTAAATTATCAACCACATAACACACTTCACACAGCACCGTATCCCTTAACGTGAATCCACAAATTGAAAATAATACGCACAGGGTAAAAGAAGGAAAAAAAGAAAAATGGAAATATAAACATATCACATGGTGTACACTTGAGACAAAGAAAACCTTTTATCTTTTAAAACAGGGGGAGTTACGGTTTTCTTTTCATATTCAATTATGTTAAAAGGGAATTTTTATTTAGTAAATTTTCATTATCTTATATACATAAGTTTAATCAGTGATAATAAAAAATATAACCCATGGTTCTCACATCACTTTCATGTAGTTAACTTCGAGGATTCGAGTTCGAGGATTTATAATCATACCTATATAAAACTAAAACTACACATCATGAATGGCACCCAAGATGATGCCTTACCATTTATACAAACTTCTAGTAATCATGAAATTTGTTTGCTCATTCATTTTCTTAGTGGCAATAAGCTATTTATTTATGAGCCATTTCAAATTTGAGCCACTATGCATTACAATGAGTGAACCAAATAACCAAATATCAAAAAGCTACGATTTAATGCTGTTTTTTCATCAAGCTGAAAATATAATATAAATTTTTATTCGCAAAGTCGGTAGTTTTGGCCTAAAATCTTTGGGGAAAACTTTTCAATCCGTTTTTGCCTAAAATGTACGGTTTGCCGAAAAAAATTTCGAACAAAAAAATGTTTTTTTTAATCAATAACAACTTCCAAATTTAAAGTGCTCATCTATCTGTTACCAATTATGGAGTAGAGTGAGCTTTTAATTGAGTCTGAAAACCTGAGTTAAGTTTAATGTCTGTGTATGATATGCGCCTATATACCCAACATCTTTTGCGTGAAGCAATTTTTTATCGATAAAACTTACTTTTTAAGCTGTACCCTGTTTGCATTGGTATACATGGAAGAATCCTTGATTTTCTTAGAACGTGAAAATCGGAATAAATACCATAATTCAATAGACGATTGGGTTAGTACATTTTGAAAAAAACGAGATTTTGGATCGATTCTGCCGATATCTTAAAAATTAGCCGCTCAATCGTTAAATGAACCCGATTTTTGATTTTTTTGGATCAATTATACCTTATAAATTGTGTTTCATCAAATTCCGAAACACAAAATTTTTTTCGATTTTTTGGAATTTTTTGAAGGGGTACCCTTGAAAAAAATCGAAAAAATCGAAAAATTTTTTCTGTTTCAGAATTCGATAAAACTCAGTTTATAGGGGTATTTTGACCCAAAAAATTCAAAAATCGGGTTCATTTAACGATTGGGTGGCTATATTTTGAGATATCGGCAAAAATCGATCCAAAATCTCGTTTTTTTCAAACTTTTACTAGCTCAATCGTTAAATAAACCCGATTTTTGAATTTTTTGGGTCAAAATACCCTTATAAACAGAGTTTTATCGAATTTCGAAACAGAAAAAATTTTTCGATTTTTTCGATTTTTTTCAAGGGGTACCCCTTCAAAAAATTCCAAAAAATCGGAAAAAATTTTGTGTTTCGGAATTTGATAAAACACAATTTATAAGGTATAATTGATCCAAAAAAAATCAAAAATCGGGTTCATTTAACGATTGGGCGGCTAATTTTTAAGATATGGGCAAAAATCGATCCAAAATCTCGTTTTTTTCAAAATGTACTAACCCAATCGTCAATAGCATTACATAGCATTAAAATTTGATATTTTATCTAGAATGTCTTATATTATGAGCAAGAAACATATGAAAACATCCTGGTTAAAGAAAATGACGAAATATCAAATTGATTTACGTGCGTGAACGATGATTGTTTCATTTAGGATATTATTTTTAAATTTTTAATTAAAAATTTACAGCTTAATTACCAAAGTTTTGAATATAATTACGACACATTTCCGCACAAACTCTTGAATGGCATCAATGATATGATATTTCAGTTCATCTACGGTTTGAGGATCATTAGCGTAAATCGTTTCCTTCAAATATCAAAATTAAACAGACGCTAAATTGCAAGAGTCTAAATTATTCGATTGTCAAACATAAGATCCGAAATTGCTTATTACTAATGATGTCTGTTATCTACGGATTTTTCTCCAAATTTAAAATGCAATTAAAATGTATATAAATAAACAAATTTCAAACAGTAATTACCAAATAGGATTTTCCCAACATTCCAGTTCAATGTATGTATATAATAAGTGATATGATTTGATGTCAGGAAATTCCATGTTCAAATAATTCTAATAAGTTGAATAGTTGACAAAATACAAATTAAAAATTAATTTTAATTAATTATTAATTACAAATTATATACTAATATAAATATAATCAAAATAATAATTTATTACACGTTTATTAATTGTTAACAAAAACATGTTCTGCAATTTATATATTATAAATAGTTGAATTTAATGTATAATTGAAAATCATATTCAGATTCTGAGAACTGTTTTCAATCTAATCGAACTATTATTAAAATTAGGAATTGTGTATCAGATAATAAAAATCCCAATCGTCTGTATTTAACTATAAGAATTGGCATAATTATTTTACGTAGTTACTGTTTGAACTGAAATTTTTCTTGTTTATTCGCATTTATCTATTCGTAGCCATAGCAAATAGTTCTACGGATAATTCTAAAATGATATGTGATCATTTAAGTAAAATTGATTCAGTATTCCATCCAAAAAAAAAACTTCTATTAGCGTAGCTATTCAATGTAAGTCCAATAAAATGAAGATTTGAACTACCATCAAAACGGAAGACTGTAATTTTGAATACAGTGAAATTGAAGTTCGTTTTGACATAAATTTGAATTAAGTACCTACTTCAAAAATATTGAAATATATTAAGGTGATTGTAAACCTACAGTATTGTTTAAAAAAGTTTTGGTTTATTCCACGGTACATACGTATAAACCAAATGCATGTTTTGCAGTCAAGTAATGAGTTATTTTTGGTTTTACAATACCACGCAATTACAAAAATATAAAATATATTGTGTGCAAGTGAGGCTTATAAATTTGATAATATAAATATCGCTCTTCAATCATCAATACTCTAACTATGTTCGCCTGTGTTCATCAAATGATGAACTCATAATTAAATTAAAATTTTGTTGTTATATCATCGCCAACCTTATATTTTTATGGTATTATTATAAACTACAAGAATGTTTTAATATTTTAGAGAGTTTTTTTATCACACTCAGATTTTTTGATATAGAAATATCCAATTGAAGAGGATAGCCTATATGATTCATTGCACACCTTCTTAGGAGATTACAATAACATTAAAAATTACCCCCAAAATCACTTTTTCAAATGCTTCGTTTCCTACAATAATTTTCACAGTTGCAAACATTGAAAACTGAAATTGTATCATCCTTTCTATTGCCTTGATAAAATTGCAAAAGTTGACAAATATACCTTGAAGTTGCGTGAACTCGTAGATATAATAACCATTAATTAACGCTATAAACATGACAATTTGCTTCATTATTATCAAACAATAAAAAAGACATTTATCATCACGCATTGTTGTATATAAAAAAAAAATTAATAATATGTTATCAATTTTTAATAAAATGTACAAAAAACAAATTAATTATCTAAATACATATTATATTATATTAAATACTATTTTAAATGAGTTATTATTAATTACATATTTAAAAAATTATTTAAATATGTAATTAATTAAATTATGTGAAATAAATATGATAAAATAAATACAATATATATACGGGATAGTCGTATACCTTGGATGCAAGGATTGAATAACACTAAAGTTTATTAGTATTTTATCGTTCAAAGTTGGCTGAAAAAATGATGAATCATACAGGTTATCTTTTTCAATTGGATATTTCTATATCAATAAATCTAGAGAGTGTCATAAAAAACTATCTAAAATATTTGGACAATCTTATAGTTTATAATAATACCATAAAAGCATAAGGTTGCCGATGATATCACAACAAAATTTTAATTTTATTATGAGTTCATCGAAGATCCATCATTTGATGAATAGAGAAGACTATAGTTACAGTATTGATGATTGAAGAGCGATATCTATATTATCAAATTTATAAGCATCACTTGCACACATTTTATTTCTATTTTACTTGAATATGGAAGCACATAGATGTATTAACCTTCGTTGCTTGCCTTCTATTAGATAAACGATGTCTTCATATAGTTGGACTCTCCATATTTTTCAAGTAACGAAAGAGTATGAAGCGAGCTATTTTATCAGCAAGGTACATAATTTCACCTTATTGGTTCAATTTTTAATGGTATTTGTTTTTTTAAAGAAAACAATTGTTTTTAAAACCTTATATTAAACGAATTTTAATAAATTATTAATTTCCTAGAATTAATTAAATATGTTATTAATATTATATTGATTATGTATTGTCAACATTTCCAATTGTATTTTATTTACGAAAAATCATTAATTTATAACTAACTAGATCTCAGGCGTCTGTCACACGAGCTTCAATTTTAACGCACCTTATACAAACGTTGTATAGACATTTGTCAGATTTATGTAATGTAAAAAAATATAGCTGTCTCATCAGGCATATGCGTTGATGTTGGAATCCATGCAAGTAGCTCTTTTTAAATTGACGAATAACTAAAAAGCGCAATGAAAAAACAATCAAAAAAATCTAAAAAAACAATCATGAAAATGATTTCCAAGTATGGGATAATAAGACTCTTCTCATAAGGTGCATGAGCGAACCGAAGATTACCGAAAATGTTCATAAGTATGTATAAATTTTATAGTATGAAATATTGTAAAGAAAACCATATTCAATTTAAATTCTATGAAATTCATAGATAATTTTCATCGATGAATAATTTTCGGATAATTTTTGTTATTTAATTAGATTCTGAAAAGATTTGATCGACTTAAAAATTAATATAATAATTAGCAAGCAATTGATCAGACCACTAAGGTTCATTCCCATTATGCCTATTTCTTCGTTTTCTGCATAATTATACAGTTTTGTACAAAAAACAATATTTTTAACAAATGAACTAATTTAATAAAATGAAAACATTAGATAGATACTTAATCGTAAATTATTACATAAATATTATTAATAATTATAATTTTTTTTATAAATAGAGACACAATGAATGATATCTAAACATATATAATAAAAGTTTTAAAAAACAAAACCAATTGAAAACGACACAAAACCTCCATGTTAATACTAAAATCAACGTGTAATAGCTAATTGTAAGAGTGCTCAGAGCGTTTAGGATATCATTTGTTGTATAAAGAAGCATTAACAAATACATATAGTATAAAATAGGTTACTTATACCTTTTTACTTTGTAAACTTTATGTAGGGTCTCCCCTAGCTGAGAGGAAAACCCAATAACATCGTAAAATAGCAGTATGGTATTTTTAATAGTTAAGGATGTATGATCATGGTAGTGGGGGCACAAATTTAAAAATAGATATTTTCAATTTTGATGATAAATTTATATTATTACTTGACGATATAAGACGAAAAGTAATAATAAAATTTTTCGATATCTGGCTTAATTTTCAAAATATCGAAAATTGAAAATTTTGTTTAATTATTTAGCTTTCGATATTTCGAAAACCAAGACACATATCGAAAAATTTTATTATTATTTTTCGTCTACATTCATGAAGTTATAACAAAATTCATCATCAAAGTTGAAAATAAGATAAAAATAATTTCAACCCTTAATCTACCCTGCTCTTACATCCCTTATATGGACGGTGACACTTATTTTTTTTCTTTTCTAATTCATTGCTAATATGTTTACTTTCTATTAAAAAGTTTTTTTTAAAATTTGTTTTCATTCATTCCAAATGAAAATTATCAAAAACTTCCAAAATATGTCGTTTTTTGAGATTCCTCCATAAGAGCCAATGTATTTTATATCGATTTTTAATGACTTCTTTCTTAAAAATTTGCACGGTTACCTAAGCTGAAATTTTAACCACATATTCTTTGAGTAAAAGACTACCTATAAACAAATTTTGAGCCTTTAAATCAAACATTGTTGTCATGCTCATACATCCTTAAATATATATGCCAGAATATGAATTATATCCAACATAGCTGATTTTTTAGGTTTTTACTTATTAATCACAGAAAATGTAATTTTTTGGGTTATAAGACCAGTTTCTTATAAGAAAACCGCGATGACAATCTAAGTACCAGTAACGCAATACAGCAATACACTACTTTCTTATATATTGAATATGGAGGTGAACTTTTATTTTGAATGTATAAAATTGCACACGCAATGTATATTTTTAAATTATTTTTTATTTTAACACAAAAATAAATTCATTAAAACATATTTTTCATGTCGTAGCTTATAATAATTATAACTATTATTTGTTTATCTATATTAGATTAATTTATAATTAATGTTTAATTTGATTAAAAGACCTATATTCTATTTTAGTAATAAATATTATGTAAGTGTTACATTTATAAAAAATATAATTAAAAACTAGGAAAATTTTATTTTTTCTATCATAGATAAGCTAATGATGAGCATTTAATCACACTAAAAAAAAAATTACAACTTTTTCGGGAATGTAAACGCATGTAAACGCAGTTATCCAACCGCTACCTCAATTCAATAAGAAAATAAATATCCAGAATCCAGCGGTAAAAGAATTGAACAATAAATATTCTGATGACAGTCTTTTAACAAAACTATAAAGATTATTACCTAAGCAGATATCAACCTACTTCGGTACAGGTTACTATTTATAAAATTCTTTCTTTCTTTTTTTTTTGTTTGCTTTTTAAATAATTAATTAAGCACCATCTATTCAACTTTCAAGTAGATAATTCATCAGTCTCATATATTTGTTGAAAATAATTAATATTAAAATAATAAATATATATAAATAATAATAATTTAAATATTTATGATTAATTAGTATCAATTTATATTTAAATGAAGGAATACAATTGTAAGATTTTTTTGTTTAAATATTTTATTTATAAGATGTGTATATTTGCACGGTAGTATCTATTTCATGTAATTCCATCGTTTATAACTCACGCTAAAAAGAAATATAATTTGTATCTTAATAGCTTTATAAATAAAGTATCTTGCAACGACTTATTTAGCAGAAAAGAGTCACATACGACATTCGCGAGCTGAAAGTAGCATTTCCACATTTCTTCGATGGTAAAGCCGTCCCTTGACTACCACAATTTTTATCTTCCGTATTTTCTGCAATAATTTCTGCAATTTGTCACTTTGTACATGAAAAAATTGTTTGTTTTACATCAGGAGTTTCTCTGCTGAACATACACTTACCTGCCTCAATCCCTATTTGTGTTTTTTTTATCGAGCAACAACTATGATCGAAGAGTGTCTATGTTTAACTCACCTAAGAAATAATCCACTTCTTCTAAAGGTGCATTCAACCAGTTGTGAACATCTAATGTTATCAATTGCCGAACCCCAAGTGTCTCAAATTTTCCTCTTTTATAAGAATTTCATTGTAAGGTACTCTCACTATGTCGGATACTTCAGCCGAAAAGGTACTGTGGGGACTACTGACTCTTTGCCTACCGTTCTTTGAACAATTTCCTGAATTAATTTTTATCTGTACGTTTTATAATTTGAACAACCTTTACCATTTAAACCTTGAGAAAATTAAAGGATAGCAGGATAGGTGCCATCGCAGATTGAACGCAGAATCCATAGAGAGACGCGTGCTAACTCGTCCCCATTAGATATATGGATTTTTCTCAGGTGTTTTTACAGAGAACTTTCAAAAAAAGAACACAAAAAAAAAGGTTTTCTTGAAAACACTAATTTTCTTGATACAAGAAATTTTCCTTGGCATAAGTTAATTTCCTCTTGCTCGAAGAATATTTATTTCTTCCTTTTAAATTCTTAATTCAAGAAGAACATTCTCGGCTAATAATTCTTTTGCTTGTGTACTATCACAAATTAATATCTAAACGTTAACGTGTAACATGGCCCATGAATTTATTAGAATAATATTATAAAAAAGTTCTTATTAATGAATTCTAATACTTTATGGTAAAATTGCAGACTTAATTGTTTTATATCTTAATATAAAATTAATTTTTTTTATTTTGTACAATAATTATTGTTTAGTTTTAATTTCTATCAATAATTAATTTATATATTATTATTATATAAATATGAATTTCATTTTGTTTTTTTTTGTTTTTTATTTAAATATAATTATGTATTAAATTATATATTAAAAACTGTTATTATGGTGAATTTTTTTTTATGATGTGGTTACAAACAATGTTTTATTAAAAGATTATAAATAAAAAAATACAGCTTAATAAAACGGAAGTTATTATAAAAAAAAAATATATAATAATGTCTGCCATGATGTTAAAGACGTGTATGAAGTAATGAAAAGTAGGGTATTTTTATTAAGAATTTATTTAAATTTTAATAGTTATTATTATACAACATAATTCGATGTGATAATTAATTATTATTATATAAAAAAAAATATTTTAAAAATTATGATTTTTTATAAGCACTATACCCATATGGCGTGGTCAAAATTAAAAATATAGTTTTTTGCTGAGTTTTATTATGAAATAGGAGCCATTACTCATCCGCTTCACTGGACAATTTTCAAAAAAAAAATTACCCCTTTCTCTGTACCTGCAATCGGATAAGGAGTACCAGACCAGATGGATTTCGGTTTCTGGCATCAAAACTTTCATCGTCCGTCATATGCAATGATATGAGAAATAGTAAAGATATTTCGGCTTTTATGAAGCCAAAGAGAGGATAAAAAGCTACCGGGGCCATCAGCTAGGATCCAATAATATATTAAATTAACATCCTTAAAGATATAACGTATGATAACATAAGACACAGAAAAAATTGTTTTCTTGGCTGAAGAATATTTTTAAAAGAAAAGCAAAATTTTTTCGTGCGTCAAGACAGGACTCAAGGCAAGATTGTAAAAGAAAATGGGTTTCTGTGAAACTGTTTCTAACCCACCAAAATGTTCTTTGGATCGTTCTGATCCAAAGCTCTCACGGCCACAAAATTTTTTAACTAGTAGTTTTCGAGCTATGAGCAATCAAAGCTACACAAACATTCATTTTTAGGTAGTTTGAAAAATTTTCACAGAAAACCACTTTCCTAGTCATTTGGGTAAAAAAAAAACTACTCGTTAAAAAGTTTTCTAGGCATGAGAGTTTCTGATCAGAACGATCTGCAGAAATTTTCAGGGGTGGTTTGAAAAAGTTTCACAGGAAGCCATTTTCTGAGTCATGTACTAAAACTATAATATATTCATAGCTGTGATCGCCCGTAGCTCGAAAACTACTCGCTACAAAATTTTGTGGCCGTAAGAGCTTTTGATCAGAATGATCCAAAGAACATTTTAGGGTGGGTTAGAAAAATTTCACTGAAATGTTACCACAATCTTCCGGGGTCATTTTTATGGCCCGCATTTTTCATTACTTATGTAGAATATTTTTGAAACGTCTTAACACATTTTTCATAATATTTAAGCTAAGATTCCGAACATTTCTTAGTTTGTACAACTACCCAAATAAAACTAATAAAATATGCTCAGATTTTTATCACAATCAAAACAAAACTGAAGAATCAGTTTGTTCAACGTATACATGGTAGTTATTTATTTATAAAATTGAAGAAATCGATACAATCTGCAATTTAATAATAATAATAATGATAATTATGATGATGGCTGCTGATGGCATAGCATTTAAAATAATTTATAAACATGTTTGTTTTTGTGTTAAGGCTTTTTGTTATGTTTTTTAAATGTAATGTCAGTAAATAAGTAAATACATATAGGTAATTACAAACAATATTTTATTATTTATTTATTAATTGATATTGTTGTAATTATTTTGTAATATCTAACTACATTTTGATGTCAGAAAACATTGTCATTATTGAATAATAGGGTACGATGTAGTACCTAGAGTAGTTAAATACACATTGAATAATTCTATAGATAGTTTCTATTCGTTGTGTGCATAGCCATGGTAGGGACAATAAAATCGATGCCAGCGCTTCCAGTGAAAAATTTTGGCGATAAAGAAGGTTATTATGACTAATTTGTAATTCTTTACATGTTAATGTTATAGTAAATGTCAAATTAAAATTATTGAAAAACACCAATTAATTAAACTTAATGCATTAAAAATTGTGAAAATAAGAAATCAAATTGCACAAATATTATTTTTCAAATGTAACTTTCCATAATTATTTATTTAAATTTGTGAGACAATAATATTAAATTTTCAATGTAAGTCATAAATGCAATCCATACAATTATATATGCATTCATACAATTCTATAATTAAAGTATTGTATCGATACCATGGAAACGCCTGCAATAAAACTCACGCACGTTGCGAAGACAGATATTGTCGTTTTTTGCAATAGATAAGAATGTAGGTAGACTGAAGATAGTGATTCCATATGTTTCCTAATTTGAGTATGATACGAAGAAAGATGGGTTAAAGCTCAAAAAGAGAGCACACTGTATAATTCTCAATAAAATTTGCCGTTAAACATGTGTTTATGTGCCGTGCCGATTCTTCCCTTTGATATAATTAAATAGTCAAACGATAAATCGTAAATAAAATAAATTAATTGATTAATTACACAATTAACAATAACAAAAATAATTATTCACAATAATATTTATTTATTTCTAAGAACTAGTAAATAAAACTTGTTATATTAATAATTGTTTGTAGATGAAATCATTTTAATTTAAATAATTAAACTGGATAAATAAACAATTAACTTTTGAAGACCGCCACCGCGCTTCCGATACACAAATGTCTTTTTTTTATCTATGCGTAATTGTTAATCCCGCATTTTGATGAATTTATTAATGAAAATTATGCTTCCCTCAAGTATGATTACAATAGAACTAGGAGCAACAAACCAAAATACTTTTTATGGAAATTTCTATCATATTTGCCAATTTTCAGTTCCAAAATACACAAATAATTATATTCATAGCAGAAAATAATTCAGTATGCACTGGGTGTTTAAATAAATAATGCTATTAGTTGTTTCTAGTATTTTTTTTATGTTAAATTTTTTTATTGTGCATATTTATAGAGATTAACCGTCATTACAAAACATTAAACATAATACTATTCATTTTATAAGGACGTCCAGCTCGACATGTTTGTAGAACACAGTGCTACAAAAATCATTTCCTTTTTATTTTATTTTTATTATTTAGCTTCATACATATGTTAGTATATAACAGAAACTAGGAACACGATTTTGACCCCGTTCAAAACTCGAAATTTTGTGTTCTTATCAAGGACCGATGGCAATACAATAATTTAATAAGTTTATTTGATTATCCTGATAAAGTTTTTGAGGATTAACAATTTCCATACCTGAATTTTTTTTCATTTACTTGCGCTCCCACCATATTTATAATTAATTTTTGATAAAAAAAATACCAGTCTTAAAAAACTAAAAAACACAAAATAAACTATAGTTTAGAAAAAACTAAAAAACACGCTTTTATAACTAGCTGAACTAAAAGGTAGAAGTTTGCTTCTCTGTACTAGCATAAATGTAGAAATCATTAATATAAAATAACGGCTTCGTTTTAATGCCTTAGCAAAGCCTTGAACAAGGACGGAAGTACCAAGGCTTGACACATAAATGCTACCCCAACTTTCGTCAAGAAATGAAAAAAGTAGGCCGTGAATTATCCGTCTCTGCCAAGGCTTGAGTAAGTATTAGGTAACTAGATCTCAATTTATAAGCCTTGGCCAAAGGCTGGGAAACAAAGGCATGACGAATAATGCTGACACAGCATCGATATCGATTCCTTCGGCAGCATGGGCAGATCCTATTTTGAAGTTGACCCGTTTTGAACGCAGCTTTCAACTATTTTGAAAGCTGCGTTCAAAATAGTTATGAGAGCTCACAGTCTAAATGTTTACAAGAGAATTTTCCAAAAATAAGAGCATCCTTTTTAACCACCGAACCAAAAAAAGGAGTGTTATATGTTTGACCGCTGCGTGTGAGTGTGTCTGCCTGTCAGTCTGTGGCATGGCAAATCTTAATTTAATGGAGAGTATTCTAAAATATGTTTCAAGTGCGAGTTTAGGATTGCGTACCCGAAAAATTTATCGGTGGTTTATAAAATTTTGAAAAGTTCACTTGTCATAGGATGCTTACTTCTGCACACTTTTACTCAGTAATGATATGCAGTGGTAGGTAGTTGTCGTATGTTACTTATATGACTAGTTAGTTCTACATAATACTAAAAGTCTACTACTGACTGAGCTGAACTGAGTGAAGTGACTTAGTAAAGTATGTATATGTATGTTATATTATTATAAAATAAAATAAAATAACACACTAGCTACTTGGGTGTCCATGTCAGCTTAACTCTTAACTATCTTATTTACATACTAATTATAAGCTATCACTTTATAAATTAAACAAATGTAAACAAATATAGATCAAATATGAATGATAATGTAATATTACTTTTTTTTTGTATATTATATTTAACTATAATATTATATTATATTTTTATTAATAGCTAGCCATTACCCGCCTGCTTTGCTGGACAGAAATTTATAGGGTGTTAGTGAAAAATTATTTTTTGTTATAAATTTATAATTTTTTTTGTACATTCAGGATGCTCTTCCTTAAGTTGACAACATCCAAAAAACTTCTTTATAATAAAGTTTACTAAAAATGTTATTCTTTATAAAAATCTCTGATTTCGAAAATATTACCATTCAGCTATTCACTTTTCACATCGAATGTCCAGGGTGCACAGATTGAGAAGGTGAGATAGAAGTGTTATAGTCGTTTAGAAATATAGACCATTTAGAACAGATAATAATTGAAACGATTCAAGAAATCACAACCGAGAAATGTAGGAGTGTATTTAAAAATTTTTGTAAAAGAACAATTGCATATACAGAACACAAAGTTGGATACGTTAAGGCAAAAACGAACTGAAGATACAATCAAAGAAGAATTCGATCACACGATTAGGGCAGAATGTACTTGGTGCCAATATTTCAGTAGGTGTCAGGAAAGGGAAAAGTGTGAAATAAGCTGTTTGGTT
Organism: Chrysoperla carnea; assembly: GCF_905475395.1. Classification (NCBI taxonomy): domain Eukaryota; kingdom Metazoa; phylum Arthropoda; class Insecta; order Neuroptera; family Chrysopidae; genus Chrysoperla; species Chrysoperla carnea. The sequence continues at coordinate 22,104,241 of NC_058341.1, forward strand.
ACGTTTTTTTGTTACGCTTTCACTCAAAAACTACTAAATGAATTTGAACGAAACTTGACAATAATATAGCTCATACATCAAAATAAAACATGAGCTATAATTTATAAATATATAATTAAAAAAAATTTGAATGCAATGAGCTGCTTGAAAAAGAAAACGTCAATATAAGAACTCTTCTAAGAATCAATCTCTCTCGTCAATAAGAAACTAAGAGGGTTTTCTGAATTTAATACATTTCACTTGTTGAAAACGATTCACAAACAATTTTTGTAATATTTATTATTCCATGGAATTTTGTAATTTTTTTTTTTTTTAATAAAAGTGTTTGTTTTAAATTTTAAACGGAAATGGAACTAACAAAAAAACAATTTTTTTTTATACTTAAATATTTTAATTGTTTATCAAATTGATAGTAAAGAATTTAAAATAATCATATAACGAAGATATTATAAGCAATAATCCAAAATTACGTTCCCTTAAACATCTGCTTTTTAAATGTTTACAAGGAGAAAGAGAATTTTATTTCTTTTTATAAAATAATAAAAAAAATTCAAAAAAATTTCAAAATATTTTTTTTAATCAATTTCATAATACAATGTTGCTCTTTTGTTTTAACCTGAATTTTAATTATTTGGACAGAAATAAATTATAGCCATTAATTTTTATTACATAAATGTTTATTAATGTACGCATTAATTTTTTTTTATTAATAGACACTATTGTTTCAAAAAATTTCCTTTTATTTAATAAGTGATATAACAATTTATTTTATAAAAATACCAATCAATATAGATAACTTTTTACGTTTAAGAATGTAAGTGCAGCGCTGTATTTAGAGCACGAGGGTCGTGTAGGCATAACGTCCCCAAGGCGAAAAATTTTCAGGAAAAATTGTTCTTCAAGTTATCGAATGATGAATAATTGTTGCACTTTCACGTGTATTGCACTTCGATCAAACTTTACACTGAGTTACCGAACGTGGAAATAGCATATCGAATATTTACCACATTAGCTGTAACAAATTAACCATGAACTTTCGTTTTCATGTTTGAAAAGAGTTAAAAATTATTAAATAGCTTACTTCAAATGCCACCAGCTAAAGATGCTATTGTCAGCAGATCAGAAATATAGCTTCTCCGCCAAGAATGCCCTTGAGATTGATTCAATAATTTTACACGTGAATTCCTTCAGATTTCTGCATTTGTAAATAATGTGTAGGGAAGGTTCATCGTCCTCCATACAGAACCTACAAGTAGAATCATTTGAGATCTCCATATTATGAAGGTGGTAATTGAATCCACTCCACAATGTCCTGAGAAGCACCGTCAAATGATCCAGCTGTGGACAGTAGAGAGAATACGTTTTGCAAAACTATTTTTGAAAAATTGCTTCCGTGGTCTTTCATCTTTCGGATGACATTTATAAGGGGCGTGATATAAAATGAACTAATACGAACGCTGAAATATTTTAATAGACTGAGTTTTTTTGGGAAAATTAATAGAATTGAGTAAAACATTTTTCTGATAATTCTACCAACGTTTTTTATTTTGCATACGTTCGCATTTTACCCAATAATAAAAATTTTTGCAAAGCTCATAATTCACTCAAAAATCATGACAATTGAATTTCGGTTGGCCCAATTTAACTTGCTAAAATTTTTCACAATACTATTTTGACTGTAAAATGTTCAAAAATAAATACTTACCTACCTTACGATTTTATTAATTACTTCCCTGTCGAGACATTTCATTACATACTTTGATAAGTAACAAAAACAAAAGTTTGAGATTCAGAGAGAGAAATTGTCGAAAATAATCCATTCAGTTATATTTCATAAAAACTGAACTAAAAATTAAACAAAAGGCATTGTTTTGAAAAAGAAACACAAATTTATCATTAAATAAAAATTGATTTTATTTTAATTTTCTGTATAATTTTTTTATTCTTGATTAAACAAACACACCATTTTTCTATAATTTTTGAAAAAAATTTTTGTTGCCAGAAAACTTTTAATTATTAATGAATATAATAATTAATCAATTTGTGTATATATAATACATTTATAAAATAATAATATTAATAAGAATCTATATTTTGAATTTTTTTTTTAATAATTTTATTTTATTTTTTATTTAATTAATTATTTATAATAATAATAATAATATTTACTTAAAATTATCTACAAATATTCACAATATTCAATTTGGTTTATTTACTTTTTTTGCAATATTTAAATAACTATTTATTATTTATTTATATATAATATATTTATTTATTTATCTATATTTAATTGTTTTGTTTATTAATTATTATATTTACAAATATATAAATACTTATTATTATTAAATATTAATAAATTAATTTCATTTACAAATCAAATCAATAATATTTATTCTTGTTTATTTTAATAATGTGTGATTTATGTAACTAAAAAAAATATCTATTTCGTTATCAAAATTGATCCAATTTTCTTGTATAGGCTTTGAGCCATTGTATCCCTTCTTTTAAACTTTCTTTCAATATAAAATCATTAATTATATTGCTATGAATAGCCGGTAGACCTTCAGAGAAATTTTGCCTCATAATTTGGTATAAGAGCATCTTCACGAAAACGTTAATTTCTAGACAACTGAATTTTGATGTTGTTTTCTTATTGAAATTAGATAAGGAGAAAGTATGGCTAGCACCTGAGAGCGATTCCGTTAACCGTGTTTTGAGAATGCAACCTCTAAAAAAGCTGCAACAATTGCGAGCCAATTTTTCCGCTGGTATTATTCTGATAATTTAAAGAAACGTTTTCAAATGATTTTATTGTGGCTGTAATTTTAAAATGACTTTTCATAATTAAAGAATGTGATTTTAATTTAAGTTAGCCTTGAATTTTTTAAAGTTTGTACGAAATTATGAATCAATTTTGATAATAATATTTACAATAAAATTGTTAAGTTTGTATTTTTTTTTTTATAAGTGATAAATTATATATTCAGTCTTCAAAACATAACAAAATAAAATTTTTTAATCACACAAGCTAAGATATGATTTTTGTTTTTTAAATAAAAGAAATACCATGAAAAATCGGGACTACTTTAATCACTTGGTTAAAATAGTTAAAAAAAAGGTTTATTGAATCATTGGCTGCTAAAAATCGTCAGTAAAAATTGTACATTTGGACCCCAGGCATTACCATAGGGTACTCCTATTGGTGAATATCTGCTATTAAATGTTTTTAGAATTGTTTATTGTAAATCGTTTCAACTCTTTGGTTTCTTCTATTATCTTAATTATCAATACATTAAAAATTATTGAATTTATAAAATGACTTAAAGCAGTCCCGAATTTAAGATGGTATTTATATTTTGTTTTATTTACATTTTCTTTTAATTTTAAGAATTATTGAACAAATTAATAAAAAATTATTTATGGAAACAAACAATTGGTAACTTTGAAATGATAAAAAATTTAATATGTTATATAAATATATAAAATAACATTCAAAAATATTTCGGATTTTTTAAATTTTGTAAAATACACTTCATTATTAACCTTTGACTGAATCCGATGGTTATATTTGAAACGTACTAAAGATAATAGAGAGGCGTTAAAAGGCGTTTCAAATAAGTTTTACGTGAGGTAACTCCTCACGTCAATAGTACTTTTAAACAATCGAATTATATTTAAAATCAATTACAATATGATTTTAAATTGTACTTTTAATTGATATGTTTAGATTATAAGAAATAAATTTATTATATAAATATAGTTCAGATCCAGATACTATGAATTTACGTCATGTTATTTTATATATTATACTAATAACTATTTGTTCAATAATTTTTAAAAATGTTTATTAAAATGAAGGGTAGTTATAATTACTTTTTAATAGCCATAAAGCCAACGTACTACTTTAGGTTTATTTGCAACAAATCGAAAATTTGTGTTTTGATGTAAAGCTTAGGCAATTCAATATCACAGTGAGCCTTATTAAATTAATATTTGAACTTTTTTATGCCTGCAATTTCAAATCTGTGTTCCCTACTGGTTCTGTCAAGCTAGTTCAAAATCGAAAAAGGCTAGTTCAATGAAGTAGTTCTGAACAGAAGCAGTTCAGTGGTCCTGACCAGAACCAGTTAAGCCTTCACGAGAGTGTGTTTGATAAGGACCACTAAAGGTATTTACCCTACATAAATTTTCTACTTGCTCCAAATAATTCAAAAAATGTACCCTTACTTTATTGGGCTATCATTTAAATCATTCCTAAATTTTCAAATAAAAAAAAACTAGCCTTGACTATTTGATTGCTGTTGTAATTCTTCCTCTTCTCGCGTTAAAGGAACTGTCGAATGATTATATAAACCTTGTGCCATTAATTGCAGTGCTAATGGATTTTTATGACCCGAAGCCTTTTTAATCTTTGCACGTTTATTTTGAAACCATATTTTAATTTGTGCCTCATTTAAACCTAACTCAGCGCTTAGCTGTTGCCGACGACGTTCCGTTAAATAACGATTTTCAGCAAATTCATGTTTTAATCGTGCTAATTGTGCACCACTGAATGCTGTACGAGGACGTTTTTCATCTGCACTACTATTTCCACCACCATTTCCTACTCCATTACTACCGCTGGGCGATGATCCGCTCGATGGTTTTTTAGGACGACGTGATCTTGGACCTGTAACAATAAAAATAACATAAATACTTACTCCTACCCCATTAAAAAAATTGACAAAAACGCAAAAAAATTTTTGTTTTGGAATTTGATGAAACTCGGTAGATGGGTCCAAAAAGTATAAAAATCAGGTTATTTTAATGATTGGACGAGTATCATGAGAAAAATTTCATTTTCAAAAAAGTTAGAATTTCCCACCAAAAAATTAAAATCCATAAAATTGTAAACAAAAGGGAGGATAACTGAGGGTTATAACGTGATAGTCTTTGTTTTTATAGGGGAAACTGTCTAACAAAGTGGGCGGGTATCTGCTAGTATAATATAATTATTGTTCAATGAAAATAATTGACATGTTTGAACATTGTTTAAAATTTCAAGAAACAATATATAAATAGAAGACATAGAATAATGTCTGTCTGTCTTTCTATGTACTACCTACCTACATACAGTCTTTTTAAGAATACAAATATTGATTTAAATAAATGTTCAATAATCATTCAATAAATATAAATATATCTATTCTATGTGAAAACCACTAATAATTCATTTAAATAATTTTGTTATTAGACTGTAGTCGGACTACGTACGTTTAGTTATTACGTATATAAAACTATTAAACATCACTGTCATAATGGCTGACAGTTAATTTTGACATTTAACAAGTTAACTAAATGTCTTTTCATTATACTTATTATCAATGGCTATGTATATGGATGTATATGTAAATAATATAATAAGATACATTATATACATTGTTGATAATTGATGTTATATGTATCATGATGTAATGAAAACTTTACTGTATCTACAAAATGTAACAATTTGCAATAATATTATGTAACAAAAGGGCTTGAAAAAGAACGAACACCTTTATCAAGATGCACCAGAACAAGACTGACATGCTGGGAAATCAATATCAGTAGAAAATTTTGATCAAGTTAAGAAAGTTGCAGAGAATTCAATTTCTGATTATTATCTCTAAGCTCGCTAAACATCGTGTAAGTACTTCGCAGATTCAACCTGGTTTAAGTGCTTCTTCAAAGCTTTAATCTTCTCATCTACTTTGAAATTAAAATAATGTCCTCTGAAAGTTGTCCTCTGAAAGACTTGATCTAAGCCTAAAATCACCTCAGGAACATATCCAGGAATGTTTCGTCACTCTCAACAATAGTTCAAAACAGTTTTATGACACGGAACTGTAATATCAAAAAGCATGTGATTTAATTTGAAATGAAACCGAAAAGAAATCTTTTTTGTGCATTCTAAGACAAACTGACAAGGTGAGTGTTTCTACCGATGATCTATGAAAATAGAGCGGCATTACATGATATCAAAATCACATACACCAAGAAAAGCTCTAAAAAGGACAAGAAATCGGAGAACACCGACCAGCGATTTATTTTTCTCTAAAATGTCTGCGATAGTTTCAATAAGTATTAACTACGAGTATTGACTCAAGTAGTATTATAGAAAAATGTGATTAGAAAGCGATGAATAATTTTACGAAGAGAAACCTTAAGAATGCTAACAGGCTATCCACAAAATTATTATAACGGGTGTCCCAAAAGTATGGAAACTCCTGAAGATCTCGCAAAGTCAGCGGGAATAAACATGATAAATACCATACCAGGATTGTTCCTCTTGGCTTAGGGATTCCTACCAAATAAGATCTTTGACCTTGGAATGATCTTGAAGGTCGTTGTCAAAGTCATATTTGGACGTAAAATATTCGACTCTTTCTAAATAAAAATAGGGGTTCCCATTTGAAAAATCGATTTTTGATTCGCTGTGGCTTTAACGTTATGTTTAAGATCAAATCCTAGATCAACATTTTTCTCACTGACTCTGCGAGATCGCCAGGAAAATTCATACTTTTGGGACACCAGATTTAGAAATTACACTTTCTAAATCCGGACCATATCCTGCTATTCCCAATAAACAGCTTCCGAGATATGCTCGAGACGAAAATATATTTATTTCACGTTAGATTGAAATATGTTATCATTATTTTTGATCAGGGTAATCCTAATAATTCCGAGGCCCATAGGCAATGCGAACATCAGTTGACGTCGTGTGTTTTTTTTTAGCCAAGTGATTCTCTGTAAATCAACTTGGCACTATTCACCTTCAAATTTGTCCTTTTCTCTTTTTCTTTTTCTCCGGAGTCTTTAGCTAATGCAGGGACCCTAGGTAGTTACCTACTCCGCCCAAGGCTAGATCCACCACTGTTTTTGATCGCTATTCAAAACTATAGTTATATAATTATACGAAACTAAACAATCGGAATAATTCTTATTCCATTTTTGTGGCCGTAGTAGATCTATCAATACAATTGAAACATACTGTAGCGTAGCTTTGTTCTATTTTAAATACAATGAGTCAAGAAACACAAAATACAATTAAGAAAGACTTTTAAGTCGTTATTATCGGTCCGTCGAATAGTTATATGAAGGAACTGTCGAGGAAACATCAGAAATGATTTGTGTTGTTATTACTTCTTGGTAATATATACTTCTTACAAATATACATAAACCGCAACTTATGACGTTACAAAGTATATTTTACTAACAGTGCTGTACAAGAAACAACAACAATAGTTTTACAACAGTATACAACCTGAGTATTGTAGTATTGTTGTACAAACATTCGAAGATGTTTGTTACATCGTCATATTATCAGCTAGTAATTGATATCTTTTTTATTACATTGTTAAACGTTTTCAATTCAATTTTCTAGAATCAGTACTAAAATACAGTTATATCAAAGTATACTTATTATACACTCCCCTAAGGAGACCCAATAACACATCTGAAAAGCAGCTTTAGGCTCCAAAAAGCAGCAGCCTTCGGGTCGTCATTGGTCCAATCTTTCGAAAGTTTTTCAAAGCATTTTCTAGAAAATCTTTTTTTTTTAATTTTACATAAGGATTACTAGTAGAAGCTTTCTACAAATTTGCATCTGTCTATCTTGTATGTTTTTGGAGACAATAGGCAACAAATTTTTGCTCTAATTTCTCCTACTACGAGAATGATTCTTTTGAAAAATTTTTCAAACAAAAGTTGTTCATTTTTTTTAATAATCTCTAACGGTTTAACGTAAGCAAAACTAAAAATTTTAACTTTTCTGAAAACCATGTAAATTTTCAAGCATCATACCTGAAAAAATTTAGACATACGGAGCTGTGGGTTGGCTGCAATTGTTTCAAATTTAATATATGTACTTTCAAATTGATAGCAGCAACTAATGTCAAAAGCTCATAGTTTTTGAATTGTATAAAAAAAACTGAAAAAATAGCCGAAAATTTTGCAATTTTTCACCTATTAGGCAAGTAGCACAGACATAATTAGCTAAGTAGTTTCACCGTCCCCAAATGGGTTCAAATAACATCGAGAGAACATCAAGAGCTTTACATCGCGTTTTGTCATTTTAGTTGTTTTTTTTGTTTTAAGTAAGATTTTACTGGCATAAACATATTTAGCAAATATGTATTCTTTGCCTGTAAAATATTTTCAGAAACTTTTACCAAAGTACCATGTTCAATGATTATTATCATTATTACAAATCCTTCCCCTCTTTCTTGCACAATTGTTTATCTAAGTATTCTGCAACACATTTTCTTTCGTAATTTCACCCCCTTATATATATTTTCAAAGTTGTGTTCAATTTAACGCAATGAACTTTAAATAATTTACTAAAATGCAATATCGAAGGCGGAACATCACATTCTAACCGCACGTTTATATTTAATATTATCTATAACAGAACTTATAATGTTTTAACACTAGATCATTTCTTTTGTTGTGAAGTTAACTAATAATTTCTTCTCCAGTTAATAGTTAGAATGTTTTGGTTGTCGGATAGTCTATGAAATACACATTTTATGTAAGTATGAAGTTAAGTGACGAACGGTTCTTCTATTTTTCCCCCTTCTTTTACTAAAATTTTATTATGAATTGAGTGCGATGGTGTTGGTAGTGTGTGCGGTAGTTTATATATTTTTTCACCCTCAAAAAATGCTCATTATCATTTCTAAGAAAATTATACAAAGTCATTCTGTGTGTTCTCTTACCGAAAAAAAAAAACACTTATTTAGTTAGTTCTTACAAAAGTACAAGATGGACTTTCTATAGATTAAGTTAGCTCAAAAAATTAAATAAACAAAGCTGATCCCTGATTTACTATAAGCGCCCTCGTATAAAAGATCTAAAAGTACTACATTCTCATTTTCCCTAAAAATGACACGATATATGCTTTCTTGCTTTGTAATTTTCCTTTCAATTTTCAACATATACGAATATTTAATTACGGATGAAGTTTTAAAAAATATCACTGTGATTACTATATGCTTATTTGCGCTTCCACCATAATTTTTGAGATTGATGTATTTGAGACTGACTGTGAACCAATCAATTTGCTGATTTCTAATCATTTTGACCGTTGCAAACTGTCATTATTTTCTTAGAAATGTGCTGTCAATGAATTCTTATTAGTACAAACGGTAAGAAAAAACAATGAAACACGAAAATTGAAATGCTTGTTTTTCATAAGTTGAACACTCGATCCAAGATTAAAACTTAAAACTTTTTTTGTAGGTCATATTAAGCACCCTAAAAGCCATCGACATTTCTATTTATTTGTATATCATAAAATTTCCTTAGTTAAGAAATTTAAAGACGTCCTTCCTTCATTTCTTTAAGTGAGTCCCAGGAAATTTTATTTATTTCTAGTGTGTTCACAAATAAATGTTTTGGCATGACAATATATCAATTTGTGAGTTTATATTGCACAAGTAGTTTCAAAAATACTGAAGGAAAGAGGGACACCCTATCCAATTATTTACTAGCTCAGAAAATAATGAATAAAATATTTTTGGTGTGTTAAACAGAGTTTTTTAGTACATTTTGCGTGTCATGAACTTAATTATATTAACATTACTATATTTCGTGTTCTTTCTATTCTAGGTACAACAAGAAAAGTCGATTAAGTATCGCGACAAATGTCATTTCGTCTAAAATATTAATGAAAATTAACACAAACATTTTATTATAACTTAATGTTTATTCGATTTGTGTTAAATTTAAAGAAACGAAAATAAAATTATTGTTTTTGTTTATATAAATTAATCCCGAAAAAAAGTTCGAAATAAAAAGAAAATGTTTGCCATTTGGAAGTTATTAAAAGTTGGTTTGATAAAAAATAATAAAGTTTTATCTATGGCTCCTGTGTCAAGTTTGTGGAAATTGAGTTTTTCGATATTTTTATTTTGATGATTATTTTCTATCATATGTGTTAAAACAAAGTCTTTGATTACATAACAACACATATCGTAGAGACAATTGGCTCGAAGTTTCTAACGACCTTCGACTCTTACATTCTTCCTACCATTTGGTAAAATTTCTTTTTTGCTTTTTTGACAAACCTACTTTTCTCAATCTTCGAAATATCTCAAATTTAATTTGGTAAACATATTTCAGTAAATTTGAAGAACGTAAAAATTTTCACATTTTCCGTTTCCAGAATTCTATGTAGTTTTATGTTCATTAAACTTATTAAATTTAAAAAATAAATAATAATTATATCCTCACTAAGATCTGTGTCATCTTTTTCGGATGTTTTGGGTGTTCTTCTGCGGTACTTACTTCGTCCTGAAACAAAAAGAAAAGTAAAATTAGTTATCATATAAAATTTTTATCAACAAACTTAAATCTGTTACTATCATTAAACGATTTTCTCGAATTCACAGAGAGTATTATTTAAATCAAGTTTTAAAAGTTTAGAGGGTTCCAAATAAATTCAATAAACATTATGTAATGTACTAGAAATCATTTAAAAGTGAGGAAATAAAAAAACCACGCGTTATCTTTAAAAAACACAATGTCAGAAAAATTGAAACAAATTCTTGTTAAATTACCCAAGAAAATTGTATCAGAATATATATTGAGAAAAACAATATTAATACCAAACACCAATTCCTAAAAATGAAAAATCACTCTTTTTTTAATAAAAAAAAGTTAAAATAAATGCAAGGGTTCAAAATCCAATAAAATCAACAACCCCCTCACTGAAATAAATAAATTGACACCCTCCTATATATATCGGTACTAAATAATTGCGTCATTTGATACATTATCAACGTGTTTATTGTGTTAACCATATACATCACGGTACTTCCATAAAAATCATTAATGATAATCTTATCAGAAATAGAAGATCGAACTAGATTTTTTAAACACTAGCTGTAGAATATACAATATATGAACGTTTTAAATACCTAATTAAACAAAGAGAAAGATTTACACTAGTGACGTCATACGTGAGTATCACACCATAGATATTACATATAAAACTTTTTTTTGCTAAAAAGAGAGCGGCCACCTTTGAATGCAATCTTTGGTTGCTTAACTTCGTTTTTTTATCAATTTCAATTTCTCTTTCAAATTTTGTCATGGTATCAAGTCTAGTTTTACATTTTTTATGGGTAATATGGCGAATTCGACATCAAGATTTTCATCTAAGCTTCCTGTAACAGTATTAAACATGCGAACATAATAGTATAAACATGTTTGTAACATGATTGAAAGTTACACTTTTCGTATAAAAAGTGCATGTTTTTTCATTCTCAATGTACAAAATATCTTCAATTTTAGTTTAAAGTGGAAGCTTCGATTGTTGCCACCAGGAGCGTTTTGAAGCATAACTCCATAAGTCTTTTTGTATTGTGATTAGACTTCTGTCTTGTTGACTGATAGCACTTTGAGTACAGAAGACAGGTATACAATCGAAGTCTTATGGAAGTGAGTATTTAAAAGAAGTTTACCCTCAAGATATTTTTAAGATAAACTGTATGAGTGCTCTATGAAACATTTGAAATGAATTCTTTCTATTTAATCAAGTATCTAATTTTTTTTTTAAAACCACCCTTAAACTTCTCTCTAGTAAATTGTTTCTCTTATATTGATTATATTTATCCTACAAAGGGTATTTAAGGGTCACTCGTTTTAATTTAATAATAGTGTTAATTCGTCTATCTCAATATTCAAGTTTATTTTATTAAATTCTTTTAGTTTTTAGAAGAGGGGAGTATGGGAAACCGTTGTACCTTGAATTGCATTTACATATTTTACATCAAATCTTACAATTGAATTTTAAAGCAGTTGTCATACAAAAAAAGTCATACAAAATATAAAAACCCTTTTATCAAATCCAAATTTTATCCAATTTTGATAAACCAAGTATGTAATCCTATTAAATTTGGGCCGTACTTTTCAAATTTATGATCAAAATTAACCTAGCTTGATTAGGTTTCAAGAATGTGGAGGCCTGGTTCCGGAATTAAGCACATAAGGGGTAGCTAGCGAAAAACTGACATAACAGCTGAAAAGAATGACCCAAAATTAGTGGGTTTCAAAAAAAATTCCAATAAGATCGGATAAAATTTGCCTGTGTTATCAAAAAAATCGAATTTTTGAACTTTATGACGTCATCAGAATCCAATAAATTTAAATTTGCTCTATCAAATCCAAATTTTATCCAATTTTGATAAACCAAGTATGTAATCCTATTAAATTTGGGCCGTACTTTTCAAATTTATGATCAAAATTAACCTAGCTTGATTAGGTTTCAAGAATGTGGAGGCCTGGTCCCGGAATTAAGTACATAAAGGATAGCTAGAGAAAAACTGACATCGCAGCTGAAAAGAATGACCCAAAATTAGTGGGTTTAAACAAAAATTCCAATAAGATCGGATAAAAATTGCCTGTGTTATAAAAAAAATCGAATTTTTGAACTTTATGACGTCATCAGAATCCAAAAAATTTAATTTTTCTCTGTCAAATCCAAATTTTATCCAATTTTGATAAACCAGGTATGTAATCCTATTAAATTTGGGCCGTACTTTTCAAATTTATGATCAAAATTTACCTAGCTCGATTAGGTTTCAAGAATGTGGAGGCCTGGTCCCGGAATTAAGCACATAAGGGATAGTTACCGAAAAACTGGCATCACAGCTGAAAAGAATGACCCAAAATTAGTGGGTTTCAAAAAAAATTTCAAAAAGATCGCCTCTTTAAAATAGAATAATAAATTACTCAAAAATAAGCAATGGCTTAGGTAGATTGTAATTTAAAACCTAAAGGACAACTTCTCAACTTGAAAATAAATAAAGGAGTAGTTTTGGCACTGAAAGATTTTATTTTTAGTTATTCTAGTAAGTAAGCTTTGTCTTCAAGATAAATGTCTTTTAACTGAAGACTGACACAAAGTGCATTACCTTCAAGGTATAGCACCCTACCCCGAATTAGGTGTAAATAGTTAATTTTTTTTTTTTTGGAAACAAAATAAAAAATACAATAGAAAAAAAATTAATTAAATATTTAAAAGGATAAATATAAAAGAGGCTTTTATACGATGTTTTTTTCTTTTTAATTTGATACAATATAATTTGACAAGCATGTAAATACTACAATTAAAATTAAAAAACATTCATAAAAAAAAAACTTTAAACTACCCTTAGTTTGTTTTATGATGTACAAAAAAAAACATCGTTAAAAAAGGGCGTAAGTATGTTTAATTAAGTTTTTTTTTTTTGCTTCGAATCATTTAATTTCTCTTTACATTTGTCAAGATTCAAGTGTCTATAATTTGCAGAGTTAAATTGAAAATAGTAGTGACATGAATCCTTCTTCTTCATGCCAGGTGAACTGCAGGTAAAATAGATAGCAGATGGCAAAGAAATGAGCATTTGAATTTAGTTCAAACTTAAAGCTTTCCTGTGATGAATCTCGCAGCAAGAAAGTCACAGAAGTTCTAAAATTCTAAAATTCTCTTTCGAAGCTGATTAAAAAATTTTTAAAACACTCGTTTAAAAGAAAACACATACATTTGATCCTTTGTTTTTATTTGATCACGTATTCTTAGCTATATTCCAAATTAGAGTTCTGGGTTTCGTACTCGATAACAATTAGAAAAGAGGGAATGATCTTCAAACGACTCAACAGATTTTCTTGAAACATGAATATTTTTTATTCCATTATAATTCCAAGGAAGAGATTCAAGAAGAGTTGTTCAATCAATAAATCCTTTTTTTCTGTGTAAAATTAATATAAGAATCAAAGTTTCAGTTAATCGATCCATTACTGTCCGAATTTTTGTCATATAACAACTTATTTAATTCAATTCAAAGCTCCATTATCATTCTATAAATAGAGAAGTTTTGAATCTAAAAAAGGATAAAAGGATTATCCTATTATCTATTTTGATATAATAAATAGACATTTGATAAATTCTAACAGAAAAAAAACGCAAAATTAGTTTCAATATTATACAATTGAACATATTGAACAAAAAAACAGCCTAATATCAAAAATATTTTTATTAAATACAAAAAAATAAAGAAACTAACGATTTTTTATACGCCTATTGAATTACACACACCAAATAAAAAAAACTGACCGTATTCAGTTTAAAAAAAACCAACTAAAGAGACCACCTTGAATATCATAATAAAAGGTTTTTCAATAAGTGTGATACTTTTTTTAAATTCGAATTATTTGACGTATCAAAGTACATTGTATTTAAATTTGGCGCTTAGACATCGAAGTAATTTTGTGCAGAGAAAATCGGTCTAATGATCATCGCAGCTACAATTATCCATAAACTTTAAGCTTATTTTCTTTCAATGAAATGTTTAGTTAGCGTTAGATAAACGATTTCAATCATGAATGAAATGGTTTCTCCTAACATGTGACGCCCATTACGTTGAATTTTGATTTTAAGGCTTTCAATTGTTTGTTAAGTATCATTTTCGCTTTTCAGCTAAATACAAAGAAGAAAATATTGAATTCAAAGAAAATAGCCTAGTTAATCCAGTTTTTCATTATAGAAATAACAAAAACATTCGAATAGAGTCCTGATCGCTAAAAATCACAATTTACTTCGTTTACTGATACATGTTTGAGTTGTTTCTTTTGTATTCAAATTTCAATAAGTATCACTCTTAATGAAAAACTCTCAAAACATATCCATCTATTGAATTTTTCCATGTTGTGATATATCAGCAACATTATAAAGAAATCAAATACAATAACAATTTTTAATACATTTTTATTAAATTGTTACTGTCATAATTTTTATTCATATAAAAAATGGGTTGAAATTTTAGCTCGCGGCTATAAATTTTTGTCAAAAAATGGACATTATTTAACTGCTCAGTATAATGAATTTTTTATTGAAGAAAAAAATTTGTCGAATTAGAATAATTTTGAAGTTAAAAATAGATAGGTTAAGATTTCCTTGAATAACATCAATTGGTTCAATATATCTCTTATATACCCTGTATATATGTAATATATATCAAGGTATAATAAGTTTAGTCCCAAGTTTTTAACGCTTAGAAATATTCATTATTAGAACAAAATTTGGGTATAGGTGTTCATAAAATCACCTAATTAGTCCATTTCTGGTTGTCCCACTGTCCAACTGTCCATCCGCCCTTGATCACCATAACTCCAAAACGAAAAGAGATATCAAGCTGAAATTTAAAGAGTGTTCGGGACATAAAAAGTTCGTTTGAGTTCGTAAATGAACAATATATGTCAATTGGATCTTGGATCGTAGGACCAATCTTGTAAGACATTAGAGATAGAACAAAAATTTAAATCTCAAAAATATTCCTTATAAAAAGATGAACAACTGCTGTTTGATACATTTTTTGGTAAACGGCACTGTTTACCCGTGAGGGCTCAAATTAAGACAAAACTTTGTGGCCCATTTTCTCCAAAACTGTTCAAGATAGAAGTTGAAAATTTGCATGCATCTTCAACTAGTTGTATTGTAAAACATTTTCGAAACCATAAAAAAGTTATAAAAACTACATTCGAAAATTTTCGAAAATCAAATAAATAGCGGTCGAAAGGTCGGCATAATTTTGTGTTGGTTTCTTAAACTTTTCTAATTTATTGAAAATATTGCCAGCACTGTCATTCAGCTCTTTCTATACAGGGTATTTCAACAGTTAACTTAGTCAATTGTTTGTTTCTACTTGTTTTTCTTTATTTGGGGTTTTCTCAAAATACATTTTCTTTCAGCTCCTCAATTTTGAAACTAATTTTTCATGAAAAAGCTCCTTAGACATTTTATGCAAATAATGGATACATTGTATTATTTAAATATTTATTTAATTTATAAGAAATTGTCACATGTCTAATGAACAATATTTATAGATAAAATATAATTTATTATTGATATATTATTTATTATTATTTTAGAAATAAATACAGATATTTTATACTCAAATTGATCTTTTGTCGGCTACGACCTTCATCATTCTACTACTTAGAATTAAACGATTGTATATTTATCTTCTTTACTTAGGTAAGTATAATTAATTGTTGTTGCCATCAAGTAAAATTTATTATTAGCCATCATCATCACAGTAAATTATATACGGATGTGTACGGATTGTAAGGGAAACTTACAGATGTTGGTAGATGATCTTCGGCTATGCGTTTCTAGATTTTTAGCCGCAATAATATCCCGCATATTATCGATTTCGATGCACAAATAATATACCTTCGGTACTCCCTAAAATACAACATTCCACTCTTCCCTTCATTTCACATGCCCTAAGGGGACCAAATATCATACCATATTTACATCGCTTTTTCCGTTTTTAATGTAGGATTTTATTTGCGTAATAAGTTACTTTGATTTGATAAAAAATAATTTAATGTTAACTTTCATAAATTTTTCATTTGTAAAATTAATAATCCTTCTTTTAAACATAGAAAAACTCCTTATATAAATCCTTAGCCACCTCGGATCTTGTGAAAAATACGACAAGTAAATATCCTCTATATTGTTTTGCTTTTCTTAGATGCAAAATATGTTTGAAACGCCTTTTTAGTATTAATTTTAAATGATATCTCAGACAACAACAAAGCATTTTTACTTATGATTTCATCCCATACATCGTTTTGGTCTGCTATTAAAAAGTGTTTGTTTGAAGATACGTTTTCAACTATTTAGCTATTGTAAAAGGCTAAATATTAAATAGAAATAAATTGACCCAAAGTACAAACATTTCCCCTATTAAGCTGTGGTAGTAGCAGGTAATAGCTAGTTAAACAAATAAAACTTATCTATTGTCATTTAGAAATAAATATATGTTTATTTTAATCTGTTTTATCTAATAAATATGTTTATATTTATTATTCATGATTTCCTTAATAATGTTTATTTGTTTAAATAAAATTATTATACAAATAATTATTCATTTAATTGTTAAACATACCGTTTAGCAAACAGTTACGCTTACAAAAAAAGGAAATATCTAAAGCCCATTATTGCGCCATTTCCCATTAAATCACATTTCATTCTTGGATAAATTTTGTTCGAGGAACACTGTAGGTTCTTGAGACTTTGAATGAATGGTAATTATATCAAGAAATAACATTAATTCTAAAATATTTTTATTCAACTAGAAATAGGTGAAAATAAATCAACTTTATACAAATAAATTACTTTGTAACACAATTATCATGGTAATTTAGCTTAGACGCCGCAAATTCCTTAGTTTGTACAACTTTTCCCGATTATTTCTGTAAATCAAATTATTGGAAGGTTATTTTATCATTAATTTTCCAATAAATTTAGAAACTACTTTCTACTCTCTAGTTCACGTTTGAAATCAAAGCAATTTCTTTTAGTTTTTTAAAGCTATAATTAATTTAATGCATTTTGATACCGTAAAAATGAAAACAACTCTTGTGAAAAACTCATATCAATTCTCTGTACGGTTTTTGAGAAAATAACTATCAAAGTCAGTGTTTTTACCCAAAGAAGGTTTTCATTTTTATACACAGTTCTTAATTTTGGTATGATTTTAAAGCTTAAAACTTGAGGAATATTGATAAAAGTTTTTATGTAAATAGAATCATTTTTAAAAGCACTTATTGACTAAAAACCAAGATTTAGTACGACTTCTTCATATACCACCCTGTAAAAAGGACTGTTTTTTTAAATTAATTTATCGTAAGCCGTACAGAGAATCAACTTGAAATTTATACAGAAGGAGCTATTAAATACTCATTAATTGACATACAAGCATTCAGTTTTTTGGTAACACTTTCATTTGGGTATTGAAATGCCTTAGTTGAGACATTTTTTTGCTCGAATCCATTGGCATTGAGAATCGCATTTTCAAAAATAACTCGTATATATTAAACGGTTAAGATTTTCAGTATTTTTTATTAAGTAGGTAGGTGTAGGTATGCTTATTGTGCTCTCCAATCAGATTACAACAAAACACAACACTTATGTACGTTAACTGTTTTATTAATCATATAATAATATTTTTCGTGTGATTTTATTACAATTTAATTTATGTTAATAAATGGGATTGGTAATAAATAATAAGATAATATACGCAAGCGCATTTGTAAATACTTTTATTTAGAATTTATTATTTGTTATTATTATTATTAGTAATAAAATTACACATACATGGCAGACACACACAGAGGCAAGCAACAGTAGGCATTATTATGTGCACTCGAAAATCATAAATAAAATTTTAAAAGAATAATAATTATTATAATAATTTATAATCCATAATATTATAATATAATACACTTATTGTTATTACAAAGTGTACCATTTTTATTCTTGTTATGTAATCATATAAGAAACTAGGCAATGTCACGAAAAATACATTTCAAGACAACTGGATTTTGGATATATCTTTTCTTATTGAAAATAGTTAGAGAGACAATTAATGATTTTAAAAACATTTCAAGATGTTTTAAGATCTTTATTCATGCCTTTTTAGCAATATAAATTGTTTCGCTGATTGATTTCCTAATAATTCAACAGATTTTATTTGTTAAACAGATATTTAGTTGCTTTTTTAGTGTGTATCCAGCGTTAGTAACCGCAATCGTTCCTAGGTGCAAGAAGTACTTCATTCCTACTTAATTTCAATAAGGAGAGAAATATGCGAAATTCAATCGTTAAGTGGCCTCGTACTTGTATTTGAAACGCTTTCATTACAATAGATTTAACAAAAACATTCATCAAAATAGTGGAAAGACTAAGAAGAATGTATAAGAACTGGCCAAACTCAAAAATAAAGATAGTCAAAGTAGTTTAGAAAGACTTTATTAGTATACAAAATATGAACGTTTTAAACTCTTATTAAACATAGAGGAAGATATAGCTTAGTGACATCATTGCACGGTATCGCTATAGAGATTACATATGGAACCATGCTTTGAAATAAATAGGCGGGTAGCAATCTTTGAATGCTTATAACTTCTTCGTTTTTTAATCAATTTTATTTTAAAATTCAAAGTTTTTTTATGGTATCACGTCTACTTTTACATTTTTATTGGTAAAATGACAAATTCGGTATTAGTAATCAGCCCAAATATATAACATAATGCCCCATAAGCCCCAAAAGTATGAAGGTTTTAAATGAAATAAGTTTGAAATTGTTTTTCATCAAGAGACTATACTAAAACATTTTTTTTGCCTCTTGTCTTATACACATTATATTACTTACATAACATAAATACATATGATACACTCCATATTTTATAGATGTAACAATATGATGTATTTCTATATATAGTTTTGCAGCAGCCATAGCGCTCGCTGCACTGAAGGCATGCACACCATCAGATTTAATTAATATGATTTATGATTATTGTATTTATATGAACTGTATTGCATATAGTTTTATTTTATTATTATAGAAATGATATCTATAATCAAAACAATAGTTTATATTTTATATTATTCAACTACTTATATACACATATTCTATACAGAGTGTCAAGCTCACTCGCAATATGGAGCGTATTGATGGTTTTATACAGAGTGTCATTCATTAGTAAAGACCAACAGCAATAATAGGGGTATTGATGATTTTGTTTTCCTTTCATTAAAGGCTATTCATGTAACACCAGAGGAGAAAAATTATATTTCGAATAAAAATAACCTAGATAATCATCATCAGACGGTAGCTTTGTGTTTAGTTTGTTTTTCCATCATATTCACGATGAAATGAAAAATTGTCCATGAATTAATAAATATTCATTTAAATTAACTTATTGAGTACGTAGCCAAATTTTTTAATACCTTCCCATGAAAAAATATTCAGAAAAACCGCAATAATTTTCAAAATTTATTAGTTAATTAAAATATATAGTTTATTAAACAACTTGATTAACAAAAAAAAAAAGTAATTAAAAAATATAAACGGCTCAATTAATATTTAAATGTGTTCATTTAATGTTTAAAAAAAATCCATACCTTGAATAAAAAGAGATAAAACATTAGTAAACAAGAAACTAGCCGGTTATAAGTATGATAAAATTAAAGATTTCTGTTGTATGGAGAAAAGAATTTCTTTGAGATTGTCTCGAAGATTCATTACGACGAAAACGAAATCGTATGTATCAAGACACTTTTTTTTTTGGTAATGACCTTGAATATCCTTAACAATATACTTTATACCTTTTTAGGTTTTTGCTAACTCCGCACGTTGTTCCAGCTTTGTTTCCTATCGAAGTGTAACATAAAAAACGACACAAAAAACCGACCATTTCCACCTCGGTCACCTACGAAACTAAAACTTTTTTGATTCAGCTTACCATGAACTTGATAATATACAAAATTATTTGTCATTTGAGATAATTTAAAGTAAGCACAAGGAAATTTTATGTTATGTAGATATCCTGATCAAACCAAATGTAATGTACGCACATATTGGGTTGACTACTAAAGCAAAAGTATGTCTTTTGTAAGCTAAAATTACAATTTATTCATACAGTAAAAAGTAAAAGTAGCTATGAAATTAAAATAATAAAACAAGTGTTTGACTTTTAAAATAAATGCCTTGAATTTTCACAAATATATCTTGTAAATAAAAATGTAATCTCTACATTTATAATGTACGAAGGTACGAAAGAAATATGGTTCCTACCGAGTATCTCACGACGCTTCTCGTCGTTTTTTTACTATTCTAGACTTCGTTGTCTCACAAGTAAGGATGTTTTAAAGAGGCTTATATCTTTGAATTGACAATCCAACACTCCAATATCCTGCGATCTAACCCCATGGGGGTATGTAAAATAACTTGTCTACGCCGGTAAACCAAAGACGGTTGAACACTTGGAATATAACCGTAATTTATGCGAAAAGTATATAAAAATTGGACATGCAAATTTCACCATCTACACTCCAGCCTCGGTGGCCACATAACCGAAATTATATTCAAACATTAATGGCATAAAATTATCCTTCCAATAAAGCCACTTTGTTTTATTTTGTATTCTACGACTTATTTTAATTTTAAGTTGTGAACCGCTAAAAAACACCCGTTAGAAAAGGCACTTACAAGATACGTGCATATTGTTGAAGAAGGTGTAAGTGTAATTACTATATGCTCTCCACTTTTCGTATACTCAATACCAACTAGTTTAATGACTAGATAGGCATTATAGTGAATAACTTTTGCCTACACATTATCATTCTATGAAATCTGTATCTTCTTTATAATAATATAGGCTTATAATTAAGCAATTAAAATATGTGTATAATATACCTTTCATCTAAATATTATATCTTCTACTAACTTATTTCTGGTATTTAGTTTTTATTTGTTCTTTTAAAAAACAAAATATTTGTTGTTGTAGGTATTATTAATAAATAAAGAATAGAAAATATGATGATTATAACTGAAGAATAGAGATAGGTAGATAAAAATACACACAAACACACACACCCTGCACAAAAAATTCATTAGTCATTTTTTTTTTTTTTTTTGTTATTCTAAGGTCGAAGGTGAATTCATTAAGAAATGTTTATAATTATGTGCATTTTTAAATACAGAGATAATTTTTTTTTTTTTTTTTTTTTTAGATCTTGTATTCTAAACTTTGTTGAAATTATACAGGTCGGCAACCACAAAATGGCATAGAACTTAAAAATCGGGAAAAATAATTAAAAATTTTATATCACATCTGGTTTCCTTGAAAAACTTAAAAAATCGAACATTCGGCGTATTGATGAAGATTAGTGTAGAAGGATACTAACTCAGTTGATCAAATCCTTAAAATGAATTGGTGGCTGATTAGTTTGTGGAAAAAAATGCGGGAAACAGAGTATAAAAAGCGTAAACGTGACCGGAGAAGTACCAAGGCAAATTTGTAGTGCTAGAAATACCTATTAATACGGAATAGCTTCTTTAATGACAAGAGATTTTGTTTAGCTTTGTTTGCTCGACCTAAATATTTTGCGAATAATATAAGTCAAACTTATTTGTGCACGTAAAAACACCCTCGCAAAATCTCTACCAACAACTTCATTTCTTTAAGTCTAGAAATGTTCTTATGGCTCTCAACAAAATAAGTAATCTGGTAGGTAATCTTTGGAAAATAGTTCCAGGTTCTAAAACAATAATTGTGAAACTAATGAAAAACAATTGAAAAGAAACAATTGATTGAGTAAATTGATGAAATACCATGTATAGTCAGTGTTGATTACGGAATCGTTTTTTTTTTTTAATGTAAGTAAAGAAATATAGCCACTTTTAAATGGCCACACATACATATACGTCACACACACATAACTGATATTCACATATAAAACATACCATATAATTTGCGCCCTCACGGGTAAACAGTGATGTTTACGATAATAAGTTTCAATTAAAGTTGATCAATTTTCTATGATGAACATTTTTTACATTTAAACTTTTGTTCTATCTCGGTTTATAAGGTGGGTCCTACGAATAAAAGACCTAATTGACCTCTGTTGCTCATTTACGAAATTGACCACACTTTTAACATCCTTACCACGCTATAAAAACTTGAGACTAAACTTTGTATACCTTGATATCTTTCATATAAACATGATATAACATCGAGTAAAATTAGTGGATGAGTAATGAAAATCAGCTTAAGAAATATTATTCTCATATTTAGTCATTACTTAACAAAGCGTTTAGATATGGAAAATCCAAAAATCCAGAAAGAAAAATGTATTATAACTTTCTGAGTTAGAAAAATGTAATTTAAAAACAAGAAATCAATGTTTTTTAAAGTTTTAAATTAAAAAATCAGTGTATAGCTGCTAATTTTCTATAATCACCTGTGTTCAGTTTTCATATCACGATAAATCAGTAATTTAATTTATGAAAAAAAAAAGTTGTGATTCGACTATATGCACACACGAAAATGAAAACGTTTTAAATATAAATATAACAGCTTAGAGTTAAACATATAGCTATAGCGTGAGAAATGGCAGTTTTTTAAAATAATAATTACCGCGCAAAAGTATGAAAATTATATCGTGTGGAACTTAAAAATGTCCTATTAATATAAATATTATTATAATACATACATATCAGTTTAGAGAGTAGAAGAAAAATTAACACATTAAAATTATTCAAAGTTAATAATCCGTGATCTTATCTGGAAAACATACAGTCAAACATTTTTTTGAATGAGTAAGTATTGCTATATAATATCGTCATATGAATGTGAAGCAGTATAGTGCGGGAGTTTGGTGTGCAAAAAATATCACACCCGTATTGCAAGCAGGAGAGATTTTTGTGTTATACGAGTTGTAGAAAATTTTTGATATCAATTCATAAATCAAGATAGGGTGCACAATTAGAAGTTTCAAAACCAAAGTCCAAAATTTCAATATTCTTCGATTCTTGTTTCAGAGTTCCACGACTAAGGTTTTGGAGCTTGACAGACAAACAAGCACAGAAAATATACCGAAACTGGTCAAAATCAATTCGAGGATGCTCCAAACTTTGCACAAGGGAATAAAGATAGCAATAACAGGAAAAATTATTTACGATAAATTCAATAATTTTTCAGATATTAATAAAAGAACTTGATCCTTCTTTCAATCTTTTTGAAAACATATAATACCTGTTTTTAAGGCACCACTGCGTCAATAATTGAAAATGTCCAAAACTGGAATTCTTGCAATTTTCGCGATATCGTCATGAAGTAGGATCGAAATGTGTCACCGTTTTGGGGAAATCATTTATAAAATTTGTGCTTATCGTTTAAGGGGTTATATCCAGTTGCGAGCGCAAAAAACACATTTTTCATGAGTTTTTCTGGGAAGACCATTTCTACATAAATATAAAAAAACGTAAATATAGGACATTATATTTTTAAGATTCCGTTGTCCGTTTTCAAAAATTTTATATGTTACTGTTCCTATAGGCGGTCAACAATCTCCTGGAAGTTCTCCAAATAGAAGGTGTTCGGCGCTGAGCACCATATTAAAATCGAAGGAATAGTCAAAATTATGATTTTTGACAGAATCGCAGCTTTAAACAAAAAAAATTCGAAATTCTTTCAACTTCAAAGTGGTCTAAAATATCGAAATAATTTTAAGAAATATTATTTCTTCGATTAATAATTGGGGAAAATATCTAAGAAGGCTGTGTAAAAATTCGAAATCGATCGGTCGAGCCGTTTTGGAAAAATCTAGGTCACCTTCTTTGAAAAAGCTGTTTCGAGAAAAGCGTATTTTAAAATTCTAACTGGGTACAACCAATTAAGCTTTAAAATCATATAAATATGGGATCGACTCTCTGCTGAGATTTGGAATTGAATTTAATCGACGACAGTTACTAGGTACATACACAAGAATCATCCAATTTTTTTCTGAAGTAATAGGAAAATCATTTTTTAAAGGTTAATTTTTAAATTCATGAGCTCCGAAAATTTGTTTGCAGTACCTAATTAACTTCTTAGGATTAGGAATATATCCGATACCTATTGGTAGCAATACCATATCGAACATTTTTTTAAAGTCTGAAGAAAATCGTTTAGCTATAGATTCATTTTAATCCAAGAATTAATGAGCTTTAACAATGTTCGATCAATAAAGTTAATACTTTTATAAAAGTTTATTTTTGTTTTTATTTTCTGGAAGCGTTGACCTCCTGGTCTATAGAAAAACACACACACACAAAAGTCCAAAACATTTTTTGTTAAACAAAAAAAATAAAAATAAAATAAAACTCTTCTATAATCGAAATCATTTATCTAGTATTTGTCCAAGGAAGATATTTTATTTTTTTAATACTTGTGTGTGGCATAGATAGAAAAAGATAAATATATAATAAAATGATTTAATAAAACAAAGTAAACAATACAGTTTTGACCACACATATTGAAAATCGTAAGCCCAATTAAGTGAACTCACTCCATTAATTTGCCCGACGCAACTACTCATCATCAAGATATTTTATGAACAATTTTTTTTTTGTCTTTTAAAAAAGATAGTCGATTTAACTAGAGCACTAAACTATACCCAGTTTATTTTAATAATAAAATAAGATAAACGATATGTAAATAATATGTATTTATATGTTCTATCACTTTTTAATCAATGACTTTATTTATATGGTTTTGTTAATAATAAAAGACATTATAAATAATATTTTTCATTTAAATATAATGATGTTTTATCTTTGTCTTTCAATTTTTTAATTGATTTTAATAGTGTTGGCGCATGATGCTAAAATTGATTACCAGTGTTTTTGATTATCATTAATCAATAAAACTTTGACATAAATTTAGATAAGAAATTCAGGACGTTGCGAAGAATATAAGTTTAGTCAGGAGCGTAAAAAGAGATTGAATTTATGTTGAGAGGCAAATTATGCTGGACTTACACAAGGTGGGATAGTCAGTGACATTTCGTAAGAGGCGCAAACAAATGCATTCTTTTGTTCTTATTATCATAGGCCATTACCTATTCCTTTGCCTACCAAAGATTTCCACTCCCAGTTTAAACATCTCAGTGCAGACAGAAATTGATTTGTTTTTTACGATTTATTTTGAAAACTTCCATTAATTATAGTAGTAGCAAATATTTTTCTATAAAGAAAATGATAGCAAACGATTTCGAAATTATTAAGAAAAAAATTTTTCGGATTCTGATTTCTTACGCCTCAAACTGTTAAGGCGTGAACAAATTACTTTATTTTTATT
The DNA here is from genome assembly GCF_905475395.1 of Chrysoperla carnea. Classification (NCBI taxonomy): domain Eukaryota; kingdom Metazoa; phylum Arthropoda; class Insecta; order Neuroptera; family Chrysopidae; genus Chrysoperla; species Chrysoperla carnea. Next base: position 22,129,936 of record NC_058341.1, read on the forward strand.
AAAATATCTTCTAATCAAGAACTACTCCTTGATTCGTCTGTATGGGACCGTTTTTTTAAGGTTTCGATATCTCATTTTCTCTGAAACAACCTACGTCTTAAAAAAAGTAGCTTCATATTTTGCGTTGTATAGCTTTAATTGAATATATTTGTCAAAGAATACAATTTGTTAAATAAAAATAATTGTTTAAAGTAAAATTTAAAAAAAAATCAAATTGTTTAAATTGTCAACAATAAATGAAACTGTGACAGTTTTTAATTTGAAAGTATTTATTAATGTAATTTATGTACTTATAAATGTAAAGGCTTATTCACATGTGGAATAAGGCAGTCGGGTTTGTTTATGAAGAAGCGTGTTTTAAAAAGGAGGGTGATTATCAAACAAAGCAGACAAGAAGACGCTATATTTTAAGTTGCCAATTCATAATAATAAAATAATAATGGGGTTTAACCCCCGCTTCTCTGACATATACGCCTATAACAGAGCCTATAACAAATTTTGGCTGGTCTGTATATTTCTCTGACACTAACGGGTAAAAAAAAGGCATTAAGATCTGTTAAATAAAAGAATAAACCAATTATTTGACATAAGCTTATATATATTTTTTTTAATATTCGTCATTTTTAATTGCCTCATTTTATCGAATTACAAGTATCTATTGGTTGGTATTAATTTTACTTTTCTATTCGAAATTCACGTATTGGAAATTCAGCAGTGGCCACTGCAGTTTTAGCTTTAATTAGACACTTATTTCACATAACTTAGCAGTATTATTGTAAATTAGTATGGTTTCTTAATATGCATCAAACTTTTCGAAGCTTTTATGAAACCATTTAACCCATTAGACATCTTTGATCAAAACATTGTAAAAACAGTCACCTTAGTATCCGTTAAGTCACAATTGTGAATAGAATTGTTTACATGCAAAGGTCTGTGGGAACCCTTCAATAGTAACCATGGGTTTTTTCAACCGTACTCAAGTTCTAAAAGAGCTTTCATATCATCTTTAAAGACTGTTTTTATGGATGTCCGGTGACACTGCCTATCTGCCAACATAGTAAAATCAGTCCTGTAATTACCAATTTTCCACAATTTGATAAGTGTCAAATAGTTTGATGAGTGTAAATTAGACTTTATAAATTAAAACACTTATATTGTACAACAGACTAAATATATATATATTCAGTTTGTTGAATGTGTTAAACAAGTTTAAATGGTGCAAATTATATTTACAAAACAATTATTTTAATTAAATACATGTCAACTCATTTTCACTCTCTTGTATATACATACATACAAGCTCATTCTCTACCAGCCATTTTAAACATAATATTCGCACAATACATGTATACATATATCAATTATATGTTTTGTGTAAGCAGTGATGGTATGAATTCAAAAAGCACCCCTCTTAATTCATTATTTATCACATTAAATAACACCGAATAACAATAACATAATAAACAGATATACATATATATATACGTGTAACATATCCCAATTGTACCCTACTTGTATATTTATATCCCAAGTAGTACCTACAATTTAACAGGCATATCTAATATGAATAAATTAATATAAACATTACTGTATAGTTTTTTTTATATTCAATGATTTTAAATTAAATATTTAGTTGTTTTAATCAACATTTCAACTAAACTTCTCACTCTTGTTGCATAGCGAATTAATTTTTTTACGTCTTTAATAATCCCCATTGAATTTTAGGTATGTATCATCCGGGTGTTCCGTTTATGAATTCCAAGCTGCTTCTAAATGAGAATATCTTTCGAAAGTACAATCTTAGATAGAGGGAGGATCACACTTGTGGTACTGTAAGACAGATATGGTGTGCGTACAATCGCACACCATATCCGAAGATCTTATCTCGCTTCGAAGGATCTCCTAAAGCAAAATCGTTGGGGTTATTACAAGACACTGGCTAAGCTGCAGACCTCTGAATGCTTGGGCGTACCAGTGCATTACAATGATTAACGAAGCTCACAGTGGGAATGGAAGCGATGTATCATCTTGTCTACCACTGCCCAGCTCATGTCATGAGAAAATTGACTAACTGACGCCAGTCTTTTTTTTGAAAACCTCTCCAACATGAAGTTCGTTGACGTCAAAGCATTTTTACTGTTCTTAAATACCTTCATAGGGTTCATGGGATAGTGACCGAGGATGGCCAATCGAGAATAGCCACTCTAACTTAACCCTGCCTAGGTATGTAAATTCAAAAAGTCTTCTTATCAGAACTAAAATTTCATTATATAGTATTACTCCAGTTGAGTATTTTTGTAAGGACTTTTCGTAAATATATTTTTCCAGTGATTATGAGACAAAAAATTAAAGTTTTCCAAAGTTTTCTATCGGCCCTAGTCAAAAAAGAATGGCTCGGAACTTTCATATAGACGTTACGCGCATCAATTGATAGAATATCTTCAAAAACATTTATAGCCTAATCTAATAGTTTACATTCATGTTAGCTTCGAAATATAACAATTAAAATTTGTTTTTTAATCTTAAATTTGAGCGGAAAAGAACCTAGAATTTTATATACTTTTTCTTAAAAGAAGGTATGTCTTGACCTAAAATATGTAATAATCCTATAAAGTCATTTATTTATTTTATTTCAATTTCGCATTTTTTTTAGTACATACGATTCTCTATGGAACAAATTTGACTCAAGAAATTCGGATCGAGCTAAAAATCGAGCCTGCACCCGACCAATACCCCCCTCCCTAGTAAATTAGACAAATAATATAGTATACGCACATGAACTATATAAAATAATAAAATTAGTTTATATTATAAATATGTAAAATACTTTTGTTTTTATTAGGGCAGATGTCAGAACAATTATACTGTTTATTTTGATCCAATATAAGCGTAACAGTCAATATTATTAGTACCATAACATAACATATATACACTCACAGTTTGTGGTGGATGTGACCATTTGATAGTCAAGTCAATTACTTTATTTTTTTCGTGTATCCATGTATCTATCTATCAATTCATTCAATATAACCGGCTTTACCTTTGTAATAAAACGGCAATCAAACCCGAAAAAATAATACGCTAAGGCAACCCTATGAAACAAACATGAAGAGCAGGGTAATTTGCAATGCAACATTGGGATACCAACCAGGCTCATAAGTTATATATATATATATCACTCGTATATAGCTTTAATAATAATCTAGTCACAATTCCTGAATAATAAATAATAAATGATAACTCAATACTATTCAAATACCTGTCCATAATTGTAGTTAAATATGGTGGAAGCGCAAATAAATACATATTATATATGAAGATGCAATGCTATGCCCTATTTATATGCGTTTCCACCATTTATTGCAATTAATATTTTTCTGAAATTTTCTAATGTTCCTCTCAGCTTCCTTAATTTTTTTTTTCATAAAAACTTCTACTGACAATAATTAACACAACAACAAAAAATTAGCGAAATTGTTCCATCAGTTTACTCGTGATTCGATGACCAGAAGAAATAGGCGTTCATTTATATATAAATTATTTATTCTATGTAAATTCTTGATTTCGTTTTTCCAAGTGAAAACAATTTCCCTTTCAATCCTAAACTTAAGAATATGATATGCCATGTATATATGATGTATAACTAAAATAGTTATATGATATAGTTATACGTATGTATAATATGATTATCTTTGTTTAATTTGCACAATATATCAATATAACGTATTCACTCATATATTATACCATAATATATATAATACATATATAATATAATATAATATCACATATTGTAAAACTTTTAATATTACGCTTTGGGTGGTCACACACAGCAACATATCACACATATAACACATACACATTATACATATATGCATATGCATATGCATACATTATTATAATATGCATATACAGGTTGGCTTTCGAGGAAAATGCTTCTAACGAAAAAATTTTTAAGGGATTTTTTTTTCTACAGGCATCGAATTCGATCTACGATTTCAGGTTCAATTTAAATCTCACTCTGATTCATAACTTACAAACATTAGATAAACGCTTTAAATTAGTAAGTTGTTCTTTATAAATACACAAACATTTTTTGTTTGAAACATTTTTTTGTAAACCGAATAGTTTAGACAATAATTGATAGTAAATATCTAGTTTTTTGTACGTTTGTTCATTCAATTTGACCAAAAATGGTTTTAATAGAAAAACAAACCATTTTTATTTTATTTATCGGAAAATTTTTTTTAAAGAAACAATTGAGATTTTGTAGAAACAATTATACGAAATAAGAATTTTGGATAAAAAACTTTTCAGTCTGTTTTTGTCTAAATTGTACGGTTTGTGGAAAATTGTTTCGAACAAAAAATGTTATTTTTTTCATCAATAACAACTTTCTAATTTAAAGTGTTCATCTATCGATTACCAGTTATGGAGTAGAGTGAGCTTTTCATTGAGCTTGAAAACCTAGGCCAATTTTGTTCTTGAAGCATTTTTATCGATAAACTCAACTTAAAAATGTCTCCCTGTATATGTATATGTATTCAACAATAGTAATATGGTAGTAGTGTTTTGTTATAAATATATTATAAAAAAAATTACAAAAATATTTAAATTTATTATATTAAAATATGATATTAAATATTATGATGACGATTTTATTGTTTATAATCGTATTTTTATTTGTAATATAAGTACTTCCATGCCATTTATAAATTTAGCTAAGTATGTATAAATTATTAGCAAATTTTCGTTTTAACTCTGCGTCCAAATAGAGAACGGCCGTTGTGACCCGGTATATTTTATCTATGTACACTCTTGTACACTGAATCAATCTAATTACAATATAATAATAATGGGGTTTAACCTCCGTTCCTCAGAAATATACGTCTATAACAGAAGCCACCCACATCATACTAAAAATTTATTGACAGATGGTTTTCTCGTGTACAAACTGTAAATAATAATAGTAAGTAAAAAAAACATTGATTATGTTAAATTTTATACACTAGAAAACCGACTGCAAATAAATTTTTAGTGTATTGAACAGTCTTACGTTTACTCAAATGAATGGGACTGTAAAAAAAATTTTCTCTTTGTTATGCAAATAACTGTTAATTTTTAACTATGCAATAATTGGTTATGCATGTTATTTTATACATTTTTCTGTGTTATTTGTGGCTATTTATATCATTGTCAGACTGTAAAAAATTGATTGATTTTTTCTGTCTCTAGCTGACTGCTTAAACTTGTAAAAAATTGTATTGTAACATTATTACTGAATACATTCTTTTCCCCCGAAATCTTTTCTTTGTTTATGGACTCGCATTTTGCTAAGTTGTTAAATATTTTGGCCATAGCCATCTTCAACCTGTATGTAAGTTCACCATATATATACAATTTTTCTCAGGCTTTATTTTGATGTCATACTTGATATATTTACAAGGCGTAATAATGGAAGTAATGTGTGATGTTATAATAACATATTTATATTTTCTATTATTTATATTATATTTAGTTCTTCTCTCATATGTGTGTATGTGTGTGTGTGTGTGTTAGTTATTTATTATAATGATCGTATTCTTTATTTTATTTTTTTTATTTTTGTAATTTAATGGAGTTATTTATTAAATATTTTACTTCATTAGTGTGCCATCATGATGTCTACATTAATATTATTATTGTCATTTGGGTGGCATTTGTGTTTTCTTGCTTTCATTTCATTTTTTATTAAACTATGTTTACAGGCTGTATCTTTTAGAACTGAATACATACATTTCTTAAAAAATAAATGGTCTGGTAAATTATATCTTTAATGAAAAATTTTCTTCGGTTTTCTTCCATGGAGATTTATTTATCGATTTAAATAAAAAATTTTGGGCAAGACCTTATGCAGTTGTTAGTTCTTATTAATATATATTTTCATTTGAAGTGGAAAGAAAAAAAAATGGCCTAGAATGTTGAAAATGCCTTATAAACATATACCATATAAAAAACATATAAAAAAACTGATGTTTTCTTAAACAAAACATAATATTTCGACCGAAATATATAACCTTTTATCAAGTAGAAGAAAAATCAAAAAGAAATTGTTAATTTTTAACTCTTAATTTGTTTATAACAATTGAATAATCGCAAGATATAAGTCACAACTAGTCTTAAACGATATATTTTCTTAAAACCTTTGGCCGATGCACCATCTAATATGTATCTGTATGGACTTCCGTGTCTAAGCTAAGAATATATACAGTTATGAAAACTACAACCTGTATAGATATGATTTTTTCTTCTGTTTATTAACTAAGATGTTATGTTATGTAATATCTGTTTATTTTAATCGTTCTGTAGTTGGCAGGTATAATATTCTTTATAATTTTATGAGCGTGAGTTGAATTAGATACCATTCATTTTTTTGTTTTTATTTTTTTGATATTAAAAAAAAAAATTATTTGAATTAAATCAACATTTTAAAATATTTGTTCAAGTTTAAAGTTGTATGTTTGTGTGTGGCATTCACCTTTGCTAAATGAGATTATTTTTATAGAGTAATTCAGGGTTAGTTGGTCAGTTTAATTGTGATCGACTACTAAAAGTTGATTATAAAATAAAAATTCAATTAAAATATACGTTTTTAGTATACCACTTTTTCAAAACGGGCTAAAAAGTATAAAATAACTATTTAAACGTAGTACACAATAAACTATTGAGTTATTTTCCGTAAATTACCTATAAAAGATCGGAGAAACATACAAAATTTGCCTTGAATCAAAGTGACGTGTCTTGTCAATATCAAGAATTAATGACTAAAACGACAAAAAGGGCAATTTGACTCTCTTTAGATGTTTATTTTGTTCTTACACGTGGATCTTGCCCTTTTTCAAATTAATTCAGTTCTTTTGGACTGAATCAGTATTGTACTTTGATCTTATTCAAACATATTTAACAAAGAAAACATGTAAACTAAAAAAGTCACTTTTAGGGTTGCCTTGACCTAAAATAACGAAATTCTATTCATTTATCCGCCTGATCGAAGGAATTCAACATACTGCATCTTCAATTCCTCGGATTTTAAGTCCCAGAATCATGAGAGCGATATCTCGAAAATCATTATTCGGATCGTATTTTACCCAGTAGTACCGTTTTCGCTGTGACCAAATGAGTCTAAAATGATGTTTACATCATAATCGGAAATGAATAATTTTTCTCGAATTTTTTCTATTTTTTAAAGGTATACCCTTTGAAAATTGTTGAAATTTTCAAAAATATTTTATGTTGCCGATTGTAATGAAAATCAGTTTCTAGTATTATTTTGACCCAAAAACACATTCATCCACCAGAATAAAATAATTCAACATATTGGGTCTTCGATTCCTTGCATTTGGAACCCATGAGAGTGTCATATCTTGTAAACCGTTATTCGAATTGTAGCTATTGGAATCTTTTTTGCGGGGATCAAACTAGTCTTAAATCATTTTTTGATCATAATCAGAAAACAAAAATATCGAAAATCATATTCATACAGATATTGAAATCTCGAAGTCATCTATCTTCATGAAGACGTTTTCGTGAAGTTAACCGAATTTGTAATTCTGATTAACCATGATACCATTTTTTCGGGGTAAAAGTTTGTGTTTTACAAATAATTTACGTGCAATTTACTGCAAATTCAAAGCCCGCTGAGAGTGTACGATACATTTTAATACGGAACACTCAGATTTTTCGTGAACAGCATGTAATTTATTTGCAAATTTACTTTTTATCAAATTTGACTACTCAAAAAACACACTCCCGGACTACAGCTACCTTTCCTAAATGTATATTTAATATCCACAAAAAAAACTAACAAATAATTATATTTAATTTGAATAATAGACCTCTAACATTATAAAACTAAAGCACACAATATATATAAGTATAAGTATGTATTAGTCAGTGATGTGATTGCCTAAAGGGCATTATAATATTGTTTGGTTGATTAAGTCATTATGATTTAAAAGGCCGTTGACCACCAACAAACCAAACACCATATTATAGTAGTGTATGTATGTATTATGGTATACTAACTTAAAACCATTGACTGAATGACTCAATATTATTAATAATATAGTCAATGCTTCGCTGCTCTGATGTTGAACAAATCAATGTTGTATTATAATAATCATACATTCAAGTGAATAATCAAACAATATAGATAGGTAAGTGTATACTTTATGGTTAATAGTCTAGGAGTCAATGGAAAAACACAAACAAACAAAATATACAAACAAAAAATTATAAGAGGTGCCCAAAATTATGGAACAAGTTATGCGGAAGGTTGACTTATCCATGGCAATAGCTCTTTTTAAATTCTACTTTATTCAATAATTTTGGATTCTTATCTTTATGTTCATAGATGGCTTTAATTGAAAAGACATATTTTGTTTTCATTACTATTAACTGACTGACTGATCTTTGGTAATTTAACAGTAAAATTTACAAGATTTTATACCTCTTTATTCAATAAGGGGAAATTTATAACGAAAGAAACATAGTTCCACTGGTTGTCTCAATTGACTGAGTTAATTGTTGAAATACCAATAGACTTTGTTGATTCTGGAATCGTTTGTTTTTTACGTCATATAAGTGAGGAAAGCCACTCTTATATGACACAGAACTGATATTCCCATATAATACATACCATATAATTTGCGCCTCATTTGCCTGTATAATGTTTCTTAACTTAATTTTCACCCTCGCGGGTAAACAATGATGTTTATGAAAAAATGTTTCAAACAAAACTTTTTTTTTTAAATTTTTTACACTTAAACTTTTATTATATCTCAAACGATTTACAAGATGGGTCCTACGGGCTCAAGATCAGGTCCTACGAACTCAAGACCATTCTCATTTAACGTTTTTTTTCTTAATTTGAAGTTGATTTTTGGCCCATGGCTCTTAAACTATATTCGAACTATTTGATGGTTAATAATCAATATCAATACATTTTAGTTTATAGAAACACATATTTATTTGATTTGAGGAGTGAACCAATAGCCAAGCTAACCATATATTACACCACAATTATATTAGTTTAAACGATTTATCTTTTTATTTTATTTTATATCACCTTATAAAGTTTGTTCTTTTTATTCCGGCCTAGTACACTTAGTGTAAAATAAATAAACGAAAAAATGTAAATGAAAATACCATAGATAATATTTTTCAACTGTATAACATATGATTTAATAAGACCGCATGATAGGGTATTCTACTATTTTTTAAAAAGTACTTCAAAATGTTGATTTTGCTAATAAAAAGCCACCAAAAATTTATTTCGGAAAAATACACACGCTTTCTTGCCAAAAACTTAAATTAAATTTTAAACCTTTTTTAAACGGTGAAAAACGCGGGCATCCAATTTGATGACGTACTATGGGTATCACTATACGAAATAACACAAATAAATTTGACAGACATTTTTATAGACATCTGATTATAATAAATATAAATACTTGAATATCTATGTGTATATTATACCCAGCTGTCTACACTGAACTAACTGATGGTCTATTACTCATACCGCTATGACATCACAGCAGGGCTTACCCGCGCTTTAGGTCACGTGATATACAGTTTAAGAATTACGATTTTTAATATTTTTCAAGAAAAATGTGCTTTTATGACTCGAAATCAGAATATTTAAATATATTTTTACAAAAATTTTAATTTTTTTCAAATTGAATGATTTATTTTTGACTAACGACCTTACACACAGTGTACTAGTGCACTATATTACAAAAAGAACACAGTTAATCAATACATACACTTACGTGTGTATTGATACTTTTTTTTTATGTTAAAAAAAATTTGTTTAACTCTATTAGGTATCGATTCCATTAGCGCAATTATATATGATAGGAATATAAAGATTATAAATAATGTTTTGTAAAATCAATAAAACAAATTTGAATAAATATATCTGTTTAAAGATCAGCTTTTATTATGCTAAGAAGTAGGAAATAATTTTTATTATGAATCACTCTTACATGACTACTTCTAAAAGCTGGACGCGCTCAATATAAAATATTAATGGTTTGAGGTGCCTCAAGATTTTACAAATAGTCATGTATGAGTCATTCATAAGAAAAACCATTTTTTTCTTTTTAAGTACAATAAAAGCAAGCCCTTAAAAGAATTTTCGAATTAAATTTTTAATTAATCCGATTAGTATCGAAAAACAAAAATTTCTAGTTTGATGTGATTGAGAAAAAAGAAAGATTGAGAAGAAAGTTTTATGATAAATGTTTGAGGGTGGGTTTAACTTGGATTTACATTGAAAAATTTTCCTGCCAATACATTTGTCACATGTGATTTACCAATAGGATTATCGATTTGTATATATCATTCGTGAAAAAGGAATTCAGCTAAATGGCGGCTTTTTGCTGACTTTTTCAAAAGATGTTAAAAGTCTAGACATCGAAGTACCTACTCCATATACGATAATCATGTTATAACATTATTACGAAATAAATAGCACGTTGAAATTCAACGAAACCTATTTCTAAACTAAACATTTTGTCATATATATTCGACTGTATTGGCATTTTACAATTCATATTTTACTCACTTACGGCTGAATGACTCCGCGAAAACTAACATGCTATAAAAAATGTCGAAAGACAAGCGGACGGATGGACGGACAGACAGAAATTAACTAATTAGGTGATTTTATGAGCACCTATATCAAAATTTTGTTCGTAGAATCAATATTTTTAAGCGTTACAAACTTTCGACTAAACTTAGTACACATTGATATATTTCATATATACATGGTATAACAATAGTAAGTAACCACTGTTATTAAACATACAAACTAAAAAGTACAAAATAATTTTATTTATTATATAAAATTAAATATATTATTAAGTATGACGGCAAAATCAATTAGATCAATGACTGTAGGAACGACTCCTTGCTTCAGAGTAAGATTTACTTCCTAGATTCAAATATACCATCTTTCTGTGCTTTATTTACTGATAGTACTATTTAATGGACAGCATGTGTATTGAAGTGAAGGTATTTTATTAGAATGTAGGTAGGCTGAAGACTGATACTCAATGTGGTTTCATATAAACTATAAATTTTTTGTGTGAAAAGCGACTTCCGAGTCAATGGTGGTGCCTCTAGGTCTATATTAGGGTGTGAATCATGAAAAATTATAATATTGTATAATAGTTCACACATCTTGTACTATGAGAGATGATATCGACCACTGGATATTCAACAACATTATACATTATGATAAAAATATCGGAAGTATTTAAGTAGTAAAAACACAAAAAAAAAATACGCATTTATATGTATTTATTTAAACTAAAAACTGGTATTTATTCTGATTAAACAAATAACTGAACATGGCATCATGGCATGATTATAATAAGTATAGATATATAAGAAAAAGTAATTGTTGATAACTCTATTTTAGATCAACAAAGAAACTAGTTTGTTACTAATTCTTTTTTTCTATTATTATTATTTTTTTTTTTAAATAATACAACATTATTTCCAATAATAATAAACAATATAACACACAAACAAATCAATAGATATAGGATAGATATATATTGATAGATAGATGGATATAATTATTTGTTGTTAACGAAAAAGAAAATTCAATTCAATCAACAGTACCGAACATGGTGAATTAAACGAAAACTAGATGATTATATTGTAAAGCTGCAGTTAAACGTTCTGTGTTTTTTGTACTACACATATTCTGTAAATTCCAAATACCCAATATAGCTGGACAAAAGTCATTCTCGATTTTTCACATTTATATCCAAATTTCAAGATTTGACAGCAAAAGAGATAAAAATTTTTAATTCAAAGTGAAAAAACAAGATACTTATCTCTATAAACATTGTATACCTAAGCCCATCTTTAAAGCGCCTAAGTGACTAAGAATGTTCACATCTGCCACCCATTTTCCTAGATCCAAATGTACCTCCGGTTTTACTTAAGATAAAATAAATCGGCCAACGAGAAAAGTTGATCCGTGACCTACTCTACTAAAGTGTAAGATTTGGTCAATCTTAAAAACTTCTAGCCTCAAAAATTTAGTACATTTCAAGGCTCAAATTTTTCAAAATCAGTTCGGAAGTCGGGATATTGACCTTAACTACAGCGGATGGTATTTTTAGTTTATATTAGATTAAATCTACAAGACCAATTTAGATTTTTTTTTAAAAACTACATTTTTGGCCAACAAACTGAATTTTAAGATTTTCCGTCAATGATTGATTTTGACATCTTGTCCGATATACATATTATTTTTATAGTCAACCACCTATTCGAAAATCATTAAAAAATATGGAAAAAATAGACATAATAGCCCATATCTTTTTTCTCTCACTTCGGATTACAAAATGACCCAGAAATTCTTAACCAGTGTACAAAATAACTCCTTAGAAGAGTATTTTCAGCCATTCTCAAAAAAACAATTCATCAAAACTTACCAGACGACTGGCTTAGTGGAAAAATTACGAAAAATTTTATACAAATGCAGAATGGAGTATCCCACAATAAATAATTTGGTCCAACCAGATTGGTTATTTGAATCATAGCCTTTGTAGACCATAAATATTATATGCAAAAATTTATTTCTTCAATCGTGAATTATGTGGTTACACTAATCTTACCATTTTTTACAGAATCGATTTCCTTACTATTTGTTTTTCATTTTTCTTATATAACAAATTCGTTTTTTTGACATACCTGAAACAAAATAGAAAAATTAAAATCAAGTAATTAACTTTTAATCTACAATTGTTTTTTAGCCATTATATATAGTGATAATTAGACAATTTATTCACCGTTTCGATAAACCTGTCAGATTTGATTGGCTGTTTGATTTAACCGTTTGCTTTATTTTTCATGTTTAGACTTTTCTCATTATTATTTTGTTATAAAAAAAAATTTTGTTTACATGATCAGTATGAATTCTGATAATATACTAGTGCAAACGTAGCTTTAACATCATGTAATAAATTTATACAAAAGTAAATCAACTAAACAACCATCTTTGATATAATAAAATGGCAAACATTAGCAAACAAGCATATATATTATAAGCAACAATTGCATATATGGAATATACGCGAACACAAGTAAGTATTTTTATTTATTTATATAAATGATATTGTTTTATTTCATAATGTTAATAACTATAAGTTAAGTGTAATAAAGTTTATAGAAATAAAGAATAATAATGTTTTTATATAAAGTGTAATTTATATTATTTTTATACCTAAATCATCCATTTTGGAATATTATTAGTTTCTATTATTATAGTTAGTTAGTTGTTACTTTACTATGATACTCATTATTTTATACAGAATCATGTTTTCAAAACTCTTGTATTCCATCAGCACTCGCTTAAATCGTTCGGTTTTGCCATAACCTCTACATAATTTTATATAAATTTATTTTTTATTGCACCAGTTTATATAAAAAATAGTTTGATTACGAGATTATTGAATGATTTTAGGAGTCAAAATATAAGAGAAATTAACTAAGTACGATTATTAAATTAGCGAAAGTACATTAATAGGCCCGAAAGTTTAATATTTTTTTTCTTACACTTTTGCTCTCGTGATGAGAGAAATTCTAACAATTTCTGAAGGACTAGAAAAAAAATATATTTAAAAAACTGTAGGTAGATTGAACAATCTGAAAAATTCTGAAAGATAAAAAAAGTTTCAATCACAGGAGAATGAGAGGTATTTATGTTTTAAAACGAGCGTGAGCAAAATGATCATAAAGCGAGTGCTGAAGGAATATTATTGGTGTTTAGATCCGTTCCAAAACATAAGTCTGTAGACTATTAAGCGCACAGTTATGTGACCACAATCATCTTCAGGCTTCTCTTAGATTGGCAGAAGGAATCTAGCATTTTTTAAATGAGCTAAAATAAAAATTTATTCAAATTGAGAGAAAATGTTTGTATTTGCGAGTAGGCAGTGTTTTTTTAAGTAAATTTTATAACTGCAAAAATTTCCATTATTTTCTGGTGATAAAAGGTCTACACGGAAAGTGTGAATTCCAATTATAAATAGAAGTTGTTAAACATTTTACGTTTAAATTATTATAGAACCCTTTACGTAGTGGTTTATTTATATCACTATTCGAAATAAAATAAAATAGTTATTAAAACACAGCTTGACATAACATTTATACAAAAACATTTAAAATAAGAATACTTGTTTGACAAATATCAATCACAGTCACAACATGTGAATGCGTGTAATTTTCTCGTTCCCTTATTAAGGATGGAAATATTATATATCTCAATATTATTGGAAAATTAGTTAACATATTATTGATGTGTTGCTTTGTTCACCACTCATGTTAACTGTAAACTGCAACACAACTACTGAATTATGTAACGGCTTTTTGTTTTTTTTTTTTTTAAATGGAAAAAAATCATTTGTTTAAATGTCATACGTGTTTGATTGTCTTAATTTTATTGTGACAGACTTACAAAAACCTCATTTATGGAATTGACAATACACAATTGAACAAGCCTTGATGAATATGACCTTTATGGACCAATTAAATTAATTTCTGACTATGAGCATACCGACTGAGTAATATTTGCAGGAGAGTAAGTAAGGGCAGCTGCCCCCTCCCCTTGGACTTCGATTTGATATCGATTTAGGTGACTTAAACAAAAGTTGCAGAGTCAGATGGGGGTCATCATGTTCTGACATGAGATTGGACACAGTTCTTCGGTTGCTTTAATAGTTTTAGATCCTTAAAGAGATAGAATAGCATTTTAAATTAGAAAGTTAATCCTCTTCAAAAACCAATGCTATAACCAACGAAAATCGTTAGCTTCCGGAGGAAATGCGACTTTAAAATATGGCATTATTACATTTATTCGAAAGAAAATATGCTTGCCTTAGAATGAGAAACTAGAATTTCAGGTCAGAGTTATGGATGCAAGCGAATGTCGTCTATTGACCTTGACAACTTTTAGATAAAGTATTTTTCTGTATTTTGATTAGAGTAAAAAAGGTTAGTTTTTATGAGGATCAAATTTCTAATTTAAAGGGTTATTCTATCTCTTACCTTTTAAGATCTAAATTGACTATTAAAGTAACTTAGATAACTAGGTCAAATCTGATGTCAGAACATGTTGTTTAACACAAAACGAATTATTAGCCATGATGGATTGAAATGATCCATCCTGTGTTAAAAATGTCCCAAAAACATATATAAGGAGACCAACGGGCGAGGGCAAGGATTAAGAGGAAGCTCGTGCTGCCACAAAATTATAAAATAGCGTTTAATAATTTATGCCTTAGCCTATTTTATTTTCGCTCGTAGAATTTATTCAATTTCCGGTTTGCTTGAGAGTAACTTTAAAGCCGTGCAATATTTTTTTATGTTCCAAAAAAATATGTCAAAACATTTGGACATGGATAATAAATTTATAAATATACCTACATATACATATAAATTCAAATACCTTACAAATTTCCTTTGTAATAAAAATTCCATAATGTCAAAAATAATTGAAAAGCATTTAATTAAATATGCATTTATCTACCAACAGCAGTCATATAACTAATAATCCAACAGTACGTCTGTAGCAGACTTCAGCCTGCAATCTATAAAGCAGTCTAGAGCAACAAGCAGCTTCTTCTTCTTATTCATTCTTCTTAATAAATGCCTCATATATTTTTATTTATTTATACTAATTTCATTCTTCACTAAAAATATTTAATTTTTATTTATTTATTTTGAAATATATAGCTTTTTGACATTATAATACAGAATGATTAAAAAGTCTTAAGGCTTTTACAGTAAATTCATCTTTTTTTCAAAAAATATAAACTAATACGTCTTCCTCATGTTATTACCATGACATTTTGATAAATATTTTCTGTAATTTCTGGACACTAGTCAATTACTTATACTTTTCATCCCCTGTCTTTTAACTCATAGGCTCTGCTTGTCTACTTGTCTGCCAAAAAACTTTGGATCGATTTTTAACTTCTTTCTCGTGAATTAATCGTGCTGAAACTTTGCAGGTAGACTAGTGGTAACGATAAAAATAATCTATCAAATTTTCGTTTAGAAAATGTATAGCACGGGAGAATTTAGAAAAGGAGTATAATAAAAACTTGGTTTTTATGGGTTAGTTTTATAGATATCAAAAGGGAATTTATATCAGCTTTCAAGTTGGTAATTCAATTTTTACAATTGTTCATCACCAAATATTTGGGAAAATTTTTGCTTAATTTATCTACTCACTGGAAATTTTTCTTTATTTATCTATTTAAGCCGTATTTTCTAATTTTGAAAAGTTCCAAATCGCGTCCAGGTAATTATTCATAAAAAGTTTAAATTTCCATATATATTCCAACGGACTGATTTCAGATCATTTGAAATTATTTCCTCAGCCTTCAAAAATTCAAGACTTTCAAAGTATATGAGTCTAACTTCAGCGAACTTAATTGAAACGTTATTTTCCAGACAGGTAACCATGTAAAACACTATCCACCAGCTATTTTGAACAATACCATTACTGCCATCAACTACATTATGGAAGAAGCGCTACTAACATTCAATTCCGTTACAAATAAGTAAATCTTATTAACTTATCTGTGTTACCACTTATATGAATCATCCCAAAATAACATGCAAATAGCTGATAATGGGTCTTTGTCATAAAATTTGTTTATTGTTTCAAAAGACGTTCGTTATTGAGCTCAAACATCGTGTGAAATCAATTTTTGGTTAACATCCATAACAACGAAAATATGAAGGATTTAAATGTACAAATTGAAAGAAAGGAAAATAGCACTTGGTGACATCATAACCTGCAATAGCCAGAGAGACTACATATCAAAAAATTTTATCAATCAATTTTAATTTTGGTTTCATATTTTAACGAAAGATGTATTGAAATCAACATCAGGAAAAAGGCCTATTCTTCGTACGATGGTCAGATATTCATCGAATATTTGTATCAGATGACGGAGACAAATATATAGAGACATTAACGCAAACTTATAACTAAATTTGTCAATGGTTATAATAAAACATCGTCCATATGAACTAAATTTTCACATTTTATTTCGAGTTCTACCAACTTTTTTCCTAACATCAGGAAACATAATTTTGCAAACACCCCATAAAAATATCATAAATATTAAATGTCTCAAAAATCATTTCATTGTGTACAATAAAATTGATCCCATCTGAACAATTTTAAGTCAGTGGCATTCACTCAAAAACCAGACAGACTTAGTGAATCCAATAAAGACAGGCAGGCATACAGACGGACAGACTTCTTACTCTATAATAACATTTTAAAGAGATTTTAAAAGTTCTTCTACTATTAATGAAGACATCATGTTTTTTTTTTTATAAACACAAAAAATTTATGTATGTCTGTGTGTGTGTTTGTTTATTATTGTTGTACAGTCAGGTAAACAAATATTTATTTATTTTTAATAGATAAATTAAATAAATAAACACTTCACTTTTGATTATACTTATAATACCTTTATAAAACTATATGTGTGTGGCATAGATATGTTGTGGCGTTTAGTTTTTAATACTTTTATTGTTATTGACAAGATGAATCCTTTTAAACTATAAAATTGGATATCGTTCATAACCACAGCCAGCGACCTTGTTCATAACACACAAATTTAAATATTATTTTTATTGAGTTGAGTGTTGTCGTAAATCAATTTTGATTTTTATTTCGTTTTTACTTTTTTTGGAAATTAAATAATAGTCCGTGATCTCGAAATGAAATGATCGTTCTATGATTGAACGTTATAAGATATTAGAGTGTGGCTCGAGTATCGAACTATGGAAACTAATTTTCGTGTTTTTTTTAATATAATCCGTAGATTAAGAATAGCTGGAAGTTTATACAATAATCATCGAAAAAACCAAAAGTATCTACACACGTCGAATACGTTTCTGATTCAAAAATGAAAATTGAATAAAACTAATGGGTAAATTTTTTGTTACTTCTCGGCGCCTACACCATCAGTTATTTTTTCTACAAAAAACAATCAAG
This sequence comes from Chrysoperla carnea, assembly GCF_905475395.1. Taxonomy (NCBI): domain Eukaryota; kingdom Metazoa; phylum Arthropoda; class Insecta; order Neuroptera; family Chrysopidae; genus Chrysoperla; species Chrysoperla carnea. The sequence continues at coordinate 22,148,015 of NC_058341.1, forward strand.
AAAATTATTTAAACTGATACAATCGACATTAATAAATAAACCTGCGATTCTATACAGTGTGGAATATTCGCAATTAAGCTTTAAATTCAAATTTCGAGCTTTAATTAACTTTTGCCCATTCTCGATTATACAGAAAAGGGACAATTTATTTCAACCTATTTGTGAAATCACTAATGACGTCAAGCATTCAAGATGGAATGACTAATTCATTTAAAGAGAGGACAATTTAACAGTATTATTGTAGTTTCCCAATATTCAACGGCTGTTAAAACGTATTGATTATCGCATGGAAAAATATTTTCTCGATAGAAGATACCTGTATCGATTATCGCATGGAAAAATATTTTCTCGATGGAATATATCTGAATCTTCGGTTTTAAGTTGAAGATGTCATATCCTGTTTTGGCAGTTACAATTTCAAAACTCCCGTTTTTAAAAAGTCAAAAACCGACTGTTTCTCTTAAGTGTTATATATAATTTTCACATACTTATTGATGCGCTCGTAAAAACTACTCAATGGGTTTGGATACAACTCCACAATAATATAGCTCATATATCAGAATAATACATAAGCTATAATTTATAGAGAAATTTGTGCTTGGACATTTTACTTGGAATTATTGGACATCAAGCTATTTTGTCATACTTAATAAATTGAATTTTTTTCAAATTCCTAGGGAATTAACTTGTCTCCGCCGACCACCATTAATCTACATTATTTTTTCAATGTCAAGAATATTTAAAAAAAACAACATACATTTTCTGAAATCTAAACTTTCTTGCGCAATTCATCTAACTCGAAGATTTCTAACAAATGTTTTTTACTGTGTACAGACCTGATATGTTTATAGTCTTCATATCCTATGCCTATAGCTAAAAATACTAAATTGTTTAATGTGATTAAGTATTTAATTAAAAACTTGAAATTTAATCTTAATGCCTGTGAAAAATAAATTTACGTTAACTGATTCAATTTTTGTATAATATATTTTATACTTAGGTACAGATTGATTGATTGACATCCTGATTTGATTTGATTAGAATTTAACACGTCAATGTGTAATTATATTATTATTCTTATTTTTAGTAGTAGATTATTATTATTCATTTAGTATACATAAACAAATAATTTCATTTCCGTTTTGTAAAAACTTATATTAATCAAGTAAAAACTTTATATACCATTAATACATAAAATTCCTGTAAAAGTAAAGTTTTTTGGAAGAATAACACATACGAAGATTATGTTGGTAATGATGTAATTTGTATTCGTAATGTAATACTTTAGACATGTTATTTTACACGGTACACGGTGGTCTATCAAAAATCAAAAGAATATTATTCATAAAATTTTTAAATATTGTAAAATAAGTTTATTTTCAAATAACACCGCCTTTCCTTTATTTTATATTCAAAATACATATTTGTTTCATTTATAAACCACCTTTAGTGACAGTGATTTTCCAGAACAAAATTTTAGGTAAATGACAAATCTAAAGAAAGCCGATGGTGGAGAAGATATGAACCGCATTATGGAACCGTTGTAAAATTTAATTACCTATCTTTTTATAGCTTTTACCAAATTTTCTTCTCTTAGGAATTAAATAAAAATTGAAAAAGATTAATAAAAGTATTTTGTATTTAGTAAAAAATGGAAATTTTGCACCGTCTGTTGAGTGAGATATAAACAATCGAAATGCGCATAATTAACAAGCTGATGGTTTACTGAGTATAAAAGAAATACATACTTGTCTCTACGAGGTGTTAAAAAATTCTCGTAAAAGCCTCATTTTTCTTAAATATAGTTAGTTTTCCAAAAATTTATTCAAAAAAATGGATTCTTACTTTGTAATTTCAAAGTTTTTTGTCTCCTTCTATTATGAAAATTTCAATGCAAAAACTTATTTCCATAAACTAATAGATAGAATTTCGAATTCTTCCTCTATCTAATCTATTGAGTTCTCCAGACAATGTTTTGAACAAAAGTTATTTTTATGAGGAACGATTTTCTAATTTATTAGTTTTGGCTTATATTTTACCAGTTAGAAGTTTGAGTCAGTTGAGATTACTCCCCAGATCAGCAAAACAACTATAAATTTGCAGTTACGTGTGTGTATTGAGTATATGTAAGGATACAATGTCTTAGTATCGTAACTTGTTGGCACAAATTGTGCATGAATATAAGAGCCTTAGACTACAAACCCATCCTAAAAATTTTCTAGTGAAATGACCCATTAGGAATCATGTTGAAACAGATGCTCCTATATGTAAAAGTAAATTTTCGCACCATGGCGTCAACTTTGGTCGATACAGATGAGTACTGTTGAGAATATGAATGCCATACCCTTTGGTGTCTAACTCTGCACCAGCAAACATGGACAGCGTTCTTGGATACAAGCTTTGCATAAGTATTTGAAGCAAATTACATAAACGGCGTACAGAAATAAATTTTTTGATATCTCATTACTGTACAGCATTTATATAATTTGGTTCGAATACTTATGTAGAGTTTCAGGGTGTCAGTTCTCGATGAATTATTTTTCCAAATTCCGAAAATAATGATATTTATATTTGGTTTTGATTTGTCTTACTAGATTAATAAAAATAACAATTTTAAGAACTGTTAAAAACTTACATCTGTAACAAATAATTCAAAAAATGTACGCCTGCTTTATACCTTCCACTTTATTGCTGTTATTTGCCATTTTTTTTCTTTTACATATTTTAAATTATCCAAACCATGAAGACTATCATTAAATTTTGTTTTGCCAAATAATATTATTTAAATGAATATTTAATGAAGCACAAAAAAAAAAAGAGTAGAAAAGAAATATTGTTGTATTTATAATAAAATCAAAAAGAATTTAAAAATTAATTAATATGTTTACATTTAAATAAATTCTATATAATTTAGTTAAAATATTTCTGAAATTTTTGTAAAGGAGTGTATTTTACATGAGAAAAAAGACCAAAAAGAAATTGTAAAACGTACAAGGCAACTAAAAAGTTATCATCATTATTAAACAATTCTTTCTAGCAAATCTATGGAACACGAATGGAACAATTGCACTAATTCTTTTTATATTGTATTGATTATTAAGAGAAAGTTTGTATGAAATAAAAAATTAAGGTAGTTAAGCGAAACATTAGAAAATTTAAGAAAAAATATTAAATGCAATAAATGGTGGAAACGCATATAACTAAATTCATTATATTACCTTACTATATACTTATGTATTTATTTGCGCTTCCACCATATTTATGTAGAATTGTTAGCAGGTATTTGAATAGTATTGAGGTAATATTTATTGTTAATTAGGTGTTATGGAAAGGTATTTATTTGAGCTATATGTGAGAGGCCGTAAGTTGAAAGCCTGTCCAAGAAAAAGTAGTAAAATTTGTGAGGGGTCGAAAGTTTTATTTTCAAGTTGTGTATATTTCGTGTATATCTCAAAGAATATGTGGTTAAAATTTCAGCTTAGGTATCCGTGCAAATTTTTAAGAAAGAAGTCGTTAAAAATCGATATAAAATACATTGGCTCTTATGGAGGAATCTCAAAAAACGACATATTTTGGAAGTTTTTGATAATTTTCATTTGGAATGAATAAAAACAAATTTAAAAAAAAACTTTTTAATAGAAAGTAAACATATTAGCAATGAATTAGAAAAGAAAAAAACTAAGTGTCACCGTCCATATAAGGGATGTAAGAGCAGGGTAGATTAAGGGTTGAAATTATTTTTATCTTATTTTCAACTTTGATGATGAATTTTGTTATAACTTCATGAATGTAGACGAAAAATAAGAATAAAATTTTTCGATATGTGTCTTGGTCTTCGAAATATCGAATGCTAAATAATTAAACAAACTTTTCAATTTTCGATATTTTGAAAATTAAGCCAGATATCGAAAAATTTTATTCTTATTTGTCTTATATCGTCAAGTAATAATATAAATTTATCATCAAAATTGAAAATATCTATTTTTAAATTTGTGCCCTCACTACCATGCTCATACATCCTTAATAATACTGTTATCTCACTAGTATTGTAAATAACTATAAGTTTTGCTATTAATAAGTTTTGCGGGAATAGACCAGCTTTCCTAGGAATATCGCTACAGAATTGGTATAAGGGTTTAGCCAATTGAACCACTAGAACCAGGCTTCATAATCAAAAAAATTTTCACATAGAAATTTTTACTAGTTTGGCTTCTTTTGCACCACTTTGTAAGTAAAATGTATAATCGCATCGGATCAGATCGGATCGCAGTAGTAGTAAAGTTGAGTTAAAGTTGTGTGTCTGTCTCTGTGTTGTGATGACTATACAGCCAAAAGAATATAATATGTTCAGTATTTATATCGATGTGGGTGGCATTTAATAATATAGATATAGATGTCAGTATTCAAACAAATAAACATGAGTCAGACGAAACGTTTTGGTCCAAACATTATATATATATACGTATATACATGCATACTGTAGACATGGGTCGGTCGATCCCGCGCGCGGTCAAACTCTTCATCGTCACTTTCAAATAGAGGGACCACCATATATGTGGTAATTGATTACGCTATTGAACTATCTTTACTTTTTTTTTTTTTGAAATTTTTGTACTTTTTTATTTTTTTACAATAAGGTCATTGATAATTCTTTTTGTTGATTTATTCTACCTGTTAATTAATTTTATTCAATCATTTTCCAACTGAATGGATTGACTTGCGTCAAATTTGGTGGTTCTTATATTTGCTGAGTTGTTTACCAAGTTTTCAACCTCAAATAAAATGCTGTACAACCTTACAAAAATCCAAACCTTCACCACACTCTCGAAATAACAAGAAGTCAGGCGAGGAACGAGAATGTGGAAGTGATACTTATAGTCTCACGTGTATCCTTATCTCGCCTTGTCAAACTTTGGTAAAAAGCGATTTGAGTATCCAAGGTAACAGGCGAGTATCATCTCCATATTTTCGTGACTCAGTTCAAAAGTTTTGTTATAATGCTGAGAGCACTATCGCAGCAGCTATTTCCACTTTGATGTAAGTCATAATGATGAAATACTTGCGAAGTATACGAGTAATTGAGTGCTTCATTTCGGCTAACTTTCCCGAGAATACTGGAAATGGAAGGTAAAAACATCCGAAGCAACGTACCATTCTCCAACTTTCTTCAGATTTTGCATTTTAGCTTTAAAGCATTAGTTTTTAAATATAACTGCAGAGGTACACTAAATTTACAATAATTTGATGTTCTATCGGAATTTGACATTTGGATCGACTTATGTTTTTCAGTGTTAGGACCACTTTCTTGAAAAATTTTCAAAATCTTAAGAGAAAAGTTTTCTAATAGCCCCCACAAGTGATATCCGAACTAGTTCACAGTGCCTACAATCGGGATTCCTTGAGAGCCATATAAGATAATGTCCGAAATGATATAGTTCATTGATTTTTAAAATTCGACTGCATTTTACTATGCACGTATTCGAAATGGGACTCTAGGGATTTTCGTTAGTCAAGCCTTTTCGAGAAAGCAAACAGTACCTACTTATTTAACTTTTTTTCAAATTTTCACTTCTACCTTCTTTTTTTTTCTAATCAACAGAAAATCCACCTATCGATCGAAACTACCTACACTAGAAAAATATTTTTAAATATTTTCGAGTTTATCAAGAAATAAATGATAGATAATACCACAGAGACAGTTCTGGACTCAAAATAAAAGAAATTTAGCCTATTTAAGGATATGATTATTTACATGAAAGTATACATTTAGCTTTAGGTCGTATACACTTAGCTTTAGATCGATCATCAATTTTGAAGAGTTGATTTTTTAGTTTACGAAAAATCAATGTTTTCTTCAATCAGGAATTTAGTACATGGGAGTCGTGTAGCTATTTACACCAGATTTTGTTCTTTACATAAAATGTTCTTAAATTTTAATATTTGTATGCATAGGTTTAATGAGGTCTATTCAATCATCTTTTTTTAAGATATTATAATACTATTGTATGGAATTTGTCATAAAAAAATTATATTACTCTTTTTGACAGGTTAAAATTTTCTAAATGGCCTAATTTATATTCATTTATTTTGAAAAAAAAAAACATTTATTGAAGTTTTTTTTGGATATACGAACGAGCTATCAGGTGACTGAAATTGATTAATCTCATAAAAAAGCTACTGAAAGATCAATGGAAGCTAGATGAAGATAGATAGGTACATAATCAATCAAATCATAAATTCTAAACCAGTAAATTTTTATCGAGAACTAAAAGATTATTTTCTGAAATAATATTTCAAAATCAAGTAATCTTATATTCAATCTGTCGCTGTTACTGCAATCTAAAAATGACGCAAAAATGGGAGTTTTTGATAGGAAATTTCCTCCTGTTTAAGAATCTTCGCATATATATCGCATATATTATTATGAGCATTATCTCTATTTTCCACCATTTTCATCTTGTTAACTAGGCTAATAGCATAGACATAGATAAAAAACCTTTAACAAATAAGTAAATTAATTAATTAACATTTAATCATTTAATTTATATTTATATTTACATTTGTATAATTAAAAGATACAGTTAATTAATGTATTATGTACTTGTATGAGTGTGTATGTGCGTATAATTAATTAATTATATGTATATGCAAACTGTTTTATGTCAATTTAATAATTCATTACCTAAAACGTGTTTATATTTTTTACAAGACTTTATCGGCAAATGTTTTTCTCAGAAATATGAAATTATGAAATTTTCATTTAAGCAAAAACAATTTTTCACACATTATATCTAAATATACAAAAATTTCAATAAGTAAATCAAAAATATAAAATTATAAAATATTTTGAGTTTAGCTAGCTTAGCCTTCGGCATATCAAAGATTGAAAATTTCAGTTTAATTAGTCAGTCTTCGGTATTTGGAAAATTCAATCAAAAATTTACATACCCTGCTCAGATTTCCATACAAATATTCACAATTTTTTCCGCACTTACAGCTAATAATTGTTCAAAAAGTTCTTATTCTATAAAAAGCGAATTTTTTTTATAAAGTGGTTAAAAAAAAGAGTTTTTTTACGGTAATAATAGGGTTGGCTTTAACAACTCTAAATACATTATGTACAATAAGCAACTGACAACTTTAAATAAACAGCTGCGATGTTTATATTTTTATAAATATTTATTGAGTGTTTCTTTAAAAAGATGTTGGTTGAATTATTTTTTTTATTAACTTCCATTTTAGGATTAGACAGACCTATTGTTTGTAATCATAGCTGTTTTTTTTTTATTAATATTCACGAGCGTTAATTTGTAGTTGAATTACTTATGATATCATTTGGAACTACTTCATTTGTCCTCAATCGATACTTCAAGTTTTCAATATAACAAGTTTTATGAAAGTGAATTCAGTTATTAGTATCGATAATTTATTCTTCCTATAATAGCTTTCAGAAATAATTATCACAGCTTTTATCGCCCTAAAGAAGCTCATTTAATAGCTCTAATAATTTTGATCTAATAAATAATTTGATTCACCGATGATAATAAAATTTATATTCTATAACTTTTCTTACGATAAATAAAATCACAAAATGTCCTTGATAATGTTATGCATACCTACAACTTCAAATGAATACTTCATTCGCTTTGTATTCGATTATTTTACAAAGAAATTTAAAATTGATGGAATTTTCTCAGGAGTTATCACGAGACAAAACAGCAACCATTCCGATTTTTTCATTTTACCAATTATTTAATTTGTTGACTAATCTTGGTTGAGTTTTTCATTCCGTATACGTCCGCCATTTCAAGTCATAATTTAAACGATATTATAAATTATAAGCTGTAATTCATATACATAAATATCCAAAAATATTTTGTAATAACCACCAAGTCGGAAGTAATTAAACATTTAGAAAAAAAAAGGTTAATATTCCGTCATATATTTAATGATAATAAACATATTAATTACTTTTTATCGATTTTCAAACCAAACAAGGTCATATTCCCTAGTACGGTTATTATAAAATCATATTAGCAAAAATTTATATATCGTAAACGCAAGCGCATAAGTAAATATTTTATTAGTAATTTAGGTTTTTATACTTTATGTATAATTTTAATGCTCTTTAGAAGTTCTTATATTCTTATAAAACACTATTTTGTAAATTTTAACGCTTGTTCAGACAATTGTTCTGGAAAAGTCGTATGATAAATAATAATAATTGACATATATGATTTCGTATGATAATAGACATCTCTTTCCTACTATTTTTACTCTAAATATAATTGTCTCTGTTATACAATAAACTTAAATAACTTTGAGTAATTTCATCTCAAGAATGAAGCGGTCAATAATTTTGGTATTTTTATTTTGAAACTCAGAAAAAATACAGGCATGTTCATTTACTTTTTTGAAAATATCTTAAATCTAGTTTTTTTTTTCTAGAACTTGTTAAAACTACAACAAAGACAACCTCACCTCTACCCTCCATGTTAATTATCCGAAATTTAATTGAGTTTATCTCAAGTTAGAGACGGACAATCGACTTCAAATTTTTATGGAAAATGTATTATTATATTATTTTTAATAAGCAAACACTTAATTAGAATTTTCTGGCGATATGCCTATAGCGAGACAACGTGAACTTTCTTTAATCGGTGTTTTAACGTAGTATGTATGTCTTTTAGTGTATTACACATTAAAGCTTCAAAATAACGTATATTTAGAGCTCAAACATAATTCTTTCCACTTTTCTACTTCACCAATCATCTTACTGAATTGAATGATGAAGTAATCTTTATTTTTGTTACTTAAATTTTTTTTCGTGCTAATTCTAAAACTATTTACACAAATAATACTTAGTTATTTTGATTTAATGTCATATATATTTAAAAAAAATAAAATAAATTATTAAATTTATTATAGACGGTATTTATTAATAATAATAATATTGTATGTTTTATTATTGATCATAAATTATAAGCCAATTAAATTATATTTTATTAAATATTATAAATTAACACACAAACAAACAGACACACAACTTTAGACTTTTATCAAGTTGTTTTACAATATTACAATCTGTACTGTTTTTTATTTACATAAGGTTTTGTGTGTAGGTTTTGCTGTTGTTGTAACACAAATATTAATTTCATGTCAGATCTTCTAAAACGTATATATAAAATGTTTTTAGCTCTTAATATAATTTTTTATTAGTTTTTATGAGTAATAACGTGCTAGATTTAAAAACACGCAATTAGAAATGCAAAGTGAAAACAGCATTGAAAAAACCAAAACCACGCATCCCAAAATCTTGTTTTATACCCTGCGCAAAAATCCATATGCATTTTTGCATTGTTTCTTTATAGAAAATTATGTTGGCTGAAATCTTGCAGGAGAGTTCAATTGATGATTGTTACATCCATTTTCATTCTATGGGTGGGATCGGATTCAATCACTCTAAGAAAATCACAATTTGACACTCTGCTAAAGTGGTAGAGGGGATCTATACAGCCTTATGGATTTATTTAGGATGGAATGTATTGAATCCAAGAGCATAATATTGTGATAACAATAAAGCGCTTATTAAACCATCTTTTAATTATATTTCTATCAGGATTTGTTCAAAATCCAAGAAAACTTCATGCTTTTTGTGCCTTCTGCTTTCATTTTCTTAAAATTTGGGCTCACTCCAAATGTCAATAATAGGATAATACAGTTAGTTTTCAAATTCAGCAATCAAAATTTGCTGGTGGTATATAGCGATATAACAAGTAATCTATTTATCCTCGATTAAAAGGGGTTGAAACAGTCGCAATAAATATCTTTTGAAAGAAAATATATTTGCTAATAAATTTCTAAATGATCTTAAAGTTGTCATATTAGTTGGCAATATTGCAACATCCTCCAGAAGTATGCGCAATGCACTATTCTCGTTTCAACAAGAAAATTCTAAAAATCAAACTTGAAATAATTTTGAATCAAAACTATTTGCATACTCTCTAAAGCTTACTTCCAGTAGACGAGCTTCGTAAATACGTATGTCTGTGTTTCGTAAATATGTTATGAAATTTGTATTTAATTATATAAGGAACTAGTGGTATATCCTATGGATTAAAAATTTGTAGACAAATTAATTCAATTTGGTGTGAGACCTTTATTAATTAATTATAAGCCTGTTTCATCATACATACAAGATCATTAATTATTAGCTAATATAAAGTCATTATAATTTTTAACAAAAAATCAATTAGAAATTTGTTTTTAATTGAAATAATTTATGATCATAATAAGTGTAAAGGAAGTGAATATTTACGACTTACATTTTTTATACAAATTAGTTAGATTTAAAAGTATGAAACAACATAGCAACATAAATAGTTGAACGAACTTCAAGTACCCATAAAAGTGGAAAAATACCTCACCTAGTAACTTGATCATTATTAAATAATTTCCTTAAAACGTATCACTTTTTTTAAATCATTTTATTAATCTGAAAATGATTATGTAGAAATTAATATTAATTGATTATTTAATTCGTAAATTTAACTTATTTGATGCTTGCTATATTATATGTATAGCAACCTTGCTATACAGGCCGTTTTTGTACCATCTAGGCATATACATGTCTGTAGTATGACTGAATACATCCGTTTAGTAATGCATCTAAGCGAGATGTATTATATACATATATTGTAAGGCTACAGGTACGATACACAAGACTTTTGTTGTATGCATGCAGAGAGTGGGAGTTTTGTTGCATACAAATATTATTAATTATCTAAAAAACTTCCACTCTCCAAGCGTCTCCCAACTAATGTTAAATACATGTATATAATACATCTCGCTTAGATGCATTACTAAACGGATGTATTCAGTCATACTACAGACATGTATATGCCTAGATGGTACAAAAACGGCCTGTATAATGCATGTATTACATAACTTCCTCTTGAATCACTCTATCTATAAGATAGAGTGATAGACAAATCCGTAAGACAAATCCGCAGCAAAATTCATGCGTAGTTTTGAAGATCTAAGCATGCATATGGACTAAGGACAGACAGATGGGAGCAACTTTGTTTTATTCATCCCGTCCGTGAGTTTTATTGGAGGCGTTTTCATGGTAACGATACACTACTTTAATTATAGAAATGTATGGCTGCATATATAATTGTAAGGATTACATTTATGACTTTAAAAATTTATATTATTGAAAATTTATTATTATTGTCTCACAAATTTAAATAAATAATTATGATAATTTACTTTTGAAAAATAATATTTGTCCAATTTGATTTCTTATCTTCACAATTTTTAATGCATTAAGTTTAATTAATTAGTGTTTTTCAATAATTTTAATTTGATGCAAATTGGTTATAACAGCCTCCTTTAACGCCTCCTTTTTCACTGGAAGCGCTGACATCGATTTTATTGTCCCTACCATGACTATGCACACAACGAATATTGTTTTATTTTATATTGATGTTGAATTTAAAAAAAAATTGTCAGTATACAATTTATTGATTATTACCGAATCACTCTGTACTTAATAATAATTATAAATAAATACAAAATAGGACAAAAAAGAAAGATATTTATTTCTGGTTTTGGGTGTTGCATCTCAATAAGATCCATCAACACACACTGTGACTTTGACAATATTGTTGGGGGGTCCGTCCGATCGATCGTTTGTTCCAATCTTCTCAAGTATTATAAATCAATTATGAGACATATTATTATTATTATATTATTTCTACTATCAACTACTGTCAATAAATTTTTGTTTTGCTTATTTTGACTATTATATGATGCTTTATCTTTGTGCAGTTACTATTATTTAAAATGAACGTGGGGAAAAATTTATAGTTTTAAAAGAGATATAAAAGGAACTATTATGGGTCGTATTATTATGAAAATTTATGATAAAATTAAATGCTTTGTGTAAATATTTTACTATAAAGGCCACCCACCTTACATTTAGCGTCTTCATGTTTTTAAATGCCCTTCTGTCTGATGTATAGTGTTTTCTGTTCTTATAGGTCAAAAATAATGATATGTTATATGAGGCGTACTCAATAGGCCAATATTAGGCATAAATGCCAAAAAATGTTTTCCTCAAGATGGACTATTTATAAAAAATAAAAATAAATTTGCTAGTTTGTTGAAAGAAAGAAATTTAGATAAATATTTAGCATTTCGGGATGGAAATTCAATTTTTGAAATTTCTGTCATAGCGACTAAAATATAGGCTCGATAGCTTCAGATGGTTTTCCAGCAAGTATTTAACCGAAAAATAATCGATTGCTGACCAAAAACAATAACTGCACTTGATGAAACGCGTGCCGAAAGAATTGTTGTTAATTCACAGTTGTTTGATGACTAGTTGAAGATTTTAATCACTTAATATTGCAGTAATATAGACCTTATAACATGGCACCTAGGACGTTCAATATTATTCTTTTTATTTAAATAGGGGAAATTTGTGCAAATACTATTTGAATATTTACAAAAAAATTTAAATTAAAGTTTTTAAACATCCTTTTATATAAATCAGAACAATAAACCATTTATAGAAAAGCTATTAATCAAATACCTAAGTGTTTTGTATACAAAGGTTTTATATACATATTATTAGAAAATATAATTAATAGTTAATTGATTAGCAAGGATATCGGGAAATACGAAATTCGTACTAAAGTTATTGTTTACTTCAAAACCAAGGTATTCAATTGCCATCCATATATCTTATAAATAAGTTTGAAGAAGACCCTGATGTATGAATAACGACATTTTAATCATTTATATGTATAGAAATCAATTAACTGTAGAAATAACTAGGATTCACACAGATCAATTATTTATTGTTGTATATTTTCAGACAATCACCATAATTGGATGATGATTTCGAACAATAAGATTTGATTCCAGCTTTATGTGAAGAAAATTTTGTGCTAGATTTTCGAAAGTATTTTCTATCTTTTATAACTTTGGAAAAAATGAACACCAAAGTTTTTCCCAAAGTTGCGCCCTCATGGGTAAACAGTGATGTATACGAAAGAATAATTTCAACAAATTTTGTTAATTTTTTTACAAGGAATAACTTTTACGCTTCAAATTTTGTTCTATCTCTAACGGTTTACAACGGGGATCATTTTCATATGATTGAACGAGAAAAAAAATTCGATTTTAAAATTGTCATATCTATATATATTTTGAAGCTAAAAAGTGAAGAAGCTACAACCCAAAAACCGCATTTGTCCGGAGGGGGGGTTAAATTTTGTAAATTTCACTTGTCTTATAAGAACTGAGTTCATTTCATTGACATATGGACTAAAAATTTTAAAATATTTTTAATTATGATATAAAATTTATTGTCAATGTGTGACGTGTTTGATATTTTTATTATAATTAAAATTATTTTGTACTTTTTAGCTAATATGTTAATAAAGCGTTTTTAATGTATAATAAAAATTTTTTTTTGTGGTTTCAATTCAAGGCCAAAATATTAAAATCGATGTATTATGATGTTTAATACTATAAAATATTTTCGATTTAAACATGAAATGTAAACATTTTAAAATAAATTAATTTGTCAGATTCTTGAAATTCATAATTAAATGTAATTAATGCAACTTTGATTACATTAAACAAAAAAAAAGAAGACTTTTTAAGTTGACACACAGACAGATAAACAGACTTATAACCACATATCAGCTAAAACTGTTAGTATATAATAAAGGTAATAGATATTACTTACATTATGTATACATGATTAAATAAAATTAATTAATATGTCAAGACAAACATTATCACTAAAATATCATTAATAATTACTAACAACATTATCTCATCTTTAATAGTCAGTCATCAACTCAACTTAACTTTATATATATCTGTAAGTTGTTTAAGTTTTACTTGGATATGCTGCAGATGACAGTGTCTTAATAGACCAGGAGTTCATCGTTATTGAAGTTGTGTGAATAAAATATATCATTAGCTACCGTGATGTCGTTGATAAATTCTTGTGTAGCCCACTTATGATTAGCCAAATAACTTCTTCCTTTTAGAGTATTCTCTCTGGCCTGTTTCTTTTCAATAACCCTGGATATTTATCCAGGGTTAATTATGCCCTCTAATTGAAAGACAAGTATTTTTTAATAATTTAAATGCATTTTAATTGCAGTCCGAAAATTAAAAAAGTCACCATAAATTTGCTTTTTCGGGTAAGCTAAGTACCTAAACTTTAAGTTCTTTCCAGTGATAAATGATTGATACAATGAGCTCTTGGTCTATAAGTAAAAAATCTACACATCTCATTGATTGTAAAAATCTATCTCATGTCATCTGTTCATGTGTGTTTGACTATGGTGACGATGTTCAAAATTAAGTATCCATCCATATGATGATGACACCACAACAGGCAAAAAACGAGCACAATATGAATGCAACGTATTACTTAAAAATATTTATTAATATTTGCTTGCTCATATTTAGACATCATTGATATTGTTTGACCTGTCAACTAAAATATACGTTACTGGGTGTAAAATATATTATTGTAATATGTTTTATAATAGTAGTGATGAAATAAAGTTTTAATATAGATCTTGTAGAATGGGACCTGGGTCAGTAAAAAACAATGATGAATGATTTCCTTGTTTCTGTAATAATCCGGTAAAAAGGTAGCGATATTCGACAGGGGGTTAGGTCCGTAAGACTTTATCTTGCTTCTTATACATTTTAAGTCTCTAAGTGAGCAAGAAATATCAATTATACATTTTGTATTCTTAGAAACTTGTTGAAAAAACATAGTCAGTCATGGCAACTGTTGACGGAAGCCTTGAAGCTTTAAACTTTGGAATAACTGTTTTTTTTAATTAATTATAGTATGAATAATTAAAATTGCATAATTTGTAAATTCAATCTTAAACTGACGCACTCCAGTTAATTCACCTATCGCAATTTTGTTTTACTAATCTGCTCGTCTGACCTACGCCTGTTATTACTAACCTGATTTTACTTTAAAAATCAGTTTTGACAGGATCGTTTAATTTCAACTTTTACCATCTCCGGCAGTTCTGCCTTCGCAGGCGTATTGTTCCCTTCCCCTCACGGTCCCTTCTTCTTCAATGTCTATTACCATTAGGTTAGATAGAAATGGAAAGTGATTTACATAAGTCTGTGCCTCATTGTCATACCCAGTACTAGACTTATTTATGTATGTCTGAGCATATATGAGTATGTAATATGTCGTTCATAAGATAATTTTATTTGTATGTGTGTGTATGTATGTATGTTATAAAAGTTTAAAAGATTCTTAAAGTAAGTCTGAATCGTTTTGTCACATTACAAACTGCGGTAGGTCGATCATGTTCAATTCATTCTATATACTATAGTGCATACTATGTGTACTATAAAGACCTCTTTACGTCTCAATCCTCCTCTAATCCAATCGTCCACCAAATACTATACGTTTCATCTTATATTATTAATATTCTTTATATACACATATTTAAACGAACGTAGAAACATTCATTTGTCTCTTCAAGTCCTTGATCATTGTCGTCTTCATCTTTTTCAGATTGTGACTTTTGCTATGATAGTATTTTACGAATGCGTTTAATGAAAGTCTATGGTCTGTTTTGTTAATCATTATGATTGTGCTATAGTTAAAAATCAATCATCATCTTTCTTTTCTATTTCGAATTCAATATAGGATTAGTTATACAACCCTAGTTGCTGAGTTGGTTAAAGCGTTATGGGGTATGTCTAGGGTAGCGGTTTGATTTCTGACGTCACAACAAAAACTATGATATTTGCATTAAGAAGGTATAAGCAGCTTCTCAAAGCAATTGACAAACTGAAATAATCAGAGAAAATCGAATGGGCCTCAAGCGTCCGAGTGAGTGTCAGTTCTGCCGAGTCTGCCCCCCAGCTTAGCCTAACAGACATTGAAGCACGGTTACTCACAATAAAAACACATATCTTTGAAAATATAGTTCTTTGTTTTTTCTACAGACACATTTTTTATTATTAAAACTTTTTATCTGGGCGAACTGATTGATTTTGCCCGTCAAAGTCACTATTTAGGTCTACGAGAAATCATATAATCTCAATTCAGTGATCGTGTTCACCGTGTTTAAAGACGGATAAACAATATAGATCAACAAGCAGGCAGACCGGCCGACAATTGAACAAACTAGCAGACAAACAAACAAACTGGTAGGCTGGCAGATATACTGGTAACAGGTGGAAATGAATTGTGTTTTTGAAGCATAGTAGTTGAAATTTTGTATAGATCTAATGTTTGCTAAAATGGTGGAAGCGCAGAGAAAAGTGCAATTTCACAAAAGATTCGCCAAACTTTCTAGAGGCTATATATACGTATTGTAGATAGAGTCGTTTTTATGTACGCTTATCGAATTTTTAAATTTTTGGCAGACTATTTGATATTTCGATTAAGATTTTAATGTACAATGTATATAAATACATATCATTAACCATATGAACACATTTACACATTTAAAAAGGTATCTATAATTATTGGATAGACGTGTCTGCTCAGACAACTTTTCACGTGCAGATATTACAGAATGTTTCAATAAAAGCAAAGGATGATGTCCAATAAAAGTTCATAATTATTTCGTATAAAAGCTGTATTTTTTAAGGCGAAGAAATACTTCCGAAATAGAAATTCCATTTGTCATTTAATTTTTTTAATAATATAATATTATTTTTAATTTAATTTCTGATTTGAATCTTCTATTTTCGACTGGATTAAGAAGTTTAATTTCATCAGTATTCATTCAATAAAGTACACTTGATTTATAAGAAAAATGTTTTAATTTTTTTAAATAGAACTTTTCCACTCTTGAAATAAACGATCAATTTCTGCAGAATCTGTTCCTACGGTTAGCGAAAAAAAATTTCGAGAAAAAGTTTATTTTTATCTCTTCTTTGCGGCTGGAGCACAAAATTACCAGCATTCCATAGGACATATATTATTAATTATAGATAAAATCTATTTTGTTGTGCAAATGTTGTGATATAACAACTTCTCTAGTTTTTCAACTCGAGTAGTCAGGGATACGATAAATATTGAACACCCGGTTTAAAGTGTTAAACGTTTGACTTATGCAAAGTTATTTTTAGGGTGTGTATATGTACCTAAATGAAAAATATACATCTCTATGTGATTAATGAAATATGATTTTGTTTTTCGATAATTAACTATAATGAGCAGCGCTTTTAAATAATAATCTTATACATCAAACGAACAAAATCTTTCAAATATTGTGTGTTTTAAATTTAAATAATTTCAGCAAATTATATTATTTTTCTGATAATTAATTTATAACTCACTTGGGTGGCCTTGCCAATCTAAAACACTTGATATAATGTATTCTTTTAACTTTTTTTATTGATGTTTTTGAGTTGTAATTTTACCTGAAGTAAATAAAAAAAATAAAATTAGTTAAATTTTTCAAATTTTAATGATAACTATAATATCATTAATATTTTTGGCTAATTAAAAATTGAATTAATTAAATTGACAGCAATTTAAATTATTGTTTTTAAAAAAATTTTTAATATACATAGACAACCCATGATTCACTCATGATACTTTTCAAGGACGCTAAAATAATCGTGGCAATATTTTTTAAATGTTATTTATTGGTTTATATATACAAAAGCTTAAGTGCTACAGATTTCAGTGCAGGACGCCAGGATTATGCCAACGAAGAAAATTTTTATAATTGAAGCTGATCACGAGCAATACGGTCGAATTATAACGTAAGAAGATAATAATAAAATTAGCATTGTAAAGAAAGCGAATGTTTCACAACAATTCACCCGATATTTTTCCTAATACTTTTTTACTCGACTGTTAAGGAATGCGTACTATCAAGGTGTGAATGGTTTTCGTACGTATCTTGTATGTATGTGTATATTTGTTTGTTAATTTCTTTTTTACCTCGAAGGTATCCGGGACGCAAAAAAAAGTCTACAATAAAATTTATAATTAAAAAAACCCGACTGCGATAAATAAAATCTGAAAAGAAAGAAACAAGTTCAGTAGTTTACATAGCAACTTTATTAGCAGGGCCTATTATTGGGAAGATTTAAGTCGTCTAGATTTCAATGGAAACTACTGAACTTGTTTCTTTCTTTTCAAACTTTATTTAAAGCAGTCGAATTATTTTTTTTTTTTTTAAATTGTTTATTTTATTTAAAAGAGATCAAAATATTTATGGAAAAATTGCTTTCCTATAGCAAGGAAAAATTTTCTTAATTTTAAGTAGTCAAATACTTATTTTCTTGATTTAAGTATTGACATCCTTAATGCAAGAAATATTTACTTGTTATAAGAACATCAACAGCGAAGTAAGCGTGTTTACTTTAATCTATTAATTTATTTACAGCCATATTAGAATTCAAAATTTAGATAAAAAAAGATTTGTTAGAATTAATTCTATACATTGCCATTTTAAAACATTATATAAAAATGAATTGTAGCAACAATTGTAAGCAGCAGTTTTACAAATAATACATTTGTTTTAATTTTTTTTTTATTATTTATAACAAGAATAATAATGTTTTTATTCAATTTAATTTATACTTTTGTTTTCATTGCAGACATATTTATATTTATTATCACTGTTGAATGTACTTATTTTTAGCTTTTTTTTCTTTTCTTTTTTTACATTTTTTAAAGTACTTACTGTTTCTACAACAAGACTTGAAAATTAATTTGTACAAATATATAACAATTGTATATCCTGTTATGGAAGGAAGTATATAAATTTATACATTTTTTTGTTTTTATTATGGAAGTTAAACATAGATTTAAAAAAAATCATTATTACTTCTATACAGACAGTATACTCTATTTCAAAACAGACGTATCAAATTACATAATATTAAATTAACAAGTGAAATTTGCAAAATTTAAAAAACCACCTACAAATTTTTCTGGTACAGCATCCTAAACTTAAACTTAAAACTAATCTCATAAATTACCATTCAAATGAAGCCAAAAAAATCAAAATCGGTTCATTGGTTTAGGCGCTATTCAATGAAACCGCCGACCGAAAATCAGGTCTTAACGATCGTAGTAAACGATGACATCGTATTTTCTAAACGGGTGAACCAATTTTTACTTTTGTTTGGTTTGTAAGGTTATTTGATGTTTTAATAAGAATGTTTTACTTATGGTTCAAGAAATCTTCTCAATCGTTTGAAGATCATCGCCTCTTTTCCAGTTTTTCGGGTTTGGCTCTTTAACTCGCACTTAAAACTTAACTAAATATACTCTCAAAATATCAAAATCGATTGGAGCCACTATGCCACAGACATTCACACAAATACACAGATATACAAACACAATTAAACGTAAAGCCAATAAGAACCCTTTTTTAAGTGGGGGGTTAATTAAAGTCGATAAATGCTTGAAAGATTTTTAATATACATTATTAATTATTGTAATCAAGATATAATAATAAGTCAATAAACTAACTATGTATATTAAAATTCCCACATGCACTTTCGTAATCGAGTTTTTTTAACGAAGATATTATTCCAGATGCCAGAAATGTCGAATAAAATAAAATACAACAAAATTTGTATTCTATTTTAGGCTCTATATCTTTGTATACAGGTTTATAAGAAAAAAAATTCTTAGCGCAGGAGCTGTGTCAGCAAAGCGAATTTTCTCAGAGATTGTACTTTACAAAATTCTCTAACAAGAATATTTTTATAGGTACGCCCTTTTATCAAGCCACGGCTGATTATGCAATCCCATAATGTTATTGAATTGTAATTCGAGGCAGTAAGACAGTGCCGAATGCCGTAAGATTGCCCTAAGTGGACGAAAATAAGATAATATCAGGTGAACAATCAAGAAGAGAGAAGGTAAAGGTAAAGTCGCAATGCATGAACTTTTCGGTGCAATTAATAAAAAGTTTCTTCAAAATATTAGAATAAAATGGCAAACTTTTTAGTTCGCTCTCCCAAATTGATATGCTCAAACAATAAAACAAAACCCTTATTAATAAACTGAAAATCCGCCAGTTTTTAACCGTCGTGATTGATTATTTTTCTCGTAAATGATTATTTTTGCGGTATTGTTATTAGTAAAAATTTACGAAAAATATAACTTTGTGAAATTATATTATCGTTGTTTTTTGAACGGGTTTCTGTATAGTCTTGTCTTACAATAATAATAAAATAAAAACATGAAAAAAATTTAATATTATTGATTAATTTAATAATTATTATATTTTAATATGCAATTAAACAATGGATAATTAAAAGAATGTAATAATAAAGCTATGGTATTGTTTGTAAAACATGATGAAACATAAGTATAATTAAAGCGTTTATAATTAATTTATACGTATAAATATTTATTTGTAATATTAATAATATTTTAAATAGATATTTATAAAAAAAAATTAATTTAACATTAATTTACTAATTACTTAATTTGTTGCTCAGGAAAATATGATACATTGAAACTAAAGAAAGTTTGTAGAAGGATAAATTTTGAGATATTTGTGGTACAAAAAAGTGGATAATTTATTTTTTTTCATTTTGGCGAGTTGCAACTCCCAGTCAGCTATAAAAAGGGTAAATGGTTGCAAATTTATGTCTCCAAAACTTAAAACTCATTCCAATCCATATCCAATGAGTATGGGAAACATTTGTAGTAAAGAAGTATGATTTGCATTTTTTTTTTTTAATTTCTTTATTTATTCCCATACTTATTTTTAAATCATATTGAACATTTTGATTTGTTTTAGTAAATCGATGACCTAAATTTTCCACTATATTGAAGCATATATATATATTGTTGTATATATAAAAGATGGTGTTAAAAATATTCTAAATGTTTCGTGTACCAATCATAATATAAAATATGACAAATATGACATGATTATTACAAAATTTTCTGATTTTGATATAGCAACAAAATAGATATTATGTTTTCATATTTGTATTTTGATTTATGTCAAACTTTTCTTATATTATAAATTCATATTTCACTTGATTTAGTTTCTGTCATATATACAGGGTGTTCAATTATAAAATGAGCAATACTGTACTTGCAACCAATAGTTAAACTTAAGAAAAGTTCTATATATATGTAACTACCGACCCGCCCCGGCTTTGCACGTTTGCAATGCTGATACTAAATACACTACAGAAAAACTGTGAACGTTGTATATAAAAACATAGCGGTCCGCTCTGGCTTCGCACGGGTATAAAATATATAGCCTATGTGATTAAAATCGATCCAGTAGTTTTGATTTAATCATTACTGCCCGTGGCCCGCTCGCGTTAAATTTGGAGTAAAACAATCCCCCTTTCCCTATACCATGAAGATTTCCTGCTATCTTCGGAATATCTAAATTCATACACTACATTTTTACTTATTTACTTTTTACATTTTTAACTATTAACCTCAAAAATAGCAGTACTTCTCCACTATTTAATGGATGTTATTATACATATAAACCTTCCTCTTGAATCACTCTATCTATTAAAAAAACCGCATCAAAATCCGTTGCGTAGTTTCAAAGATTTAAGCATACAAAGGGACATAGGGACATAGGGACAGAGAAAGCGACTTTGTTTTATATATACTAAGTGATATATACTAAGTTTAGTCCCAAGTTTGTAACGCTTAAAAATATTGATAATACAAACAAAATTATGTTATACGTGTTCATAAATTCACCAAATTAGTCCAATTCCAGTTGTCCATCTGTCTGCTTGTCTGTCATTTGTCCGCCTGTCATCACGATAACTCAAAAACGAAAAGAGTTCACAAATGAGCAACATAGGTCAATTGGATCTTGGGCCCATAGGACCCATCTTGTAAACCGTTAGAGATAGAACAAAAGTTAAATTGTGAAAAATGTTTCTTCTAAAAAAATTTAAAAACTTTTGTTTGAAATATTTTTTCATAAACATCACTATTTACCCGTCAGGACGCAAATTGTGTAGTACCTATGTATTGTTTACCCAAAAAAAGGAAAGTAGGTAGAAGGTATTGCAGGTTTGACAATACGCACACTGACTTAAATGGCAGGGGGGGGGGCATTAAAATTGTTTGATGATCTACGAACGTCGCGTTTCCTTAGACTTCCCATCTCGCCTTGTCACACTAAGCCACTTGTATTCGAATCTATTTCATGAACTATAACAACTTTTGAATAAAACTTTTTTACAATATTTCAATACAAAGTTGTTCGCTTTTAGATCATAAAATATGACAGCCGGTATATTAAAATATTTGTATATAGATATGATATTGTGAAAATGAAGTAATCATAATATAATAATCATTTGCTATCACGATTTCATTGTATAAAACGCAATACTTTATAATTTATTATTCTTTACTATGAGTTTTACTATATATACAGCTAAAGTATTTCTATAATTGTCAATTTTGTATATTATTTTTAGAACTTTTAATATTTTTAAGTAATTTTTGCATGATTTTAATGTTATGATAATGACGTTCAAGTGATTTATTCACTTACTTAAAGTTTTGTTGTTTATATACAGAGTGATCCAAGTTTCTATTAATAGCATAACTTCAGCAAATGGAATAGATATTAAAATAATCACAATTTCTTGATACAATTCTCGCTGAGAAAGGGCTAAATTTGTATTACCAGTTCGAGACGGGGTTATTGAATATCAACATTTCCATTGCCGATTTTCGTAATTTATGACCACAGCTCTAAAACATGAAGGATCCTTAGGTTATACTGTGTGTCAAAGTTCCAGAATTGGTTATACAAAAGCAACCCGATTTGACCCTTTCTCTGCTGTAATTGTATCGAGAAATTCTCATTATTTTAACCTAAAGTTCATACTGTATGTTAGATTTCCTATATTTCTGAACAGCCATTTGGGAAATATTCACAAAAATATCAATTATTCGCAAAGTTTCTACTATATTAAAGTCTAACGAAATTATTTCCCATTCCCTAAGGAATCTATCTTCTATTAGCTCTGTTAATTTCCTATTTTTAAAATGGTTAATAATTTTTAATGTTGTAGAAAATTTAAAAAAATAAAAAAAATCATGGCCACGGGTTTTTTAATAAAAAATTAATTTAAAATAATCACTAGATCGCTAATAACTAACGTTCGCTTAACAACTGTTATAATACATTTTTATCGAATTTCTTACAGAATATGCAGCTAAAGTTGCACCAATAATGATGGGATTTCAAAGGTACTTATATTTATACTTATAATTTCTTAGGGATTGTTTTTTTTTCGCATTTCAACCATCAAACACATTAATGGATTGCATTATCCGTTTGATATATTTTCAAATAAGGGGTCTTCATAGAAATACTTACCATGATGTTCCTGTTTCAATTATAAGCAAGAATAAAAAGATTTTAAAATATTTTCTTTTTCCTAAAATCATATACCCTTGATTGGGAAACATGTGTATTACTAAGATTTTCTCTACTTTTTATGTCATGTCCGAGGGCCAACCACGGTAGAAAATCGATCTGAATAATTTCTTCTATATTACGAAATGAATTCATCATTGTATAAATAAAATAGTATATAAATTACATAGTATACATTTTAGGAAATTCGTAAAGCCTACGCAGTTCCTGTGTGTCTGGTGCATTTTTTAACAGTGTATGATATACCTGTATCAAAATTCACACTAGCCACAAACTATTGTCAACAAAATACTTAAACCAAAACAAATTGTATAATTTTTAATAAGCCATTACAAAAAAATAATCTTTGCACATTTAGGAAAAAATAATAAAAATACGTTATTTTTTGGTACGCATTATTTTTTTTATTTGATATGGTTTTAACGATGTTAAAATAAAGCCTAATTAGAAGTATACAATGCCAGAAAAAAACGGTTATTAAATTTAATATTATTTTTCAATTTTCTGAATGGATTAATTTCGTTTTGGCTAATTTTATTTACGTTTCAAGTAACTCTGATAAGTTGCTCATTGTTTTGGATTTATTTACAAAGACCCCTCTCAATTTTTTTGAAAAATAGTTTTAACGTAATTTGTAAATTTTATTTTTATTTTATTCATATTAGAGCTTTTCAAAGTTTTTGAGAGTTCATTTTAAGAGCGCTGAAAATGATACCGATCGTTCAAATCAATTTGGCGTTCACATCGATACTGACATAGTGAAATCCACAAAAATTTCATACCGTGTTCTCCGGTCTAATAAAAGCAGTTAAATTAACCACTGCGGATCCCGAAGGAAAAATTTTTTTGGTTTATTTCCCCGAATAGAACATTTATATCAATAAAACTTTCTATATTCGCAACAAAAAAAAACAACTTTTTTTTCTGCCTTTGATTCATAACAACTTGTTTGTATGTATCCGATATAATATAATATAAATAACCGTGCCACTGTTTCATGCCACTGTTTGTTGTTCTATTCGAAGTCACGAGCTTTATATAAAATATTGATTTAGCAAAAGTATGCTACACATAACATGCTTGTCTAATATACTCAAGTAAAAATAGTTCCTACTACTATAAATGAGGTATGTTATTCGAAATGAATCAATAAAGACGTATTTTTATTATTTTTTACTGATGATATATTTTCCATTCAAGTTTTTCACTAATTTTCATTTTACTTCCATATGAAAGCTACAAATGACTACATTATTGAAATGTGTTGAAGAATAATTAGCGTTTTCGCGTTTTTAAGGATGATCGTATTTGTGAGATCGAAAAAATTCTTTCCTATGTGGCTCCTTTTTGGAGGAAATGAATATACAATAGTTATATTTTTTTAGTGCCTTCCTGGTCAAACGGAGATCTTCTTTGATTTTTTACATTATAAGTCAATATTTTTTGCAGAAGATTCTTCTTGTTAGAGCTCAATTTTCGAATTGATTTCAGGTTTTCAGATTAATAAGTTACACTACCAGTTTTTGCATTAACGATTTTTTCAGGCAAGTCTATACCAATATATTTGTAATTAAATTATCTTTCTTCTGATTACCAATTACCAATATTGATTGGCTAACAGATCGGTGGAGATTTGTTCATATAGTATTAACAGATTTATACCCATGATAGAAGTATTTAAAAATTAATAAAATTTCATAAAAAATATATCCCATCTAGTTATCAGGTGGGTGAAGGTCGACCTTAAACCGCCTCTAGATTAAAAGTTGTACAAAACAATTTTACTTAAATTCACCAAAAGATATAACAATTTAACTAATCAAAAAAGTTTAATTTAGAAACCCCCGACTAAAAAAAGGGGTGTCTAAAGTATAATATGTTTGTATATCTGTGTGTTTGTCTGTGGCACCGTAGCTCTTAAACGGATGAACCGATTATTGAATTTTAAGCTTTTTTTTTTGAAAGGTAGTTTTATCGAGAGTGCTCTTAATTATGTTTCAAACGGGTGAGTAAGTTCTCGAAGCATACTCAAAAAACACTCGAAAACGAATTGTTCAGATAAGATTTTGTGACAAGGGTTTCTTTAAATTTTTCATTTAATATTATTTTTGCATGGCACCTTGACCATCATAACAGTAATGACTTCATCATCCATATTAGAACTGATATTAGATCCCGTATTGTATCAGACCTCTACACTAAAACAGTTGTACTTTAGTAACTATGTATATTTAAAGTATTTATATGATGTGAAATATTTACAAAATCATTAATTAACTAAACATTAATTAAATAATAATATATTGAATGATTTTATTATTAGCATTAGCATATATTATGTATGTACTCAGCTAAGCTACTACTGACTGCTATATAGATTTTATTTATGAGTATTTTAAACTTATGGTTCTTTTTATTTTATTTTTTTTAATAAAATGTGTGTGGTCCTTCTTCACTGTATATACTACTATAACTATAATACACATATAACTATATAATAATGTTATATTGTACTACCAACTTAATATAAAACATACAAACTACTTTACTACTAGAATATTACTACTATAATATTATAGATTAGGGTATAATGCACTAATACTGGACATATGATCTTATGTACACTGTTGATAACATTGACTTAAGGATATGAGCATGGTCGGATTTAGCCATTTAGGCGCCCTGGACGAGTTCTGCATTTGTAGCCTTTTTAGGTATACTTTGAAATTAATAGATATATTTTGGAATTAATAGAAAATTGCAAACATTTATTTATTATCGTTAATAATAACACATTTTACCCATTTATTCTCTAAAAATGTAGCTATCTATATTGCCTGTCAATCAATTCATCAAACAGTTAATGACAATATAAACAAAGCTAAAACTTTATTTTTCTAGCTTTTTTGTCAGCAAACACTCTGATAGGGCTGGCAAAATCAAAGTTTTCTGCAACTTGAATTTCAATGGCCAAACTAGTTAATCTAAACAAAGAGAAACAAAGTTTAATGTTTCGATAGGTGTTGTCTGACTTCAAGATAGTATTGCAAAAATAAAACTTTATCGCACAACAAATCTCTATCCATATCAGATTTAAAATTGACGGTTAACTTTTCTTGCAGTACGGAAAAATGTCGCAAACTTCTTTATTTTGAAATTTTTTGTTTGTTAAACAAGTGAAAAGTCTTGAATCGGTTGAAATCTTTCCTTGATAGATATAAGCACGGTATCCAAAAATGCATTAAAAAACTCGACTTCAAAAAACTTTTTTTCGAAGTTGGTGGTTCATCAACAGCGTTTGCTCCTGGTCTACGTTTAATGCGTCTCTATCCCGTTTGTGATTTGAAAAATGGCTGCCTATCAAGTTCGGATGCTAATTCAGTTGCTGTAACAATAGCTTACATGAAACTTGTTTGTCAAATACGCGAGTTAATATGCTGAATTTAGTTTTCCTTTAGGTATTCAGATTAAATAACTTAGTGGAGCTGACACGCTCGGTACCATGGAAAACCCCTGGTCGTTTTCTTAAAATATGCCTTACCCTATATGTTTTATACACTCGTAATCTTATACTTGATTCATGTCCATGCAATTGGATATCTAACCCTTTACTTAAAATATTTGTATCTTTTTTTAACTAATTATTTAACAATTTTAGTTAGAGTAAGATAAACTAATATCACCACATCCTATTTACTAACGTTTTATTATTATTTAATAGTAACTAAAATTAGTAAATTGGTTTTTTTTTTACAACTCTGTAGTTGATAATGATGACTGTTGTCTTAAGTCATCAGTATAATACGTCTGCGTGTGTACGTTTATGTATGTGTGTATGTGCTAATAAAAGTTTAATGTCTTTATAAAATTTTTAATATAATTACTCTAAATAATGTTATTTTAAAAATATATTATTAATTATAAATTAAATTGTTTTCTATTCAACATTAAATTTTATTATAGCAATATGTTGTTGTTTTTTTTTTTTTTATTGTATACGAAGTTATTAAACGCTTTAAGTGATAACCTTGAGAATATTTCATCAAGGTTGGTTTTCAATTTCATTGCAAAAAGTCTGACCTTACTAAATCAAAGAACAATACTTCATCATGAATTTACAAATAAAATCTATTGGGCTGGTATTTAGCTCAAATAATGGGTCGAAACTCCAGTCAGAGCAATTGATAGAATCTTAGAAAAAGTTTCTAGTCTACCCCGCAAATTCTATAACACGTTTACTTCGGAAAATACATTGTAACTATTGAATTTTTTTGTTATGCATTGTAGATCTTGACAAAAATGGTAAATGGCGTTAGGATTTTTACATATTTTAGAACGAGACAAAGTATCAAGCAAGGGTTTATTAACATTAAATTTTCCTGCCCTTTTTCGAATCTTCCGATTTAAAAAAAAAAAGTTAGGGCATATTTTTTATGGGCATAAACTTTCTGTTATTCTTATCTTTTAGGATCTAAATTGGCTATTAAAGCAACTATATTCAGGATTTAAAAAGGAGAGCTAGAGCTTTAAGTACGATCATTTTTCCGAAGTTCTTTTTCTATAAAAAACCTTGATTTTAAAAATTGAATGATAAATTAACTTGCCACGTGCCACAAGCTCTAAGTACTTTCAATAAGAATTTATATATTTCCTGCTAAAGCTAGAAATATTTCGATAATTATTTTAATATCTTTTAAAATATTTTGCTAATTACTTTTGTTAATTATCACATTATTGCATAATTATAGCACAAGTAGTTATATTTCTTTATTTGCATAACGTTATTTGCATAAAATATCTAAAGCAAGATAGTGCGGCGACGATTTTCCAAAATAAATTCTGATGAAATAATCATTATATCAAATATTCAAATCCATGACAGCTTGACAGACAAAATCAAGATACAGACAGCTTCTTTGGACAGTCAGTCATCATAAGCCACAATTAAACTTAATATGCCAAAAGCAGTGCAGGGAAACATGGGTATATCCCTATGCTTTAAAAGTAAATTGGAAAATTACAGGAATATATTAATTTAATTTATAAATTATACTTATTCTTCTAAAACTTTGATCAAACAGCTAACAAACACATAAAAAATTATCTTTTACTCGAACAAGTATTTTTCTATAGATTAAACCAAAGTCTAAAAAAATTCTGCGAAGAGTAATGCTTATTTGCAGATATATTCCAAATTTTCACGCTGCCTCAATTCCCTTCCTAAAATATCTAACAGCTCTAAGACCGACTACAACATTTTGAATTTTACACATTTTATCACAAATGGAAAAGGTTACTTATCTACATAGAAAATTTGAGTACAATAGCAACCTAGCATGAAAATATGTTCAAAGCATGGTAAAAATTTGTTTGGTCCAAGAAAATATTTACTTGCTGTAGGTTTAATTTTAAAACAGCCAAATACTTCTTTTCTTGAATTAGCTATTGAGATTTTGTTGACTTAATGAAAAAATAAACCACGTGATAAATTTGGTCATATCGTATCCGCCCAAATTTTGTTTGAATTCAAATAATTTTTTTTTATAAAGAATTTTGATATTTGGAAATCAATAGTAAAACTCTATTTATAATGCTATTGCAAGGATCGTTTTAATCGATTTCCAAAGCACCAGTTCCGTTTCTCACTATACTAATAAAATAATTATTAGTAATTTATTTTTATTATTCAAAAAAATTTATAATAAAGTAATTTAAATGTTTTATAACATTAATTTACATTAAATTTTTTTGTAAAATTATAATATGCAGTTATTAATAAATATTTTCATATATATTATTAAAATAATAGGCAATTATTATAAATCATTTAATTATTAAAATATATTAAATTATTTATAATTTATTTTATTTTATTTGTTAATAATATTCTAATACCATTTTATTTATTGATCTAAATTATTATTGTTTTATATTATATTAAATTGTATAATAATAATATGTTATTTTATTATGATTATGAAAATAATAAATAAATAATAATATTTATCCTGATTATGTAGTAATCATTTACAGTAATCAAGGTTTTTAACTTGATTATCTATTATTGCATTCAATTATTATAATTATTTAATCGAAAATATTATGTAAGACAAAACGATGGATTCAAATAAAATATATTGCCTGTGGTTTTATTCAGTGAGCTTTGGCAATGAATCAATGTTTTATTTCTACCATACAAATAGTCAAGGTAGTCAAAGAGCTCAAAAAAATGTTTCAATAGCAAAAACAAGCTGTTCGGTGAATCCAACCATTATGGTCCACATTGTCAACTTCCCAGATAATAAATACTTTAATAGGTTTCTATCGTTGTAAAAAACAGAGAAAAGGAGTTTTCCGGTTCCGGAACTAGACCTGCATGACCTTCTGCACACGGTTTTGGGACAATTAATCTTTACATTGTTTTCTTTGGTAACATTTTCTTGAATATCTCTGTTTCTATGGATCGAATTGAGGCGAAATAAAAAGAAATCCCCATATTTTCAACTTTCTCTGATAACTTTTCTAAAAATGAAAGAATTGAGTAAAAACTCTGAAAAAAGATGTAACTTATAATCATGGTGAGTTGAAAATTAACAGGTAGCTTGGTGGTCTTAGAAGCTTGTGATAAATTCTCGAAATATGAAGAAAAATTGAAGAAAAAACTTCCGAAACTTCCAAAAACCAAATAAATGGCGTAATTGTGTCAACTTTTTAAACTCTTCCGCATTTTATAAAAAAAAAAAATGTAGGCACTGATATTCAACACTTTTTCTATACAGGGTATTTCAACAATTAATTCAGTCAATTGTTTGTTTCCATTCAACTTTAAAATCACCAATGGTATAACATTTTAATTTCATATCGCATACAGAATTTTATCGCCATATAGCATCGAATTATTTCGAAGTTAAGTATATTCCATTTTTTTTTCTAAATTCAAAAGAAAAAGTCGGTTTGCAGTCACGATCATTTCTAGGATGTCTACCCTCTTCAACTCACCCTCATATTGTGTGCTAGTATAAAAATAAATTACAATATAGGTACATTATATACCTACATACAACTTTAAAAGTTTTAATTGAAACAAGTCTCTGACATTGTGCATCGCCCTTTTAAAAATGCTAGGCACGTTTGTTTTCATTAAAGAATAAAATAGTCTCATAGGTAATAATAGTTTTTAACATAAAATTAATGATTTTATTTTATAATCATTTATGTAAGACAATTACTATGGAGATAAACGAGAAAATTACACGTTGAAAAACAAAACAGTTAAACTGCAATACTAGACAGGTACAATAACTGAACCAATCCGTATAAATGTTGGTAGTAGTCCACGGGACAGCACCCTTTTTCTTAGATGACCAATACATATTAGGCTTTCTTTTGGCTAGTGTATCAAAACTTTTCATCTACGACTTTTATCGAAAGTTCTGCGTTTTCAAATGACCATGATAACGTCATATTTAAGCTATCGGTTTGAAAAACAGCAAGCAATTTGTCGGACACTATAACCACTTGAAAACATTAATAATTATTAAAGAATAAAATATTTGGTCCGACAAAATACTGCTCCGATGAGCTTGTCTACCACCTCGCATATATTACACCTGTCATATATTTAAAATTTCATTGGAAAAAGCGGAAAAACAAGAGCAATAACTTTCAAAAGAAGAGGTAGACCAAGCACCAGTTGAATAAAATTTGCAGCGAAATATTTAAGAAAATTGGGAATTGGAAACTAATCGTTGGCAATGGAATCACATGGTAAGAAGATGAGCATTTAAGGCCTTTAATGGTAATTCGTACTTGTTTAATATGATTCAATTTTCTAAGCTCTTTCTTAAACGAAAATTTTGATTATAGTTTGGTACGTCTGACCTAAATTACCTTTTCACATTCTTAGATCGGGAATACACGGTCCGGTTTAACTATGCAGCTGACTTTTACAGGTATACCTCTCTGGTATATCGTAACGTGTATGTCCGCCCTTAGTAATCTGACGGATCATTAAACAGCGTACACTCAACGAATTCATAGTAATATATTTTTATTAATATTCTATTAATGTCTATCAAGAAGTAAATATATATCTATGGCTATTATTATTATTATTATTATTATTAATATTTTTAATTATAAATTAAATCATTCTAAGAAACATAATGTTTAACACTAATTAGTATCTACTACTTAAGTAAGTACACTATCTTTAGATATAAATACTTACTTAGCCATTTAATGAAACTAATCAGTACAACATATTAGACACATAATTAGTACATTTTATATAATAATATTATTAAAAGAGGTTTTACATTAAGAGTGTCCACAACTAAAAACTTAAATTAACAGAAGCGACTATGCAAACTTCGTCTTATAATGCAGGGAAAATTATCATGCAACATGAGATACAATTTTGAACAAAAGGTGGAAATTATTATACTTTATTTTAACGAGTGCTTAAATAAAATATTGTAATGACAATAGACTGAGTTAATTGTTGAAACACTCTACATATCAGTGCTTGTTTTATTATGTATGGAAAAAAGCGGTTGTCCCTTACTTGCCTGGTGTAATATGTCAACACAAAATGTCATGGAATATTCTTTTAAATGATAGAAAAGTTCGAATTATATCTGTTACGAAACTTGGCTACATTAGGTTCGGACAATCTCATTGAAAAACTCTTTTCTATTAATTTTTAATTCTGTTCATTTACTTAGTTTTTATTTTATTATTTCATACGACATTTGACAATAAATGACTTAATTGTCTGTTCTTGAACAATGTATAGACACAGTGACAATGTGGGAACTTAAGTATTTATTATAAAGTGTCTGTCTGTAAGTACAATCAACTTCTTTCTCATTTTTATATTAATCGATATTAATTGATTACAATCCATGTTTACAACATTATTAATTAATTTAACAAATATTGTTAAATTCAATGAAAATATTGTATATTATTACTTTATAGACGAGTCGAATTGAAGTCAAAATTATCGATTTCAAGCAGAAATATTTGTTTATTAGCCGTTTATTTCCGAGCGAGGTTAGGGGTAGAATAAACAATAATTATAGGAACGCCTAATGTGACATTAATTCGGAAATTAAAACTGTAATTTATTTGATAAGCATATAAATATCTCTCATTATTAAATTGGAACTGATGAAGATGATTCAAAATCTAAAAATGTTGAAATAAAGACGGAGGATCATTATTGTATAAATAAATATAATTATATTTGTTACTAACTTATATGCATAATAGTAGTCATTTTTGCATCAGGCTGTTTGTGAGTACGCTTCTTCTTCTTCTTCGATAAAACGTACAAAAAAGAACGTAGCTTAACACAAGTAAAAGAAATATTCACATACACAGAAAAAGTCTGCATAATATACAATCAACCAAATCAAACAATTTATTCATGTGCAAGGTATACGGTGTATAATTTGTTGTGAAGTATCTTGGTTCTAATATTTGAGGTCCTATTTAATCCTTGGGATGTTGAATTCTAGCTCGTTTCAACTACTCTTATACTCCAAATTATCCGGAACATCGGATGTTAATCTTAATTATATATAAAGTTGTAAACTGGCAGACCATGAGGAGGATCTAGGCAATACGTGTAGGGCCTACTTTATTGCAAGAATCCTTTTTATAGGATAATCAAATAAATGCCAAACAAAATATTTTTTTGCAGTCTTTATTTCTTATAAAAATTACAGTCAAGCCTGGGTAAGTGGAACCTGGATAAGCGAGAAGCATTAATTCCCAAGTCCCGTTTATTAATCTTCTTATACCTCTATAAGTAAAAAACAGGAACCTCTATAACAAAATGTCGTTCTTCCTTTTTTTTCCGAGAACCTCTGTAACTGGGACTATAAATTGCCTGTACTTCTATTAGCGACAGTCTAACGTAATTATTACGCGCTATTTATGTCCTATTTATCAATTTCAATTTCGAGAAACTAACTAGCATTGCTTCGGCCTTAAACCTCTATAAATAAGAAAAACCACTAATGCACCTGTATAAGTGATAAACATCCCTAAGTAAAAAAGAGATTACGATCCCTTGAACTTTATTCAAGTTCGACTGTATTACAAACCAGTATTTGAACGTGAGTGGACAATGGTTCAAGAGTTAGGAAGGTAAAGCGTCTGCAGACAACTTTGATCGAAAACCACATTCTGCCGCTGTTGGTATTTGAACCTATAACCAATGTCGGTCCTACAACTCAATCACGGTAGGGCTAGATCGTCTTTCGGTGCTTTTTTTTTCCAAAAATGAACTTATATTTCAATAATCAACACTTAAAATGTGAAATTGTTTTTCGCATTTGGCATTTGGACGCCTACAGCGCCCGCTCCACTTGCTCTAACAGGCCTACGCTGCCCGTAACTTCCTAGTCCGAGTTAAATCAAACGCCAAAATGATGAATGCCTTAGCGTTCTCCCTAGGGGCCAAGAACACTAAAATCCTCAAAACTGTTGATGGTACTTCTCGTAAAAGGTAAATCCAAGTACTCAACAACTGATATATTATGGATTTGTTCGGTACTCAAATGATTTACAAATAATAATAAATTGTACACTTGGTACTTAACAGTCTTAAGTCAGATGAATGCCGCGTGTACATACATCACCAGCACCCATTCACAAACAAAACCAACTCTATAAGTTCAACTTGGGTGGTCTGTTTTTAACTCTTATCCACATACTTTACTATAAGCCAACAAAACACAACACTATATACTCAGTACATGCACTATGTATGTATATTACTTAAGTTAATAATATTACTAATAAAATGAAGAGAATGTTTATTGTGAACAATTTAAAACATTATAAACATTCATAATAATAATGAAAATATATCAATAATCATATTGTATTATTATTATTATTATTATTTAATGGAAGTATATATAAAGCTATTTTATTTATTACCTTTATTATAAATATACTATATTGTGGTATGCAGGCAGCATCACTCACGTGGTCCTTACAGCATTATTTATTGTTTTCAATTTATTTAAAGTTTTATTTTTTGGAACTATGTTCCTTATCGAACAATATTTGTTTGCAGGTTGAGTGTTAAAACCAAAACAAGTGAAAACAAACAATTGACTGAGTTAATTGTTGAAATACCATGCATAGTCAGTGTTGATTTCCTTATCACATTACACATACAAACATGTGACACATACATAACTGATATTCCCATATAATACATAATATACAACATGCCCCTAATTTGCGCCCTAACGGGTAAACAGTGATGTTTACGAAAAAATGTTTCAAACAAAAGTTGTTTATTTTTTTTATAAGGGACATTATTTATTTTTAATTTTTTGTTCTATCTCTAACGGTTTACAAGATGGGTCCTACGGACCCAAGACCCAATTGACCTATGTTGCTCATATACCGACTTCACCTATTACGTTCTGATTACGCTGTAAAAATTCAGCTTGATATCTTTTTTCGTTTTTGAGTTATCGTGTACACAGACGGACGGACAACCGAAAATGGATTAATTAAGTGATTTTATAAACACCTATACAAATATTTTGTTGGTAGCATCAATATTTTTAAGCGTTACAAACTTGGGACTAAACTTAGTATACCTTGATATATATTACATATATGCATGGTATTATAACAGCAACAGATACCAAAAACTTACATCTAAGTTATCTAGAAAACTAAAACGTATTTCGACTATCAAGTAGTCATTATCAGTATAAATTAGCTAATCGTATACTCTTATTGTGTTGTGTTACATGCTGCTAATTTGGTGGCAGGGTGCAGAGTCTTATTTACCTCGGATACATACAATTTTCATCAAAATAGGTCCCTTAACTATAATTCACTTTTAAGTTTTATAAAACGTTGTCCCTATTTATATACTTGGAAGTAAAATAACAACTGCGCTTCAGTGCTTTCACACAGATTTACTACGAACACTTTTTTCTACTTGAAACTCATACTGTTTTTTTAAAAAATTGCATTGTTTGGGGAAAAAATCGCTCTTACTCAAAACTGTCTCGGGTATAAATCTATTATTAGGCAAGTATATCCATAGAAAGCGAAAGCTGTGTAAGGTAAAACAGACTTATCCATATCCAAACTAATCAGTAGATTGTTGAGTTAGATAAGTTTGAATAAAGGACACCAATGATATCTTTTAACAGATATTTTATTATCGGATCATGGCTATTATTGTTAATATTATCATTATTATACGATTTCTATTATTGTGTTAAATTGTTCTGTAAGCATCTGACAATCATGAATCAAACCAAAAAAAATTATAAATAAAATGAAAAAAAGTATCGTTAGAGAATCTATGTACACGTATTTCAAATTTATTAAACTATTAAATTATTATAATCGAATCCGATTCGGGTAATCGTATTTTATATACCATCAATGATTTTTATTGTTTCTTCTATTTTCTTTAGTTTTTTTTTATCTTTGATGCGTTCAGATTTTTTTTTTGGACTTTTGATCTGAATTGTATTGCTATTCAGTAGCTAATATTTTTCTAAGCGAAGAAAGCCTTCAACAAATTATGTTTATTGACATAGATATATAGCTGTTTTACTACTATCTCTAAGACAGGCCTTGGTTAAGGCCTTCGGCGGTGGAGTTCTCTGTGCTTATACATTAATAATAATAAATAAAACGTAATTACTATTCAAATACCTATTCACAATTCTAGAAGAATATGGTGGAAGCGCAAATAAATATATAGTACATAGGGAGAAGTAATGTAATACATAAATTATATGCGTTTCCACCATAAAAATATTTTTGACTATTCTAAACACTTTTTGTGTCTTCATATTTTTACGTAACCTCGCCATTTACGAGATACAGGCGTTAACAAAAATGTAATAAAATTGATTTCGATGGACATGTAAAAAAATTGGTTGTTATGCTTCTTTCTTCTTTATATCTTAGTTTCCTAGAAATGTTAAAAATAGTCAAATATATAAAATTCGTCGGTTTTCAAATCAAATACTGTATCAAAACCACGGAATAATCGTTAATTTTCTCAATATCAAATTTTCATCAAAATCACCAATCAATTTTTTGAACTTTGTATCTATAAAAGCGCAAGGTTTAGGAAAAAATGTAAAAAGAACAAAAAAAGTTCAAATAGTTCAAAATATAACATTCAAAAGTTTTGTTTTTCGTTTTTCATGAACTATTTGCTCGTTATATGAACTTGTAAGCACGCACGTTTAAAAACCACATTTTCTGACCAAACTTTTTTCTAGACTCTTATAAGAACAGTTTGTAACTGATGACGTAAAAATCGGAGTTGTACTATTACATTCCGATTTCAATAGCCTTATTTCCTCTCAACTATATAGCATATAATTTTGCAATGATGGTTTCAATTTCTAAGATTAACATAATAAATAGTAATTGTGGTGACTGTATAATATAATAATTGGCAGTATATAAATAATATGATGATAGGAAGCCATTCATCAAGTGTGGTGACAGAAAATTGTTGCTGAATAAAGTTGAATCAATTATTGAAACTCTCCGTTCTTCGGATTTGTATACATTTGTAACATATACAGATAGGGGTTCAAGCACTTGGATAGTTGATAATGGCTTGACTGTTTTTTTTTTGCTGATGTAACCAATCATATTATAACGTAAAGGTGTGGTTATTGCTTGTTGAATGATTTAAATAATCACATGGTTACGCTATTAATCAATAAATTAATTCATATATTGATATCACAATAAAATTGTACTTTTTTTATAATTCGCAAATCGAATGAATACACCCTGAAGTTGCTTTTTAAAATCAATAGCACGTAATTCAAAGGAAATTGTTTTGGATTATGTAACGTATCATTTTAAAACAATCTTTAACCCGTCACCACTCGCGTTAAGAGCATTTTGCTCACGCTCGATTTTAAACATAGATTACTTTTATTTTTCAAATGGTTTATGTGATTTAAACTTTTTCAATATTCTTATTCGAGAGTAAATGCGTAAGCAAAACAATTTCGGGCTTGTTCGTGTACTTGCGTTAGTGAAACATAAGTCGTATTCAGTAAATTAAAAAAAACTTGTCATAGAAATATGATGAAATTAGTTAAAATGAATTTAATTATGAATTTAAAGAATATTTATCGTGCAAAAAATTTGCAGTGTAGAACATGTCAGCAAATCTCACGACTAAAGATTACCGAACGGCTGACACGAGTGCTGACGGGTTAAGGCTCTAACTTAACTAAGTATATCTATAGATACGAACATGGCTATAAGCATAAGAAACATTTAGTTATATCTTATCTACATTGCTCCTTGAATTTTAAGCAAAAACTCAATTTGGTTCAAATTTATTTTAACAGGTTGGGAAATATAAATTTTAATACTAAGAAAATTTTGAAGGCAATGAGATGCCAAGAAAGAGAACCAAATGGTTTTCAAAGAGAGTGCTATAAGAAATTCCAATAAAAATATGCTTTGGAGCTGCGGTATGACATTTTAAAACAAAAATTAATTTCTTAGAAAGTTTTTGGAAAAAGGTGTACATTAAATCAACTTATCTGCACTCGCAATGTTGTGTAAGCTAAACGATTTTCCTCTAAGAAGAATAATTATAAAAATGTACATATACACAATAATTTACGAAAAAAAGCTTAACTAATTTAAACCTCGTGGAGTGTAAATAAGACACTAGTTAGAAAAACACATCAAATTAAATTATAACATTAAAAAAATAGATGGCCATTATTATTAAAATTTTGACCTACAAAGATGGCAGTTATAACGGCTCCCATAATAATAATGAAATTTTAAGTTTTTAAAATTATTTATCTACCTATAATATCTCCTACTGTTTTAAAATTTATTAAAATTATTAAAACATAAAAACTTATTAAACCAAAAAAATTTGAGAAACAACGCAACAGGAAAAAAAAAGGTGTGATTTACATGAAATTTAATAAATTAAAAACTTGTACCATTAGTATTTTTTATGTAATGTATCAAACAATAGACGGACAAGCTGAAAAAGCTATATCAAATGGATATAGTTATATTGAATATCGTGTGTCTAATGGCTTCTGTCCTATTCGAACCATCGAAAGCAGAATTTTTACATGTAAAATAGAAAACATAATTAGTGTAGTGGCTTTGGTATCCGCTCCACATGTAGCAGATCGTTAGATCGAAACCAAGCTTCGTTTAAAGATTTTTTAATTCAATTTTGTTACCCAAAGAGTATAAAATTATGAACTTAGCGAGACTCAAACATAAAAAGATAAATTATATTTAAAAAACTAAAAATTTACGACCATTTTAACACTGGAAATCATTAGCTCAGTATGGCACAGTCGACAAAACCTTGGTTGTTTCGATAAAAGAAAAACGAACATTTCTATAAGTTAGGCTCGCTGAAACCTCGAAAGTTTTTTCTCATTCTATTCAAAGCTGATATACTTCAATTGTCCAATTGCTTTTTTCAACGTATTTCATTCCATTTTGATAATAACACTAAAGGTAGATACTTATAAGTATAATATAAAGGACTTAAAGTAACCAACATAAATTACATTTTCTAATTACAAATTATTCGTGTTGTACTTAATAAAAATAAAATTTAATTGCACATTTTTAGGGTAATTTATTTTTATTATATCTATGTTCGTATTAGACGGTTTTAAGTTAATATAAAAAAAAAAAACGTACATACAAATATAACTTTATCTTAGTTGTTTTTTTGTTTTTAAAATTTATGTTCAGAAATATTAGGAAAGTCGTTTTATTTTATTATCACCAATTTTAAGCTTAATTTTTTTTTACTTGATCTAACAACGAAACAAACAAAAAAATTCGACAAATACAACATCGTAAAAATAAAAAGATACATAAAATTTATTTTTATTTCTAATTTTTTGATTGGATATCAATAAATGAGAGAGATTTAATAACAAGAAAATCAAACCGTGGTAAACCTGAACGGTAAACGGCAGATCAAGAATTTCTTAAATATATAAATAACTGTCATTACTGATGATTATTTTGTACAAATTGTGATAAATTTTCATATTTAAGACAATACAGTCGAGAAATTTTACTATTCACTGTACAGGCATAACAATTTAATTTCGAAAATTTATATTTAAAAACTCTTTAATAAATGATTTTACTACAATATTTCATTTTTTGCCCGCTTCAAGCCGAAATATTTCGAACATAAAATTAGTTCTTCGAAAAATTTATATAATATTAGTACAGATACGTTGACGATATTTTAGCAACGTTTGTCGGAACTCAAAGACATTCATATTTGCAAAGCATTGGTTTTATTTTATTGATTTTAATTTTATTATTACTGTATTAAAGATATTTTTTGTATGATTAAGTAAGCTTTGTATAATATTTTTTGTTGCTTCTAATTATTTTGACTTATATTTTCCTTAATTTTCCCTTTTTTTAGTTCCTCTCATTTGACAAAGTTTAAAGATGTAATAAAAATTTAATTTCTAATTTCATGATGAATGCAATAATATCCTATTAGGGAATTTCTAGACAGTACTTACAAAAATTTTTTTATCTATATTTAAAGGCCTATTTACTATCAATTTTAATGTAAAATCAATTTGTTTTTACTTATTTGAAAATATCATAAAAAATTTATTAAAATTAAATGATTTTTTATATATGTTAGAAAGTTGCTTAAGTTATGTTAATTATACCTACTATGTTAGAAATTTTTCGTCGCAAAGGCAAGCAAAAAGATTTTCTAACAAACATTAAAAATCTAAAACTAATTGAACTTTTTGGTAAAAAAACAAAATAAAATTTTTTCTAAAACGTTATTTCAATGTATGACGTATACGTACCCACAAAACAATGCCTAAGTAAACGCTAATCATTGACAGTTGAGTCATAAATATTGGTTACATAAGTATTTATTGTTTTAATATAAAAAATTGTTAATTAATTTAATAAAATTTTTGCATTTAAGTTATTTATAGCCATACAAATTGCCAACACGATTAAATTTATTTTTTGCAACTATATTAAATAGCCCATAAATTTAATCATACCGACATTTTAATCAATATATTAACTGGCTACTCATTTATGGTACTATACCGAAGAATGGAACGTTTGTAGTACTATCGCAGCCAACTCGATTTTTCTTAGAAATTAATGTAAAGATTAAAGTATTTACAAAGTTCTGTCTTAGTCACTCTGCTGCTCTTCAATATTGTCTATACATGGTATTTCAACAATTAACTCAATCAATTGTTTATTTTCACTTGATTTATCTTAGCACGATAAATTACTAATTCATTAAAATAAGAGTATTTGTTTAAAAAAGTTTTTTTTTTTAACATTAAGACTACGAACGAATTAAATTTCCCTGGTCTTCCACCATTTTTTGAACTTATATTTTATATGTTCTTAAATTAGCTCCCACCATAATCCTATTTCAAAGTAGGTCGAAATGAAGGTAATTGCTTCAAATAAATAAAAATCTTCGGAGAATTTCATAGCCATTGTAAAAAAAAACTGCACAAATTGAGACACTTTCCCTTTAAACAAATATTTGAATAATTTGAAACAATTCCTATAATCTAGCTTTAACAAATAAGAAACGTATTTAAAATTTTTTGCATATTTGATTTTAAATTGCTTTAATAACATTTACAAATAAATATTTCTGATTTATTATTATGAAATATTAAATTAATAGTAACATTTCTGATTTTAGAGTGCATATTAAATCATTTCATCTATAAATACTTAAATCATTACGAAATCAATTTATTCAGATTATCTTAAAAAAAATTTTTGTTTTTCTTATATGCATTTGATTCGCATGATTTAATTCAAACAAATCAATTTAATGTATCTTAAAATATTTGACCGTCAGCCTATAATAACTGCAAATTCTAGTGTTTTATAATTAGTAGCATACTTTCCATACAAAGCACTTTAGTGCTTAAATTTTGAAAAGTGTTACTGTATTTAATACTTAGACATTATATGTATAAATATACAAATAATACTATTGTTTTTTGTGTTTATCTTTTTCAGAAGGCGGGCAAGAATTGTGTTCTTGGTACCACAAAAATTAGAGATCGAGATCGAATATTGAGATCGATTGATTGCTTTTAATATGTACATAATATTAATCGATTTTTATTACATGTAACAAATCATTGTAATAAGTTTCGCCAGTAGAAAAAAATTCTCTTATTTTATATTTTTAATTATTACAATTGTTTAATAATTGTGATTTTATTTGATCGAATATATAAAAATCTCGTGCCACGATGTTCGTGCTTAAACCCCTCCGGAACAGCTTAATCAGTTTTAATGAAATTTTCTTTGTACATTCGATAGGTATGAGAATAAGTCATTAAGTATTATTCATTCGCCTACCCGCACTCTCAGATGGTGAAAAAATAAATGATAGTATGTATATGGAAGCCCCCTTGTAAACAATTTTATGCACAAATATGGTGCAATATTTGCTAAAATGTCAATGTTGGTATGGTTTTCGTAAGTTGGTATGGTTTATAATATTTACAAAAGAGAATTCTAATTATTCTCCCTACTAGCAGTATGTTAGAAATGTTTCTTTATAAATCGAAAATCGAATAATTCTATCTAATATCGTAAATTGATTAAATATATTATTTGCTATAAGTACAGTTATTGGAAAAAATCTGAATTAGTCTAAAGGAAGTTTTTTTTGAAGAGATTGGCTATCTATTGATAAATGAATCGAATAAGTATTAGTCGTTTTGGAGCTACAACCTTCAAAGCCAATACTTGCTCAACTAGTACCGATCTATTCTACCCGGTTTTTTTGTTATTCGTAGTCATTACTAAATAAAAACTAATTTAATCTTTTCATATAGTCCGACACCTTGTAAAGTGAAATCTTTGCTCTTTGGTCAAAAAAAACTTACCAAGAAGATAATAAATTCGTCTTTGACATACCTAAAACAAAAAAAATAATATACATCAGTAATTTTCCCCTCAATCTACATTTGTTTATTTTTTCCAAAATAATTTTGTAGGTAAAATTTAAAAATAATAAAAAAATTTAAAAATCAATACTGCAGTACAAAACACATTTGCTAACAAAAATTTTGAAAGAAAATAGCTACTTGAAATAATTGCTTTGGAATGCAGTATGAGAACGATATGGTATAAACTATGAATGGAATTTCTTAAAAACATGTTCCTACACAAATACAACACATTTTATATTAAATAATATTTTATATTATTAAGTAATAGTTAAAAAAACATTTGAAATGAATTATGAATGAAAATATTAATAATAATAATAATAGTTAATAACATGTCATTAATGTCTACAATACAACTTGTATACTAAAACTTATCTGTGATATCTAATCAAAACTTTTCTATTGTGTAATAGTTTTCAAAATGTCCACCTATTAAGGATGTATGAGCATGACAACAATGTTTCATTTTAATGCTCAAAATTTTTGTTATCGGGAGACATATATTCAAAGAATATGTGCTTAAAATTTCAGCGAAGGTAACCGGGCAAATTTTGAAGGAAAAGATCATTTAAAATCGATATTAAATACATTGAAATCGACATATTTTTGAAAGTTTTTTATAATTTTCACTTGAAACGAATGCAAACATATTAGCTATGACATGGAAAAGAAAAAAATCAAGTACCTCCATGCATATAAGGAATGTACGAGCAGGGTAGATTTAGGGTTGAAATTATTTTAATTTTATTTTCAACTTTGATGACGAATTTAATTAGAAGTTTTTGAATGTAGACGAAAAATATGAATAAAGTTTTTCAATATCTGCCTTGGTTTTCGAAATATCGAAAGCTGAATAATTAAAGAAAATTTTCAATTTGTTGAAACTTACGCCGATTGTTTCGGATATCGAAAATTTGTATTCTTACTTTTCGTCTTAGATCGTCAACAGTTATATAACATAATTCACTATCAAAATTGAAAATATATTTTTTTCCCAAATATTTTTACCTGAAATTGCTTGATCATTTACGCTCATACATCCTTAAATATTAATATTTGTACTTAGTATTTTTTTTATTAAACTTGACAGAGACAATTGTCATAATTTTATAATAATAGTATTTGTTTTTAATGGAACTTATATCAATAACAATATTAACATCTATCTTTTTATCTATTAATTATCCAGCGAGTTTAAGTTGATTTATTTGCCTATCATTTAAAATTTTTCTTGCTAAGAGATGAATTTCCAAAAATCTCATTCTTTAGAGCTCGTATGTAGTAAATAAGGAGTTCGAAGATTATAATTAACACGAAACACATTTCGCCTTAGAATCAGAATGAACCTCTTTCGGATAATTGTAAGAAGTATTGACGTAAAATATACAGGGTTTTTCAACATGTCTAGTAAATTTGTACAATGATTTTATTTAACAAAATAAT
Organism: Chrysoperla carnea; assembly: GCF_905475395.1. Taxonomy (NCBI): domain Eukaryota; kingdom Metazoa; phylum Arthropoda; class Insecta; order Neuroptera; family Chrysopidae; genus Chrysoperla; species Chrysoperla carnea. Next base: position 22,191,948 of record NC_058341.1, read on the forward strand.
GAGCTTGTATAAACATGAAATTTGTTTTTTACACATTCCAATGTAAATATATTAATGAAAATTTAGTTTTTTGTTATCTTATGATTCCTCCTTAAAAAAACGCCTTAGACTTCAGCTATGCTGAAAAGCCCTGTATAAAATAAATACAAGTTACAAACTACTGTTTGCATATTTATGTGTGTGAATGTATGCATGTGAATATGTATGAATGTTTTTCATGGTGAAGGAAATGCATACAAAAACAAACATTATATTATTTGAAAACACAAAACTAACTCTTTTTATTGTGACATATGCTTCTTGCATTTTAAAATATTGTACATGGTCTAGGAGCCAGTGACCGCTAAAACTTTACACTTTACAGTGACCACTAGCCCCATATTTTTGTTATTTTATATTTTCCGTACTTGGGATCAGAATTACGATTTTTATCCCTCAAAAAGTGTATGAAAAAATCAGATTTTAATATGTATAAAACGTTTATGTGAAGTGTAAAGCTTACCACCCAAAAATTACGATTTTCTGTTCTATACATGGTAGAATGATGGAATTTTCACCAATCGACTCAAAATAAAGTCAAATTAGAAGAAAAGTTCGAAAAATTTCAAAACCTACATCGCAACCCTCCAGAAATCCATTTTACCTATTTTCCGGGGTTTAGTTGTGGAAAATGAAATTTAGTTTGACTTTAGTTTAGGTCGATTGGTGAAAATCCCATCTTTTTAGCATGTATAGAACAGAAAATCTTTATTTTTGGGAGGTTTTTCGCAAGTAGGCCAAAAACTTTTGCAGGATGTTGTTGAGTAGGCTTTTTATGACGAAAATTACGTCAGTTATCGAAAAATTAATAGATATCAATATTAGAGGGCTTGATAAAATAACATTCCAAAATCAGTCGACTACTGGCTCCTCAACTAATAATAATTTAAGTCGGTCTGTCAACTTTACTAGACTATCGATTTAGTTTGTGGTTGCTTTAAGTAAGTTAATAATGTTTATTTGTTTGTTTGGTATAGTTAGTTGGTCGGTAATATTTATTTGATCTGTTTCATTCAATCAAGGATATTTTACATGATATACACATACATACATTATTAAGTAAGTACTTAGTATTTATTTATTTTCATTTATTTTACATATTATTTTACATTTAATGAATATAAGCATCATATTTTTAATTTTTAATGAGGAAATTAAAACATTAAAGATGCAAATTTTATAGTATGTATTAATATGGTATTATCAGTTATGTATATGTGACATGTATAGGTATGTGTGTAATGTGAGAGTGTAATCAACACTGTCTATACAAGGTATTTCAACAATTAACTCAGTCAACTGTTTGTTTTCACTTTTATTTTTATATTTTGTGAATCAGACACTAAATTATAACAACAGTGATGAATCTTTCCACTTAACACCATCCTCTTTAATATAATTTATGATTATTAATCATTTGTTATTATATTTATTATATTTATTATATTAAATAACAATAATGCAATGAAATAAATGATTCAGATAGTATGAAGTACATTCAGATTGTATACAAAACATTATTTTATTTATTGTATTATATTATTATTTATATTAAAAATGATAATATAATATATAATGTAATATTATTTGGTGTAGGTGCCAATTTATTACGTACACCTGCAATTTAACTTAACTACAACAGATTACTTACATTGAACATGTTTAAAACTTGATTTTATAACAAAATACAATTACATTTTTACATAATTTATATTAATATACTTTACAAGGTGTCCAACAACTAAACTACCCAGCCTTACTCAAGATTATATTGTTTTATTTTGATTAATGTATAATACACAAGTGTTTAGTCGATTAAAAGCACGTTGAAAAATCAATCATAAAGTGGGTACTATTTCAGGTAGCGTTCAGCAGAAAAGCGTTCATCATCCATTTGTTCACCCGATTATTTTTAGCCTTTTTCATGTATGAATTTTATTTCAGGAGTTTCCAAGGTAATAACACGATACTTGTAAGTTGGGCATATAAGTCTGCCGTTTGTATATATAGATAACATTGAAAATTTAATACTATTTTCTAACAAATTTAAATAAGTTCTTATATAAGTATACATTTATACAATATAAAATATATAAATATTATTTATACAATTTCACTCTATATTTTACAATTTCGACGTATGATTTATTGCAAATTACATAAGAAAACATCGCTGAAATCAGTAGATATAGAGATTTTAAACGAACACAAAAATTGAAAAAATTTTTTGAAATTCTGAAAGTGTAGATAATAATTATTAACTAAATTTTACAAAATTAATTCTACAGCGGTAAACTTTTCTTTCTTTAATCATTCAAACTCATTTTAAAGTTTGTATTATCATATTTCTTTTATTTTTCTCTTTATAGTGTTGAAAGTCCTAAACCCAACGCATGACCGTCCTTAATGGTGATGAAAAGTCTTCGATTGCATTGATTGCAATTTTAAAATAAAGATGACTTACTTAATTCCCTCTAAGTAATAACCTCTGAATGAATTCCAGAAATATGTAATCATATGTCGTATGTTTCCCAATACTCCTACCTTATTTACAAATGCACATGATTTTCTGAAAATCTCTTATGATTCATTTATAAACTTTCTACTGAAGAAGAAGGCCATTAAAACATATTTTTCCGAATCAGTTAGACCCATCTTTAGACTGACAAACCATTGGGAATTAGATACTGAACATTGAGTATTCAATGGCATTACATATGCATATATCTTACTTCCATGATTTGTTTGAAAAAAATTTCAATACTTGTTTTATTGTTTAACCTCGCCCTTGTTTTACATTCTTAACATACGTTTGGAGCAGAGTTTATTACAGACACGTATAGCTACTTTATATTATCTAAGGCGGAAAAATACAAATATTGAAAAACACAAAAAAAAAGAAATTTTTACTGATCAAAATACAAATCTTTTTCTTTATTGTTATTTTTATCACATTTTCGTTATTGCAAATTTTCTATTTTATTGTTTTCTTTAAAGAAAAAGTTAAGAGTCGAGTAACTGTATTTTTAAACTCAACTTTTTAGTTTTAACACAGTTAATGTTTAATAAATATATTTACTTTTTAACGAATATTTCCACCATGGACGACAATTGGTCTATCAATATAAAAAATGATTTCTAGTGTTTCTTTGGTCACTAGCTTAAAAGGAATGTATTTGGACCAATATTTTTATATATTAGTTTTTGATCCTATCATTTAATTTACGTATTAAAAATTATTATGTTTTTATGGTGGAGACGCAAGGAAATAATTCCTGATATATTATTCCAGGCGCTTCTAAATAACCATTAGGTAAATAATCATTCCATTTATTTAAAATTAGATAAATGGAATGATAAATAAAAATAATCCAATTTTTCATTGATTTATAAGAGAATTTAAACTGTTTTGAATATAATGCGAATATTTTAGATATATTATAGAAGTAATTGGATGTATTTATAGAAGTAATGGGATGTATTTAAATATTAAATTTGTTGTATTTATTTATTTATTTTTATTTTATTTTTTGTTTGTTTATTAATTAAGATTGAATATGAATATTAACTCATTAAATGTACCATTAATAAAAACATAAATTAATATATTTATAAATAATTAATATTATTATTATGTATTATTATATATTTAAACAAAAGTATGTTTTGTTTAAATAAATATGAATACTAACAACATATTTATTTATGAATTTCTTTTATTGAATATTTATTTATTTATATATTATTGAATTAAAATAAATTTTTATTTATGTTTAAATGATAAATAACAAACATAATGCAAATCTATGCAAGTATATTTATTATATTATAATATTGTATAAATAACACCTGGTTTTAAAGGTATTTATTATATGATTTTATTAATAATTCATTTTGTATTTACGGAAGTAATCAATGGGTGTTGTTTTTAAAACAATAGTTTTTAAAAAACCAATAATGACTAATGAAGTTTTTATGTCTTCTTTTGAACAACAAAAAAACAGCATATATAAGAAAATGAACATATAAGTCCAAAATTATATTTAAAAAATTTTTAAAATTATGATAAAAATCGTTTAATTTACTAACGAAGTGTTTCTAACAAATTAAATGAAGTTTTTAATGATTAGTTTTTAAGAAAAATATTATCTGTAAAAACAAATGAATGTCTTAGGTCAAAATACATTTAATCTTTAATGCACTGTATAAGAGTTATACATTTAAATGTTTTGAATAAAGTGTAAAATATGGTATAAAAGGTAAAAATATGGTGTAAAGGTTTTTAAAGACCTTTTTGTTATTTTGTTTTTCAAGAAATGAAAATTTGATAACATCTATCATCAATGGTTAAAGACAGTAAGATGTCTTCAAGTGAGATTTTACCACATGGCACGGCCTTTGAAATATAAGGTAGCTAACAAGTGTAAATGCGTTATCAAAGCTCAGTCGATTATAATTGCTTGAACTCGCAAATCCATGTTTTGACTAAAATTTGATCGTAAAATTTCGAGATTCAATGGTAATTTTTTTATTTGTATAGCAGCTATTGACAAGCACTAGTGTTATCAAATTTGGTAGTTATTACATTTTGGAAACATTTTCACATAAAGGTCGTTTAGCCATCGCTACTAGATTGGTAGACATTTAAAAAACAAAAAAATGTCTAGAGGAGATTGCAGTAACAATAATATGGAAAAATTAATGTGTTCTTTTATAAAGTCTGTCTCGTAAATCATACAAGTCCTGCAGTATTTATTTATATTTTTTCAAATGAAATAAAATTCCAGAGTAAAAGATTCTTATCGAAAAGGTTTTATTTAGTATGCAAATACCTAATATTAATCGTAGGCATATTACGCGGATTTTAAATAACTTAACGCAGAATGTCCGTAAATCCACTTTTTTACAGAATGAAATAAAATTTTAAGTATAGATGTTAAGAATAACTATTCCCTTGAAAATTGCTCAATTCTAATTTTTTGCCCGTCAATTAATGAACTTATTCGCTATCAAAGTTAGTAGTTTTTGCATTGGTTAAATGGCGTAAAGTACCAGATGACTAAAAGTGGCACATTTTACATTAAAACTTTTCTACAGATTTTTTTCAAAAACAACTCATTGATGAATTTTTTGATTCCAAGAAAACGGCTCTTGCCCGTTTCGTTGAATAATTTATAGAAATTATTATTTATTAAATTTATTTGTAATTTATAGAAATTACAAAATAATTTAAACAAGGCAATTCAAAAAATTAAAATTATAAAATATATAAAATTTACGTTGGGAATTTTTGAAATTGTATATCTTACAAATTTATAATTCGCGTGATTTACTTACTGTCCAGTGTCCATATATTTTATATGCACTATATAATAATTATTACTCGTAAAATGTTGATATTTATGTGTTATAAAATATTTTATAATTACTGAATTTTAAATTAATAAAATTGAAAAAATAAAATAAAAAAGCAAGTCATTTAAATGACATTTAACAACAGTTAAATTTATAAGAAAAATAAAAAATATAATATTATTTTTATAAATGTTTATTTATCATTATTATTTTATTATTTTATTTATAATAATTTATCATGTTTTATGTGTAAATGAGTCAAATCTCACACATCAGATCTGACCTTATGAAATTAAATTTATTTTTATTTTTAATACCTTAATTAATTGGTTTTTTCGAAGATAGAAAAATGGTCTCTCTCAAAACACCACCAAGAAACAAATAAACAAATCAGGAAACGAAACGTCTTTATTAGACTCAAGACAAGAGTTATGGATGTACTTACGAAGATAGACCAACTAAAATGGAGATGGGCAGGTGGCATGATAAGGAGTAGCCAGGAAAAGTAGAATTAAATTGTGACAAACTGGTATCCTAGAGATGGAAAAAGGAAACGGGTAAGACAACTAAAGAGATGGGAAGATGAGTTGAAGTTCACAGCAGGCCCTCATTGGAGAAGGATTGCCAGACACAGAGCACAATAGAAAATGTTAGAGAAGACCTTTGCCAAAAGACAAACTTAACTTAGAGATATCCCCTAAAAGAAGAAAACAAACATTTCAAAACAGACGGAATAGAAGGCTTATTGATTGATTGATTGAATTAGTTTTTGAAAAGTTTATTTAAAAAGGCTCAATATCTTCAGTATTCTCCTTTTATGCCGTAATTAATTAGTATTATTATTCGAAAAAGATAAGTATCTTCAAATTTTCCTTCAAACGAATAAACTGCGCCCCGTGTTAATATGTCACGTAATCCGAAAATTATTGATTACTTATCAGATAATATGGCAGATTCTAGAAAACCTCTTTGGGTTTTACTGTATGCCAAATTTCCGTTTTAAGCATAACATAAAATATTGAGGATGTAAAGTTGGAAAAAAACACACCATCTTGTACCATAAATCAAACAATGTACTGTACTATTTCCTCTTAATAATATACGTACAGTATGCAACTGGCATAATTACATTACTATCTCAATACTCAACGAATTACAACAAAATTTCATTTTGATTTTGCCCAAAGCCTTTCAAAAAAATCAAATATTTTGACAAGTAAATTGAATTTACAGTAGAATTATCGAAAAACAATAAATTCAATGTAAGTTATGTGAATTTCATATATTTACACAAGTTAATATTTGATTTCTGTTTCTTTAAAATCGTATAAAACTGGTTTTTTTAAAGACTTACCACACAATACACTTTAAAACTTTATATAAATAGCTTTAAAACTTTATCTGTCTGTCAGTCAGTTAGTCAGTCTGATGATGCAGTTTTTTTTTAAAACAATTCACTGCTACCATACGATGGTTTGTTACGTTTGTTGAGATAAGTTTGTTTTCAATATTATTTGCTACAGCAACTGACGAGATCTTTCATATTAAGAATTACAAAACTGATTGTTTTAACATCAAACAAGTTTGTTTTTAAATTCTAGAACAGGAGTTCATTGTATTAAAAATATATACATTTGCTACCATAACTTGTTATAGAGCAAAGTTGGTACTCTATTCAGCTCGACCTACTTCAATCTTTATACCCTGTATACATGAAATATATCAAGGTATACTAATTTGAGTCCCAAGTTTGTAACGCTTACAAATATTGATGCTACGAACAATAGTTTGGCATAGGTGCTCATAAATTTACCTAAATAGTCCATTATCCATCTGTGAGTTTCAATTCGTAAATGAGCAACATAGGTGAGATTGAGTTTTGGGTCCGTAGAAACAGAACAAAATTACATTGCAAAATACGGATAAAATTGTCATTTGGTGTCCATTTTCTCAAAAACTATAAATGATAGGGAGTTGAAAAAAAATTTCCAGGTAGCTTCAACTATTGGTCTTCTATTCAAAAAAGATTCTAAAAAAATTAATAAAATTTCTTCTTTTGAAAATTGTCGTCATGATAGGACCGATTGTGTTTTGATCCAACCGTTTTTTGATGCTAACACACAAAAACAGATGTATTCGATTTGATTTAAAATAATAGAAAATCAATTCGAAGTGTGTATTTTCTTTTATTCAGTTTAACTAAACAAGCATAGTTTTGATACGCTGACCTTCTGATCTATACACGTATCATTTTTATTACAAATTATCTGTCTGTACGTCTGATAATGACCATCACTTTCATTAAGTAACCATAATTTAAAAAAAAAAATCGTTTGGTAGTTTAATAATTTGGCATTACGAAAAAATTGAAAAAATCCATTTATAACTTCAATCAAAAATGTCTTCACATATCAAAATTTGGGCATTTTAAACATGACCAATGCATACTGTAATCTATTTGTATTGAATATGCTTTAAGCCTTTTTGTTATAAACGCAAAAATATATGGTACATGCCCTTCTTCGCTTCAATACATGACAGGAGCGCACCTCAACACATATCAATTTATTCTTCTTGCCGTTTTCACAAGAAGCAAATCTGTTGTAAATTGTGCTTAACCTTTCTGGGAAATATGATTGATCTATGGCTCTTTTCGTTTGAAAGTAATAAGAGGAATATCCGATGGCTGTAATTACCGGGCCTTTAAAGATCCTCTGAAAATTCACTATAGAATTTCTGCAGTCAACTGTCACTTGAAAACTTATTTTAGTGATCAAATTCATATTATTTGCAAGATATATCCGACAACACAGTTTTCTGAACTGTTATTTTGAGGTGGAGACAATTTTCAGCTCAAGTTATGATTCGCTCGATAAAAGAGAATAAAAGAGTCAAAGAGAATCTTGGTAAAAACGACAGACATTTCCTTGACTGACATTAAATCCTTGATGTAGCATTTTTCCCGAGCATTTTGCCCTTGTCCATTACATAAAACGCACTTGCACTTTCAACAAATAATTCTCACTTTTTTCATTAAACTATAATAAAATTCTTTTTTATATAAAACAATACTAAAATAAAAACAGTTATAAGAATTTTACTTTCATCTTAATTAATCCAACTGCCATTGTAAAAGAATAGGTTTACTGACACAGTCATAATATTGACAACATTATATTGAATTCATATAAATGTATTAAATATTTATAAAAACTTTAACGAAAGGTTAATATCACAATCAATATAATAATAAAAGCTTTTTTTTTATTCTTATTATTTGTTATAACAATCTGTTAAGTACTGAGTATATAAAACACAAAATAATTATGTAATAAAATTATTATATTCGAAACGTTGCTTTTATTTTAATCATTAATATACAGAGTGAGCCACTTAATCTATTCATATAAATATCTGGTTTTGTAGTGAACCATTCAAAAAATAACTTAAACAAAAGCTGCAGAGTTTGAGACCTTTTACACTGACTTACAGCTTACAGACACTTACAGTTACTCAATTATTATGAGAAGCAGAGCACATATAATAATTAAATTAATTTTTGGAGTTGACATACATAACATAATAATTTTTGTTACATTTTGTATTCAAACAGACAACCACAACACACATCTGTAATAAAAATATGTTTTTATAAATAAGTAATATTAAATTTGAAAACATTATTATAATATTTTGACTTTTGCACAATCAAATACAGTTTGTTCGCATCTTTTCTATTCAATAATATAAATATAATCATAATAATATAATATATTTATCTATTTTAACAATATCCATAATATATAAAGTAATATAAATAAATAAAAAGACAGTTTCACACTTTTAATATAATATAAACTATTATTATTATTATTATTATATTCAATAAATACAAATGAATAAATCATATTATAACGCATGACAAAATGTATACAAAATACATATTTATAAAATAATATGAATAAAATATAATGGTTATGGTTACAATATATGTATGTGTGGTTGATTATAGTGAATAGTAAAGGAAAGATATTGTGGTGTGTTTAACCAAAAAGGGTAAATATTATATTTAATATTTATGCTAACGTATGTGTTATAACGTATATACTATTACAGGCAGGGTCAACATACCTAATAGATGGACATAATCAAACTTATTCCTCAAAATTCAAAAAAAAAAAAAAAAAAAAAGTGAAAACAAACAATTGAATGACAGAATTGTTGAAATAGCCTTTATAGAAAGTTTTGAGTGCTTGCATTATTATTTTATAAAATTATTTTATAAATATTTTTCAGCGTTACACACTTGGGACTAAACTTAGTATACCTTGATATATATTACACATATACAGGGTATAATAAAAGTCTCATGAAGATTATAATTTAATATCAGTGCTTGCTTATCTTTGGGTTCCCCGGTTGATTTACTAATACAAAAAAAAGTGGACAAATGGAAGAATAGTGGAACGAACAAGACCAAAGTTTTATGTTAAGGTCTCACCACTGGGGGCCCCACGTAGATATGCGAAGCCAACGCACATCCGTTGGAGGAGTTTTGCAAAGCGAGTATCAAAAGTATATTATGTCCATGTATTGGGTAGCTGCCATCTAATAGACTAGCAACCCCAAAACATTTTCATATTATATTCAAACGTTTGTCAACGCACACAATATATCGAAAACTAACTGTGTGACAAACTTTCCAAAAATTTTATAATTGAAACAATTTATTCTTAAAATTAGGGTGGGATTTATACACATACATACTCAGTTTATTATTTTAACCCCTCTGAGATACCATTATCAAAGGGAGTTAGTACTTATTTCTCCATTACTTGTATCCCATAATGACATATGTACAAATTCCAAAAAAAGGAATTTATAAGATTTATTATATGACTTCAATTTGCGACAAATTATTTCCGATTGGGATTTACATGATATCAAATTGATCTCAAATGTTTATCAAACTGTTTGTAATTACTAATAATACCCGCATAATTATGAAGTATAAAAATCGGAGAAAACTGTTTTTCGTTTCACTACTTTAGACCTGATTATTCTCTTTAAACCTATCTTGAAAATTGAAGGACTTTTTCCATAACTCTAAGCTTTTTGGAATATGTTTTTTTCAATAACTTTAATTAGTATTCACTTTGAGGTAAGTTATACGAATTTTTTTTCATTTTATCAACCCAATTACTCATCATCGACTTTCCAAGTGAATTACAATCCATGACCTCTTTCAACCACTGCGTGCATAGAAAAAGAAAAAGAACTATGGAATATTTCTAAAGTAATGAAAGCGGATATGTGCGTAAACACTTTCTCAGGTATATTTATTTAAATAAAATTTAAAAAAAAAAAGATTATACAATCATATATTTACGCGTAAATGATTATCAATAATTTATTATTACAAAATAAGTACATTATATTTTTTTAAATTATTAATTAGCAAAAAGTAATAAAATTTATACTTTCTACAAATAGTTATAATGTAAATATCAATGATAATAATTAAACTAGATGTAATATGTGATTTGATTCTAGTTTTAATATCTTGTTAATTATAACAGAAATTATCTAATCTAAATGTAATGGAATCTTAACAGATTAAAGAGTAACTTGGGTATGAAAAGCAGTTTAATAAAATAGTTTCTATTATTATAATAATTACTGGAATTTATTTATATAATAAATATTTTTAGATAAATTTAAGTTTATTTTAGAGCATTAAAAACTTCGTAAATCAAAATATTATCTGTAATGAGTGATCCAATTTCAGTTTTCTATGTTTTCAACTTTGTAAATTAAATGCTGTGAATATTTTCGCTTTTGTTTCAAACGTTAATTTGAAACATTCTATTTACGATGTGAATCGTTTAACTACACTCAAAAACGCCCAACGCTCAAATTGTGCCCTTTTTTTGCAAAATAACAAGTTTGTAAGAACTGTATTTAGATTTTTGCGGGAAGATTATGGCCAATATAATCATCTTAGCATGTAAATAAATCGCATCATTATGCAAAAGCTCGAGAAAATTGTAAGCATTGTAGACAGGGTAATGCGTTTGTGGGGGGGGGGGGGGGGTTCTTAATAGTCGTGTCTCTATCAACCAACTTGGAGTGTCGGTCAACCTAAAAACTGACATGCACCGAGCTTTAGCCGAAATAACCCCCCAAAACTTGCGACAAGTAATCGAAAATTATCTCGAACGAATAAACTGCTACAGAAGATCCAGACGGCGCCCACTGGCCTGAGTTTATTTTTCATATTAAATGGAGTATATTTTAAATTCATAAGGATGTATAAGCACAAGTTATAACAAAATTCATCATCAAAGTTGTAAATAAGGTACAAATAATTTCAACCACAAGTCTAAACTTGCCTTGGCGCTCGTACTACCTTAATAAAAATATAACTTAGATAATCATAAATTTTGTGTCTGTGGTTTTTCTTTAATTGAAGTTATGAAACTCAATTTTGATTATCCTATTTATATTACAAGGGGTTTTCTTTCCTAATTTTGATCAAAATAAAAGAAAAATAAGCTCACTGATCGTACCTTTTTACATTTTTTCAACAGTTTGGACTTGAAATCCCCCTTAATATAACAACAGCCCCACTATACATTCAAAATAGCTACCTTGATTATAAAAAAAAGGAAAAAAACAATAGGCTGGCATTTCCCTACTAATTAATATGAAATAAATTCCAATTTACTAAGGTAGCAAGAAAACAGCGTTATACATAAATATCTACAAATTGTACATAAAACTTTAAAAGATTTATGTATAAATATTTTTCAAAGAGGAATGGTAAAACATATAAATTTTATAATATATAATGGCAGTAAAACCTTTTTTGGCTATTTTAAATTTATTCTCTTAATTTAGGTATTAATTTATTCGTTATATATGTACATATAAACAATACTAGGTTTACCAATTAAATATATATAATATAAACCTATTATCTACCTTAAAAAGTAATATAGTTAACACCTTAAAAAACAATTAATGTATAGGAAGTCACACCAACAATTTGACTTTATTTTTTTATTTGGTTGCAAGTAAAGTTAAACTTGGCTTCGATCTTCGATCTTAGAGCTTTTTCGGTCGCAAGTTGTCACTGTGCAGTAAGGAATTTTTGCAGTTAAAACTTCTTTAGGCACATTGAGTACTTTTTAGGTGAACAAAAATCATGGAACTCGCGTCATCAGCGTTTGTAATGGAACTTCTCTTAAACGGTTCGACCGATTTTGATGAAATTCTTTGTGTGTGTGCAAGTAAATGCAAAGATGGATTATATTTACAATTAGATCTACTACCAAATGTTTTTGAGGGCTCCACACCAAAAAATTTAAATCGGTGCAATAAATTATGGACACGCATATAAATAATATCTAACATTAAATTATACTATTCAAATACATTTGCCCTAACCGCCATATTTATCCAGAATTGTGAACAGGTTCTTTGAATAGTATTGAGGTATTATTTATTATTATTATGGTATTGTGAATAGGTATTTATTAGAGCTACATGCGAGCTCAGCGGGCTCCACTGCTGAAGATCCAACTTGGCTGAAGGCCAGTTTTTCCGAAGTTTTATGCTTTCACTTCCTTCAACAGCTTCGATCTTTTTAATATAGATATCACTGTGTCAGTAGATATCGGTATGAACGCCATACTGATTTGATCATTGAGGAAGTCACCAAATTAGTCCATTTTCGCTTGTCTATCTGTCTGTCAACACGATAACTCAAAAACGAAAAGACATATCCAACTGAAACTTTTATAGCGTATTCAGGACGTAAAAAGTGAGGTCATGTTCGTAAATGAGGAACATAGTTTAATTGAGTCTTTGGTCTATAGGACCCCATTTGTAAACCGTTAGAGATAGAAAAAAAGTTTAAATGAAAAAGATACTCTTATTACTTTGTATGTAAGAAGAGTGGTAATCTTTACACGACGAACACTGTCTTCTATACATATTATTTCCACAAGTAACTCAGTTAATTGTTTGTTTTCACTTGTTTTGTTAATCTTACATTAGATCCAAAAACTATAATACAGAATATTTGCTTGGTACAAATAATATTTGCTGTTGTTGTCAACGTTACTTGGAATATCTACGTAACATTTCTCATATGTATCCATCCTGTATTTTAAATGTATATCATTGTTTTTATGTACACCAAAACAATATTACATACACATTATTAGGTGTAGTTATTGTTATTGTTATATTATTGTTGTTGTTGTTGGTTAGTTTGTTAAGGGTTGTACAAAACTAGATATAAAATATACCACACAATACATAATAACAATAATAATTATTTAGATTTAATTATACTGATGTTATGTTATTTTGTGTTTTGTATATATATCTCTATAAATATCTTTTTAAAACAATTTTAGTTGTATGTATTAATGTAGTTATTTAAAGCTCTAGTACACAGGGTTAGTACATATATTATTGGATAGATGCTAGCTCCCATCCCACTTCAATCCTGCTCTACATCGATTTAATATTTTATTTTGTATTTAACACTTTAAAAATAATTTATCAAGCTCATTTTATATAAGGGTTGCAATTTTATGTAATTTTAGTTATTTAGATACAGTTAAAAACAAGTAAAGAATTCGCTTTTCCAAAGAAATTTAGTACTATATTAACCCTTAGGATTGAATCAAAGATAAAAACAAATTAGACATCTATAGGTCCTAGAAAAACGTCGCCGTTTGACTACCTTTGCCATCGTCAGTGCCAATTAGATAATCGCAATTATTCGCTTAAATAATTAAGTCCAAGTAAATTAGCAAGTGGTTTTTAGTTTATCCTGGCAAAGATTATTAAAAATTAAATAAAGTAATATGACACATACAGGGTGAAGGAGACAATTTATGGACATCTGTTCAACCAAAGTTATCAGACATACAAAAAAAGTTAGCTTATCATTTTCTTTCTATGATTTTGTTTTTTTTAAGCTTACAAATTCTGTGTTTGATTTTATAACCTTTAAATATTGTTTAATTTACCTACGACCAATAAAACCAATTCATATAAAAACAACTTGAAAACATATATATTTTTATTTGGTGAACAGGAAATAACAATTAATGGAAATAAATATGCATTTGCGTTGGCGGGCGGTTTATATGTTTTACATTTTAATAAATTATATCAAAATTTACAACATGTTTGTACATAACAGTTTATCTCTACCTCTCCATCCATGTGTGTTAGGTAAGCTACAACAAATATGGGCGGCTATATGGCTATATACAGCTTAATAAATTTTAAGTTTTTTTACCTCTTTGTCGACTTCAATATAGTATGCAATACGGAGTAAATGTGTTAAAAGTGGTTAAAATGGACATGAAGTTTTCATACATTTCGGAACATCCAAACAAAAAAAGACAACAATTGATTTGAAAATAAAAGAGCATTGGCATCCGATTAAAACTCTTTTAAAATTTTGGATTTCATATTTATTGTAAAAATTTCCCTAAAATTTCTCCCTTATTTCTCTGTCAATTATCTATAAAAGTTCAGCAAACTCTCTTTTAAACGGCATTTTTATAGAAATCCAACTAAAAGTTTATGAAAGCCGACGAAAATTTGGAATACCCTTGAGGGAAAGATTAGTGCAATCAATGATACTGGCCACAGTGTAAAGAAGTTCATTCATGGCTTACTCCTAACTGGAATAAGACGTGGAACACTCAAGCTCGAAGGACTTTACTCTCAGAAAGCGCTCTCCAGAACTCTTCTCCAGAACTCATCGAACTCTACTCCAGAACGCTTTAAGCGAGTGATATTTAAGTCACGCAAAGATACTAGGCAAAGGGTGCCTATGTGATTTCTGTACTATAGCCTTTTCCGAAGATGGGCTAGTAGGGAAGAAAGTCGCGAGCGTAAATTTAAATGAACGTTGATTGGAATAATACATTTTACAGAATGGAGCATTTCACATAATAATGAGGGTTGTAATCAACAGCCATCAATTAGCTAGTTCTTATTCTTAGTGGTAGATTCTTATTTGTAAGACTGACTAAAAAGACAAAAATCGTATAGTCTGATTTATATGGCTTTGCAACTTCTATACACTGTATATGGAGGCTATATGAGGTTCGCACTAAATTTTTTTTTTTTTAAATAAATATTTTAATTTTAGTTTAAACATTAACCAGAAGTGTTAATATATCAGATTCAGTAGTTAGTTGTTATAGGTAGGATTATGTTTTTTTCGGCATTTGTGTGATAATGTTATCCAAAAAAAAAAAAACGGTAATTTGAATAAATTTATGTTTTTTGATTCGTAATTTTTTGTTTTAAATTTTTTATGTTGTTCTGGTTTTTGATTTTTAATTGATATATTAAAATATTTAATTAATTAGTAATTTTGCATTACCATTTTTAGGCACCCAACTATATACGGGTGACTTGCTAATGCCGTTATAAATTTGGCCAAAAAAATTTTTCATGATAAAAATCATTTTTAAAATTAAATGTCGCAAACGTTATCAAATACACAATTTCCCAACATTCTCGAATTCTTATAAGAAATTCAACGATACGAATCTCACTTATATATTACAAATATTTATACCTCTTAACTGAATAGATTTAATATAGACAGGTATTATTTCCACTTTTACTTTAAAAAACCTTTTTGTTAATGTAGTAATAATTTATGTCCAAAATGTTTTTAAGTTATTTAAATTAAGGCTGTGCGTTATTTTTAAAAATAATGAACAAAATTTTCATGGCTCGTTGGTCTAGGGGTATGATTCTCGCTTCGGGTGCGAGAGGTCCCGGGTTCAAATCCCGGACGAGCCCAGGTTAATTTTTTTATTTCATCAAAAATAATATATTAATAGATTTTCATAACATGTTATAAGTATACTGATCTTGTGTTAAGTTATCTTTTCACAAGGTTTATTTTCCAATTATCTGTACTAAACGTGAAGTCGAATGGGATTTAATATGGCAAAAAAACGAAGAATTATCATTTATTCGAACTTCCGAAATTTCCTCGAAGTATTGGATACACTGGTTTCAAACAAAGAATTATGATTAACATTTTTTTTCAAATTTTTCTATTGTTACCCAATCTTATTGCATGATTATCGAATTAAATATGATACAGTACTAAGAAATTATTAGAACTACACCTAATGATTACAAAATTAATAAGAAAGTATATATAAAATTATAAATAAAGGAAAGCTGCCAAAAGAACACACAATCTTTGATGAACGAAGGCACACTTTCTATATCAAAAAGGAAATAATTTGACTCAGTGGATCTCTTATACTACAAAAGCTGGCAATGTTTTTTCTAGTTAATTTTATGACGGCTAAATTTCTGATATTTCTTTCGTCATTGAAATTAAATAGGAATAAAGCACTATCTTACTCTACATAATAGTAAACATAATTAATATAATTTATTATAAATGAAAAATGACCTATAATTCTATAGGTGTAGGTAGCTGATAGGTTTATTATATTGTATATGTAGAAGACAATCGATAACTATTTATTGAGTATCGTACAAATATTGATATTAATTGAAATAAACTCATTAATATTTGCATTTTGATTCTGAAAAGTCCGGATGTTTACAATATATCTATATTCTAAATATTGTATTTTATTTTATTTAAATGATAAATATTATACCATGGAAATTATAAACCAAAAAATTTGTTATTTAAACTATATAAAATTTATCTCCAAATAATAGTTCAATTTAGTAATATACAAAATTAAACAATAAAAAAACTCCCAGCATAAAATAATCAACTTGGCAAACTTTTGGAACAAATCGATTGAAGATACTATGAAACTATAACCATATACACAGAAATTTATTGTCATTATTGTAATACAAGTCAGGTAGGATTGCTAAAGATATAAATTTTATTATACACCGATTGATGAAATAAGTCTTCTGGTGTAGCAATGTCACCTTACCAATTTTTAGCTTTTCACCTATTGAGTGAGTAAAAATACATGTTCATATGCGCAGAAAAAAGAATGATTTTATAATTTATTCAAAAACTATTCTTTTATAGGGAAAAATACTACAGCATGGTTTGATTTAATATATGTTTAATGTATTGACTTGCGCTCCCACCAAATAACAAGTTTTTTTAATAAAATAAACCATTTTGTCAAGCCTTTCTCGCATATTAGGGAAATAAATCATTTTGCCATGCAACAAACAGTCCCATAAAATCGAATTACTATAACAGGCATAATCTGTTTTCGACAGAAAAGTTCAAATGAAAGAAAAAACTTTTTAGGTCGTGAACAATATAAAAATTTCAGCTTGATATCTCTTTTCGTTTTTGAGTTCTCGTGATTACAGACGGGCAGACAATCGGAAATGGACTCTCATATATGGCAAGATGATATTATGAACACCTATACCAAAATTTTGTTCGTGGTGTCAATATTTTTAAGCTTTTCAAACATGGGATATTAAACTTAAATATATTTGATATATACAGGGTATAAAAAAATCATCGATATTCCCTCTTAGATATTAAATTTTCCAATACCATCCGTGGATACTCTGTAAAACACAACGCCTTTATAAAATAAAATTTATGCTTTTCTAACATAAAATTGAATGACAGTTAGGCTTAAGACTATAGAAACAAATTTCAAAAGATGAAGTTTAAAACTAAAATAACTTTTGTCATAAATGTTTTTTTTATTAATTTTTAAAAGTATATGAAAAAATATCTGCTTTTATTAATTAACTGTACGTGTAATATTGTCCCACGTTCTATCCAATGGATTTCTAACCCATAATTATATTCAGATATATCAGCGAGGGTTGACGTTTTGGTAAAAGTAATAGATTGTTTGCGCCATACGCAAACCTGGTTTTATTATTTAATTATTACCAAAATTATATTTCTTCAGATGTTTGGATAAAAAGCTTGATTTTTTTTTATTGAAGTTGGGCTAAGTATAATTCAATTTTGAAAATATTGTCCGATTATTTCAATAAATAAATTTCTTCAAAAGTAGGCATATTTAACATGGGTCTTATGGGAAAACGATAGATGGATGATATGTTTCCAAAGATTAAAACTACTTAAATTAAAGTTAAAATCTTAACAAATTATTGAAAACAAAATAAACTCGTTGTGCTCGACTAATTAAGGATGTATATACTACGATATATAAGACGAAAAGTAAGAATACAATTTTCCGATATCAAAATATCGAAAATTTTGTATATAACTATTTAGCGTTCGATATTTCGAAAACCAAAGCGGATATCGAAAAATTTTATTCTTATTTTTCGTCTACATTCATGATGTTATAACAAAATTCATCATCAAAGTTGAAAATAAGGTACAAATAATTTCAACCACAACTCTAAACTTGCCTTGGCGCTGATACTACCTTAAGATACGTAAATTTTATCATACCATTGTTTCTATTGCTTAAATTTTTCTTGTTAATAAATTGAAATAAGTATAAAAATCAATACTTCATCAATTTTTCAACTATTCATACTTCATTATAATTAAATTTAATTGATTAAGTAATCAATTAAATTCTAAACTAGACATACGTATGTATGGCTACTACTTACAAAGTGTAGGTATAAAAGGTATGAACTAATAAAAACAATTTGTATGAAAATAATTAATAATTAATAAATAAATACATAATTTTAATTATTATTTATAAGCTATTGAATTCTTATACCTATATATATATTTATAGAAAGTACTAGACCGTGAGCTCATAATGATAGAGAAATTTTTGACTGTTTTTTAAAGGTCAAGTGTCGAATTTTTGATAGCTAAGTTTTTTGTTAAAATAAAGGAACAGATTAACATTACAATACGTGAAAATGGTACATGATTTACAACTATCGAAACGATTGGAAAATCGGAAAATAGTTTTGTTTTAACAAGTTTACAAGTACACTTTATTTTAAACTCTTTTAATAACATCGATTTTTTTTGCATTAATAAAAACCTATTCATGTAAAAGACAATAGAGAAACATTATTTTTCGAATTACTATAAAAAATTCATCAAAGATTTGTTAGTTTCTAGCAAAACAAGATTTAGCATGGAGTTCTTATGGCAATCCCTCTGTTTAATATCTGCCTAAGTATTAGTTAGTTTAAAATGCTTATATCAGCCATATTTCTTGGCAAATTTTAATTTTAATTTCACTTTTTATCATCTCTTTTAGGTATTTTCATATTTTGTTAAGAGGTGCGATAGAATAAAATAGTAAACACAAATTCGATCCATGATTTAAGCTTATATTACCTACCAAACTTAGCATTATCAATGCTCAAAAAGATAAATACAAAAAATCATTATGGGCTCATGGTCAAAATATATCTTTAAGTATCTTATAAAGATAATTTTATTATCTTATTAATTAATATTATAGTTTAAATTTTAAAAAATATAATTATTAATTATAATAAAATTATATAGATCGTATATAGATATATATTTATTATATAATCAAATTTTTTATTGGAATTTAAAAAGAAAAAAAAAATTCCGCATTTTCACACGAGAGATATAAGTCTAGTTGTATGCTTTATATTTACCTCTATATACAGGGTGATTCAATCACCAAGAAGACTTCATCGTACATGGTTTGAAATTTGTGGATATCGCTTAAAAATTTTGTTTATTTCTTAAATTATAAAAATCTTTAATAAAATCAATAACAAGTCAGATAATTTTAATAAGTGAGTATAAACAAATTTGGTTTTTATGAGTTAGCCCCCTACTCCTGGTCCCACAATGTCGCACATTTCGTAGGTAAATAATGGATGGTCTCTTAGCAGACTTTTTTGTGAGAGAAAACACTGAAATTATTATATATCGATTATCAAAAGAAAATATTTATCATAAGAAAATTTGTGGAATTCTAAGCTGGAAAATATTAGAAACCGTACGCATTATCACATTTTTAATTCTGATGGTATATTGGAATTGAAGCGTAGAAAAGGACAGTTTTGAGAGGAGGGAAACTTTATAATTTTATCTTCGATTTTTCTATAATATATTACACTCTGTATACAGACGTCACCTGATATTCAGATCACTTATTTATTAAGTCTGTAATTAATCATTAAGTCTATGTTTTATAGGTGCAGTATATTTATATTTTAATTTTGTCTGCTAACAAGTTCAGGATATAATAATTATATTCGTAATAAAAACATGTTTAAAGTGTCAAACAATCACAGTAATTTTCCGTTTAATTATTTTGCATCGACAATTTTAAAATTTTCTTTGTGCTTAATACAAACAATCAATGAATATTGATTTCGCTCGGCAATTTCAACTTCAACTTTTCAATGTTTTGGTGTGAAAGTTCTAATTTTGAAGGATAGAATTTGGCATGATTTCTTGTCCAAATCTGACAATTCAATGCTTGATTCATTACATTTCGTTCAGGTTTTGGCAACGAATGCAATAAAATTTGACTAATATTCGCAATATGGTGGCATATAACTTTTACGATTTTATCTTCAAGCTTGTTATTTTTTACTTATACGAATGAATACATCTCTTCCCTACTCCACAGTACCAAAGCCACACAACCTTATGGTATAAATAAATAATACAAATTATTATTATTATAAATTCTGACTGTTCTGTTGTAATTTAAGTCACAATTTAAATATTTACTCGCATAATAATAATTTAACACTTTTAAACCACAATTGTTAAAACATACATAAATACATACAAACATATGAACATAGGTACACATGAACTAATATCCACACCTTTTTTATTTGGTTTTTATTATGTATATATGTCGAAGCCACCTAGCTTACTAAACCGTTCGGTTAATAGCCTAAGTTTTTTTTTCTAAACTGTGCCGTTCAACTACCAGCCTGAACGATATTTAGTCATTCAATCAAACAGCTAGGTAAATGACTAGCCTAATCATTTAAATTTAGTTTCACTTTCCGACACCTGGTGCTGAAACGTACACACTCTAAATGTTTTGCGTACCATTGTAAAAAAAAGTATAATGGAAAAGTGCAATGACAAAAGGTTGGAACTTGGTCCTTTTAAAAACTATTGATTTTCATTGCAAGTTCAATTTTTTTTTTTTTGAAAGAAACTGTGGCAAGTCAGTCACCTTTTTGTGACTAGGAATTCCAAAAATGCCTACTATAAATGATCGTCGTAGTTTAAGTAAAAGATGTGTTTGTTTTAAAAACTAAGTTTGGAAGTATGATGGAATATCATTCAGACCGCTATAGTTGCACGGTGCCGTTTAGTAAAAAGGTTATCCTGTTAACTGAACGGCTAATTAAGCAAATTGGCTGCGACATATATATAATTTATTATTATAAATGTGGCTGTGGCTAGATGGCTTGGCTGAACTGTTTACAGACGGCAATTTAACAACAACAAAAAACACAAAAAAATTATGAACTCAACTAACTTAACTCACTTGACTCAAATACAAAAAAAAAAAGTTAAAAAGTAAATTGAACAGCTCTTTTGTATTTGTTTTTTGAGTGAATATTATTGTATTCCATCAGTCGTACAAATAAAAAGCAGAAGAAAATATACTTTAAATAAATGGGTGTAAATATTACACTTCTTGTAAATATATTCAGGTAAATATAGGCTTTAAAATTATGTACATATTATAAGTTTACCCGCGGCTTCATCGTCTTAAGGGCAGTATATTCTAGTCTAGAAAATTGAATAAATCGATATTTTTGCATATTTTGAAAGGTTATATCCTTAAGAATATGTCATTAAACGGATTTTTCAAAATTCGAATTATTAGATACAGCAGAGTCAAGTAAAATTATTTTCCGAGTTACTCTGTCGAAATTGTCCCTCAAACTTAAAACGCGTTTTATTGACATATGCTTGAAATTCCACAAATAAATTTAATCGAGGAAAATGAACGAAAAATGTTAGTTTCAAAGCCACACTTGTGATACCGGCATCGAATTTGCTCTAAGTTTTCAGGTTCAACTAAGACTTCACTTTGATTCATAACTGACAAACATTAGATGCACGCTGTAATTAGAAAGTTGTTCTATATAAATACACAAACATTGTTTTTGTAAACCGAATAGCTAAGGCAGTAATTTAAAGCAAAAATCTAGCTTTTTATGCGTTTATTAACTCAATTTGAACAAAACTGGTCTTTATAGAAAAACAAATCTCTTTTATTGGATTTATTAGAAAATATCTTTTGAAGAGTGCCTAGATTTAGAAACAAGTATTTGATATTAATTTCGATACGAAAAAATAATTTGGGTAGAACTTGTCAGTCAGTTTTTGACTAAACTGTACGGATGCGGAAAAATGTTTCGAGCAAAAAATGTTGCTTTTCTAATCAATAATAACTTTCTAATTTAAAGTGTTTATCTATCGATTAAAAGTTATGGATTAGGGTGAGCTTTTTAATGAGCTTGATAACCTAGGTCGAGTTTAATGCCTGCGTTAAATGTGCGTCTTATTTTTCGAGTTTCGAGCATATGTCAACTTAAAAGCACACTCTGTATATTTCATATATACAAGATACAATAAGAAAACCTTAAAAAACCTATACTTAGACATTCAGTCAACCGACATAAATAAAAATGAAATTTAGTTTAAGGTGTCGTATGTAAGTACTTGATGAAAACAGAAAGTGTTAAGTAGTTTACAATTATTTGAGAACTTCTTTAACAATATCACTTATAAAGTCAATCTTCTTCAATGAGCACAGCACAGCAGCAACTATTGACAAGATTCCATTCACTTAAATCAAGTTCAAATAAATTCATATATTGATTCATTGTCGATGTCCTCTTTATTAGTAAAATATTGTTCTTTGATCAAAATAATTATTGTACGCTAAGGTCAATTATTAAAAAAAAAAAAAAGTCATAATAAAACTAAGGTCAGTTATATTTAAAACAAATCGTGCATTATCGCGTAGACAATTAAACTTTGGTATTGATAAATTATAGCAAAACCTACTTTCTAGGATTTTGTTTATGACAGTGTAAATATTTCCATTTTATTCGAATACTTAACGACTAATTCCTAACTTTCAAAATATTAAAATCGTAAATAATTCTTGAAATATTTGATTTCAATTTTCTAGAATTTACTCTATACAACTTTGGTTATATTAAATATTTCTATTTCGAAAACCTCTAAGCTTTGAAATTGTTTTTACTCGTTCCTCTATAAATCTTTGCCTCAATTTCTAGAATTTACTACAATTCTGCTTATGGAAAATATTCCAATTTTGAAAAATTTCCAACTTTCGCTCAATTTTCGCTCGAAAAAGTTTCTTTTGAGAGAAGTATCTACACGTAGAATAGCTTAAAACTGTCTAAAGGGTTAAGAAATAATTTTTGATAATTTTTTACAGTAGTACTTTTAAACCCATCCAACCGTTTTCTGAAAATCGGATCTATCATTCATTTTCTTTTAACATGGGCTGGGCTCACATACTTTTTTTCCCTAGTTATTATTTTACAGAAGTTCTTCTTATTGGTGGAAGTGCCGATAAATGAATTTAACATATCCCACTGTATTAAAATTAAATATTCCTTGCGCTTCCACCATAATTACATTTTGGGAGTATATTTTGTACCAAAGTTGATATTCGTTTACAATACTTCTTCAACTGTTAAAACTTAAATAAAATTAGTTTTCAAGTAAAAACAGGGCTGGATTTAAGATGGGGCCCTAGGGCTTGCACCAAGAAAACGCTTAAAATTAAACTTTTGAAATGTATCATGCATGTTGTCCAGCTTGAATTTACTTATACCTTAAAAGTTTAAAGGGCCTTTACCAGATGTTGGCCCCAAGGCCTCCGAATTCAAAATCAAGTCCTGAGTAAAAATTTGGCATAATAAATTGTAAAAACTTTAAGGCAATTTAAAATTTAAAGTAATTTTGAAATCGAACGTGCCCAATCAATCCAAATTAATGTGCCCAATCTAAAATGTTTGAAATGTATATCAACATATTTGATCCGGGAGATAGGCAGAAAAATTTTATGCGGAATGATCGCGCCAAGATTTTAATAAATGTCAAAAATTTCGTTCTATTTGCCGTTTTTTGTCAAGATTCGATTTCGTGACCTCAAGGTTACGAGGGTTGGACATGTTAACTCCTCCTCAAATTAAAATAAATTCAGTTTGGCTTTTGTGATATTACCACACTCCGAAACATGGACAGATATACTGTAAAAAAATTTGCTGGATCGAAATAAAGGCGTTTATCTGGTTGTGGATGATCATATAACAAATAAATATTTCTTGAGTCGACAATCTCTATTTTCAATTCAAGAAAATATATATTTTACTGCTTGAAAATTTTCTTGAACCAGAAAAATATTTACTTGCTATTATATTAAGAACATAGTTTCTTGCAACTAGCACTATTTTTACAGTGTAGGCAGGTAGGAATGGACGTACACTTTTCATCAAATTTCCTGTTACCTGATATTTGGATACCATCTCGTATGGATTTTTTCCGTCTGTCTCCCAGACTAATATTTGAGTCAAATGATAGAAAATTAATTTCAAAAAAATGAATCAGATTTTTCCAAACAGAATGATGAATCACTCATAAATAAATATTGCGGGTATAGTTATATTTTACACTTAAGTAAACACATTATTAATTCTTATGTTGGCAACAAATAAATTTATTTATATTAATAAATAAAATAATTAGTAAATAAATAAATTATATTTAATAATCTTTTTCTAAAGAAAAACAATATTTTGAATATGAGCCACTGCAATAAAAATATTAATTCGTATATTGGAACACAGTCGATATTATATTTCTCATTTCCTAAGGCTAATCGGACAGTTTACTACAATTTTACAGTACACCTCAAATATTTTTTTAAAGAAATTTAAAATTTGAAATGACACCTCTTATCGTGGTAGAAAGGTCTGTCATACCGATTTTTAATATATAAAGCTAATAAAATTTTACCCTTCTCGTGGAATTACTTTTTTTTTAATTTGTCCGTTTTGAGTTCTACTTTCGAAATACCTCGTTGTGGCAGCTCAAAATTAGACCAAAAAATATAAAAAAATCCTGGCACACTTAGTTCAGATTGTACCTATCTTTAAATAGTATTGATTCAAATGCGAAATTTTGAAATTTGTGTAAGTGCAGTTTTACTGTCACAGACTCTAGGGCTAAATGTGATTTTATTTAGATAAAAACTTTTAAAAATTTGCCTATTTCTTAGTAGATAACAAAATGAATGGACAATATCAACTTATACAAATATTTCAGCGAGCCGGCGCTAAATTTAGCTCTGCGTATAAAAGACATACGATGGAAACACTGTAAATGTGTAATGTTGATTTTTCAACGTGTTGCTATTTTTGTCAGATAATATATAGTTTGCAAAAAATAAAAATAGACCGTAGGCGTTTAGACTAATTAAATTATTTACAAATCAATCAACAATATAAGATTTTGTAATACAATCTAATTCTAATTAATATATGCTCTACCTAATTAATTATATAAAATAGAAATTTTTGCTGATTTACGAAATTTATTTTGGTAATGGATTAGGAAATTTTGTGGGTTGAATTTTAATTAGTTCTATTATTTTGTTTTTCAATATTAAATATTGTTCAAGAGTTAATGGGTTTTTATGTTAATATGACGGATCGATAAAAAAAACTACTTAATTTGTTTAACTGTGATTTTTTCCTTCAAATTAATCAAAAATTTTTAACGGAAAAGATCGCTTAACCTATCTTATCTTTTTTGCTTGAGTTAAAAGAAATGCAAGATTTCAAATGATTAATATACAGATCAAATACAATTAAAATATAATATAATTTATGGCGTAGGGGAAATTAGCGTAGATTAAAGCGTAGGGGAAAGTTCGTTTCTTTTACTTAATTACTGAATGTATTGACTTGCGCTTCCACCATTGTCGATGAAAAAGGCGATAAAGATTGTAAATCAGCTTCAAAACCAAAAAACCTAAGAATTTTGAGAAAAGTTAATTTCTTTTACTAACTGTTTGTTATATACTTAATTATTTAATGTATTGACTTGCAAAACCATAGAAATCATTCCGTAGAATTTTTAAGTAGGGCTCAACTTAAGTAATTTCCAAAATTTGATTATGATTATTTAGATATAAGTTATCCCTTTCTCTCGTATCTTTTTTTCTTTAAAACGGTCGATTTTGTTCTTGAGATTCTGGTAGGAAAATTTCCTCTGTTGGGCGAATAATTAATTTAAAAGTTGTTTTAAATATTGATCGTTTTATATTTAACTCCTTTTAATATTTCTCGATAGATTATTGCTTTGAATAAGCTTTTTACCTGTCATAAAGCTAATTATTGTTCACTGTTTCAACCCTCAGTGTAAAGCGACAGGGGATGAAAAATATTGTCGAGTAATAGATTCCATTTCAGATAACGCAATTATTTATAAAATACCACCAAGGTCAAAAAAGGCCTAAAATATGAAAAAATTCGTTTTTTTTTTACATGTTTTAAAAGCGAAAAGTGTGAGAGTGACAAAAAGCAGGGCTTAAAAGACGGCAGTTAAAGTTTTTGAATGATATGAATAAAATTTCAGTGTGGTGATTATTTCAAAAGATGCAGGATTTTAAATACAAAAGCGTCAATTTTGTCTGGAAAGCAAATATATTTGTCCAAAAAACTCGCCCAGGAATTTTCTTGCACTTTTTAAGAAACAATTTTTTTTAATTTTACGTACGCTTCTCCCTTTCAACCCTCCATATCAAGCGGCAAGGGGTAAAAACAATTTTTGAGCAAAAGATTCCAAAATGAAAAAGTACAAGATTTTGAACGAGCTATTGCGGTTCTAAATTTGATGATTTTTTGCAGAGATACAGAAACTTATATGAAATTTTGGTAAAAGTGTTTAAAAAATTTTTCTTTAATATTTTGGTTGAGTATATTTTTATCAAGAATGTGAATATTGAACAGTTTATCAATGAAATATGTCGAAAATTTTCTATTTTAGTATGAACACATAAAAATTCAATACTTTTTTTTTGACAAAGATGCTTCTTGGAATACTTTCTGTGCGAAGCAAAATTCGAATGGACTTTTGATATCAACCTTTCCTCGATTAAAATTTGTTTCACTATATTTTCTCGATAGGTTTTAGATTATCAAATAGCTCCCAATTTTATTTTCGATTGAATTTTCGATTCTCTTTGATTTTTTAAATTCTAACTTAAAGCTTAATTCTTTCTAAAAATCATTTGGGAAAGTCCGGAGTTCGATTCTCAACATTAATAATTTATTATATAATTTTGTTCATTTTTTTTTTCGGCAAATGTGTATCATATTCATTTTATCATTATTTCTAAGCTTTCTAACTAAGCTTTTCAAAATTTTCTTACCTGAACTTGGTCGATCACTATATCTCGTACAATAGACCCATGCAGGCCATAACATTGGTTGTGACGAAGATGACGAAGACGAAGATCCCGTAGTGGTTGTTGTCGCACTAGATGCACCATTCGACGACGATGAAGCCGCCGTTGATGAACTAACACCAATTGTTGTACTACTACTATTTAATTTATCAGTTTTAATATCACCTAACAATGAGGATGCAGGTGAGGTTTGTGTTGAGGATAATACTACACTACTAGAATTATTTAACAATGAATTTGAATTTGTTTGTTGATCACTTTTTGATAAATCAACCGGATGTCTGTTATCACTTAAAAAATTATTTGTTTTTGATAATGATAATGAATTTACCGCACTCGTTAAACCCTTTTTATGATTTAAATGTCCTAAACGATGTCCCCGTTTAATTGTTAACGGTTCTGTGATCCTTCGTCCAAAATCCGCTTTCAATATATTATCAATACTAAACTTTAAATTACTATTATTATTATTATTATTTATCGCTTGGTGATGATGGTGATGATTTGATGAGGAATCACTGTTTGATGGCGATTGTCGATGTCGATGATTATTAAAGGACGAACTGGTTGAATATGTTGAAGCGGTACCACCGTAA
The DNA here is from genome assembly GCF_905475395.1 of Chrysoperla carnea. NCBI lineage: Eukaryota > Metazoa > Arthropoda > Insecta > Neuroptera > Chrysopidae > Chrysoperla > Chrysoperla carnea. The sequence goes on from NC_058341.1 coordinate 22,220,407, forward strand.
CTTGATTGCGGCGAACATGGTGAACTTGTACAAGAACGACTTGAATTTGGTGATAAATTCCCATCAACCGTGGACGGTGATGATACAAAATTTGGACTAATACTTGGTGTGTTACAATTAATATTATTTGTTATCGCTGATATTGCATTTAAGTGATTTTGTATATTTTTAAAACTTAATTGATTATGATTGATTATCGGTACATCCGACGGTGATGATGATGAAGCTATTGTTGACGGTACAATCGTTTCAGTTTCATTACCGACGGATAAAACGGTATCTTCACTACAACAACTTGAATTATCGATCATTTTCCGAGGTGTTTCATCGTCATTATCATCTTCCTCATCATTATTGATTAATTTCGCTACCGAGAATTGATGATGAATTATCGAATGATTTGATAAATCAGCATCTAATGACATTTCCGTATTACCACTTATATCAGACGCTGGTGTTATAGTCCGTGTTGCTTGTAATAAATGTGGTTGAATTATCGAATTTGTTATCGTTGCCATTATCACTTTTATCACCACAAAAAATTTATCACTTTCAAAATAATCACATCACCATAAATTTTTTTTAAACTAAATTTTTTAATACACAATAGAAAAAAAAACTTCTTCTTTATGTTCACCGGATTAATTTAAGTTTTATGTTTTTAACAGCAACAACTTATGTTGAGTTGAGTTAAGTTGATGTTGCTTGTATGAATTCTACACGTAATCTAAGTCTGTTGTGTGCTGTATATAGGTGTGGCTAGTTAGACAAGCGGGCGTGTACCTTGTAATGAAAATTGTATTGTAGTGGTGAACAACCAATCACGTTACAGTATATTTTACAGCTTTATTTATTACACAAGCATAAAGTTTTGGTTGCACACACAACTTGTACTCGTATGCACACAACACAAGACAACTGTTTTGTATAAGTGTATATACTACGGCTGCTAAGTTTTTCAATATTGTTGTTTATGATACCTACATAAGTTTTATGCTTCTTTGTTAATGTATAGTACTTTATTTTTAGTTTACATGAATTAATTTTTGATTTGTGTGATTTACTATATAGTTTTTTTTTTCTGTTTATGTAGAAGGTAATGAAGAATAATTTTAGCTTTTAATATATCTTTATTGGATTTGTTTATTATTATTATTATTATTATTACGAATGGATCACACAGATAAGGATAATTTTATTGTGGAAATATATGAGAAAGGATTTCTTTTTTTCTTTTAATATAAAATATAATTTTTTTTTTTTTTTTCGTTTTATTGATTCTTTTTTTTTTATTATGTACGGTCCGTAGGTAAGTTCATTATTCATGGCTCACAACAATAAGCTTCTTTTTTTGTAATTTTTTTTTTTTTAATAATGATAAAAATGAAAAGACTAAAAAGTATGAAATAATTTTAATTTTTATGTAAAATTTATTGTTGAAATCGTGGAATTTTAGTAAACTTTTAGGTAGACTGATTATAAAAATATATGAAACGCACTCCACGGTTTTTAACATTAAATACCTACATTAAAATTAACATTTTTAATTATTTTTACTTTTTAGTCCGTTTTAAAAATGTGATATAGATAATCTACTAAAAAATGTGCTAAATTTATAATATTTGGTGAAAGAAAAAAAACAAAGTTTAGCAGTTCCACCACGTTCCTTTTGATGCAGTTTTTTAATGGAACTACCTATTTTTATGAACTGATTTTTGTTGTTTGTCGCAAGAAAGTAGCTTTCCTTTAAAAAAATGCAGGAAGTTAATAAAAAGGTTTCTCCTAAAAACGATTTGTTTTCCAAAAAAAAAAAAAAAAATTTAATTGATTAAATTAACATTATAACTAAGCATGTATCTTCGGTAAAATTTAAACGAAAGTTGGCATAAAAATGATGGCCTTGGAATTTAAATAACCAGCAAAGTAAAATTTATATTTTTAGTTTATGTGTCACTGTGAGGCTAAAATATTATAAACAACCAAAAGGTCCTTAGATAACAAATCTTTTTACATATTAATTACAAGAATTGTTCATAGTTACTTTTTCTTTACATTGTTTTTACGAATTATTTTAATTGTTAATTGACGTCTTTAACGAACTATTCAATTATTAATGCCTTTCACGAATAATTTGTATTGTTAATGTTAATATCTTTAACGAATTATTCAAATATTATTGTTTTTTTAGGAATTATAAAAATATTAATGTCTTTACCGAATTATTTGTGTTGTTCATGTTAATGTCTTTAACGAACTATACAAATATTAACGCCTTTAACGAATTGCACAAATATAACCTAATGTCTTTGCATTTTATAATGTTAATGTTAATATCTTGAACGAATTATACAAATATTATTGTCTTTAACGAATTATAAAAATATTAATGTCTTTAAAAAAGTTTTGGTATAGTTATTTTCACAAGTGTGTTTTAAATCCATAAGTATAGTTCAATTTAGAATTAGAGTTTGTCTATCAGAACTGTTTAGTTAAAAATGAGTATTTCCAAAACGGTAATTTAAGATATAAAGCTTAAGATACAATTAAAGAGCTTAAAAAAATGCTTATGAACCTTTTATAAAATGATGAATATCACGCTTACATAGTAGCTATATAGCGTCTTTGTGTATTAGTCATATGTAAGCAAGTTTATCCACAATATAATTTTATTAAAACATGAAATATTTTTTCCCAAACAAAGCTTTTCAGTAATAAATATATATCGCTCATGATTGAGAATAACTATCTTATATGTCTCTAAAGTTTTTTAACTGTGAATCAAATAGAAGGAGGTTCTCAATTTTCAACAAAATATGCAAAAATGGATTTTTAACTTAAATGAAAATGTATTTCTAGTATGTTTTACTATATGACACAATTTTTGGTATAAGAGTCGGGAAGTATGAAATTCAAAGATATAAAAACTGAAGACATATTTAACAATTCTTAACAGAAATTTTTAGTTCATATTTCAATGGAATTCCTTAAAATTTTGGATTTTTAAGCTAGGTAAGATTTTAATGATTGAAGAAAGAAGCACTACAGGTGTCTTTTTCTATCGTTGGCAGACAAATTATTAACAAAAAGACGTCATGTTTTATCAATAAGGCATCACATTAAAAATTTTTTATTTAATTTTACAATGGCCCAATTTGTTGTTTAGTGATATTATTTTGGGCAATAGGTACCAAAAATCCTTTCGGAAACTAAGTCAAATTATCTGTTTTCTCAACAGTACAGGTTTCTGTTTTGTCACAGCTAGGTTTTAAAGTGTGGATTTTAAGTTCAGGGTTGATCTTTTTTTTTGTTAAAAAGTATTTATTATATATTTCCTTTCTGGATGTAGATTGAAAAAATGATTATGACAACATTGATGTCACTGTCAACATTTTTACATGATTTATCTAAATTTTTACAATAAATTTCTATTGCTTTTCATTTTATTTTTAAAAATTATTAGTTTTGATGTAGAATGAATTATGATTAATATTAAATAAATATAAATAATTATTATATTTTCTTTGTTTTTCTATAAACATATATAATTTCTTCAATATTTTAAATTCATAAATTGTATTATTTTTTTATTGACAGATTAATTTTACATTTTATGTAAAAGGATAACAGAAAGTTAAAATAATACATTCATCAAAAAAATCGGGCCCAATTAGAATTTTCTTTTTTTTTCGAGACTTTATTCCCTAATTTTTTATGAACTTTGCAAGCAAGCCTATAAAAAACGTGGCAAAATCGGGGATTGATCCCGATTTGTGGGCATGTTTTTATTGAAGGCCTATGTGTGTAAAGAATTAGTAAATGCGTGGTCAATGTTTTTGTTTTCTTATATATTTTTGGTAATGCATTTGATATGTCAAATTATTAAATTTTAATAATATATATTAATAATGGTAGCTATTTTTGTAAATAACTTAAGTAAAAGGTGAGGCGTACACTCCTTCACATGTCATGGCTATGTCAGGAAACCATACTGTTTTGTCCACTATGTTTCATTAGTGAAATTTAACGTCGTATCTATAAAACAATAAAACTATACTTACAGCATTGTTTTATTTTGTATAATTATCTAGGTTTCTGTTATAGTTTTTAGAATTTCGAACCTGAAGGCTAAAAATGGGACCCTATTACTCCATTGTCTATCTGTCTCTCTCAACGAGCTATATCTCAAATATGTTATTGGTTTTTATTTATAATAACAGACGGCATTACAATGATAGTGTTTGTCTATAATGATAGAGGGCTTTACAATTATAGTTTTTGACTATAATTATAGATGGCCTTACAATGATAATTTTTTATTTAATGATTGAATGCGTGGCTTTTGAAATATGATCCAAAATTGAGCACGAAGAGCAATTTTCTCGATTTTTGTATTTTTTGGGCCAAAATTACCTTATATACAGAGTTTTATCGAAATCGGACTCAAAAATTTTTTCTCGATTTTTTCGATTTTTTCTAAGGGTACCCCTTAAGAAAATTGCAAAAAATCGAGAAATTTTGTTTGCTTCCGATATCGATATAATTCATTATATAAGATAATTTTGACCCAAACAATCCAAAAATCGGGTTTATTTAATGATTGGATGCTTGGTTTTTGAGATATAATCCAAAATTGTACACGAAGAGCAATTTTCTCAGAAACTATGCATCCAATCGGTGAGTAAACCCGATTTTTGTATTTTTTGGGCCAAAATTACCTTATATACAGAGTTTTATCGAAATCGGACTCAAAAATTTTTTCTCGATTTTTTCGATTTTTTCTAAGGGGTACACTCTTAAAAAAATTGCAAAAAATCGAGAAATTTTTTTTGCCTCCGATATCTATAAAATTCATTATATAAGATAATTTTGACCCAAACAATCCAAAAATCGGGTTTATTTAATGATTGGATGCGTGGTTTTTGAGATATAATCCAAAATTGGACACGAAGAGCAATTTTCTCAGAAACTATGCATCCAATCGGTACATAAACCCGAGTTTTGTATTTTTTGGGTCAAAATTACCTTATATACAGAGTTTTATCAAATTCGGACTCAAAAATTTTTTCTCGATTTTTTCGATTTTTTCTAAGGGGTACCCCTTAAGAAAATTGCAAAAAATCGAGAAATTTTGTTTGCCTCCGATATCGATAAAATTCATTATATGAGATAATTTTGACCCAAACAATTCAAAAATCGGGTTTATTTAATGATTGGATGCGTGACTTTTGAGATATAATCCAAAATTGGACACGAAGAGCAATTTTCTCAGAAACTATGCATCCAATCGGTACATAAACCCGAGTTTTGTATTTTTTGGGCCAAAATTACCTTTTATACAGAGTTTTATCGAAATCGGACTCAAAAATTTTTTCTCGATTTTTTCACCAATCAACTCAGTTAATTGTTTTACTGGTTTATTGCAAATTAATTTATTTATTATTATAAATTAACTTTTATTTTTGGAACATTTTATAGCTAAGCTAATTAATTTTTTTTAATTAAATATTTTTAATTTACAAACAAAATTGCTTAAATTAATTATTAATTACGCAATAAACCTATAGTAATTAAGGACGTTTATATGCTACCAATATTAAAGTCACTCTATAGGGGATAGTTTTAAGCAAAAAAGTACACTTGTAATTTTTTCTCAAGACGCTTAGTTTTCGAAATAAAATTTTTTGGAAAACTAAAAATGCAATATTCCATTTAAAGAAAATGTATTATATTTTCAATCACTGAGGGAATTCACTTAGCTAACGCAGCTCCCGCGCTACGAATTTTTCTTTATTACTTTTTAATCTTTAAGTTCAACAAAATTAATTAATCAACAATAAAATTTTTCTTTGATAAATCATCAAAAATCATTTATACTATTACATTATCATTTTCTTATTTCTCTATTTATATCGTTGAAGCCAGAACGTCCTTAAACAGTAACTGTATGAGTATCTGCTGAAAACATCTCAAATATCTCCAGATATCACAGTAAATTGATGATGATAACTAGTTTTATAACGATTTTGAACCAAAAATAACAAAGTATACAGAAATTTAGAAACAATGGCAAAAAAGAAAAAAAAAGAAATCAACAATGATTCAAACCATCTGTGGGTCTGGTTGTTATAATGGTAAGGTATGAATAATTTTCCTTTTTTTTTTATAAATAAAACAATAGAAACCCATTTTATAAAACTTACCTCTAATATTATTTGAAATAAACCAAAACTAATACAAATGTGTTATGAAGAACATCACATTAAACCTCTATATTTATGTATACAGATAAATATGGTGGGAGCGCAAATTAATGTATATATTTTCAGATATGGAAATTGATAATCCTGAAAATCCTGAAGGGGAAATTCAAGCTAAGTATTAAATTATTGTATCGATCCTTGATATGTATACCAAATTTCGAGTTAATCCGACGTTTTGAAGGGGGCAAAATCATGTTCAAAGTTTCCGTTACATACTAACATACGTATGAAGCAAATAAAAGTGTGTTAAAAATGTCATTTTTCCAAAATTCAAAATACTGTACTTTGAAAAGGAGGACTTATGGTGTATAAAATATATTTTTAAATAATCATTATTTTAACGTTATCTACACCATTTGCTGGAGTATCACTACATAGTATAAAACAAAGTCGCTTTCTCTGTCCCTATGTCTCTTTGTATGCTTAAATCTTTGAAACTACGCAACGGATTTTGATGCGGTTTTTTTTAATAGATAGAGTGATTCAAGAGGAAGGTTTATATGTATAATAACATCCATTAAATAGTGGAGAAGTACTGCTATTTTTGAGGTTTCTAATGTGATGTGTAAAAATAAAATAAATAGTTAAAAATGTAAAAAGTAAATAAGTAAAAATGTAGTGTATGAATTTAGATATTCCAAAGATAGCAGGAAATCTTCATGGTATAGGGAAAGGGGGATTGTTTTACTCCAAATTTAACGCGTGCGGGCCACGGGCAGTAATGAATAAATCAAAACTACTGGATCGATTTTAATCACATAGGCTATATATTTCATAAACGTGCGAGGCCAGAGCGGGTCGCTATGTTTTTATATACAACGTTCACAGTTTTTCTGTAGTGTATTTAGTATCAGCATTGGACCGGTGCGAAGCCGGGGCGAGTCGCTAGTCGTTGTTATAACATGGACCATCCTGTATATGGAAGTATGAAATCTATAAAGAATTAAATCCAATCATAATAATAATAATAATAATATTCACAATAGCACCACAATATAAGGTATATAACTAGGCATGTACTTGTTAATATCTAAGTACTTTTAAATAAAATTTACCTATAATTGTTAGTATAAGTACTGTGTAATGTACCTACCTAACTATAATAGATAGATAACGTTTAAATAAACTATGTTTATTTTCATATCCAATACTTACCTATATGATATTGTCTTATAAGATTTAAAAAAAAAATATATCTTGTTAATATCTTTAAATAAAATATACCGGGTGTGTCAGTCGTTCACATTTCCAACCTTAAGGATGTATGAGCATGGTAGTGGGGGCACAAATTTAAAAATAGATATTTTCAATTTTGATGATAAATTTATATTATTACTTGACGATATAAGACGAAAAGTAAGAATAAAATTTTTCGATATCTGGCTTAATTTTCAAAATATCGAAAATTGAAAATTTTGTTTAATTATTTAGCTTTCGATATTTCGAAAACCAAGACACATATCGAAAAATTTTATTCTTATTTTTCGTCTACATTCATGAAGTTATAACAAAATTCATCATCAATGTTGAAAATAAGATAAAAATAATTTCAACCCTTAATCTACCCTGCTCTTACATCCCTTATATGGACGGTGACACTTAGTTTTTTTCTTTTCTATTTCATTGCTAATATGTTTACTTTCTATTAAAAAGTTTTTTTAAAATTTGTTTTTATTCATTCCAAATGAAAATTATGAAAAACTTCCAAAATATGTAGTTTTTTGAGATTCCTCCATAAGAGCCAATGTATTTTATATCGATTTTTAATGACTTTTTTCTTAAAAATTTGCACGGATACCTAAGCTGAAATTTTAACCACATATTCTTTGAGTAAAAGACTACCTACAAACAAATTTTGCGCCTTTAAATCAAACATTGTTGTCATGCTCATACATCCTTAAGTGCACTTTTGTGCTAAACTACTAAGATTGTACCCATGCTAAAATTCGAGTGAAATGACCCACCAGAAATTATGTTGAAAAAGATGCTTCTATATTTTAAAGTAAGTTTAAGCACCATGACGTAAGTTTTGCGCGCGGTACAAGTGAGTACATGTGAGAATATGAATGACACACACCTTGGTGTCTAACCCCTCTGCACCAGCAAATATGTATGGCATTGTTGGATACGAAGAAAGAAATCGCGTATTGCTTCGGAAAATGATGAAAGATCAAAAATTTTTTTAATTTCCGGTACCAAAGTTATCGGATTTAATTCTGCAAAGCATTTATGCAACACCGTAAATATTTGCTGGTGCAGGGGTGAGACACCAAGGGGTGTGTCATTCATATTCTCACCTGTACAGCGCAAAACTGACTACATGGTGATTAAACTTACTTTTAGATATAGAAGTAAGTTTATCAACATCTTTTTCAATATGATTCCTGGTGGGTAATTCCACCCGAAATATTTCTGCCTGGGCTTGTATTCTACTAGCTCTCATTATATTTCTATTATGTTTTAAGGTATGTCTAATGTAATTCATCCTGTAGCTAAAACTTTAGGTAATAGGCCGCATTAGACTAGAAGGTAGAAAGAAGGTAAGTAACTATGAGTCAGTATATATTTTAGGTAGTAGGTAAATACGTACGTATATAGAACTTAGTAGTAGGTACGTATTTTATATCTAAGATAAAATATATTTTATAAAATAGTCATTTGTTATACATATATACTTACAGGGTAAAGATTTGTGCCTTGGAGGAAGTGGAAGGTTATTTAATAGTAGATAAAGTTTGGAAAAACACTCTCATTTGAGACATTGAACCAAAACAAAGATATTAGATGTACCGGAAAAAAATTTCAACCTGAATCAAGTCAAGTTGTTACTGGATGCTCAGAAAAGTGTATGTCTGTAAAAGAAACTTGCAGGGCTATCAATGTTTCAATCACACGAGTCTTTTGATGCTATTTCCCAAAATGAAGTACTAAAATTACATGTTGAAGAAATCTTTTTGTACAACCGGTAAAGATCACAAGCCTACAACTAAAAAAATTATATGATTATCTCACCATTCAGATCTTGTGCTATGTATTTTTCATGTCCTGTAGGGCATACGATTTAATAATATAGGATAATTGTACTATAACTAGAAGACACCGAATCAATTAACGTTCATAGTTAACTTACAGCTGCGAACATGGCACACCATGTCCAAAATTTGTAATCTGTGTTTTTTTAAAGAAGTTTTTTTTCACTATAAAACATAGCTTTCAAAAAAAAATGTTTCTGGGCGTTTTTATACCTTGTATATATGAAATATACATAGTATATTAAGTTTAGTCCCAAGTTTGTAATTCTTAAAAATATTGATGCTACAAAAAAATTTTGGTATAGATGTTCATAGAATCATCTAATTAGTCCATTTTCGGTTTTCCGTTCACCCATCCGTCCGTCTGTCTGTGAACACGATAACTCGAAAATGAAAAATGATAGCAAATTGAAATTTTTACAGCGCACTCTGGACGTAAAAAATGAGGTCGAGTTCGTAAATGAGCAACATAGGTCAATTGGATCTTGGGTCCGTACGAGGCATCTTGTAAACCGTTAGGGATAGAAGAAAAGTTTAAATATAAAAAATGTTCCTTATAAATAACTTCTGTTTGAAACATTTTTTTGTAAACATCACTGTTTACTCACGAGGGCACACATTAGATGCAAATTTTATAGTATGTATTAATGTGGGATTATCAGTTATGTATGTGTGACATGTATAGGTATATGTGTAATGTGATAGAGTAATCAACACTGGTCTACACATAGTATATCAACAATTAACTCAGTCAATATTATTTATGATTTGAAATTTCTTGTTGAAGTTATCAAGACACAACAGACTCTCTTCGTTATAGGTATAGATATATTTATACAAGTTTTTAATAATATTTATGAACCAATTATGTACAACTCATGTGAAACGGTTTTGTTTCTACTATAACAAACAACAACAACAACAACAACAACAACAAACAGATCTGTTTAGATCATTTTACAATCTAAAACAACAATCTATTTATTTAATATATATTTAAAAGTTAACTTGTTGTTTGTTATATATATAGTCTAATCCGTTGTTATATTAAATGTATATCTGTATCTATATTCTATCTGAAAACTATAATATAATATTCATTTGTAAATATTAACCACTAGCTCTAGCCTAAGTAAGTACTCTCTATAACATTATAACGAGCGATTTAAAAAAATCTACTGTGAACATGTTGTACAACCTCTATGTACAATGCTAATTAAAAACAAGTGAAAACAAACAATTGACTGAGTTAATTATTGAAATTCCATGTATAGACAGTGTTTATAGCCCAATCGTTTGTTTTTTGACGTTACGTTAGTAAAAAAAGATATCTACTCTTACAATTAGATAGTCTAGCACATTCATAACTGATATTCCTATATAATAAATAATATAAAATGTGCACCTAATTTGCGCCCTTGTGGGTAAACAGTGATGTTTATGAAAAAATGTTTCAAACAAAAGTTGTTTATTTTTTGATAAGAAACATTTTTTGCATTTAAACTTTTGTTCTATCTCTAACGACATACAAGTATAAGATAATTTTGACACAAAGCGCGATTTTCTCAGAAACTATACATCTAATCAATATTTAAACTCGACTTTTCTCTGCGTGCCTACCCCTTAAGAAAATTGCAAAAAATCGAGAAATGTTTTGCCTCCGATATCGATAAAATTCATTATATAAGATAATTTTGACCCACAAAATTCAAAAATCGAGTTTATTTAATGATTGGATGCGTGGTTTTTGAAATATAATCCGAAATTTGACACGAAGAGCGATTTTCTCAAAAACTGTGCATGTAATCGGTACATAAACCCGATTTTTGTATTTTTTGGGTCAAAATTATCTTATATACAGAGTTTTATCGAAATCAGCAACAAAAATTTTTCCCGATTTTTTCGATTTTTTCTAAGGGGTACCCCTTAAGAAAATTGCAAAAAATGAAGATATTTTTTTGCCTCCGATATCGATAAAATTCATATTATAAGATAATTTTGACCCAAAAAATCCAAAAATCGACTTTATTTAATGATTGGATGCTTGGCTTTCAAGATATAATCCAAAATTGGACACAGTGAGCGATTTTCTCAGAAACTATACATCCAATCGATTCAGAAACCCGATTTTTGTATTTCTTGAGAGGTGAATCATCCATGCAAGGATTTTTTTCAAAACATAAAATTAATTGTGTAAGAAAAGTATCCAAAAAATTATAGACCGTTGATATTGACATGTTATATTCAAATGTATATGACAGTATAATTCATATAATGTCCACAGAAAAGGGAAATTTTAATAAAAAATGAACAGCAAGCCTTGGAGCTCTTAATAGAGAAAGATTATGGAAATGACACAAAAAGGATATACGGAAGACAAGAAAGCTCACAGCATCTAATCGAGAAACAATCAGAGTGGCAGTATATCTGGTAATTATATATTGACTTATGATTGAACTTCAATAGAGGCAAGAATTGCACAGCAGTTTTACTGTTTTCTGTTTCTAAGCAATTTGATTAATTTAAACACAGAAAAATCCAAAATTGTGCAAGTATGTTCGTAACGACGTATTCTGGTGATTTGGAAAAGTGCTTTCTTGATGAATGTATCCATTTGAGCAACGATAACTCGAGCCGCAGAAGTACCCTGAACAACGAACTTGATTTTACAGGTTCTAAGAAATAAACAACTTGAAATTAAAGAAATAACAAAAAGATCTTTGATTGATAGATTATTGGAGGGCGCAAATTTTCTTAATCCGCCTCTGAGTATGGAAATACCGCGCTCAAGAAATACCAACAAAATAAGTTGTTAAATAAAAAGGAAACAACATTATACTTATTTAAAGAATATCATAAAATTCTATATTGCATAATTATGATAATCACTCTAATTATATATCGATAAATGTATACCTATTTAGTTATCTTTTTCCTTTAGACAACATCCTAGTGAAATTGATAAAGAATGTAGACACAGGGGAGACTAGCCTATTGCGTACCGCGCGGTGTTTAATTCATACCGTACGGTTTTCTCATAATTGCTGGTTTTTATGTGACATTTTTTTTGCTAAAAACCGTACTTCTTTACTTAAGATAGAATGTTCGTAAAAAACCCACTTTTTTACAAAATGAAATAAAATTTTGAGTGGATGTTAAAAATAATTGCCCACTTCAGAATTGCTGAATTAAAAATATTTTACCCGTCAATTAAAGAAGGTTAGAAAAAAAACTTTATTTTGGGCTAGAAATTTCTAACTGAATTCAACCTACCTGGTAGGTCAGTGGTGACGCTGTTAGACTGTCCTAGTGTCCATGACTTTGGCATACAATTATCAATAAACTTTAAGCGTATTTTCTTTCTACTAAATGCAATAATGACATATTTTTTAGTCGCATTTCCACCGAAAGCTTACGTTTTTCGAAAAAATGTTTTTAACAAAAATTGTTAATTTTTTTATGTGGATCAACTTTCTACTTTAAAGTGTTATTCTATCTCTTACCGTTTAGAATCTAAACTGGCTATAAAAGAAACCCGAAGAACTAGGTTCAATCTGATGTCAGAATATGACATCCCCGATCAAACTCTACAACTTTTGTTTAAGTTATTTTTTGATTGGTTAACTACAAAACGAGAGATTTAGGTGTATATTGATCATTCTTTGTGAAATTTTTTTTCCACGTTTTTGAGACATCTTCTATAAAAAGTAGATCGTTTAGTGTCAAATCTTTGTGAAATTTTTTTTTTCCACGTTTTTGAGATATCTTCTCAAAAGTAGATCGTTTAGTGTCAAATTCGGAGACCAAGAGGTAGCCATTGGATTGAACTATGGTGTTTCGAACTACCATACTTAGAAATTTCTTTCTTTCTACATTCATGCATGGGAATCCAGATATATAAGACTTAGGTACCTTATGCATGGATATTTAGATCAGTTTATAAAAATGTTAAAAACTGATCATCCTGTATATGGAGGCTAAAAAAATAAGCAATTTAAAATAACAACTATAGCGCGAATTTTTTATAAAAGAATTTAAAACAATATTTTTCAATTTTTTTATTAATTCATAAACAAGTTAGGTAGATTAGGAACTGTGAACGCGGACATTTAATAAAACCTACAATATCTATAGATAGTAATCAATATTTATTCTATTTGTTTAAACTAAATACCCTGCATTATTATTATATTATCAACAAATAATAATAGAAAAATTAATAATAATAATTAATTAGTTAATAAAAATATTGAGGTTATAGCTAGGTCATATTTTATATTCATGTTATATTTTTGTTATTAATTATTTTATTATTGTTTATTAAATATTTTGTTAATTAAATAATTAATTAATTATATTTAATAAAATACATAGTGTCTCAGACTACTTGTATTTCATTGTTAAAGCTGAGGAAATGTTTGACTGTGGGACAAAAGGGATAAGGGGCTTTGCTTTGTTAAATGATTAATACATAATTGAAACTTCGTAGGTAGTTTCTTTTTGGCGAGTCTAAAAAACTTTCTTTCTACGACTTTTCTTCAAAAGTGCTGCGTTTTCAAATGATCATGAAAACGGCATATTAAAGCTATTAGTTTGAAAAAACGCGGCAGGAATTTGTCGGACACTACGATCACTTAATAACATTAACAATGCATCAAAAGTGAACTTCTTGCACGCAGTTTTATCCCTGCATTGTTTTCTTTGGTGATGTTTTCTTTAATATCTCTGCTTCTATTGCTCAGATTGAGGCCAATAAAGAAAATAATTGTTTGTTAAGAATTCCAACATTGACCTTGCCTACTATCGAATCCTTAACATAGCAAAATAACTTTCAAATCTCAAGAAACCTTCAACTTTCTCTGATAACTTTTCGAAAAGTGACGGAATTGACTTGATTCTGAAAAACGATGTAACTTATGATCATAAAAAGGAGTGGTAAATTTTAGCACTCAATTTTGAGAAAAATGGATTTTTCGATTAACTTTTACACAGTGATAATTCACATTCCAAGGTCTCAGAAATTTTTGCATTTAGATCGTCATACTCTTTGATAAGGATGTAAAAATCTACAAATTCTCCAAATATGACCAAAATCCAAATAATCCCTTTAATAATAGCTTCTAGTAATATACGGGTGATCTGAGACACCCTATATAAGTTAGAACAATAATCATTTTCATACAAATAATAGGTTTTTTCAATGTTTTAAATAGACATTAATTAATCATTAATTATTTTTGATTATTAATTATGGTTACAACATAGAAAATAATTAATTTAAAAAAAAAAAATACCTTTTATAAATCCGTAAATGTTAAAGTTTGTTAATACATATAGTGCCATCTATAAATTTGGAATTGAACTATTTGGATAATATTTAAAAATAGGTTTTTGGTATTATTAAGGTCAGGTATAAAAAGAATTTAAATTAATTTTTTTAACGGTTGGTTGCATGTATCCTAATTTCGGGTGGACAAACCTGAACAAATCGTTATCAAACGAATGAAATCTACATTTTGTGAAAATTTGCATCTATAGGGGTGCTGATGTCATAATTTTTAATTGTGTCATAGCTTTCAATTACAGGATGGACAAATGAAAATTTTGGGTAGGCCAATGATGAAAAATTAACGAATCTAATGAAAATTTTTTTCGCATTTGGGGCTGCTATTTTCACGAAGCTTTTAAAAAAGAGTGGTGTCGTGAGACACCTGGTAGCGCTTACTTTTTTACACAGATTGGCAGACGGACAGGCAACCGAAAATGGACTAATTAGGTGATTTTATAACACCTATATCACCTATATCAAAATTTTATTTGTAGCGTCAATATTTTTAAGCGTTACAAACTTGGGATTAATCTTTGTACCTATACCTTTATATATTTCATATACATGGTATAAAAAGACATATTTCTGATTTAGTAGTCAACCCAATATGTGCGTACATTACCTACCTTCATTTGGCTTGATCAACATATTTCATATGGCGCATAACATAAAATTTCCTTGTTCTTACTTTAAATTATCTCCATTATGTTTAGCTTCTTCTGATCAACACACAACTCATTTTTTTTTTTTTTACTCACAACCCAAACATTAATTTTAGACAATAACTATAAATTGACAGGTTGTAAATTATTTTCAAAATATTCTCAAAATTTATGGCAAGCTGAATCGATTAAAAAAGTTTTAGTTTCCTAGGAAACACAAGTTGGATTTTTGGGTCGTTTTAAATTGTTGCACATTTTTTTATTTTACCTCCAAACCAGACAAACAAATTATGTAACGTGCGATAAGGAACATAGTTCCAAAATTGTGATTTTTCACAACTCTAAATGAGACAGTCCCCTTAATCTGTACAAATCTTAATCTTAATCTGTACTGTACAAATAATATTCCAAAATACTTCTTTCAAGTTTAATAGGTTTCTACTGATATTGAATTTAATAATAGCTTCAATAAAAGATAATGATATTTATAATACAATACCTATATAGCTTTAAAACTAAGCTAAATATTGAATGTCTATTTATCCACATATGTTATACATACCGTCTAATATAATTTCTAATAAATGTATTTTTAATTACATCTAATATTTATTGACTATTGTAATTAATTTTTTATTTATATTTAATATCCATTATTTTAAAAGTAAATATATATAAATAAATAAATTAAAAAGATATAGTACTTTGATAATAATGTACCTATTTTACAATTAAAAATAATAATAAACATAATAAACAATAAATACACACGAAAAATTGGTTTTCAATTACATGTTTATTTAATATTATATTTTTAAGAGGGATCCGTAGGTAATAAACTGTACCTATAACTTCCTATTATACAGAAAAACATTTAAAACTGTTATACAAATTTTAAACATTCTTTGGTTGGCGTGAAACTTACCTTTTTAAGAATACTCTTAAAATATTCATTGGTGGAAACAAAAAATTTATAAAGAAAAGCGGTTTTTCAATTTTACAATTTAATTTCAAACACTGCGATTAATTCCTTTACTCTATCGATTTGAAATTTGGGTAAGTTATAGGTTATTCATATTATACGTGTCTTAGGTACTTCTATTTTTCGAAAATCCGGTAAATTTTCCAAATTTTCATTTTGTACACACAAGAACAATGGAATAAGAATAATTTTCTGTAGTTCCAGGGCAAGTAAAATTCCCTCCCATTAAAATGGTAAAATTTTCTTTCGTTTAAGCGTAGCACACTAAAACGAAACTACGCTCAAAAAAAAAAATTTTTTCAATTTTTCTTTCACTATTTTAATGAGAGGGTATTTTTATCTGCCCTGAGACTATAGAAATTTTTCTTATTACACTGTATCTGGAAATGAAAACTAAACATTGAAAAAAATTCATAGAAATTCTGAATTTCTGAATTCATCAAAAATTCAGAAATTCAGAATTTTCGAAAAATAAAAGTTCTCAGGACAGGTGTATGAATATGAGTAGATTGCATTGCTTTTTTTCCAGAAGGTTACTTTATAGGAAGCTCGAAGAATCAAATAATTCGAATTTCATATCAAAGCCATCCAAAGAAAGGTAGAAGTATTTATGGTTGAACATTCCTTTCAAAGTATATGGAATTTCCAAAAAGGAAAAAAAAATTTACTAAATTTAGATTTTCGAAAACCAAAAACGTAATATTTTTAATGATAAATAGTTCAAACGTAAAAACTCAAATGATAACTCTAATCGAAAGTGACGACAATAAATTATATCCGATTTAATCTTCTCGAATTTATAGTTTTAATACCTATCCATTAGAGGAAGTTTTCTTCTAGGAATTAAAAAATTATGGGCTAAGTAGGATATGGAATGTCTTGTATCATTGTCACCAATAAGTCCTGTATATCGTATGATATTTTTTATAAATTTTAATTAGAAATAAATCTGGAAATAAATTATGAATTCCATTGCTTAATCCATACAATAAAATTATTATCATACCAATAAATGAATAAGGTTTAATTTATTTAAATAAATAATAATTTTTATGTGTGTCAAAAAAAAATAATTTATAACTAAACAAATAAAAATTTAATATTTCTAATATCAAAAATATTGATTGAAATTTTGTAATTTAATGCAAAATTAAATTCAAATTAATCGACAAATATTTTTAAAATTATAATAAGTAGGTAATAAAAAATTAATACGTGCGTTTAAAATTTGTTTCTTTTTTTTTGGGCAAAAAAACTATCAATAAAAAACATGCCATTCAAAATTTATTTGAATTTACAAAAAATTAAATTAATTTTAATTAAGGTAGTTCACGTATGAAGAAATTTGCTTAAAAATGTGATAAAAATAACTTCGCTTAAAATTCAGTACCCAGATAGCCAAGCCTTACTCTAGAGTTATAAAAGCACAAATTTTATCACTACTATAAGAACCATTTAAAATATCTTTACACAAATAACAATTTGAATGTCGCGGTAATGTACTTTATTTTGTCGTCAATAGATGTCATGAAGAGTCATATTTTGCAGTCAATGTTTCAGTTATTCCTGAAAACACAGATAAAACGACATTTTCTAAAAATGACACCTAGCTAGATCGATTTTCCGCCCCAAAAGCCCCCTGCATACAAATTTTAATGAAAATCGTTGGAGCCTTTTCTGAGATTACTGAAAAAATAATATAATTAAAAAATATAAAAAAGTTTTGTTGTTCGATATTTGTAGGTACTCAAAAATAAAATTAAACCACCGAAAAAGAATATAATGAGCTTATTATCTTAACACACATATTTTTGAATATTTGATTCCGAAAACAAAGAAAATTTTCCATCCGATTAATAAAATATTTACACTAAAAATAAAATCTAGTAATACTTCCCGACGGCGGGTGATATATAATTTATTACATTACATATAAAACCGATTTGTGTATACCAATAAAACATGTTTTTCTGAAACTACTGCAAACCGATGATAACAGAAATATATTTATAATAAACAAAGGGGTATGCGAAAACGGTCTACTACTTCAAAAAACACTACAATTTCCACTTCTCATTTTATTGTATAGATAGAGTAAGCAACTTAACTATGTTGTTGTATATGTTTCAAAGAGTATCAACAAAAAACTGAATAATAAAATGAACTATATAAAATATATGGGCGTGGTTTAAAATAACCCCCCACCAAAACAACAACATTCTCCCACTACTAATACAAAAAGTAGGCGGTAACATTACTATAACACAAATTAGCCAATAACATTGACAACGTGTGTGGTCTGAATTATAGTTCATCTTCATTTACAAATCTTATAATGGCAATTTATTATAGTTATAATACTTAGTGATGATCAAAATATATGTATTAGATAAAGATAGTTGTATATGATATATTATATATTAATAAGTGATAAAAAATGATTGTTATTTTTAATGCTACTGATGATATTTAGATAAAGATAAAACTATTAGGATATATTTTATAATAATAAAGGATGGAATGATTAGTATGAGTAAAAAGAGAGAGAATATAGTGTAGTGATTATGTTTTTTTTTTAAATGGTATGTGTTTTATGTGTATTATATATAGAGAGTCCGATTATAGTTATATTTATTGGCCTTGAATTGCCTGCTGCGGTCAGATTATATTTTAAATATGATATATTTGATTCTGACTGCACTTACCAAAGAATCTATATATTTATTATTATAATTCCTTCATCTATTTATTTTTGTTTTTATAACTCGACGCTGAATGCTCCATGTTGCTTTATTTTTTATAATATTTTTATTTTGTTTAAATTAATAATTAAACGTGTTTTTGCATTTAGGGGTATTTTAATTAGTTTGCTTGTGGTTTATATTTTGTAACAAATTTCACGCATATACATGATTACATACCGGGGTTTTTGTTTCCCTTTACAAATGCAAATTACTTAAGGCAAAAAATGTTTCAAACAAAAGTTGTTTATTTTTTATAGGGACATTTTTTTACGTTTCAACTTTTGTTCTATCTCTAACGGTTTACAAGATCCAATGTTGCTCATTTACGAACTCAAATACGAAGACCCAATTGATCTATGTTGCTCATTTACGAACTCAACCTGACTTTTTATCTAGATTTAGCTTATTGCACCAGTTTTTTCTTAGAAGGCTCATTAAAGGACATCTTCCCCTAGCACTTGGAAAAGCACCCATTCCTAATCATAGAAGTATAATTGTAAAATATGACTGTTTTCATGAAGCTACAATATTACTTATCATAAGTGTATATAAGTTAAGTTAGCTTGTTTGTGTATTGTTTGTTAATAATATTATGACACTGTACACTGTACTTAAGTATATTATGTTACAGCATAAGTTTTATGTTTATGTTTATATTTTTTAATGTTGTAGTGTAGATACTTAAAGTATACTTACTTACTTACAATAAACTTGTTATTATTGGTTATTTTTATGTATAGAATATTTAATGCTTGATTAAACAACTTATTATTTTATTTATTTTTTTTATTTTAATATTACTAAGTACTTACCTCTATACATAAATAATATAATATCATTTGAAAATGGAAGAAGTCACCCACATTACCGACGTTGTGTCGTTAACAAGACTATTTTTGTATAATTTCACTGGCTTCTGCGCAAAATTTTTTTTCTTCGTGGATCCCTTATTATACATGGTGTTCTGTTATTGATAGCAGAAAATTATACCAGTAAATTAAGCTTATCAAAACAAATGGATAAGCTCTTTACCAAATTTCTATCTGAGGCCTGATTCGGGATATGTGGCTATGGGAAAAATAGAAAGATTTATAAATTCACAGACCTATTAATTTTATTAAATTAGTAAGTGCCACTTTAGATTATAGAGAGGACTATCATAAAACAGTAATTGATTGTAAATTGATTTAATATTTCGTTTTTATTGATTTAAACTTTCGCATATTTTTATGTGCTGAAAAACGCTTCTGGCACATTTTTCCAAATCTAACGGGCTATCACACGTATTTTTACGACGAGTATTTCTACAGTGCTGGCAACATGGTCACTTACTTTTAAATATGTCTCTTATTTTTATTATAAGTATTTAATAACGAACATAATTCTTTTGTCTTATGAAATGATATTATTATTTACCCAACTACAAGTTTTTATGTTATTACCTTTCTTACCTACCAACATTTTAGTATTTTTTACACAAAATTAGTAATTATTTTTGTAATTAATAATTTTAATTGTTCATACAACTATTAACTTATCTATTGTTTTAATTTATTAGTATTTTCATTAAGTTTTTTATGTTGGCATTTCAATGAAGTGAGAACATTATTGGAACTAATGAATTTTCATGGAGATAGTACCAAGGAGCTGTATAGACATAGGAAACGCAATACGAAAATTCTTGACCGCAATGAGAGAGATAGAAAGAAATAGAGATTGTAGGCATATCTCTACAGCTCGACGCGCCAACTTTATCTGTCTCTCTTCACTGCGATCAACTGTTTGGGCGACAACTTTACAGTTCAATGGTATCTTCTCTATGAGAAGTTACAATCATTATTGAATAATGATTATTGAACAGCTGAAACCCTCCTAGAATGTAATTTATATAGATACTAATTTTAAAAAAAACACCACATACTGTCATGAAATGTCTTGAAGAGTAAAGTTCTTTCGAAGATCTTTCAATGCAGCTTTTTAAAAGAAGGTCCACGTGAGCTTTCACCAAATACTTGTTGATTTTATCCATTATTAATATGATAGATTTAGCTTCCGATTTCGTTCCCGTTTTGTTTTAAGGTACGAATTAAAAATCAAAATCTTGTTCATTTGTAAGATTCATAGTGTGGCAATGTTTCGTTATTTTCGATCAAATGAACGATAACTGTTAAAATTTGAGGTTTCGTACATTTTAGAAAGTAAAAAAGAGTAAGTAGAATGTAGATATACTTATACTTAAAAGAAGTTTATTTCGGCCAAATTTTGAGGCCAGAAAACCAAATTGTGCAGACATACATTAACTATAAATTTTGTATATGACTTTTTTCAGTTACCTGCATATTTTACAAGTTTTCAATGGAAAATTAACTTTCGTTATCTGTTTTCCAATTTTTTTACTGCCATTAATCAAAGTTTTTTGTGAATTCGGATTATATTTGGACTCACAATCCCTATTAGTATGTATATAGTAATTGGAAAAAGAAACCAATTTGGATTGAAGATGGTGATAAACGTTTTTTAACATAGGCAACTTGTGAGACATATACATAATAATATTGTTTGAACTCAACAAAAAACATACAAATATCACAGAAATTATTTTTAATGCGAACTTGCAATAGTTTTGGCTGATTCCTTATAAGATTTTTTATTGCAGATCATGAAAACGAATTAAGATGGACGTATTAAACGGCTTTTAGTAGTTATTATTATTTACAATAATGGGGTATATACCAAAGTTTTCTAAAGTTATTTTAACCAACTCTATTTACTTTTAAATAAATCAATAATAAAAGTGTTTACTTAATTTTACAGAAAAGGAGTAAATATTTCCCGATTCGATACGAAACAGCTCATTACGTCATCGATGAGTTGTATAAAAAATTAGCACGATTGACTAAAATTTTATCCGCATTAGCACAATACAATATTAATTAATGTACCCATAAGCAAATAAAAAATATTAAAAAATTTTTAAATATTGTTTTTAATAATAGGGTAGCCTATGGTACCTTGGGGATAATTTACTTTAAATAACTCTTCCGTTTCTTGAAAAATTTAGCTGTTATCTATTATATGAGACAACAACTGTATAAAGTATGAAACAGCCGTCATATTACACATGACAAATATCAGATTATAAAATGATTCCGGTAAATGTAAAACTAGAAACAATGTTTAATTTCTCAATCGTGTATAAAACATACAACTATAAATTTTTTATCCAAGGTACAACACTCTCTCATATAATAAAAATAATTATTTATTATGAATATTAATATAAACATTTTTGAAATCCCATTAAATATCCAATGATTAATAATGTTTGTTTTATTTACATAATGTAGTGTGCTAAAATATTTTAAAATAAATTAAAATTCATATTATATTTATTAAAATGCAAGTCATACTTAACTAACTATATACTAACTAATAAAAATTAAAATTGGATCGATCGAATTTATTTATTTTTTATTTTTTATTACTTATAATTATTTATTTATATAGATAGTGAAAAGTTCACACGGCCAAACTTATCTATATAAATTTTAATTCAGGGAACATAAATTAAAGCCTTCGATACAAATGAAAAATTTCAAACTATTGCGTTTGGATGGGCATTTATTATTCATTGCCTCCAAAGACATTATTAGATATTCTAAGGCTTTTGAAATGCCGAAAAAAGATTTTTTTCACTGAGAGTTTCTCCAAAGTGAATACCTGCTAACTATCGTCATTTAAGACAAAAATCATCACCAATTATACTTACTAATTCGAGACTTTTATCAAAAATTAGTCATTTGTTATTCAGTTAAATGCAAATGGAAAAATTACATTATAAAGGAAGACAAATATGTCTATTCGGTGTATACCTATTTTTCTGACTTCAATTCATGAATTCTAATTAAATCATTTTGACACTCATTTCACTTAGGGAGAAAAACTACGAAAAGCTTTCGCGTTGTAAAAAAAATAGGAATGTGAATTTTTTAATTAAATTAAAAAAAAAAAGTTTAAAAGTTGTGTTGTATATCACCTTTAGTATTGGACTGAAAGGACATAGGTACAGATCAATTTTTCCTGAAATACTTTTTGAATATTAACAAGTGAAAATAAACAATTGACTGAGTTAATTGTTGAAATACCCTGTATACAACGTGTTCAATATCAGCCATTTATTTGGTTTTCGATAATTTCACAAGTTTTTTCCAGAATTTTTTTCGTTTTTCGAGATTGAATAAGAATATTCAAAGCATATTTTTTTGATAAATGTCTCTATATTCTTTTGATAAATGTATTTTTTTGATAAATGTTTCTAGCTGACCCAAGTAATTACCTCAAATGTTGGCACGCCCCTCACTGTACGGAAAGAAAGGCAATGCTCAGTCTATGTATACTATAATGTCAATGAGATCTATTTATGGCACTAACCGAACATTAGCGCGAAATTTAAGCTTATTCGAACGTTTAAAAGTATGAGATTTCGATTGTAGGCCATCGTAGGTGCAGGTACCTCAATTTAACAATTATTTACTTAAATTTTCGAGATGAATATAATAAATATCTATCAGAAAGTTTAAAAACAACGTATAACAAATAAGAAAATGTAATTAGTAAAATTTTGTCTACACTTAATTTTTTATGTGTGAAAATATATTTATTGAAATCAGTTTGTGAAAAGTGTCCCCTTCTAACTAATGTCTATCTTTCCCCCTGCTTTTGATGACTATACAACATTCTTTTACAATTTTATTTAAAACTTTTTATGTGGAATGGTTTGGAAAAAAAAAGAAGTAGAAAGAAATGAAGTCTATTCATGTTGTTAGTCTTTAAAAACTTGTAAAACGTTAATTAAAAAAAGTGAAAACAAAGAATTGACTGAGTTAATTGTTTACATACCATTTATAAACACTGTCTATACACCTAACTTACATTCCCATATAATACATACTATATAATATTTAAGCCTAATTTGCGCCATCACGGGTAAACAGTAATGTTTTCGAAAAAAAGACCCAATTGACTTATGTTACTCATTTACGAACTCGACTTCACTTTTTAAGCCCTAAGCACGCTATTGAGTTTCATATAACTTTTCGTTTTTGAGTTATCGTGTTGCTAGACAGACGGGCAGACAGACAACCGAAAATAGACTAATTAGGTGATTTTATGAACACCTATATCAAAATTTTGTTGATATATTTCATATATACTTACATGGTATAAAAACTTGGAACTAAACTTAATATACCTTGATATATATTCATATATACATGGTATAAAAAGAGAGTTCTTACTTCTTCAGTAGCGTATATCGATAGATATTTTTTTTATTCAGTTGTCTCCCAATGATACAGCCTCTGGAGACAATAGATTTTTAAAAAATGTAAAGGGGAGGGGTGGGGGTAATTGAATCAATTTAATCAGAAATTCGAGATCAGCGACTTTAATAGCTCCCTTACCTGCCTTAAAAAGGTTTAAATTTTCAAAAAATGGTATTATTTATTTAGGGGGTCTTACTTATGTGGGCTAAAAAGAGGGAGGGGTAACAATTTAAACATTTTAATTGAAAATTCAAGATCAGCGACCCCAAAAACCCCTTTTATACGTCAATTTATTTCACATTGGAATATTTAGTGTAAACGTGCAAATTATAGATTATTTTCTTAAACAAAAAATAATCTTTTTCAAAAGCGTTGTCACATAAAATACGCTCCTGTTATAGTAAATTGTTTGTATCTTCTTAAAAATTTTAAACACGTTTTCCATATTCATCAATAAAAACTGAATTTTAAATAAACAAGAACCTTAAATTTTCTTTCAGTTTTTAAGAAGCGTTTTTAAAGAATGTGATTTTTAACAAAGTCACTTATACATTTCGAAGTCAAAATTATTATAACGAACAACTTATGTCTAAAAATGACGAAAAATTTACTGTAATAATTCTCACCTATTTTTAACTTCAACCACAATTGTCATGTTTCCCGAACGGATAATGAAGCAGTAATAACTTCGGCAGGTTAATCTGCTGTAAGCTTTCTCTTCCATATCTTCTTTGTGTGCTTTCATATTCCTTGACTATTTAGAATTTCAAGGCTTACTGTTCATTTTTATACCATGTAGGTATATATGAAATATATCAAGGGTAGGTATACTAAGTTTAGTCCCAAGTTTGAAACGCTTAAAAATATTGATGCTACGAACAAAATTTTGATATAAGTGTTCATAAAATCACCTAATTAGTTTATTTACGGCTGCCCGTCTGCCTGACTGTCGGTCTGCTCGTCTGTCAACACCATAACTAAAAAACGAGAAGAGCTCGAAAAGTAGCTAACAACGAATATGAATCCTATATTTCAAATTCGAAAATTGTTTTTTATTCGAACATTTAATTTATAATTGACTGCCATCTGTTTTCGACTTACATAACTATATATAACTACAGCTTGTAAATTATAAAGTTTACGGAAAGTTCCAACTTGTAGTTGGTAAGACTGACTAAATCATGACCATAGATAAAACATGTTTATCATTTAAATGCTAACTTCAGTTTGAATTGGTTTTTCTCGTAATTCTACAAAAGTGTGTGATTACAAAAATACGAAGGTAAAAATCTAAAATTATCTAATACATCATTCATTAATATCTTATAAGATTGATTAGTTTTCATATATCCATCATTTCTTTTTATTATTTTCATTATAAATTCACATGATTACATACAAAATTTCGTCAAGTTTTTGCATGGCCTTGTCGTTTTTGATGTTTTCTAATATTATTTGAATTCTTCGTTAATTTTTTTGATATTTCTCATCTTTAATTTTTAAATTTTACATTAATTAATATTGTTTTATGTATCATTCATAGTTTTTGTTAAAATCATTGAATTTCTTTAATTAGACCGGTGTTAACAAAACGCCATTTTAAAGTTTATTTTTAATGCCCTTGTTTTTTATATAAATTTTTTCTGTGTGTATAAACGACAACTTTTTCGTTAAGTTTTTTCTTAAGAAAAAGTTGCTTGGAATTAGGTAATTTTCCCTCGTTAAATTTTGCGTTGTATTACCTAACCTCACATTATAACCTTGAAATATTTTTTCTAGATGCCAGAATTAACAGAACTAAAAGCAACTGCATCAATGACAGATCCAAAAGCAGAAAGTGCCGGTTCAAATACAGAAAGTGAATCTGGATCAATTCCAGATTTAGAAGAAAACACAGAACCAACACCACCACCACCAGTTTTAAAAAATAAATCATCAAAAGCCAAACCAAGTGACGATGATGATGACGATGACGACGATGATGATGAACCAGTTGTGGTTGCATCTGCAGCTGCTGAAGCTGCCGCAGCCGAAGCTGGTTTACCAATTGATATGGTAGTTTCAAAAGCTAAACAGTCAAGAGGTGAAAAGAAAGCACGTAAAATTATGTCAAAATTAGGACTTAAACCCGTACAAGGTGTTGCAAGAGTTACTATCCGAAAATCAAAGAATATTTTGTTTGTTATCAACAAACCTGACGTATTCAAAAATCCCGCCAGTGATACATATATTGTATTTGGAGAAGCCAAAATTGAAGACTTATCACAACAAGCACAGGTTTGTTAAAATGTCTACCTTAAATCCTAAACAGCACAAAATATATTAGGCAACGAAATTGGCTCCAAAAATATTTACTCCACACGCTGACTTGAGCCATTGATTTTTATGTTCTTTGGGGGTAGACTACGATTACGATAACTCATGATCGTTTTAAAGACGCAAACACGAGTCTTAAAAATTTAAAAGTTATGAATACATATAACAAAATTTTAGAGCCTTTTTTATTTTCGGATTTTATTGGAGGCTTTAGATCCTACCATTCAAAATTAATAGTAATATTACTTTCTACATAAAACGGGGCATGTTTTAATTAGTAATTTTTCTTTGTTAATAATTTTCTTATCTTTATAATGCTAAAGGGCAAGGTTTTATCGATAATATAATGATGATTTACCAAGGTTTCGCATAATTTATTTGTCTTAAAACTTTAAAGTTTGAAGAAAAACTTGGCAGACTGATGTATCAGAAATGAATTATTTTTAAAATTAGTACCAAATATGAGTTGAAACTAAATAAAATTATTTTTTTTCAAAGGTTGCTGCTGCTGAGAAATTCAAGAATGAAGCTGCACGAGGAGCCGGTGAATCTTTAACTGGAGCAAGTGGTGCCGGTAGTGTAGCACCTATTGCCGAAGAAAGTGAAGAAGAAGACGCTGCAGGCGGTGCAGATGCCGGTGCAGCGGATGGACCACCAGTTGAAGAAAAAGATATTGAATTGGTTATGTCCCAAGCCGCAGTTACAAGACAGAAGGCGATAAGAGCGCTGCGTAATAATCAAAACGATATTGTTAATGCTATTATGGTAATTATTATTTTTAAATTATCGTAAATTTTTTATGGGATTGATCGCAAAATTCGAAATAGACCTTTTTCATGTGCGATTATCCATTTAGTGTAAGCATGTATGATGATACCCCAAGAGTTTCGCAAATTTTAATCAGAACTATACTGATGTATAATCTTGGCTGTCTGACTTTAAACATTTATTTATTTTCGAAGTTGTATTTGAAAATATTTTTTCTAATATATAATTTTCTTTTGTTTCAGGAACTTACTATGTAACGTTCTCCTAGTTATACTCCTCGCCTTCCGTATATTTTGTTTGTCACACATTTTTGTTTTTGGTACACCAAAACTGTTAAGAAGATTATACTTTTCAGATCGAGGATTTTTCATTTCAAAAATTATTATTCACGTATAATTTTGTTTTTTTCTGTTTTTCATTACATCGTTATTAAGTCATCACCAAACTTCGATGATGTAAGAGAGTAAAATAATATTTGAAAAATACCCGATCTCGGAAAAGTCTCGAAATAATGAATTATATTAATATTAATTTGAACAATGCTGAACGATTTAATTTAGTCATTAAAATATATATTTTTTTTGCTTTGCAATTAATTTGTATGATAAAATGAGTCATTTTACGGTTTTTGATGTACATATGAAAATAATATTTCCTCCCTGAATAAATATTATTACCTACCATGTATTGGTTATAATTTCTATACTCTCCAAAAGTAAAATGTCGATTTTAAAAAATAAAAAGAAATTTAAGTAAGAAAGAACAATATACTGTAAATTTATTTATGTCGTTTTTATTAATATTAATACAAAAATTCTTAATTTTATATTACGAGTTTTTATCCGTTTTTACCTAATTGCTCCAATAGAAAAAAAGTTAGATGTAGGTCCCGAGTTGCTACATTGCTTTCTAAGATGGTACTTTTCTCTTTCGCTGTACCGCTTTTTGCTTAAACAGCCTCCACTTTAAAGATTTTCAAGTTTAGGTAATGGGAAGTCTTCTTTCGTTTAGTTTAAGGTTTTTGATCGTCGATGGTTTGAAATTTTGGGGGTTTGTATAATATCCAGAATGGCAAAAATGACGAATTTCGAAAATAATTGAATTTGGAGTAAAAAAAATAAAACGAATGAACGACCTTCTTTTAGGAACATATTTTTAAAGCGACTGTTTGCATTGAACCAAAAACGTCCATCGATGGGGAATCACATTAAGGAGATGTTTTAACAGAAATAAACAGGAAAATTGGTCATTTCATTCAATGTCCATCCAATACGACCGTGGCACGAACCACCATCTAACCCATAGTCTGTCAATAAAAAATTTCATAAGTTTTTGCATAAGTGTTTTCTTCGCCTAAGGATTTTACTCATACCAATATATTGTCTTTCCATCAAGGACATTAAAAAAATAAGTTTTTTGTAATCATTAATTGTGATAGAAAACAATGCGGCTTCGAACTTTGGATTTGAGTGAATTTAAGATTGAAGAAGAGATTGTATTTGACTGCGAATTTTGTTGAAAATCTTTTTCTTGAATCATTTTTTTAGTCTATTGATCTCATCTATATAATAAATATTTTATATTTTCATGTGCACCGTTGTTAATTTATTGTCATTTTCCTTCAAATCCACAGGGATTCTATCCTTCATAAAGACGACGTATAGAGAGATCTTCTAGGGGTAAAAATTCAAATCACTGAATTTTTTCTTTCCTAAGTTTGAGGGCCAATTGGTCAATATAAGTTCAAGTTACGTGGAAAGAGTTACTTGTCTCAGATATCGAGTTATCTTCCAGCTAAATTTGGCATTAGGGTTATTTTGAATTCTGGGTGGTGCTTCGGATATTCGATTTCTTGATAGCATTATTTCATTATTAATGATGTTATTAATTCCCATGATAATTTGGGTCAATTTATTCTTGCTTTAGCATATGATTTCCAATTCTGGTGGTAAACTTTCAGATAAAGTACTAACATTGTGTAAACTTGAAAGTTTTAAGAAAATGTAAAAATTATTATTTGATAGTTATAAATTTTCTAATGTTTCGGACAAATCGGACAGACTTGTAAATTTATTTCGCGATACATACAAGGATTTTAATTGGTGTTTCTTAAAATATTAAAGCTTTCAGTTTCATTTGTTTTTCAAGATCCAGTTGTGTTTGATCGATTCAGAATTTACTCTTAATTTCATTTCTGGTAGAAAGTATTTCAGATAGATTTTTTATTTCAATTCTGGGAATTTTTGCTATCTTTAAACACTGAAGTTTGTCATCTCAAAATATCCAATTCGTTTGAGTACGAAACGTTCAACGGATCTAATTGAATAAATAATCAATTGATAGACTTTAATAAACCATTTTTTTGTTTAAATATTGAAGATCGTTAATGACAATTATCTATACTTAAAGCTCTTTTGAATTATTAATTTTTTTGTTAACGGTAATGAATATTAATGTCAAAAATGATTTGGGAAAACGTACTTTAGAATCATTCACGAATAACAACAGTAATTGCAAATTGCAAACAGTATTTTTTATCTTAGTTATTAATAATAAAATAATATTTGATCACGTCTGACTTTTTATATGTATAAGTACCTCTTGGTCGTTTTAAGTATACGACTTGAAAAATTATTAAGTATGGGCAAAATCGAGATAGAAAGTAAGTTTTTGAAGAATTATGCGACGGAAAAATTTAATTATTTTTCTAGACTTTTTAAGTATGCTTGAAGGTAGAGTTGTGAACTATATTTAAGAAATTTTCCAAATTTCCCTGAACGCAGCCAATTTTAATGAACATGACATCAAACTGTGAAACTGCTCGTCTTTGGGATAGCACTATAAAAAGAGCCAGAAGGCTTGTTCAGCAGAAATAGGCTGATTTAATACGCATTCGCCTTTATGCGGTCGTACACAAATATTTTGTACGTATCACTACAAGAAGTACTAGAACCAAAATATTCTTTATTAGCATCTACTTTAATTGAACAACAATAACTTTTTATCGAATATTGTGCGTAGTACGTATAGACTTATGAGGCTTCTAGAGCTTTTGATCGAAACTATTATTATTAATTTTATAACAACATGATTTGATTATATTAAGAGGGGGGAAGATTTTACCGCCATAATATTATCGAAGTATGTTGATATCAAAGAGGTTTGTTATTACTTCTATGAATGATATGGAACACTATAGATGGGCAACTCGAAGCTATGTTTACGGCGTATTTTCCCCATTTTGAAATATATTACAATAACTTCTACTTATCACATTTTGAAAAACGGGAATAGGAGAAAAGTACGATTTTTGATTAACAAATGTACGTCGGTTAGTTATAGATATATAACGTGAAAAAAATTGAGGTTAATCAAAATTTATTTACAGTTTTTTTTAGGGAAAAAATGACAAAAAAATAAATTTGTCGATGTAATTTTTGGAATTTACATGCTTAGATATGAATTTGGGCATATAACTAATTTGATTAAAAACTGAAATAGGAGCCAAAAAATTTTAAAAGCATTTTTAATATGGATAGACCAATCTTATAATTAACTATGAAACATACATATCCGATATGGTCTAGTGGCTAGGATACCTGGCTTTCACCCAGGAGGCTCGGGTTCGATTCCCGGTATCGGAATATATTTTTAAATGCCAATTTTTATTCATTTATTTGTTGAAAATATTTTTATAAATACTTTTCATTTTTTCTGAAATATTTTAAAGTTAATTTATGGTGAAACGTTTTCGAACTTTCACAATTTACATTTTACTCATTTTTTTCGTGTTTTTTCTTGTGACCTTTCCATTATGTGTTAATCAGCTAAGCTGGGCAGTGTGAATTAAAAAAAATTAAATTAACGTTATTTTTATCGAATATTTGTTAGATAGTAATAATTTAAATAAAAAAAATTAATATTGTTGAATAAGACAATATTTGAATAATATTGAGAATCTGAAGTCAGTCGTCCCTCAAGGCTGTTTACAGATCGTGGTTCGCAGGTCGTGGGTAATATAATAACCACCACTCAAATTTTTCAGTTTGTTGTCTGTGACTATGTATACTTAGTGATGGGACGAATGCAAATGTTAATCTTTCAAAGGAGCGCTCGCAAATTATTATGGTTTATAAGCCCGTAACAGAAAAAGACACCCATCTAATACCTCAAAAAAATTAAAGTGAAAATGACTGAAAAACATGTAGTTTAATTCAAAAATAAAAAAAGTTAACAATTAACTAATTTTTATTAGTCTGGCGGGCGTAACATGTTTTTCAGTCATTTTCACTTCATAATTTTTAGGTGTTAGATGGATTCCTTTTACTGTGATGGGCTCTTTTATCATTATCCATTAACATAATGCATATAACTCTTCGTTAGCGCAAAAGGGTCCGCCGTATAAGTCCATTAAAAACAAATCGTATAAATCTATTAATAAAACACCGTATAAGTCTATTAAAAGTAAATTTAACTTTGTTTTGATTTGAGGTTAGCTTGCGATAAATCTTATTATGTTGTTTTTTCGTTACATATTCATATATAATTTGAATTTTTCTGGTTAAAAATATTCGCATTGTTTCTTGTCAATGCGAATATTCGTCGCATCACTATTGTATAGTTATTTATTATACATATTCTCTTGATTAGCAATCAGTTTTCTTATAATAATTTCTTATGTAGGCGATGATATCATGTATAATAAAAACCAACAAGGTACTGTTTATAGAAAACAACATTAAACATGACGTCAAATTCTGTTGGAAGGTATATTATAGTTAGTCGGAAGAATACAGGTGAAAACCGTATGAGTTTTAGACAAAAACTTCAATTGTTATAGTCTAACGGACCTTAATTCTGACGCGTATATGATCGTTTCTCGACACTACTCCCTTATCTGAAAGTGTGTAATTCTATCTCTTATCGTTTAGGATCTAAATTGACTATTAAAGCAACCCAGAGAACTAGATCCAATCAGATGTCAGAACTACATAACGAGTTATTAGCCATAATAGATTAAAATGGTCCATCCGTTTAAGCAGAAAACGTTCTCCCTTTCGTTTTCAATTTTCTGTGATCATCACTAGTTTAGTGACAAAAATTTTTTTAAATCATGTTATAAATTTACAGGGGTCAAATTTCCCGGTGTTCCATATCCTGCCGCTGATATTATATTTAGTAATGAGGTCACCTGTAATGTCTATTGTTGAAGTTCTTATCAAGGGCAGTTTTCATTCATTTCTTGGTCGATCTCTCATTATTCATTGACAGGTCCGTAACTAGGGCGTGGTAAAGGAAGCACCCACCCCGGTGCATAAGAAATAGAGGCGTAAAACAAAACATATGTTTTTTACGTAAAACAAAAAGTTTGTAAAGAATCATGTAAAAGGCGTTCATTAATTTTCATAAAGTCATAAAGTTAAAAAATTCGATTTTTTTGATAACACAGTCAAATTTGATCCGATCTTATTGGAATTTTTTTTGAAACCCAGTAATTTTGGGTCATTCTTTTCAGCTGTGATGTAGATTTTTCGCTAGCTATCACTTATGTGCTTAATTCCGGGACAAGGACTCCACATTCTTGAAACCTATTAGAGCCAGGTTAATTTGGATCACAAATTTGAAAAGTATGACCCAAATTTAGTAGGATTACATACTTGGTTTATCAAAATTGGATAAAATTTGAATGTGATAGAGCAAAATTAAATTTTTTGGATTCTGATGACGTCATAAAGTTAAAAAATTCGATTTTTTTGATAACACAGGCAAATTGGATCCGATCTTTTTGGAATTTTTTTTGAAACCCAGTAATTTTGGGTCATTCTTTTCAGCTGCGATGTCAATTTTTCGCTAACTATCACGCAACCTAAATACTTGCCACCGGCGCTATGTACCCTAAAATGAGTCATTGCAGATAGTTACTTAGAATTCATCAATAAACCTTTTTATAATTTCCTTTTTTTACATCATTATGACTGGAGTAAATCTTTAATCTCTTGACTATATGATTATGTGTAGCAGAATTATGGCAGAAATTTATATGAAGAAAAAAACAAATAAACCAAAGTTAGTTTACAGCCCACCAATTTTAAAATACCAACTAGTGATTTTAAATAATGGATTTTACATTTTATAACTGTAACAGTCAAAATTTAAATCATGTGGAGATTTTATTGCGATTAATATCATGACTAATTTCTGTCATTTATTAGAATTGTAAATTTTGTACGTTCCTAGAGTTATTATTAATAACTCAATTTTAGGAATTCATCTTCTGGGTGTATTAGTATTTCTGACAGTAATAAATGTAAGTAAAGAGTAAAAAATTTAAGTAAAATGAGACGACTTAGGAATATCTGACTAGATCTACTTTAGTAACTTGATGCTCTAAGTTTTTAGCAGTTCGTTCAGCAGTTAGCTTTTTTTCGATCTTTTGTTCGCGTGCTTAACATACTTTTTTGAGTTTCTTGAGGCTTTGATTATTTTTCCGTTGTTACTTTCGAGAAAGTTCTTTGCTTGAACGACTGTATTGATCTTCTAAAAGTAAGATTCTTTCGCAATAGAAATGATCTTCTAAGCCACATAAAGGTGTTTATATGAAAGGGCATATGCCCTTTCATGTATGGGACATATGCGGGACATATGATCCCGCTATTTATTCACTCCTAAACTTACCATACCAATCACGTTGGTTTTATTGCTCTAGTTTGTATTTTAGTTTTTATTTTTGAAAGTTTGGAGCTTTTGAGAATCTTTTACTCAATTTTTTGAAAAACTGCGTTTGGGATTTATTTAAACCAACAGTTTTTCTTAAAAGGTAGATGGTTTGAAAGGGCGATGGATTTATTGAACAAAATGCATGGCAATTTAATTTTTGTGGGGAAATCTTAGATCTTGCTTTTATGTAAAATTTCGGGGGAACTTAAACTTTTCAGAAAACTCCATATACAAAATTCACAAAATTTTTTCGTATTTTGTTTTTCTTCATCTTTGGGGTAGTTTCGTGGTTATGATATCACAGTAGATATAATCTTGGTGGTGTTGTTTTTGCAACCCTGAAAAGTTTTCTTTTGTTTTTCCCTATTCACTCTAATTATGCAATCAATTGATTTAGGTACGCATGAATTAATAACAATTGGAGGTTAAATCGTAAACCATGGAAATAAAATTTTCATCACATCTCAGAATAATAATTCGCTTATAAATAATATTTAACCAGAAATAATTAAAATAATTAAAAAATTTGTTGCATGGTAATTATTAACTAACAAAAATTTATTAATTATTTAGATAAAAAACTTTAATTGATTTTACCATTTTACTATGAAATAATCTTAGTGAAGCGAATTGATATAAATATTGTCTAATAACAAATCAGTGATGTATATGATCTTTAAAACCTACACCAATAAATTTTTGACTTGTATTAGTTGACAATTATCTTATGTACTTTAATTGCGTAGGAATGTATTTTCTACAGCTTTGCTGATTATTTTAGTAAAATTAAATAAACCAAAAATTTCAAAATTTTTTGTTTTTGTCTCGTTTTAAAACTCTAAAGCTCATTAGCCGTAGAATGCTGAAGTTGGCGTAGAAGTTATGTGATGCCAACTTTGTTTTACTTTATAAAGGACCTCGCACAATATTGTGGAATGATAGTTTAAGTCTTTCTGAATAAAAGTTCCCATGGTCAAAAGTCATGAAAATGATAATGAAATGATAGCATTTCATGTTTTCGCTAAATTAAAATTAGATATTTGTACTTATTTATATAATAAAAATTATTGTAATTTAATTGTCAAAAATCATGTATGTATATATGTAGCTGAAAATATTGATCTTAACACTTCATATTAGTGATCCATTGAACATTTAACACTGTTTCTTCTTTGAATTTCGTAACATATTCTTCAAAAAAACAAGAATTAAAAAACAACACCCTTACATTAAAAAACACATGTATGCATATAGCTATACATATCTGTATATGTATTTGCCTATACACACGTAGGCATATATTACACAAATAAGTACATTTTCCAACTATAATTTAGCTATAACATGAAATCCTGTCATTTTCATGACTTGTGACCATGGGAACTTTTCTTTAGACTATCATTTGACAAAAGTTTGACCGAAATGCAGATTACATCTAATTTGTGCGAGGTCCTTTGGTGGTAGCCTAAGGATATCATATAATTTTCTATTTCGATTTTCGATTTGAAAACAAGAACTTTCTATCAAGAAAGATAATAATTATAATAATAAGACAAGTTTGAATAGAAGAGATTGATTGAATGAAAATATTTATATGTATATAAAATAATATTTTCTAATCAATTAATATTGTTTGCGGTATCTTGCGAATCCAAGTCATTGACATATTTATTTTAAGAAAAAACTTTCATCACGTAATAACCGCGAATGTTTTATTATTATATCTTAGTTCTTATACTTATAAATGTCTGATAAAGAAATAAATCAGTTTCACTTCATTGCATTTATTCAATTCATTTGAATAGGCGATTATGCGTGAATTTAAAGATGCATTTTATATACCTAAAACGCGTTTTCTTCTTAATTTTATCGATAACACAGATATAATAAAACAGGAACTTTTCAATTGTTTGGTATCTAATTGACTATAATCAAAGAAAATTACTTTGATAACTTAAGCGAAAGGGGAGATGAAGCGACTGCAGTTCAAAATATTAACTGGGAAACTGTCCAAGAAAGGAAAAAATACACGTAAAAACTTTTTAAAAATAAGACCCAACAAAAGATAAGGAGGCTTTCTTTTTTAGGCACCGAACTTCCTTTTATAGGTGTTTGAAAATCGCTACAATTACTAATGGACAAACCATATTTGAACAAGCGAATAGATTTTCATTGATGAGAGTCAATTTCTGATTAAATCATCTTTCAAATATTCGCAATTAATTGCGTTTTGTAGCTATATATCTTCCTCTTAAGGAATTAAAAAGTATGTCTAAGCTCAGGATAATATTAATTCGACCGTTAGGTACTTTAAAACTTATATTTTGAAATCATATACATTTTTATTTTATAATAATACATTTTTAATTGAATTATATATTTTTTAGGAATAAATATTCTTTAAAATTAAATTAAGAATACAATTATAAATTATAATTTATAAAAATTATGTATTTTATAATTAAAAAAACAAAATTATGAACTAATTTTTAGAAAGCCATTATTAAATAACCAAAGTACTTTCGATTGATTCACTTTCGCTAGAATATCATATCGGTATTCTAAAATTCCACAACAAACAACCATATTCGTCAAGCTCAGGAGAGAAATTGCGCTAAATGAGCACCAGAAAAGCAACCTAATTTCTGTTTAACAAATTAAAATTACATTATTTAATTAAAAATCAAATCATATTAAAATTATAAATACACTAAAATGATTCGAAAAGGTTTCTTTTTTATTAGATTACTATCCGGTGCGGTGTTAGCAACGGCAAACTTGTCTGGCAAATCTAATTTTCAGTGGATCCACGGTAATTTGACAGACGTTTTGCAAGGTGGTGTCGAATTATCGAATTATTTATACCATAGACGATTACTAATTAGATTAATATAAAGAATGTCTATCTCACACTATTTAGCTTAAAAATTATTTTGTACTTTTTTTCCCTTCATAGCGTGGATGTTCTACTTTTTAATACTTTTATTAAATATTCGTGCTTGCATGGAAGTAATGAAAATGTGAAGTACAAAAAATTTTATGCATATATTTCTGACCATACTTTCGCTTTTTTGATAGTTTTATTTATCGTATATTCATGTACAATCAATGACTTTTAAACTCTTCTTTAAAAAAAATTAATAAATAATGTATGGAGTATTTAGATTTATTATAGACTTTCACATTTAAATAGCTTTAAATTATTCATTACATGTGTAGACATAAATGTAAGGAAATTTGGTTAATAGTCGAAAATGAAATATTAAAATGTTTCCATGATATCTCAAAAATTGTAGATTACAGTACTTATCTTATTTTATAATAAAAATTAATTTTTAATGCATTGACTTGCGCTCCCACCAATATAAAAACGCTTAGAAAAATCTAAGAAAAAGATTCCGAGTAAATCAGTTTTCTAATCAGATGTCTTTTTCCAAACCATCTTTTGTTAAACCTTATAATATGCTTATTTTCTACGAGATTTGAAATCATTATGTTATGGCTGCAAAAAGGAAACTAGAGAAAATTATTGGAAAACTCGGATTTGACTCAATATCTACGCAAAAATTTACTAAGGAAAAAGTAATGATATTTCAGATAATTCCAATAGAAGGTAAAATTAATGAATAATATATACTGCAACTATATTAATGTGTCATATACAAGGTTTCACAAAAGTAATTACCTTGTTTTAAATATGAGTAACTTTAGTTTATAAGAATGTTATGCTTGCTTAAGATGGTTTGGTCACGCAAGCAAAATCTTAAGAAATATGCTGAAAACATCCTTTCTGTCCTACGGTCTAATACGTATAGCATGGGTAATGAGCCAATAATTTTGGCTGGACTGTTGAGATAGAACTACCTTAATGTTATTAGGAATTACAATTTTCATTAATTATATTAGAATTCGGTAAAATCAAACGAAATGTAACGGCCCAACTTTCATTCATATCAAAAATGTTATTCTAATCCCCAATTAAGGAAGACATTGTCAAATACGTGACTATGTTAATAGCTTTTGGAAAAACGAAAATTCTCATTTTTTGAGAGCATCTCTTAATAAATAGTGTGTTCAATTTTGTGTTACTTTGTACATAGACTTTACATTTCAGTTTAGTTACACAAAATTAAATAAGAATATCTCTTTTTAATAAAACCTCTATACTAAGGTAGATATATTACCTATACGAACGTCCTTGTAGATTGATATTACTCAGTAAGTTTTTATACCATGCATGTATGAAATATATCAAGGTATAATAAGTTTAGTCCCAAGTTTGTACCGATTAAAAATATTCATTCTACGAAGAAAATTTTGCTATAAGTGTTCCTAAAATCACCCTAAAAGCCCATTCCCGGTTGTCTGTCTGTCCGGCTGGAAACACGATAACTCAAAAACGAAAGGAGATATTAAGCTAAAATATTTATATCGTGCTCAAAATCTAAAAAGTGGGGATGATTTCGATAATGAGTAACAAAACAAAGAACAAAAGTTTAAATGTAAAAAATGTTCCTTATAAAAAAAATTAACAACTTTTGTTAAAGTCATTTTTCCGTTAACATCCCTGCTTATCCATGAGGGCGCAAATTAGGACAAAACTGTGGTGTCCATTTTCTCCCAAACTATAAAAAATAGGGAGTTGAAAATTTGCAGGCAGCTTCAATTAGTGGTCTTGTGAAATATTCTCAAAAAACAAATAAAAATTTCGAAAACCATTTAATGGTGGCCGAAAGGTATTAATTTTTCAAACTCTTCTATTAATGCTAGCACTAATATTTAACTCTTTCTGTACATGGTATTTCAACAACTGACTCAATCCATTGTTTGTTTTCATTTGTTTTAAAAATAAATATTATTCAATTTTATTTTCAACTTATCCCCATCAATACTCGCGCTCATTACTAATCGTAGCTTATATGTGTATGGACCTCCGTCATTAATAACGAATTATCTATATTATATACATAAATTTGTGCATAATATTTACGAATAAACGAAAATTTCGAATTGTTCCAATGTTGAGAACTATAACAATTGTTCAAAATTGTATTGTGTTACATTGGTTGTGTTCCTAATAATGTGATTGGTGAAAATAGTTTTTCAGTTATTTATTTAAATTGAAAACATTTTTTATAAAATTTATGTGGTTTTTTTAAAGTTTAAATTTTTTGTGTTTTGTTTTTCATATGGTTATTTCAAACTGAAGGTAAGATTTTGAGTATTTTTTTCACTTTTATTTAATTAAATTTAGAATATACAGTGGCGGATTTAAGGAAGTGGTTGCAATTATTGCTTACTTAACCTGAGGACCTTACACGGATCTTCAACAGGAAGATTTAAAAAAAAGTTAAAGTTAATTAACAGTATCGACGTTTTTACTCGTTTCATTGCAAGCAAATTCTATGGAATTTGTCTTTAAATCAAGGCGCCATGAGCTCATAATCACTTCTGTTAAATAATCTTCAATATTAAGACTATTTTACTTACTTAATCGTAACACGGAACCTCTCCTCCTTAAAGAATTGCCATCTGGGTTTATTTCGGAAATCCGCCACTGAATTTATAATATTATTTAATTATGACCCTGAGGAAAGTGTTCTGCAGTGGTGCCTTATAAGTGTATGTATGATTTAATATTAAAAAAAGAAGGTAAATAAAGTAAATCCGGTTACTAGACAAAGATAATTAAAAATAAACCTTGAATGTTATTTATAAGGTTTAGTTATATAAACCATATGTGCAGAAAGATATCGAAAGTGGATACATTTTATGATAGATTCGATATTGACTTGTTCACATTATAAAAAAACCAGAGAAGAAAGAATATAGTCGCAAGGAAATTTTTTTTAAATTTTTATCTTGTGTAAGCTATAATAGGGGATAATCTTGATGTCGAATTGGCCATATTACCCATAAAAATGTAAAACTTGATACCATGACAAAATTTGAAAGTTAAATTAAATTTGATTAAAAAACGAAGAAGTTATAAGCAATCAAAGATTGCATTCAAAGGTTGCCCATCTCCTTTTAGCAAAAAAAAAGTTTTATATTTAATCTCTATGGCGATACCCACGTATATAGCGTCACTAGTGGATATCTTCCTTTTTGTTTAATTAGGAATTTTAAAGATTTTTAAAAACCAACTGCACTTTTCTATTCGTGAAGTGAGAATTCTTCATCTGAAGTGATAACAAAAATTTAGTCCCATCCCCTATTCACTCAACTGAAATGATCCCTTTGTTTATTAATGCTAAAAAATATCGAAAATAGGTGAGAGGGGTAAATTTTGACAATTTTCTGCCATTACCTCTTCTTGCTATGCGTTTGAAAAAAATACCAGCGAAAATTAATTAAAATTATTTATTAAGAAAATTTTGATATGAACTTTACAGATGACAATTTTATTTAAACGAAACATCAAGATTTAAACAACTGGGTTTAAGGGGTGAAAAATACAAAAATACGATTGTATCTGATTTGAAAATATGAAAAAAGATTCAGAATCAATATCAGGTTAATGATTGAATGTCGTATTTTAGATGAGCGGAGTTGCAGATACTTCAAAGACTATAAATTGGTATCCATACCCTTTTTAGTTTTAAATTCAAAGCTTGAAGTTAAAGGTAAAATACGTAAAAGCATGAGATCTTTAACAACAGTTAAATTCGTAGAGGGGGGGGCAAGTTTTTTAACCCTTTAAATTAAAATTTGGCCGAAACGTACTCAAATATGTAAAAATGGTAAGCGTCAAATCTACATCTCATCCTTACGGATTATCTTTTACGCACATTTTCCGATTGGCTTCTTCGTATAAAAAAGTAATGAGTGACTATTTAGGCTTATTTTTATTATATTTTCTAACATTTATTATAAGTGAGTACTAACTGCTCTAATAATTTTAATTATATAAATTTAACAACAAATAAGTAGGTATTTTTATATTATTTATCGAATTAATTAGAGTTATTTTTATTATTATTATTGTTATTAATAATAATGATAACAAAAATGTTTGTAAATAAAACATATTATTAAAAAATTTCTACAACTTATTTAAACAAATACAATATGTAACTTTCAAAAATTGGATATATTAATAGAATTAATGTTAAGAAGAATATTATGTTTTTTATGGTTTTGTTCATAAATTTCGTTTAAGAATTTTAGAAAATCGAGAACATTGTTGTAAGGGCCTGGGAAAAGGAGTATTTTGCTGAAGTATAGCAGACTAGCAGATTGAATTTTTTTTTTAAATCAGACTTTAAAAATAACAAGTGAAAACAAACAATTTACTGAGTTAATTATTGAAATACCATGTACAGACTGTGTTGTTTACACTGTCACATTACACAAACATACATGTCACACATACACAACTGATATTCCCATATAATACATACTATATAATTTACGCCCTCGTGGGTAAACAGTGATGTTTACCAAAAAATTTTTCAAAAAAAGTTTATTTTTTTATAAGGAACATTTTTTACATTTAAACTTTTATTCTATATCTAACGGTTTACAAGATGCGTCCTACGGACCCAAGACCCAATTGATCTATGTTACCCATTTGCGAACTCAACCTGACTTCTTATGTCCAGAGCACGCTGTAAATTTCAGTTTGATATCATTTTTCGTGTTGACAGACAGACAACCGAAAATGGACTAATTATATCAATATTTTTAAGCGTTACAAACTTGGGACTAAACCTAATATACCTTGATATATTTCATATATACATGGTTTAATAACAAAGGTGTCAATAAAAAAACCACGCTTTTGTATTATGAGGCCCAGAAATTTTTTATTATTTCATCAGCTTAAAACTTATGAATATTAATTTCGCTTGTTGTCATTTTAATAAAAACATAAATAGTGAGTAAAAGTTGTTTAAATAGCACATCTAAAGATTTAACAAAAAACCATTTAACAAAAAGGATATACGAATGGTTCTGTCAGAAGTTGTCTCAAATATTTTTGCATTTGTCGTACTCCATTCTTAAAAAATTTAATTTTTTTAATAACACCCTTGGTTAAGTGTTGTCGGGCAAAAGTGTTCATATGAAATTTATTTCAAATTATGGTGTTGTTGAAGAAATTTTTGCTAGAATAAAGAATTGCAATTTTTATTTACAATATTTATTAACACTTCGTAGAGATAACTTCAGACATATCAATAAACAATGTAAACTGTAAGAATTGTTGCATAAATAATTAAAAAACATGCAACAAAAATCATTAAAACATTACTTGAAATTATGGTAATAAAAAAATAGATTTATTTTATGTTTAGAGTAAATTTGCGTGCTTTCTAGCGAATATCCGACATGACTATCAATTAAAAGTAAGTATCTCTATGAAAGACTTCCGTGAAAATATTCAATTATTTTAAGTTCATGCATCTATAAACTCTAATACCATTTTTTATTTGCATTGTCAATGGTTTTAACATACATTTTAATTTAAACTTGTCTTGTTTGAGTCCTTTAAAAAGAGGTCTGTACAGTTTTTCCCCATATGAGACATTAAATGAATCCTGATATCAATACATTTTGCACATAAAAATGACTATAGTGTGAAATCAAGTTATTTTTCGGATTCGAATTAATGCAATTTTCATAATTTTTAGGTCAAAATAAGGATTTTGACCTAATTTCATTTTTCATTTTTTTTACATTTTTTTCCATGGGATACAATTCGTTAAGAAAATCTAAAAAATTCGAATACAAATATTTTCTCCAATTTTCACGTAAACAATATTACTGGTAAAATCGTTCATGGTCCATGAGAGAGGTGACCTTCGTAAGGTTCAAATTTAAATTCTAATTAACTGACAAGGGCATATCTTCAAATAGACAGTCAAAACTTTCAAATTAATGCGATTTCCATAATTAGCGTCAAAATTAGCTTCGAAACTGAATTTTACTACAATTTTCAAAGAAAACATTTTTATTTTTCTTTTACACTTTTCCCAAAGGAGCATCGCAATAATTCGTTCAATAATATTTTGCTTCAATTCTCACGAAAATAGTTTAAAGTCACGTATCAGTATCGAATGGTAACATCTACTCAACGTTGGGTGTCGGTCTTCAA
Source organism: Chrysoperla carnea (assembly GCF_905475395.1). Lineage (NCBI taxonomy): Eukaryota > Metazoa > Arthropoda > Insecta > Neuroptera > Chrysopidae > Chrysoperla > Chrysoperla carnea. The sequence goes on from NC_058341.1 coordinate 22,263,638, forward strand.
CCAAGTTTGTTGATAAGCTAAAAAAATTGAATTTCGCGTTAGGTGCTTCATTTACAGAATATATCCCTGCTATAAATTTGCAGGGCTTAATTTATAAAACTTGGTCAAAGCTGGGCAATTAAGGCTTGTTCAACCCATGCTCGTTCAGCCTAAAATTCATCGAAGTCTTTGTTTTCGGATGGAAATATTCGGGTGGAAATTAGAACTAAGTATTAACTGGTCAGTGGTATTGATGAGGGCAAACTTTCACTTCTCCAAATAGATATTATCTATGTCTCCAGACTTTGCCTCTCCCTACATAATTTTTATTGTTTTCTTACTTAATTGACAGTAATCATATAAATAGTGGCATTTATAATTAAACTTTATATTTAATTTCGCGTATAATGATTGTATATAGATTAATCACTTTAGAATTTGCCACACCTTTATACAAATATGAACTTACATGTTATGATGTCATACGCAAAATACATATTATGAAAGTTGACTGTTGTATCCATATTGTATTTTAAAGTTATACTTATCAAAAGTATTAAAGGATCATTTTAAAAACACAAGATTTCAAACATCTCTGTGAAAAGTCATTGAATTTTCAACCTGAATAGTTCAATTTGAAAACTTGTATTTTATCTTCCATTTCTCCTATGTATTAGGGGGTTGAAAAGGTGAGAAATGATATCCCTAAATTTGAAATGAAATTTAGAAGCGTTGTTTGTTTATTTTTCTTGAAAATAAACTATAAAAAGTTTCAAGATATTCAAGAAAAATTGACACTTTTACACTTTCCCTAAAAGTATAATTGCAGGTATCTACGCCAATGTTTCTTGATAGCCACAGCAATTTCAGTAAAAAATAAGTTTAAATTTTTAGCAATTCTAAAACTAGAAAGTATAAGTTTTCAAATGAGCTATTGAGGTTCCAAAAATAATGATTTTTCGCAAAGATACTCATTAGAGCTCATTAAAATTTTAGTAAATTTATCGAAATCTATAATGTTAGTATTACTACTATACATGCATAGTATATGCTAAAAGATGCCAGGAACAAAATATCCTCTGTTAAAAAAAATCCACAATTTTTTGTCGCAGTTTATAGATTTTTGTTTTTTTGTCTTTTTTTTCTGGTCATATTTTAAACAATTCAAATACTGCCATTCAGTATACAAGATTTTTAGACAATTAATCATGTTAGTTGTTTATATTAGTTTTATTTATATTTTTGGTCAAGTAATACATACCAACGTACATAATAAAATACATTATATTTTACAAAATTTATTTTTAGGTGCCTCTATATTTTACAGATATATTGTCACTTATGTCTACATGATATTTAAATTAACTGAATTTACATATTTATCAACTGTATTATTTATTCATTTATTGTATAGTTTTTGTTTATTTTTTGGAGTCAATCAAATACACCTTTTAACAAACAGACCTTCTACTACGAGAAGTATAAAATGTTCAAAGTCAATTTAACGATGTTCCAGCATGGTATTTGCAGTTTCTATGTTAAAGCAATGGTACAATTTTTTTTTCGACAGAATTTAACGAAAAATTAAATTTAAGAATTTAATAATGCTTACTATTAATTCCCAAAGTTTCAGAAATTTTGACCGTTTAAAATGGGAAATAATTATGCCAACGTCCCAATTTCGATCAATTTACGTCAAAATTAATATCTCGAAAGTGAAAATTAATTTCTAAATTTTTTTTTTAGAATTGTATTGTATAAACATTTTTTTCTACTTTTTCTTCAATATATAATAATATCATAAAAAATAGTTGGAGAGACCGGACATTTTACATGCTTTAAATGGGACATGACCCTCAAAATCGCGAACTTTGTCTTTAAATATCTCGCGATCTAAACGGTCAAAAATTATGAAATTTTAGGAATTCATAAATAAAGCTATTATAAACCCGAGAAAAAAAATTCGGCCAAATCTGTCGAAAAGTGATTTCATGCTGGTACTACCTTAAGACTTGTTTTGTTAAGTTTTTTCATCACATTTCATATATACACGAGGTGCAAAATAACCTGCAAATTCATACAGCCATTGAATTATACTATTAACAACAGCCCGACCATGGCTTGAGACCAATTGATCAATTTCTATATTTTTCAAAAAAAATTTCAGTAAGATCGGACCAAATTTGCCTGTGTTATCAAAAAAATTGAATTTATTAACTTTATGACGTCATCAGAATCCAAAAAATTTAATTTTGCTCCATCACATCCAATTTTTATCCAATTTTGATAAATCAAGTATGTAATCCTACTAAGTTTGGGTCATACTTTTCAAATTTGTGATTAATATTAACCTAGCTCTAATAGGTTTTCAGAATGTGGAACCTTGGTACCGGAATTCAGCACATAAGTAACAACTAGCGAAAAACTGACATCACAGCTGAAAAGAATGACCCAAAATTAGTGGGTTTCAAAAAAAATTCCAATAAGATCGGATCAAATTTGCCTGTGTTATCAAAAAAATAAATTTTTTTAACTTTATGACGTCATCAGAATCCAAAAAATTTAATTTTGCTCTATCACATCCAAATTTTATCCGATTTTGATAAACCAAGTATGTAATCCAACTAAATTTGGGTCATACTTTTCAAATTTGTGATCAAAATTAACCTAGCTCTAATAGGTTTTAAGAATGTGGAGTCCTGGTTCCGGAATTAAGCATATAAGTGATAGATAGCAAAAAATTGACATCACAGTTGAAAAGAATGACCCAAAATTAGTGGGTTTCAAAAAAAATTCCAATAAGATCGGATCAAATTTACCTGTGTTATCAAAAAAATAAAATTTTTTAACTTTATGACGTCATCAGAATCCAAAAAATTTAATTTTGCTCTATCACATTCAAATTTTATCCAATTTTGATAAACCAAGTATGCAATCCTACTAAATTTGGGTAATGCTTTTCAAATTTGTGATCAAAATTAACCTAGCTCTAATAGGTTTCTAAAATGTGGAGTCCTGGTCTCGGAATTAAGCACATAAGTGATAGCTAGCGAAAAATTGACATCACAGCTGAAAAGAATAACCAAATATTAGTGGTTTTCAAAAAAAATTCCAATAAGATCGGATCAAATTTGCCTGTGTTATCAAAAAAATCGAATTTTTTAACTTCATGACGTCATCAGAATTCAAAAAATTTAATTTTGCTCTATCACATTCAAATTTTATCCAATTTTGATAAACCAAGTATGCAATCCTACTAAATTTGGGTCATGCTTTTCAAATTTGTGATCAAAATTAACCTAGCTCTAATAGGTTTCTAAAATGTGGAGTCCTGGTCTCGGAATTAAGCACATAAGTGATAGCTAGCGAAAAATTGACATCACAGCTGAAAAGAATAACCAAATATTAGTGGTTTTCAAAAAAAAATTCCAATAAGATCGGATCAAATTTGCCTGTGTTATCAAAAAAATCGAATTTTTTAACTTCATGACGTCATCAGAATTCAAAAAATTTAATTTTGCTCTATCACATTCAAATTTTATCCAATTTTGATAAAACAAGTATGTAATTCTACTAAATTTGGGTCATACTTTTCAAATTTGTGATCAATATTAACCTAGCTCTAATAGGTTTTCAGAATGTGGAACCCTGGTTCCGGAATTTAGCACATAAGTGATAACTAGGGAAAAATTGACATAACAGCTGTTAAGAATGACCCAAAATTAGAGGGTTTTAAAAATTATTTCAATTAGATCGGATCAAAATTACGTGTGTTATCAAAAAAATCGAATTTTTTAACTTTATGACGTCACCAGAATCGAAAAAATTTAATTTAACTGCCATGAATATTCTTGGATATAAAAAAAAAAAAATACTTCCAAATTCAAAGTGATAATGATTTATTTATATTAAACTTTACTGTTAAATGTCATTAAAATGCATAACGGACATTACATAAGACTTTCAATTATTATTATTAGTATATTAATAATTTATTTCTCTTTTTTTCATTTATTATTTATTTATTTATGAATGAGTAATCAACATTTTTTTTACAAGTGAACGGATATAGTATTCAAATCGTTAATTCAACGTACATATACGAGACAATATGCTGTACATTTATTACGACAATATTCATATTAAAAGACAGAAACAATATGTAATTCTTTTTAAAAGTCGAGACATCCTTTTTGTGGGTGCATACTTCTTATTTAAAGAATTTCCTGGAGTTAATTTATTATGGAATTCACGATCAAGTAAACGAATACCATAAAAAAAGGATATCCCTTGTTACAGATTTATTGTTTTAAAGATTTAGTAACTAAATGATTTTGAAATTATGGTTGATAATTTCGATAGTTTCACATGAAGATTTGCGTGATTAACACGAATATTATAAAATTGCAAAATATTTTTTGTAAGAACATTTTGAAATGTATGTGTGTATACATATAATTCGATTTGATCATATTATGTGTGATCTTAAAATGTAACAGAAGTATTCAAAGCTCAATTTTCACGAAATTTGACTCATTTATTAACACATTCTTTTAGAAGCTCTTAAATTAATATTAACATGTATTAAAAATAGTAAAAATATAGTAAAATAGTAAATAGTAAAAATATGTCTAAAGTATTAGGAGAGCATCTGTAATAACTAACATGTTTACCTAATAATGTTTTGAGTATTATATGCCCACATGTTTGCCTTAATGAACTAACAACATGTTTGCTTAACAAACTTATTATTTAAATTTATATTTTATCGTTCAAATTATTTCTCTAGCGTATTTTTTCCTAAGCGGTACGTTTATAAACCGTGAGTATATTTTGCGTCAAACTTAGACATAATAAGATTGAAAATAATGGCTGAATCATGGAATTTGATAAAGGAATAAGGAAGATAAGGGTAGAACAGAAAAAAACTTGCTAGAGTAATAATATATAAGATAATTATAACATTAAAATTTAATTATAAATTAGAGTAACTTATTATCTTATAAATTAATTATAAAAAAAAAATTCCATCCATTAAACTAAACTAATTACACTATATTATTATGTAATTTATTTTTGAGCTAAAAAAATGTAATAATTAGACCAAAAACTATAAATAAATAAATAAATGAAGAAAATATAAAGTTAACACTCATTGAAGACATTATTTATTATAATATATTATGCACATGTACTTGCAACAAAATTATAAAAATTACATTTAATTTTATAGTACATAGGGAATGATTTCAATGCATGAATAAATCATTAACATCCATAACAACATGCGAATTTTAATGACATAATTTTTAATTAGTTTTTTTAATTAAATTACGATTTAGTTCTTTGAATATAACCTCAATGTCACAATATATCGTTTTGAAATCATTTTTCTTTTTGACAAGGTTAAAACGAGATATAAATATTTTTATATTCAGACATTTTTTAACTAACATGCAATCAGTGAATAAATAGAATAGTTTATTCAAATATTCAAAAGAACGAAGGCAATAATAATGATAATAATAATGGGGTTTTACCTCCGTGTCTCAGACATTCTGGTCTACAACAAAGGCCACCCATGTCATTGAATTATAATTCATTTCATAATTCAGGAGGTGCGACTGCAGCGGATTTTGGAAGGAACTATGCTGACAAGCGTTTGGGCGAAAGGGAAATGCAGAAACCTCCACAAACATAGACGGTTATCCCTGAGATTAAAACTCATAACTTTGCACTTCCAAATCTATCAATGTTAATATATTGAACGACTTCACGCTCTCGAACACTTGGCTGGTTCAATTATTTTGAATACCTTTATAAACTAATAATTATAGTGTTCAATACAGACTATGTATCGATTTTTTCCGTGCATTGGCTAGAAACATCGATGTTTTCTCAACGTCGATTACTTTTTCTAACACTGCATCAAAAAGCTGTAGTCAGGCTCCTGACACTCCATATACACAAAGCACAATTTCTAATAATCTATTACTCTTACAACAGCAATTTGCGGAATTAGTGTTGCCAATGTCAATTTATTCCAACAACAACAAAAAGTTTTACTTTGTTAACATAGATTCGATGTTTTGTGAAAATATATCGATGCTTCGAGAAAATGAATAGCTTCTTAAAACATCGAATCGATTGCATCGTACTGTTAATATCAAGTGAATTCGATGAATCAGTGTATATCAAATATCTCTAGTTTGAACAAATATAGTTTTAAGTACTGTTAGATTTAAAAAATGTACAATTTGTAGCAATTAATTAAAAACAAAATCTAAGTACTTAATAACAATAAATCACACCTAATCACGATTGAACAACAACAAACAACAACAAAACATCACTCCATTTAAGATGATGCTGCACTTTAAAAATAACAAAAACATTTATACTGGCTGTTACCATTAAGAGAAGGCTGTTAAAACCTCTCGAAGCAAGTTTCCCTTTAGAGCATACTTTTCAAAATCACTATAGATATGTTGGACCGTTAAGTATTATTAACTCCCCAGTATTAATGGAATCGATTTTCGAAATCGAAATTTTTACCATATCTTTACGTTTTTTACTAGGACAAGACTTTAACACCAATTTTGAGAAGTATGTGTGTGTGTGTATTTACGTCCGAAGACATTTTTTTCGTCGTCGATATCGCGCGAACAATAAATGATATCGACTTCGTTGAGGTGTCGATCGAAGCGTATTAACAGAAATATGATCCGCCTCTGAGTACGTCTTTTCTAAATGGTCATGACGTATAACTTACGACTATTTATTGTTAGTAAATGGTTCCTATATGGTTTTTCCTTTACCAACGGAGGTACCTTGCTTTTACATAGTTTAGAATTTTAACATTTAAGTACATTGCTGATTTTTTTCGGCTTGTTTGGGTAATCTATCAACTGTACGTTTTTATAGTATCTAACATTGTTGTCATAAAAGTAACAAAAAACAAATTTGTTTTCACAAAGTTTACGATGTTTCAATTTCAGAAAATAAATGGCTAGCTTGAATAGTAACAGCGTATAAATTTTATATTTGATATTGTAGTAGGCAGAGAAGAGTTTTAACTTAAAATGTGCAATAAAACCGTTGGTTCGTTCGTTCGTTTTATAAGTTTTATAAAATTATACCTTTTAAAGTGTTTTGTAAAGTTCAATGACATGATGACGCTACGATACCATAATAAAAACACTACCACGCTTCAATTTTATATTTATTTTGAATATTATTTTATTGTACTTGCAGTTGTATGTTGAATAAACCTAAAACTAGCATAAATTTACAATTTGAGCGAAATGTGCCTTGAATTATTCACCAATTTCTTGAAAGATGTTACTATCTAGCTACGAGATATAAGAGATAATAACTACATGAAGACAAAATGCAATCATCTGAAATAATGTTTGTCCGTGTATTTTTGCTTTCAAATAGAATAAAATTAACATTCCGCCCGATTATTTAAATAAATAAATGACTTCACAAGTAAGCATTTTACATTTGTCTTATGGTAAAATGGTAGATGAATATGTTTTCATAGATTTCTCCAAAACTAATCGGTGGAAATAAAAAAAAAAACTATTTAAATTAAAGTTAAAAACTTAATAAATTATTGATCCCAAAAAACCCGATATGCCCGACTTATTAAGGATGTATGAGCACGGTAGTGGGGACACAAATTAAAAAAAATATTTTTTTCCCAATTTTGATGGTGAATTATGTTATAACTTGATAATAAAAGTAAGAATAAAATATCTGGAACCTACATTCATTTTATAACAAAATTCATCATCAAAGTTGAAAATAAGTTACAAATAATTTCAACCCTAAATCTATAATTGCCTTGGTGCTTGTACTACCTTAACTCAATCAATCGGGCTGTTTCAGTGACCAATGTGCACAATATTTGAACCAGAAAATAACAATTTCATTAAAAAAAATGCTGAACTTTAAACTTCTAAATAATCCTAGAAAACGTACGTTGGTCTTATGACTATATTTATATAAAACAATAAAATCAATAATAACGATCGATAATATTCGATATGTACCAATATAGAATTGTATACTTGTTTATTTGAAGCATTATTATTTTCTTGTTCTCCAGATATGAATCATATTTTGTACCAATACTTAAAATGTCTAAATGCAGTAAAACTATTGATGGGCTATCTTCGAATAATAATAGTATTTATGTTTTGAATACATACAAAGTTCACTTTTGCTGAATTGTTAAATAGTTATTAATGTTATCAAGTGGTCATAGTGTCCGACAAATTCTCTGCTGTGTTTTTCCAAACTATGAGTAACTCAAATATGATACCATCATGCTCAATTGAAAACGCAGCACTTTCGAAAAAAATCGTAGATTAAAGTTTGGTAGGCTCGTCAAAAGGAAGCTATCCACGAACTTTCAAGTATATATTTATCATTTAAAAAACTCGTGGTGTACCACGGTCTATAATATTTCATTTTGTGTTTAAAAAAAGTATAGTTATAGAAAAACTTAATTTGAATTGTTCTTTATAATTTCTGTTGACTCATAATTCTTACAAAAAGTAAAATGAAGTATGTATTCTTTTGGATTTTACTCTATACCAATCTGAATAAACCGTTACTTTATATATTAATTGAATTCATTAATATTTTAATCTAAATACTTTGAATAATTTAATAATTAAACTGTACTTTACTTTCCATATAACTATAACATATTCACCAAATATGGTTTTAATAAATAAGAAAGTGAAAATAACAAAAACATGAAAAAAATACTTTGTTACATAATGATTCAACATACAATTTCCTGTGGAATATATGTTATTATTTATAGATTGTATATTAGGTTTTACTGTAATAATAAAATCAAAATATTCTAACAAATATCTAACGCTTTTATTGTACAATATATTCGTATAAAATCATACAGATTCGTTTATAAATAATTCAACAAAACAAAGTAAATATTACTTGTATGAATATTATATATTTTTAAAAGACAAATTTTTTTAAATAAATACATTTTCCCACATACAATGTTATACATGTATACGTTGTATTTAGAATCGTATACAAAATCCGTGATGTACCTAATATATATGATCTTTAGGTCCAACGCATACTGATACAACAAGCGTACAAAAGTCCGTTCCTTAGCATCAGGGGCTCGTGTTCCCTTACAACAGAAGCAAATAAAGAAATAGTTGTTTATTATAATTTATTCCGGGCCCTTGAAATAACTGACCCATTTTTATGAAAAAAAGTCCACTCACTTTTTTCAAGAACAGTTGCAACAACGTTGTGAAATCAATATAGAAAAAACAATTTTCAATAATTTCAATAAAAATACTTTTTTAGGGACAAACTTTAAATGTACTAAAAAGTAGAAAATAATTTTTTTTATGAATCTCTCATACATGAGTATCTGTAAAAGTTGCATGCGCTCAATTATCGGCAAAATAAAAGCTTGTCCCTTAAAGCCTCCCTTTAATATTTGTTAATTTTAATTTTTAATTTAAAACTTTTGCAAAACAAATATGGTGGAATCAATGGGAAAATCAGATCACATTTTCCATACAAATTCATTGTCATCCAATTTACATACGCATACAAAATTTCAGCTCGATCGGAATACTGCTCAATCGGGAAGTGAGTCAAATTAATTTTCAAGATTAAATTACAAACAAGAGCCACAATGAAACTAAATAAAAGCTTGTAATAATAGAAAGATTGCTGCAGTGCTATAAAACGAATTTTTTCCTATCGCCTCCACCATATTTTATTATAAATATAATAAGCTGAATTTTGACCAATTTCTCTGCCTTTTTCATTAATGTAAAAAATATAAACTAATCGAAAAATTGACTTAAATGTTTTACTCTATAATTAATCAGTCTTTAATAGCTTTCTATACACATCACCTCGAAGTTTAAAGATATGTTTTTAATCTTCGAGGCGAGTAAAGTAAATTTTCTTTCAGGAAATTAAAATACTAAATAAATATAGTTGAAGATTAATTTTTTTATAATTTATTGTCAATTTCATTTCAATAGAAAGAAATTAACTGTAAAGTCACCAAAGGTTTAATGATCCGAATGAAGAAGATATATTATGTGATTATGTAAGAAAAGTAACAACTTTATTACATCAACTCATGTAAAACGTAAAATCAAAAATGTAATTTATTGTAAAAGTAATGACACTTTTTATGTATGTTCTGTTAAAGTGAGTAGGCTTCATGAAACTGTTTATATGTTGATGAGGAACCTACATCAACCTACAAATCGCAAAACTAGAAAAAAGTCTTATTGATTGTAGCCATACCCTGTTGAGTATAATTGTTATAAATGAAAATTTGTTGTAACCCGTTATTTTACTTCCATAAAACTTTTTTTGCAAATTTACAGGTTTGATATTATATCTTATCAATTTCCGGTAAGACTTAATACCGCTTTAATTTATAGCTTGTTGATATTTTTATAAAAGCCAAAAATGGTATTTAATTGGCTAGACCATCTTTTTTTTTAATTATAGATTTTTATTCATAGATTAGATATAATTATTTCTATGATATTATCGATAATAAATCAATAAATTGAACGCTATAAGGTATCTAATCTATAACATTGAACTGTAAATTACATTTTTCTCACAATATTCTTCTATAATTAGAAATATAAAAATAAAAAAACAGATATCTATATACAATAAAAAATACAATAGAATAGTTTTATTGTATTTATATTACGTGATAAATGTTTTAATTATTTTTTACAAATCTATATCAAGTTTGAAACATTACTGTATTATAAATGGTTACGAATCGATGAGCATCATTGAAACATTATTGATTATCATACTTTTTAAACTTTGTATGTGATATCGTTGTAACAAGTCTGAAACATCTATACACTTACAGACGACAGACAACACTTATAATCATTATATCTTTTATCTGAGAAGTTGGAAGAAGATGTAGAGTGCTAGACTGGAATGTCAGAGGTTATGAAAAAAATTTGTTTATTATTCTCATATTTAAACACTTATTTATGTTAAGGAAAATTTTACAGACATGCATAACTTAAATATCAAAGTAAATAGATCTCCGTGGTGACTGGCCTTTTTACTAACAATTGTCTGAAAAAACTACCAAAAATTAAGAATATCAAAATTGTTAAGAAACTCTTTAAGTAGGACAATAGGATCTTGATTAATAATGGACCAGAATGCAAACAAGATTTTTAGATTCAATTTCTACCAAATTTATTAAGTTAACGGAAAATAAAAATTGATGATTATTTAATAAAGAATAACGTTTTAATATAAATGTTTCTTTATCTCTTATCAGTTTTTAAAATATAATAATGGTGGAGGCGATGTGTAAACTACATTTTGTGAACAAAAAGGATATGTTAGATACACTGCACTACGCTTCCACCATTTTATAGATCATTCTTACAAACAGAAAAAAGGGTGATTGACTCTGTACTAATAATAAAGCGTTTTTAGGAATTAATTGCATAGGTACGAAAAAATTGTATATATTTTAATACTATCTTGAACAATCCATTTGACACAATCGTAGTTTTTCTGAAAACGAATTTATTTGGTATTTTATTGCTCAGGATGAAACAGTTTTCCATACACCCCGAAGTTTTACAATCAAGCTACATTTTGTAAATTTACTAATTTTTAAAATAAATCGTCTTAAATGATCTATTTTCTTTTGATATATAAAAATTTGACTACGGATCATTCACAATAGATCACAGATAATCGAAATGAATATCTTAAACACTTACTACTTGTATTCACTATTGATGATGAAGATGATAGTGTTACATCATTATGGGAAAGTGATGAAGATACTACAACTGCCTAGTAATACCAATGAATATTTTATTATTATTAAAAAATATGAATTATTAATAAATACTTTTTATATGTTATTCTATTAAATGAAAGAGTTTTAATACTTAATTTGTGTTATATGTAAGATACAAAAATAAAATTTATTTATTCTTTATCTACGAATTTATCTCTTACTTTTCTTAATAATTTCTTTATATTATTTCATTCATTAAAATTCAATGAAATTTGCGTTTAATAGAAAAAAAAACTATCGAATTTTGGAGTTATTATCGAGGACTAAGATCGATGCTTTGTATAAACTAGTCAAAAATGGTTTGATAGGTTTATTTTAACCAAAAATTGTTGTTTTCCTTTTAGCATTTTTATTTTCCGAAAGAACCATTATTTCTGTCTAGAAATTCGAAGCAAATTCTAGAAATAAGTAAATTGGATGGAAAAATAATATCTGAAAATGGTGATGCACAAAATAAGTGGTACACTTCGTAAATACCAAAATGATATATCTAAAATATCCCTGAAGATACCCTATAAGTTTCTACACAAAACCAACCTATAAAGACTTCTAGAAGAAGAAGTATACATACTTATAATAAATGTAAATATGAGCTGAAATGTTTTCTGACCAATCATTACAAATAAAATACTGATTGTTTTGTATGATGTTCCCTATGAAGCTACAGGAACTTCATTATTATTAACATGAACACGCACAAAAAATGAGCTTTTTCTACAATTTTTAAAAACGAATGTATAAGTACAATATTTTTATCTCCGATTGTATAGAATAAACCACCCATTAAATTGTAAATAATATAAAACAGAAATAGTATCTTTATCTATTCATCTATATCTCTACAAATTCACTTTTAAAACCGTGCATCTGCAACGAAGTATTCTTATAATATATTTATAGTATATCAACATATTTTTTTACCACAACCAAGAACACATCTAACCATGGAAATGCATTCTTGAACACAGTACAGGTAATCATAGTATTATGGCTAACAAATATTATAGCTGTGTGTGTATATAATATAATCTTATAAACAAGTTTTTATTCTTGACTTTATTTGTATGGCGAATCTAAAACAGTGGTATAACTACCTGCACACAAAACACCCTGAGAAAAAGAAAGATACAAGATTAAATAAAGAAGTTAAACTGTAAAATCATTTGTAAATTTTGTGTTATAAAAATAACCGGCGTTACCTGGTTAATGTGTGTTAACGAAGAAAAAGTCGTATCCTTTGGATGTGCTCACACGTTAATTAAACATTCTAGAATTCTACAAATAAATTAGGTAAATATACTTTTTAAAGTGTAACATTTTAAAGTAAAAAAAGCTTGCATTTAAAGTATTTCTACTTCAAATTTTTATTTAAATAGACTGATAGCTACAAAGAGAAATCCTGTGCTGATTTTGTGCCTCACCTGATTAGCGAATTGAAGTCAAAATAACAAACGTACATTCCCATTTCTCTAAACCCGATTTTGTTATTACGCGTATATTTTTAAACGTGGTGTTTCTAACATTATAGATATTTCAAACAAAAATACATTTATTATAATTTTCGAGATGAATACAACATTTTTCTATCAGGAAATAAAAAAATAATTATATTGGAATTATCTATGTATAGAATTGATGAATCGAATATATCAAAAAAAATATTTAAAAATCGATCAAAAGTACAACTTATATTAGGATATATTATTTACATGGAGATACCAACAGCCGAATAGAATAAAAACCCATTTCATATCCAAGCATTAATTTGAAGATAACTTTGAGGATTTAAAGATAACATGTTATTAACTCAATTTTGAAATGAAATAAAATTTCGAATAGATGTTAAATGTGGGAACTTTTTGCATGTCAACTGGTTAATTGTACCAACTGGTTAATTGTAATTTGACTAAAACTAACACATTTTAAACGATACCTTGATTTATGACGAATTTGGTGTCAAGAAAACGGTTCTTGCACATTTTCCCAAAAAACGATAAACACAAAAAACAATTTATAAATGCAGCTGTGTGTGTATAATTTGTATATGTATCCATACTATGTCTATGTATTAAATACAGCACGACTGATGTGACAAATAGTGTACGTATTATATGAGCATATTTTTATTAATTTTTATGAATGTATTCTACCTTAAGTGGATATTATTATCATGAAAGGTTTACGATCAATTCTTGGATATGCAACATACGAAATCTTCTTTATTACTTTATCAAATTCTGTGATTTACTCCTCTTGCTGGCTAATGATGAAATATCGGCTCAAGGTATAAAAATGTCCCGTTTAGAAAAAAAAACGGGATAGGGAAATAGTATTAAGATGTAATTTTGTTCATTAGGTAATTGGTATATCATGTCTGTTATAAAATTGCCTATAAATATAAAAAAGTAAATTTTTGTATCACTTATATTATATTATTTCTCAAGCCTGTTTGTAGTCACGGATACCGCGGAATTCCACACGGGTAAAGCTATTATCATTATATGGTGATTTTCATATTAAAAAGAATCTATAAATAACTTTGAAAGAACTGTATAATACGTACACCACTATTGAAGTATCACTGACCATTTCCACTTTAGCCGTGTATTATAAAAAAGTTACCTTTATGTATTTTTAAAAGAAACGTATAAGACATTTTATTATAAGTTGTTGCTTTGTTTGATACTCATACTATACCTTTGCTTGTTTTACTGCAAGTTTAACCTTTTCAGTTACAATCTTATGATGGCGGAGGAAACACCATAGGTTGTAATGTAATAAAACTTTTGCTACTCTATTGATGTTGTTGTTGTTAAAAACTTTTACTTTCTTCACAAATCTTTTATAATTTTTAATTCAGTGATTTTTACTAATTTATTTTTAATATAAAAAAAATGTTTAAATTGATTAAAAATTCTGTGTTAAAATAAGAAGTGTTTTTTTATACGTGTTTAATATAAAGTTTTGTTGAATAATACTTTTTTATTGTGCTATTGTGCAATATTTTTACTGAGTAAGTGTCTGTTGGGTTTAAAATTTGTTAAGAATTCTTGTGGTATGTTTTAATAACCATTGGTCAACCGATTATATTTTTATATGAAGTGTAGAAAAAAAATTATGTTGTTTCTTTTAAAATGTTCGTCGTTAGTCGTAAGTCGTTAGTGCAGATATTACCCGTTGATACCAGGCCACTAACTTTCTGATAAAGTAAATAAATAAATATAAATATTTCATATCTCAAAAATTATGTATAATAAATGAAGGTTATAAATGAATTAAAATTTTAGCTAGATATCAGACAGAAGAACAAATTCAAAATTTTGTAGAAACAATACAATCTTAAAATATGAACAAACGATACTTTTTATGTTTCTTTTTTTCTCGGATATCACCTCTTCAGCATGATTTGGAGACAGACCTAGAAGTATCAAAATATCAGAGAGTCCCAAAACTCTATCATAGATAAACCAAGGGACGAAAGTATACATTGCACTTTTCATTTATTACGATTTTCGAGGTGAATACAATAATTTCTTAAGTTCAATAAGGTGATAAATAAAAAATATCTCTATTGGAGTTCATGGAATTTAATTCATTTCTCCAGAAAATTAAATTTGAAAATCGGTGAAAAGCAAGCCTATGAAATAAACAAGTGAAAACAAACAATTGACTGAGTTAATAATCATTTGTTTCTTTACGTCAAGAAATTAAAGAAAGATAGCCACTCTTAGTTAGCCACACAGCACTGATATTTCCATATAATACATACTATATAATTTACGCCCTCAAGAGTAAACAATGATGTTTACGAAAAAATGTTTCAAGCAAAAGTTGTTTATTTTTATATATGGAACATTTTTTATATTTAAACTTTTGTTCTATCTCTAACGGCTTACATGAAAGGTCCTACGGATCCAAGATCCAATTGACCTTTGTTGCTCATTTACAAACTTGGCTTCACATTTTACGTCCTGAGCACGCTATAAAAATTTCAGCCTGATATCTTTTTTTCATTTTTGAGTTATCGTGTTGACAAACAGATAGACGGACAGACAACCGAAAATGGGTTAATTAGGTCATTTTACTTATATAAAAATTTGGTTCATCAATATTTTTAAGCGTTACAAAATTGGGACTAAACTTAGTATACTTTGATATATTTTTTATATATACATGCATCGTATAAAAATAAAAAAGATAGCTTATGGATATATTAATCACATGGAGCTACCAATAGATGTATAGAACAAAAACCCATTATACTTGAAGATTCATATCATTTACTTTTACCTTATCATTGATAAGTTCCAAATTTTACTTCCTTATAGAGAAGGTAATGAAAAATTGTAGTTGTTACCTTTGTAATGTGCCTTTGTGTTTTTTAATATTGAAGAAATTGGCGTAAAACAAGCAATGGATGAAATACTCTTAGAGATAAACCACAAAATCTTTTTTTCTATTAAATAATTTGTACTATTCATTATTGGATATTTTTTTGAATGTCTATTGATTATTTCAACTGACTTATTTCTAGCATTTAATCGTCTAGATCAGGAGGCAAACGTAACAAAAGAATGTAACAAGGTTTATTGTATTCATAGTTTTATATTTTCTATTTGTAACATAGTGAACTTGGTCTCTATTGGATTTCTATTCTCTATCCTTTACTTTTAGGTTTTAAAGTTAATATCTCTTGCGGTTGTCAAATTTTGCTACCTTGTCAAGATAATGTCAAAAACCACTAATCTTGTTTCTGAATTTAATCACTTGGAGACTAACTCTTAATATTAAATTTCATGTCAATTCGCTTGTCAATTCTCAAGATGGAAATCCCATCTTAAACAACTGATACATTATTTTGGCACCTTAAACTCCTGATCATTTATAGTTTATATACTATATCTACTGTTATAGTTAATGAACCAATATTGTAAATATTTATAAAATTATTGAAACAAAAAGTGTAATAACAATGGATAATGTTATTGTTACAATTTATTTTCACATGAAAACGATTGTTCAATTACATAATACAGTTTATTATTTATGTCTACAATATTTTATTGTTATGTAATATAATAAATAAAAATACACTTTTATATCAATTTTTTTATTGCACTCACTAATTATTATTGAATTTAATAGCGTTAATGTGTTTTTAATCACATTAGGACTATATCATCACGATTTGTTGAAAGTGAAATTATTTAAGATTGTTCGAACACTACCACAAAATTAACATTGTGAAAAGGAAAGGATGGTATACGAGTCCAACCGCTCTTGAGCAAACATTAATGGCCAAGACCATGTGATATTTTTTTATAAAATACATTTCATAAAAAAAGGCCCCGAAAGCGTTGACAACTGTGGAAAAATCATTTGATAGATTTAGCCATGAAAATGCGGAAACAGGAATACACATTCTATATAGGATGGATTGATCTCCACTCGAGTGAAATAAATGCCAGTATCTAGACTAGGAATATGCGAAAGTATGTTAAATCTGAAAAGCTTCTGGAACACCTTTGAAGCAAAGAAAGTACAATAGATCGAACTGGTCGGTCTACAAAAGACCTTCTAAGGCTTATTCCTAGCTCAAATCTTTTCTAATCTAATCTAAGTACACTCTAGTACAAGTGATGCAGTTTTAATGCAATTGCAGGAGATGGTCCTACAATAAATCCTGAAAGATGAATGGCAAAATAAAAGCAGCGTACTTTGTCGTTACATAATAAAATATATAAGATTTTTCAACAGACCATATACTTCAGACGTTGGTTATAAGATCAGTATCCATGTCACATAAGATTCACAGAAATCACTGCAGACTTTTATATTTTTTTTGAGACGTAAATTTTTTGTGCCATCTTTATAGGTATCAGTTATTTATCAGTTTTAAAATTCTACCTGGTAACTACAAATTTAGTAATCTACGCTGCGAATATAAAAAAAATATCTTTCCGAATCATTATATGACATGCATTCGTTTTGTATGGACTACCTACACTCTAGAGTAAAATAGGATATATTAATTGCATGGAGATACCAATAGCTGCATAGAACAAGAACCTATTTTTTAATTTTATTAAAAATTGCAATATTGAAAACTTCTTCTTTTACGAAGAAGATAATGAAAATGAAACCAACATTCCAAAATTCTTTTTCATTTTGATATTAGAAAATATGATACTGATGTCTGGTATCGCACAAACCGTTTTATACAAATGAATACCTTTTTTATAAAGAAGCTATGTGGCTCTCATGGCAGGTTCTTCTGAAAGTCATAAATAATCATTTGCATTCAAATAAACATATCAGCGTGGAAGTAAATATTAAAAGTATAATTAGATTGAACATATGAACTTGAACCTCTGTACAAAAATAATGTGAGAAATTTATTTAAAATGCAAAAAAATGTAAAACGCCAAAGGTACCGTCGAGGATTCTTCACTCGATAATTTGTAAACACAAATGATATTTTACATGATATTTAACTGTACATGATATTTAAAAAAATAAATATATTATTCTGTCCACTTTTCCCATAATTTGTTAAGCAATTATCAATGAAAATTACTAAGCCCTGAAATATTATCACGCAGAGACTGTTCTTAGAAGACTGCTTCTCCTTGTCGTCATTTTTTTTATTATAATAATAATTTATAAAATATTCTAAATGATATTTTAATCGTTTTCTCAATTCTTTTAAAATTTTCTTCTTAAAAATGAAATTTTAATCATTTTCTCAATTCTTCTTTTTTTGTAAGTTTTGCTTTTTGTAATTTCCATTTTAATGATTTGTTATTGGTTTATATCCAAGGTAAATTTAAAAAATATTTACGTATGTAAAAAAATAAATAAAACAAGTGAAAACAAACAATTTCCTGAGTTAATTGTTGAAATACCATGTATAGAAAGTGTTGAATGTCAGTGCTTGCATATTTTTTTTTAAAAAGCAACACAATTATGTCGGCCTTTCGGCGGCTATTTGTTTTGGTTTTCGAATTTTTTGAAAGTATTTTCTAGAATTTTTATTCTTTTTTCGAGAATCTTTCATAAGACGGCTAGTTGAAGCTATCTGCAAATTTTCAACTGCCTTTCTTTTATATTTTTGGAGAAAATGGACTAAGTAAGTAATTTTTTGAACGCCTATACTAAAATTTTGTTCGTACCCTCAATATTTTTAAGCGTTACAAACTTGGGACTAAAATTTGTATACCTTGATAAATATTTCATATGTACAGGGTATAAAAAGATGAGTAAGCATTGAATAATACATGTTTTTTATGAAGTCATGTTATATTTATAACATACAATTATGGCTAGATAAGTTAACAATATTGCGGTTACTTTGCGGTTTACAAAATATACTCATTAGCTAAGAGAAAATAACTCAAATTTATAATGATAACCGTATGTTTAAAACATATTTTTATCAAATTATACTAATTTTCATTGTTTATTTTATAAAAAAATTCGCTTTGGAAACGTTATGAACTCCTGAAAATCAATTATCAATTTTTTTTTTTTTAAATACGTTAAAAAAATATTTGCTTAGAGTTTAAACCACGATTAGTTTAATGACTGATATTAAAGTTGTCTCGCAAATAAACAAAAAGGTCAAAATAGTGTATTTTTTAAATATTTAAACCTAAAAAAGCTTCTGAAACGTTTCTCTAAAGCTCATAGTTAAGGGGCTTTGAGCAATATAACATGTGAGAAACCGTGCCTGATTTACAAATACGAGTCAGTATTTCTTCAGGCTACTTCTAATTGCAGTAAAGATTTAAAGTCAAAGACTGTACTTTTCATATGATGTTAAAAGTTATTCAGAAATTTGCCCTCAATAATCTCCGTTGGTATTAAGGTTTACCATTTACTAATAATTTTCGATAGTGAAAAATACATTATATGAATTCATGTCAATAAAATTGGCCGAAAAAATTGATACATTAAATTGATGCAAATACCTTACTTGAATGAGAATATGGCTTTGTTTCTTCTCGTCGATCTTTTCGAAAAATGTTTAAAGATTCGTTCGAAAGTGTTTTTCAACTTAAAAATGTTTAGGGAAAAATATGATAGTTACTATTGGGTTTAGGAAAAAGTGTGTAAGATTTTTTTACCTCAATTAAAAGGTTTAAGAATTTTTTCATATTCGTTAACCCAAATTCCAAATAGTTTTTCTCATTGCTAACAGAAAAAAGGACAAACGATGTTGAAATTTCAACTATAATTGAACAATTGATCCGAGGAATATATTTCAAAAAGATCAAATCTTATTCAACCAACAGAAAAAACTAAAATTGAAAATCCTTAACTTGAGAAGTGACCAGCGACCTCTCACGAAAGAGTAGTATCTTTAGAACTGCATTTTTACTAATTTTTTACTGTTATAAAATAAATGGAAATTTTTTCACGGATATTTTTCTCATACATTTTATAATTTTTTTTTTTTAATATTCATTAAATAATCAGTAAACATAATTATTTATATAAAAATAATTAGCATTGTTATGAAGATGCATATAATTTATAATTATAATAATCATCTTTAAATTATTATAATAATTGATAGAAACCTTGAATTTAAAAAAAATAATATTAAAATGAAGAACATCTTTTATTTAAGAAAAAACAAAAATATAAATTAAAATACAATAATTAAGTAATATTATTATCATTAGATTATTTTAATGGTTATCTAATTTTATTTATAAATTGTATATATTTATTTTAAAATAACGAACATATACAGATCAAATATCATGGCGTGGTAAAATTCAATGTAGACAATTATGTTGTATAGATTGAAATGTTACTTGTCGGAAAATTAGGAAAATCGAGTTTAAATAATTTAATCATAAATGATGCATTAGTTATTGGTATCAAGAAAATGTAATATAGTCGTTCAAAATTAGGAATTTTAAATTTTATAGACTTGAAAATGAGAAAATGTTGCTGTTTAAAACATATCCATGTCGTAATGAGTTAATCTCTGTAAATTTGATTGAAATGAAACTTTAGGCTGATTAATTGTCAAGAAAATCCTTGATGGTGATACGATCGAGATAATCTTTAATGGTGAAACGATCCAATAACATTAAAGCATAATAAAAGCATACAAAAAAACCCTCTTTTTGTATGTAAAATTTACAAAAAACAACTGAATATTTTCTTAAAAGTACAATTTTTTTTTTTTTTTTGTGTTTTAAGATGGTAAAAAATCTATATTTGAATAAAAAAGATCTATATTTGAAAAAAGTGCATTTTCCAAATCAATTTTAAACATTTCTCTAACGGTTTTAGTTGAAATAATGTAAATTTTTGCTGCCAGGGACTATTTTTTCGCATCAGTACAAACTATAAACTTTGTTCACGTTATAATGTACGATCTATATAATTTTTTACTAAATAATTTTTTGATTTTATAACGGGTTATATTTTACTTTTTTTTTATCTTCTTCTATACATTTTCATTATAAACCTGTTATTTTTTTATAGATATAAATTTGATAAAAATCGCCTAGCTTTTTTGATAAACAACTCAATTAATTTTAATCAAAAACAATCAAAACTAATAATAAAAAAATTTGAAGAGTAACGGAATATCAAATAAGCAAAGATATACATCATTATGACATATTTTTAACTTCACATACAGTAAACTTCATTAATAATTTGAAATGGGTGTTAAACATAAATTCATTGTTTGTAATGATAGAAGGATCTTAGGTTAAACGGTCTAGCCTCTGGTTCATTATATCTTCACTTTTGTAAAGAATGAGTTTATGTGCAGACAGAATGCACAACCAAAAAGAGTTTCCTTGATTAATAGTTTTTTTTTTTTTTTGTCTTGGGACCCTGCCTACTTCACACTGCAGATTGAACAGATCACCTTTGTTTCTGTACAGCTTCGTAACGAACTTCGTTCCTAACGAGGGTCCCACGACAGCAATCTTTTTTTATACAATATTCATTTGAAATAATCATCTTATAATACTTATTTATATGAAAAGAAAAATTATTGTATAATATGAACAATATAATTATTAAAACGCCAAGGATTATTTAAATTATTGACTGTAAAAAATATTCAATCATTTTGTATAACAAAATAACAACTCTAATTTAAATAATAATAAAACTAATGAAAATCATTTATTTGTATTCATAATTTTATATATTTATTTAAATTTAAATGTATTAATATTGTATGACCCAAATTATAAAATATAATATATATTAAATATTATTAAGTAATAATTTTTTACTTTCTATTTTTACAGAGAAATGGCTACAGCAACAAGATTATTACATCCACATAAAACACATCATTTATACAGCATCACAAGAAATATACTATTTAGTGTAAGTATATTTATATACATTTTATTCCAATATCGATGATTTTTATGCATTTCTTAACAAAATATGAAAAAACTGTAAACGAGATGACAAAAAGTGAAATCAAAATTAAAATTGGCCAAGATGATTGGCGAATGATACAAGTATATTTTAAACTACTAATGAGACAGATATTAGACAGAGACATTGGACATATTATTTGACGTCATATACTATATTTGCCATACAAACATTTGCTAGAAAGAGGTACAAACAAATCTTTGATGATTTTTACCTTGATTTACATGAATGAGCTTTTATAACAGCACAAAAAAACATTGATATTCAATATTTTTAAGAAGGTTTCGTTAAACTCTGTGTAATGGCTTCTCAACTTTAATTAAATAGAATGACAAACTTTAGATCGCTTTCGATTCAAAGCTCAAAACTTAGCCCTAGATTAACCGAAGGCTACATGCCAAAAAAAACAAAATTTAAATATTTAAACTTATAAAATTTTGAAAAAATACTACCTTCAGTACTTTAATTAGAATTTAAACTTTAGTGTATCAGAAGAAATGGTCAGTATTAGAGGGATTAATTGTAAATATGCATCCAAAAACGACCCTTTTCGGATCTATAAACAGTGGTGGATTTACACTAGGGGCAGTCGGGGCTAGTGCCCAGGGCGGCAAATTTTCTAGGGCGGCAAAATTTGGAATGTGAGAATATTTTCTATACAATATATAATTAACTAATTCTTTTAAATAAACATTTTATTTTTCAAGAAATATAATTTATGCATTATGTATCAAATCAAAATTTTGTATATTATAATATGGGAAATTTAAGTAAAAACTATTAAAATAGTTTAATTAATTTATTTCCATAAAGGTTTGCAAAAATAAAATTTGATATTTTTATTTTCTGGAATTGATAAATTAATATACTTTTTTTGAAGAATTAAAAATATTTTCAAATTATGTATGTCTTTTTGATAACAGAAACTTTAATTGATCAATGAATTTTCCTAAAATTGGAGAATTATCAAATAATACTAATTAATTTTAATTTAAAAGAACAGTAATAAATAATATGTAATACATAATAAATTTTCTGCAATTAATTAGTTATTCTATTTTTTTTAAAATAAGATATCAAAACTATTAAAATAAAATTTCAGTCATAGGGCGGCAGAAATTTAAATCCGGCCCTGTCTATAAATCTCCCTACTTTTTTTAGATTTGTACCGAACCTATCCCTTTTTCTTAAAAAGGATCTAGGTATCTCATTTTTTATCAATGTCTAGCCGTTTGTCAAAAATAGAGAATTTTTGCTCTAAATTTAATATTTTTCAAGAGATGCAATCGAAAACCTGTTATAATTAAAACGAACTCAAATCCTAAAAACTGCAAAATAAACTGTTTCCCAAACAACTGAACCGACTTAAAGAAATGTATCAAAAAGTAAAAATAATTTTGAAATTAATACTTCCATCAGTATTTCCCTTGTGAGCAATTACGATTTAAAGTTAACATTAACCATATACTAAGTTGGAAATCGATTAATTGATTGCTTTTTCGTCATTTTTTTAGTCGGTTCTGTTTTTGGGAAAAAGGTTTTATTGATTACTTATTACCCAATTTGGAAAAAGTAAAAGTAAAATTGAACGTAAATGTTAATTATTGTATTTATTTTTGTTACAGATAATAATATTTTCATCAATTACATGGGCCCTACCGCCATCAATTATATCCAGTAAGTTATTATAAATATAATTATTATTTTTTATTGAATACATTAACCGCAATTTCAATTTTTGAATGTTATCTTATGAATTTTTGCCATAACAGGGTTTTTGCAGGTTTATTTTCACAAAATTAAAAACCGCTCCAACATATAAAAAATTCACGATTCTTATAGATAAGGAGATTCTTATAGAGGAGGATTAAGGAGTTGCTTTTTATTACCTACGGTTAATCATAGTTCTCAAAATTTAGAAATGAACATAGAAACATCTTTAAAAATGACCAATTACTCCTTTGAATTTGATTTTGGGTATATCTTTTCTTATTTAAATTGGGTAATGATGAAGTACGATTTGCAGTGCGTAGGTATCCTTCCTCTTCAGGGTAAAATTCTGGATTTAAATCACTTTAAAACATCGCGGAAGATATTTCTATATCTTCCTTCGGAAGATAAAGATTATTCTTACTGCAATTTTAATATGATTTAGTTCCATAATCAAAGAACGTAATTTGAAATTTTACAAAAAGAAATTCGCTTACGTTAGCGCAATCGCTCTGAGGTGCAAGGCATACTTCATCTCTGCCTAAATATAATAAGAAAATAAATTTTGAAAATGTATTCGTCTTAAAATTAACGGCTTTCGAGAGTACTTATCTTTCAATGGAACAACACAATCGCTTTTCGTACTAGCAAAACTGTTACATCTTCCCCATTTTCTTCTGATTTTACCTAGAACAAAAATCGGCTAAATTGAGATAAACAGTAGCAGGAGATGTTTCAAAAATGAAAAATTTATCTAAATAATTGAATATGACCGATCGAAGGAGTGTTATTTTCTGAAGGTCAATCTAAAGATGCTCACATAAAAAAAAAAAACCAAATAAAATTTTAAAAATGAAAGTTATTATAAATTAAATTTATATCGTTCCATACTAAATTTGAAATTATGAAATTTTGAAAGGAAATACTACATGAATTTTGAATTATCCAATAAGAATCTAATATGGTTGTAAGTACCATTAATATCAAAACATTCTCTCATAATTATTTTATGAATGACACAATTAATTATATCTTGAAATATAAAAACAATATAAGTAATATTCTTTATTCTTACTTAAACGTACTACAATTGTTGATTATTTCAACATCAAATCAACTTTATTTATTCAGTTCAATGTCTTTTGTCAACAGATATTATTTTTTTCAATTGATTTGTTTGAGTATTGTATTTCATAATAACAATTCATCAAACGTATAAAAATCATTTTATTAATTTTCTAGTCGAAGCTCTTTGTAATACGAATACCCCTCACGTTCAAATTCAGCCCGTATTTATTCGACCCAATAAAATGGGGTTGGATTGAGTTCATGTTGTAATAGCATCACGGTTCGGCTGGCTTTGTACGTTTTTAAGAAGAAAAATTATAATCTGGCTAACCGGATAGGTTAACCGGATGGATATCGAATAATTTTCCACACCTCTTAAAAAATGTTAGATTTAGAACAAAAATTCTTTATGAAATAATTAGACATGAGAGCTCCGAAGGGTTTCGTTTCCGGACACATGTTTATTATACCCAAATACTCGTTTTGCGTATCCTAGTATCCCCTCCAGGGCTGGATTAATGCATGTGCCCGACTGAGCCCAGGACCTGGGCCCCCGAATGTTCCGGGGACTCCCAACAAACAAATGATAAAAAATGTACACAAAACCAATCAGAAAATGGCTGATGGAATAAGCGAGCATACGATCTTCAATCGTAGATCTAAAAAACTACAAAACTCAGGGTGCTTATGATAAGCATAAAGTAAAATTTACTGTAAAAATCATATAGTGAAAATAATTAAAAAATTTGTAAAAAAGGCTACTCTTACATGGAACCCGTATGATTTTCGGGCCAAGTCCCTCAAATGTTTAATCCGGCCTTGAACCACTCGATTATAGACCTTTTGTTCAAAAGATTAAATGTTTGCACGTACGTGGGGTTTGCACATAAATCTTATTATTGCTTACTATAAACACTTACAGTTTTGGAGTCATCAACCTATATCTTTCAAATTCCTCAATAGTTTAAATTTCCCTTGTTTTTCTCTCATTTTTCTAACTAATAAAATTGAAAACAAACAAACATACAAATAAATTATTTTTTCTTCAAATTATTTCTTTCAGTTTTCCGGTGTATTATTGTTTTATAATTGATGAAATATCTAAATTATTTATAGATATACTCACTCGGTTGTACCTATCTTGAACAACTAGGTACTATAATGACAACAATATTCAATTATATATATTATTATTATTTTATTATTATTATACTATACATCCTGGAAATGATTATATCTTTGATGAGATCATTCAAAATGATCTATGAAATTAATCTTTGTATGGTGTTTTGTTCATATTGTAAAAAGCACCTTAAAAACCATTACTTATTCATCAAAAATGACATCACGTGATAATAAGATGATTGTGGATTGTTTAAAAAAAAGATGAGTATACAGTCCATGCGATAAATCATTTTATCAGTCCGAAATTGTAATGGATTTAGAGACGGAATAAATTTCTCGATTTTAAAGATTTTCTCGCTTATGTCACAGATAATATTGAAAGATATAAAAAAATCTTGAAGTCAATTAGTAGAAAGTCCTTTTTTTTGCTATTTAATAACATGTTCTAAGCTAATTTTTGCTCATCCTTTCCCCATTTCATATTTAAATCAGTCAAGTTCAGTTCAGTATTTTGTAATCGCGAATATCTAACCAAAATATAGAAGCATAACAAACGACTTTATCAGAGTTGCCTCTTGTATTAATTAACTTCTAGACTATACGCAGCAAGCTAGCAAGCTCATACAAATGCCTAAAGTATTGAAATGAATTGGCAATTTTTGGCAAATATTTGGTATGTTCAAAGCCAAAGAATTCTGTAAACCAATTACCTCATAAAAGAAGCAACATCGATAAAATCAATTAGACTTTCTTATTCAAGTGTAAGATTAGAAACGAAATTGGATCTAGAAATGTTGGTAACGCGTTAGCTCCTCGAATTTTCCGCCAATTACTAGTTTTGGCATATCTTTCAGTATTTACAGAGACATACGCGAATTTTCCTAGATAAACAGATTCATATCAATAGAGCCATATTCTTAAAAATGTTGCGCTTAGACTAATATATGTATATAATCAAATTGAATATACAAATATCAGTTCAATGATCTCTCAGTCGTTATAATGCGATGTCCGCCTAGCTATTGGTACTAAACATAGTGCCTATCATTTAAAATAAATATAGTCTTTTAATCTATATAATTACTAAATTTAAAATTTCTAATTCTTTTGCATATTTAATTAGATTTCTATATTGATTGGTAGAATAATAATACACCTATTGTAGTCTAATAAATCTGCAAATACTTTCAAATTCATTTCAAATAAAATTAGTTATAATTTTTGGCAATTTTTTCAATTTATCTAGAATCAAGAGCCAGTAAACTTTTTTACTGTGGAATTTTTCTTTTGAGCAGTAAGAATTTGTTAAGTTGATGTCCAGAAAAATGGATTTTATAAATTAAACATTAATTGTAAATTTTTTAAAGCCAACAAATAGCACTTTCTTGCAGGAATTTAAAAGTTTTAAGTTGGGGTGTTATTTCCAACCTCATCATAGGCATAATCTTAAAAGAAAATAATCATTAATTTAAATAGAAAAAATGGTGAATTAACAAATTCCATTTTTTTTTACTTTTCGCAAAGAGAATTTTAGTTCAATACTTATTTGCCACCAGAATATGACTTTTACAAAGAAAATTAACTATAAATAATGAATTTAGTGGTGATAGGAGGGGGAAATAGGAGCTCATTGAATACATTTCATTTCAACGAAAATAGTTATGAATTCACTACTCTGTACTCCATCAACGAACAATAAAAAACCCAGAAACTTTAAACGGCTGAATGGATTTTCGTTAAATATAGCCAAGAACTATCCCGAATCTTAATAATTTAGAAAAGAAACTGTGCACATAGCACAAAGAAATTCTTGATGGAAAATGTTTTCCCTGCTTCCAAGAAATTCTTCGTTTAAGTTGGAAACGAAAATTTTCTTCACCAAAAATATCTTTCGTTTCTATTAACACGATTTGTTATAAATAAATCTTGTCTATTTTTAGTCAGGCACGATTTTCTGTTTGTGGTATAGGGTCTCGCGTAGTATCGAATCGACAGATTTCCAAACGGTTAAGAAATCATTTTTTCTTTGCAGTGTATATTAGAGGCAACTAAATTTTTAATTAAAGATCTAAAGAATCTGAAGACTACTAAATAGTATTTTTTCTGAAATTCCAGATCCCACATCTACATCGTCCTCCGCATCTGTTGAAGATGTCCACGTAGAATGTACAAGTTCACATATGATAATTCATATACGCACTGGTGGTGATTATGGTACTTTTAATTCAGAGGAACAAACATCTGATGATACAAATTCATTATTATATGATTATCAACAAAATGTATTTAATGGTTTAGTATATCCAAAAGGTTTATCACGAAATTCAACATGTATGACGGAATATATTCATCAAAAGGATCCAATCGTTTATCGATTACCATTGCGATCCTGTAATACAATGAGTTCACAAATGGTAAGTTTTATTTTATAGCTTGAAGCTTTTCGCCATCGATTTTCAGTGTGCAAGCAAAGTCTCTACCGAGTACTTGTAAACTATGTATGTATGGCATTCGTTGGGTGCAAAATCACACGTTTTTTTTTAAATTATGAATATTTTTCAATTGTTTACATGTAATTGGTATAGTAAATTTCAAATAAAAGTTATTGAATAATAACAATTAATTAAACTTGTTGCATTATAAATTGAGAAAATAAGAGACGAATTGCATAAAAAATATTTTTTGAAGTAACATAACAATAACTTATTTAAATTTGTTAGAAAATAGTATGAAATTTTCAATGTAAACCCTTTATGCAAATAAAAGATTTATGTCAATCTCTTGAAAAAAAACTCATGCACGATGCGAATACACTTTGCGCTAATAATTTTCATCGCGTACTTAGCCCCATGTTGATAAATATACCTGTTTTTTCAATCATAAACGAACATGGCGAATGATTTGTTTATAATGTTGATTTCCTGACTCATTAAGTCATAAAACAAATATCTTAGATTTTTAGCAGCTGCTGTTTTAAGTATGCCATCTTCAATAACATGTGAGATTATAATTCACTTTCAATAACATGTATTTTTTTACACAATTCAATGCTTTTATAATTCACACGAAGTAGTGGAAAACCAATTTTTTTTTAATATTAATACGATTCATTAAATATTATTCACACTTCTTAAAGCTTAAAGCCTATTTTACTGGGAAATAGTTTAAAACAAAAATTTTATAGGTTCCGCATTCGTCGGAAAAATTTTCGAATTTGACTGTGATGCATATTCGGAAAATGTGCCTGATCCACTGATCAAGAGTTAGCCGGGCGTTAGTTTTGTTAGTTAGTTTTGGTGATATATTGCAATAAAACAGAAGTAAATGATCATTTTTCAATGTGTTTTCCACCTTCTTGTAAAATAGGAATAGTGAACTCTGCCTTCCTCTTGATTGTCGTATATTTTTATAGATACTCATAACATTAAATGACAAACTATATTTACCAAAATTGAATCCTACACGCATTTACACCCATATTTGATTTAATGATGTAACTAACTGTAAAATTAGTTTACAGTTTTGAAACTCTATATATGATATAGTTTCCCTTTTTTAATATGGATAAAATTTATTTTTAAATTAATTGCAAACATATTGTACTCATAATGAAATTTCGAAAAAAATTATTAGTTATTTATTAGTTATCGACTAGTCCCTTTTTTGGCTAAGTATGTGTTTAAGCCAAAAAATTGTTTAATTTATGAAATTTCGAACTCAAATTTTTCGAATTTTCCCCTTTCTAAACAAAAAATTCCTGTTTTGCTCCCCCCCTTTCCTTGGGCCAAAAGCTGGGTATGCCTTAGGTTCATTTAAAACGATTTTAAATAATACTTTAAAACAAATTAAAAAAGAAATTTTTGACCTTGGTGGGCAGACTGTCTTGTAGCAAAAAAAGAATAATCGTGGGTAAACCAGCTTACATAAATTTATTAAATCTAATTTGGTATTATGTAAGGAGTAAAATTATTTTAAATTCTAAGAAGAGGTGTAGTTCAAATATTTTAACATGGATAAAATTTTAATCTGAATTAATATGTTTAAAAAATGCAATAATTGAACCCAAAGAAAACAAAAATGTAGTTTAAATTAATACCAGGATTGTAGTTATTGAGATACAACGCTTCTGTGTTACCTGCCGAATCCAGAAATGTGGATTCGAAATGAATTACTTCAAATTATTTTGAAAATTATTAATAGAATCAACTTTTAAAGTATATTTTCTTGATTTATGGGTTAAAATGATCCAGAAACATGATTTTTGTCAAAATAGAAGACAAAATAAATTTTTCGATTTTCTCGATTTTTTTAAAGGGGCTAGGGAAAAATTGATAAAAATCGAAAAAATTCGAATGTCATCGATTTCGATAATAATCAATTTTTTAAGGTAATTTAGACCCAAAGAAAACAAAAATGTGGTTTAAATTAATACCAGAGTTGTAGTTTTTGAGATAACGCTTCTATATTACCTGCTAAATCCACAATTGTGAATTCAAAATGGAATTATTGTTATACACAAGCTGTAGTTTATTACTGATCTATTGAATTTAAAAAATGTATTTATGATACTCCTACTCAAATATTGAGAAAAAATTACTTTTGCTGGTTAATCTCATAAATTTATGGGCGATTAAATCTACAGTTGGTTTTTTTTTAAAGTAAGAAATGCTGTTAAATAATAAAAGAGACTGCAAAATTCTTATACCAAATGACTTTCGCCCAAACTCTCTGGCGGGTTTAATTTATGGCAACGACTCTGAGTATTGTGTTTTATACAAGAAAAGTTTGCCTAAAATAAATTCCAACGTCTGATTTTTTCAAATATTTTTTCAGGGAACTTCAATTTTTTTAAATACAGCAGTTAAATTTTTTTATTTCAGGATGACGGAAGTGTTGAATATTTTAACACAATTGTAGTTCAACCACATCTAAAACTTGTAACGAATCAAGGACGTGACTTCATTGTTCGCTGTAAAGATAACAATCCTGAAAAAATAATTGTTTTTAATGAACCTTTCAACACAGGGTATGTAGAATTGTAGTAAACGCCATACATTTCTTATCGTGAAATTTTACTTACAAATTTTTTATCTTTCAGAAAAGAACCGAAACCATTACCATCAATCTCTGAACTACCAAGAGCGACAATGAAAATATTCTACGGTGATCCGAATCAAAATGAAATTGCAGCAAATGTGAAAATTGGTGATCCACTATCGATTGTAGTGGCTCTTGAAAAACAAAATGATTTTGGTATAAAAGTATCGGATTGTTTGGTAAAAGATGGTCTGGGATGGGGTGAACAACGTTTAATCAATACAGATGGATGTCCAGTCGATGGTGAAATCATGGGAATGTTCTCATATAATGAAGATCGAACTCGTGCTGAAGTACATTTTCAAGCACACAAATTTCCATACACGAAAAGTGTATACTACCAATGTAATGTGAAACTTTGCTTAAAGATTGATGGAAAATGCGAGAAAATAACGGTTAGTCAAATTGAAATAGTCTGCCTCCCTTTGAGTGTAACCACTCTCATATTTTTTGTAGCTAACCCTGATAAAAAAGTCCCATTAAAGTCCGATTCAAATTTCCAATTCATTCCGATTCAACCCAATCAATTTAGACACTTAAGTGTCTAATGACTAGTGTAGGTAGGAAAAATCTTTTGGAAAAAAGTAAGACCGGAATTTTTCTCTAACTTTTTCCCAAATGATCCCCAATGTGTTTTTAACCTTTAGGCTTAGCCATACCTAATGAGTTGCTGGTCGAATAATAAATAATGAATGATGATAAGTTTTTGAATGCAAGAGCCAAGCAATCTTATAAAAATTCAAAATATAAGATCCAGATTTTAAATATAAATTTAAAAAATCAATTAATTATTATAGCCTCCAAATTGTGCAAAAAATCGTGGCCGACGTCAAGCGAAGGATGCAAATGATGGTGGTGTACCAGCAACGATTGAAGTATTTAGCGGATTATACGTAAATGAAGCAAACGATTTAAGCAAAATTGATCCCTACGAAGATGATGTTATTGCTCGAAAGGTAAGGTCATTTTATTTTTCCTACTGATTTTCGAAATCATGTCTCAAAAACCAAATATTAGGTACAAGACTCATGTTAAGATTAACAATTTTGAGAAACCAAGGAATCAGAATGTACAACTATTATTGATTATGTCGAAGTATTCTTCTAAATTCATTTCAATAGTAACACCTATGTGATATTCCCAGCGTTTAAAGCCTCCATGAGGTAGAAAAGATCAATAAGCATAACCAGACCCGGATTTATCATACACAGGCAGAGTAGGCCCGTGCCTAAAAAAACTTTGATTCGAGGGCCTTGTTTATTCTTTAAATTTTTAATTTATATGTTATTACATTTTATAATAAATCATTTTTTGACATTTTTATTTCAGAATCCAGAAGACAGTATATGCGTTTCGCAAAGAACGTTTGCAATCGCAATATCCGTAGCTGGATTAATACTTATGCTTTGTGTTGTTCTTGCCATAATTATACTTTTAGCGCGTCGTCGAACAAAGAAGGTATCTTCAGTACCAGGAAGCTCGATCTACAGTGGTCCATACACGAACACTGCTTATAGCCATACTAGTTAAGTTTAATAAATTAGATCCATTAAATATTAATACGAAATTAATTTTTTGAAACAGCAACGTAATCGATATTTTATTAATGTTGCAAATTTTAAAGATGCCATTTATTTCTTTTTTTGATATTAATATAATCAAATATTTTCGATTATAAAATTGATTCAAATTATATTCGATACAAAATTTTCTAAAATGAAAATTCGATTTTTAATCTCTTCTAAATGTCACAATATAATTTATTTTAATAAAGAAATGACCGTGCAATTTTTCTAATAATCGTACTGTAAATATTAAAGTATACGTTCGATATTATTTTCAATTCGTTGCACAGTAGTACGTTTAACACGACGTGCGTTTTTGTGATACATTTATTCATCTGAAAACAGAAGCACAAAACGTAAATTTGACATCATACTGATCTAATTTTCCTTAATTTTACGTGACTGACATTACTTGTGATCTTAGTGATGCAAATTACGACTGTACACCGTATACAATTAAGAAATAGAATCTGACGGTAATCATTTATGACGTAAATTGTATGTAATTATGAAACCCAGCTGATGTCAAATTTATATAAAAGTGTTTACGAAGTTTTCGTATATGCGATATTCGAATTATCTTTACAGTTAGTTTTCAAAGTTTTCAGTAGAGTCCAAAATGAAATCATCAGCTTCCAATATTATGGACTTCAAAACAAGTACTTTAATTTGAAACTACAAAAAACTGTCAAAAAAATATATTTGCACCCCTTTAAACATTTGTCTTTATTTATGTAATAATTATGCCATGAATATTCATCAGTTCCCACATTTTTACATGAAAATAAATAATTTGATCAAATGCGAGTCGAACTCGCACATGAAGGGTTCTATACAACCGTACAAGATTATTATTATTTGCTATTATAGCGGCATTAGTTATACACACTCATAAGTTATTAAAATATCAACTATTGCGATTTCTGAGATACAGCTCGCTGAAAGACAACCAACGGAGCCTTAGTAATAGGGTTCCGTTTTATCATTTGGGTACGGAATCCTAAAAATTACTTTACATGTGATGTATATGCTACTATGCAAGAATACACTTACATCATATTTATAGCACGTTCTTACGGAAAAAAGTGGGAACTTAAATTAAGAATTTCATTTAATCAGCTTCATCACCTCCTAATTTTTAATTTGTTCAAAAGAAAAGTTATTTTATTCCTAAAATAAAATTTTACAAAAAAAACTATATATGAAGATAATTCGAATTGAAAAGAAAAAAGTGGGAAACAAAAATTTCTAGATTTTTGCACAGGCAAATTTACTTACGATATACATACTAGGGGAAAATGGTGTTGGTTAGTCTTTAAGTACTTAAAAGAAAAAATCGACCAAAAATAAATCTGGAAATTCATAAAAAATCTTGAAGAAACACAATAGGGCTATTTGTTAAATGAATTCTATATAAAAATTATATTGTCCAAAAATTTTCATACAACGATAGGTACATTCTGATAATTGAAAAAGTTACGTGTCACGAAAAATTTGTAAAAATATTGAGAATTTCTATGTTTCTACATTGCGAATACATGACGTAAATTTGATGTCATATACTACCTACGTAATTAACATATCCCTGATAAAAAAGTCCGATTCAGTTCGGATTCAAATTTTCGAATTCATTCGGAGTGATTTCCTATACAATCGAATAGAATTCCAAGACGAAATTTCGAATTCAAAAGCATTCATAAATTCGAACTAATTTTAAATTTCGAATAAAATATCAATTTCAATGAATCCGATTCAATCGTATTCATTTCGATTGATTGAATCTGAAATTCCGAGTTCATGAGTCCGACTTTTTTATGAGGTAAGACAACTATTTTCAATGATTAACGGAATAAAAGAATTGATTTAATAACCAGCCCTAATAATACTGTGATAAACAAATGCTGCAAAAAAATCCATAAATATGATTTTATTTAAAAAAAAAAAAATGTAGGAAATATATATTTTTCTAAATGATAATTTTTGGCATTGGATCATACAATGCATTGAACTACTTTGTAAATAAGTTTATATCGAACGTTTTATTTTTTTTCCTAAATGCATTTCTGGTCCTTTTCCATTGAAAAATTTACGTAGAAAAATATATTAATTTAATAATAACTATAAATAATAATATAACAAAATTATTAACGTACTTTTATAAATAGATAAAAAGTGTCATTTATATTGTGAAAATAATAAAGGTGCTTCCCACGAAAATACTATTTTTATTCAAAATTATCCAATTCAACTCAATCGTTTTCCTGCTTTAAAGCAGTGCGGCTGTCGCGTGATTAGTCAACTAGGCAATTTGTATGACTTAAATGTAATAAAATCGTAAACTAGGCAATTTGTATGACGTTAATGTAATACAATGCTCTAAAACTATCGATAAAGCGTCTAAAATCAAAGCTTTTCTTCTTTCTTTCAGGAAAACGCCCTAAGGTAAAGTTTTTTTTGCATAAACAGAATCTGTGATAAATTTTCTTCATAATAAAAACTTTTTAAAGCTCAATCATCGATTAATTTTTGTACAATTAACATTATTGTGAATTCTTCCATAAGGTCTTGTGTTAAAAATCACAATTTTAAAATGAAATAACTCAAAATTTTGCTCCACAAGAGGCCCCAAAACTTTGTTTATTGTGATCAAGGGACTTTGTACTATCATCTACCGCAAAAAATAAACATTCAACGTACTTGCTTAAACATCAAATTCCACATGTAACGAAAATTCCGTTACATTTCACTATGCCCCAAGAACACGTCTCGAATACTTTTCTACTTTGGATACCGTATTTTCTTTTGATAAATATTCCTACCTGATCCAAGCAATTACCTCAGATAGTGAAAAGTAGACGATGCTCAGTGTACTTTATGGTCTAAGAAATGTACAAATTATTTTCATTAAATTTTATTGTAACGAAAAATAAACATAACTTAATAAATTCTTGTCAAACTATTATTAGACATACTAACGTCGTCTACAAATAATCTATCATCACCACTTAATTTTTTAACCTCTTCTAAAAATAATTTTCTATTTGCTTCTAAACGTTCCACTTCACGTGCCAAACGTTTAGAATTTACTAAACAATTATGTGGACATTGTTGTATCTCACTTTTGTAGCGTTTTTCATATTTTGGATTAAAACGATTTCTAGCTCGACGTACTTCATTATCTGGTGGTCCCCATAGTGCATCATTTTTGAACAATGTTGTATTCTAAAACAAATAACAGTTATTTGCGATACAAGTGGGATAAGAGCATAATTAATATACGCAATCGAAATATGCACAAAGATTGCGCATTTCAAAATATGCACAAAGAGTGCGTATAGAACGAGTTGGGCAATCGCTGAAGTGCGTTATTAATGGAGCTATATTTATACAATAAGCCAGACTGAAAGAGCTGGCCAGATGGATTCGCAGACTCGCTTAGCGGACCAATTACCCAATATGTGGGCAACTCTGACAAGTCAAGATTTCGATTCGTCAAGTGAATGGTAAATTTTAGAGATAGCAAGATTTAAAAAATCAAAAATTCTTACATTCATTGCAATAAATCGAATATTTCGAAAATAATAATAAACAGCTGAAAACGGTATGGGTAATAAAATGAGCAACGACAGTATAACACAAACAATTTTCATATAATACGTTTCCGTAATCATACCATATAGCGTTTGTATTTTAATCAAAAAATAAATCAATATTGCTGCACCCACAAATGGAAAACATTTCCAACATATTATCCAAAATGTCATAGATAATTTTGTTTTATACATAAAATCAATATCGTTTTGTAAACGATTTGCACCATAGATCCACATAACAGCTGTACCATATAATGTTATTGCAGTTAAAACAACCAAATGACGTGCAAAATGGAACCACGATTCAATAAATATGAAATGTATTGGCGTTAATAACAATGAACCAAGAAGAAATGATATTACACATATTAATATACAAAATTGTAAACGATAATGATGAAATGCTGGTTTTAAATCTTCTATCGAGTCTAGTACACCTACAAAGTATTCCAAGATTAAGTGAACTAGGTATTATCGCCAAGGCTCATGCGGAAATAAATCTCTAATATTATTATACCTGTTATAAATATAATTTGTGTTAATAATCCCAATGTATAAATACTCAAATAATATGTAATTGCAAAAACCGTAGGAATTGGAAAATAGGAAGTGATTAAATCTGGTATTAAAGCCAACAATACTTCATTGCCTACAAAAGAAAAAATTCAGTATACACTATGTCCTAGAATCCTTAGCCACCCTTAAATGAGTTTTTTCTTCTAAGATAAGTCAGATACAGGAAAATATTTCAAGCAAATGTTGGATTGGACCGAGGCCTTCAAAATCAATGAAAAGTCAACTCGTTTTCGTTACAGGTAAGAGGTAGATCACAATAAAATTAAAAAGTTCTTTAAAAAATAATATTTTTTTTCGAAATAAAGGTTCGTCAGAAATTGCATGCAAAAATTTACAAAACCTCTTAGAGCCTGATACCAAATTTTAAATTCTAATTCAAATTTCGGGTTTTTTAGAATTTTAAGCAAAAACGCACTTTAGCATTCAAAAGAACATCTCAGGAACCCATTGTATGACCAAGCAGAATTAAAAATTTTGTAAAATTTATTATCAGAACGAATTTTCTGGAAAACATGTAAAACTTCACAAAAATTTCCACCCCCTCTACTTGAACTAAATCCTGTATCCGCGCCTGTTAGCTACTATATGTGTTATAATAAACGAAAAATATTACCTGACCGAGTAATACAATGTACACTTTTAAAATTAAGTAAATGACGTACAGCTCGAATTTTCATATTAGACCAAAACGTAAAAATAAACATCATTATTAAAAACACAATTGCTGTAAATAATGCATCAATTGTTGGTGTGGTTGTGGGCGGTGCTCGTGCACCTAAACAAACCACATTCAATGGTAACGCACGTCCAAATACTGAACTAACTAATCGTAAAATAGACATCGATTCTGTGTCAAGTAATCCAAAGCTTGAGTCATCCACTTCTTGACTTAGTGGTACACCTTTAGCAAAAGACAAAATAAACATTGTAATTTGTAATTGACTCAGTCATATACTAAGGGAGGGTAGATTATTGCGCACCTAATAGGTCGGAAATATAAACTTTTTTACCCGACTGAGCAACGCAAAGAAGTCTATATACCAAACATTGGGCTGATTTTGCTAATTCTTACATCAATCGATTCATCTTAGCCTTGCAGGGATTACTGATGATATGATAGTAATGAAAATTCAAAATAATCAAAATACCACTTACCACACATTATAGTCACTACGAAACATACAAATAATGTCAATGTTGCCAAAGTTCCTAATTTCCGTGTTAATGATTTTGTTGTATTCAGGCCCTATTCATAATTAATTAATACGTATATTTATTTGAAGTTACATTATTCAGGGTGACCCATGATTAGTTGTGCTCTTGGTCTAAGATAATTTTGTAATTAAAAAATTCTAAGCTCAATAATTAACGAGACACGGACAATAAGGAGAAATCATACAAAACACAGAAAATGGTAGTTTTTTAGAATGAAATACATATAGATTTGGAACATACCCGGTTTGAGTTGCTATTGAAGAGTTTGTTTTTTTCTATAGGTAAAAATCAACCAAGGTATTAAAAGAAAGCCAATGTGCTAGCAAGTGCTAACTCAATGGAGTTTTCCATAATTTTTGATCAAAAACTATATAGTAAAAATAAACTATAAAAAAAACACAAATTTAGTTAGCTATGGACATTTGAAAAGAACCTTTTTATAACCAAGAGTGTGTCTATAATTCTGGCCGTAGAGTGCAGTGGAATACTTTTAAAATCACGGGACAACCTTTATAAAAATATGTGGCATATTTACAATTGTTGATACAACAATGGTTATTAACCATGTGACTCCTAAACATCCTACCGATGCAGGATTAATATGAACAAATGTTTCTATGAAAGTATGCCGCAATTTTAGGAGTTCATCATTAGTAATAGAATGCCTGAAAAAAAAAACATATGTTGTAGACATAAGAATATACTTTGGCTTGTACACAGATTCATTTTTCTTTTTTCTATTCGACTCTTCGGCAAATTATTCAATCATTAGAACAAAGTTATAATCTTACCTATAATATGTTAAACAAGACAAACCAATTGATGGATAATCAAGTGAATTTTTATCACACGTCTTAAAACTTAGATATGGACAACATTTATCATTATTGACAGTGTTCTTTAATTCGTCATTAGTTATACATTTTGTAAAATTTTCATAGTGTTCATAGACTTTGCTAGATTTTACACATTTGTTCCATGGTATTTCTTCACGCAATAGATTTAACATATATGTAAGACTTAATGAAGCTATCACAGATGACCATATTATACTCAATAAACCTAATATAAAAATTGTATAACCAACGCCTAATAAAAGTAATGAGTTTATCGTTAATCAATATTTAAAACGAAAGCCAAAAAATTAAGTGGAGCCATCATAATAATGTTAGTAGTTACGAAGGGCTACTATTCGAAAAGATATTAGCGTCATGATAACATACCCTTATATACAGGTGATATTGACCATAATCTAAAAAATCCACATTTACAAAAATGTCCTAGGAATAGATTTAATGAAGTCAACGGTAAACCAATAAGCAAATATGCAAAAATAAATACAAGTATAAATATTGTTCCACCATGTATTATGCTATGTTTTAAAAAATCCGTAAGTAAATCCAAGTTGCCAAATAATAATATAAATATAATTGTTGTGTATTCACCCCATGTGAAATGTCCAAAATTCTCCTCAGCCTATTGTACATAATCAATATTAGCAATCAGATTGCATTTTTTCGAAGATAAAACTTCAATATGATTATACTAAAGGTATAGATGGGTAATCTTAGTGCATACCTTTGTATCTTCTATTGTTTCAAAATATTGTTTTTTTTGTGTATTTAATCCTTCATTTTTAATAACATTAGGATATTTTAACATTTTGAAGTATTATTTACATATAATAATTATATTAACACTGTCAATTCAATTATAAATGGTGATTGTTTATAGTAAGTTGCCACGTTTTAAAAAAATAATCCAGGTTCTAGATACATTAATCACGGAATACTAAATAATGATGGGTATGCACGTAATGGTACACCGGACAGAATTATCCAACAGGTCACCTGTACAGGTAAACCGGAGCGTGTGTGCCAGCCAATGCAGGCATATCTGCGCAGGTGACCGGAGAAGAATCGAAGTTCGATTCTTACTACCGGCACAGGTGAAGATACCTGACCGTATTGGCTATCCACGAAGGGTACGCTTAGGCTATAGAGCCCTATATGGAATACCACATATGTGTTTTACCATCTTTTCCGCTTATAATTTCGTTTATGAGCTCCTCAATTATTTTAAGAGTCTAGATGCACCTCCTTTTTGTTATTAATTAATTTAATTTGACAGCGGGAATCGAACCCGCTACCCTAGGCATACCGCGAACGGAATTGGTTACGCTTTAACCAACTGAGCAACTAAGGTTGACTTTCCGCACACTTGGTTATTACGAACTAGTAAGCGCGCTAATGCGGGTAAATATAAAAACCACACTTTCTGACCAATCTGACTTTTCTTGTTGTTGTTGTTCTGAAAAAGATCTACAGATTTTAACATATAAAATAAAATAATGTATATAGACACCCACTTGATATTTTTATTGTATAAAATGTCAAGGAAGCTTGCATATATTTACAAACATAAATGATTTTACGTAAATTAGAGCTCTTAATTAAAAATTAATTGCACAAATCTTTTCATTAGATTAAAATATTTTTATTTTATTTAAAAAATCTTCAAAAAAAGATTTTTATATATTTTATTTTATATATTTATTCTATATTAAAATATAAAAATTCGATTCGTACTTAATTTTAATTTAAAACTATCCAAACAAAAACAAAAGTACACTCCTCAAAAATAAAAATATGACACTTTTTATTTCGATACAATATCTAACATAACAGTTTTCTTAAGAACGGCGTGACACATGCCGTGAGCCGAGACAAACATTGAACTTTTTCTTCTTTTACAAATTATCTTTAATTTCCGATTGCTATGATAACACTTTATCATTAAAATCTGCCCTGGTAGATCCCTTTAGATCCAAAAGGATCAAGAATGACAAAGTTAAATGCCTGCAAATATTGTACATTTTTAACGAAAGAAAGGATGTCGCGTTTTATTTTTGCGGAGTGTATATAACATATTTGCAATTTTTTTAAAGATCATTCGATTCTGAACACTAGATATATGTAAACTCAATTGTACATTACTTGACTATCGTATCTATACTCTGTGTCGTTAAAATCGTATCAGTTAAAACATTCTAAATATACGCTTCAAATGTAAAGTT
This sequence comes from Chrysoperla carnea, assembly GCF_905475395.1. Lineage (NCBI taxonomy): Eukaryota > Metazoa > Arthropoda > Insecta > Neuroptera > Chrysopidae > Chrysoperla > Chrysoperla carnea. The sequence goes on from NC_058341.1 coordinate 22,304,960, forward strand.
ATAGCTATTACACTTAGAATTTTTTACCTCGTGCGTTTTTAAGGACATAGAGTATACTAATATTTTTATTACCCATGTCCCAGTTGGCTCGAAACGCCAGAAGACTTCATTTAGATCTCCTCCGAATATATTTATGAAAAGGTGTGCGGCAACTTTCCTAACAACAATGCATAGTACAGTGGCGTATTTAAATTCCGTGCCACTCCGGGATTCTTAAATTGTCTTAGTTCAATGTATTTAGGAAAATGTTTTTGCGAATATCTATAGACTTATATTTTTCCCAAAACTTTTCGTAAATTAGACTACGTCTAAGGGCATCTAAACTTTCTAGATACTTAGTTACCTCTGGTGTGTTTTTAGTCCAAGTAACAACGACAAGGCGGTAATTTTCGCTATTTTCAAGCGAAAGAGTACAAATAACGTCTAAAAAAGAAATTTTGCCGAAATTCCATCATTAATAGTCACAATAGCTATATTTTATTTCAGCTGATTCGCGAATGTGTAAAAAAAAAGTATTAATAACGATTGCTATTATTAACTTAACCAATTAACTTGACTTAATCTCGCTTAGTAAATCGAATAAACTTTTAAACATAATAAAGCTAAATATAATAATAAGTATTGGACGATAAAACACTTGCCCTGTTTTAATCACATATTCCTAAAAAGTTACCAAGAATTTAAATCATTTTGTTCATTCGGCACCATTCTGTGTAAAAAACATACAATGAATATCGTCCAATACAATTTCTTATGCAATCTCTGTATTGTATAACAATTACGAATAGAATTTTATTAAATAGAAAAATAGAGAATAATTTCTGTTTGTTATTTTAATATATTTTCTTTTTACAAGAAAATAAGTACTTAAAATTACATTTACTCATTTTTATTTTAAAAATCAAGCAAGTACAAATTTACACTAGGTTCGGTTGCTCAAAAAAAAGATTTAGTACCGAAGCTATGTTAGTAGGAATATTATCATAAGTGTTTTGCGGCGGAATTTAGATATACATTAAAAAACGCGCTGTCTGCGGTGTCTATAGACAGGATGTTAAAGCACTCTAGAAAACATTACCAATATACCATTTATTTAATTCACGGAAACATTCAAAACCATTCCTCCTAGCACAGCTCCGATACGCCCTATTTTAAAATATAGTTCAATAAACCAATCAAAAAATTAGATTGTACTTTAGCAAAGCTACAAATTTTGGTTCTGAAAGACAAAACCTCTTCAAACTGTATTTTTTTTAGTATGAAATACTCAATATCTCGTAACTAATTAGTTAAATAAAGAACTTTTCAAAAAACAAATGGTGTTTAAAATAAACAAATAATCACTATCTTTAAATTATTTTTCATGTAAATATTTGAAAACGAGATATTTGGCTTATTATGCTAAACAATTACAGTTTCCGCCTCCTTGAAATAATTTCTTATCAGCAAGGTAGTTAATTCCCAATCTTCCATCATACTTCACATTTTCTCATAAAGGTTTAGTTTGTTGCAGCTATTTTTGTTTTATTTATTGAACTAATTAACGTAAGTAGAATTTTAAACTTAATAAGAGAGACTCAAATAACAAACTAAGTAGAAAATAGACGATTGTGAGTTTCTTCATTAAGGATGAACGAACACGATAACGTAATGGGGATAGTTAGAAACTGCTAAGTAATGAAAAAGCTCTAGTCATCGAATACTGAACCATAAACGCAAGTCATTCAAAAAGAAAGGTAACATTTTTTATCGATATTCACCACACATGAACTAAATGTTTCCTCGACAGCGACAATAAAAGTGCATCATTTCTGTTTCATAACTAAGAGTTTAGGTAGGCTAAAAATATAGATGAAATTGTCTAATTTATCCCCTTTTGGTCAAAAAAACATGATTGTCTTAACTATCAACTGCCTTTTCCTTTTAATTGTTTATATTTTGACCAAAGCATATAATTAATTTTTCTATGTGATGTTAAAAATTTATCTGACATTTTCCCCATTCTTCGGGCCAAAAAGCCAACAGTACTCGAATACAATACTTTATTTTCAATAATAGAGTAAAATCTATTGGATATTTCTCCTTTTTATGAATAAAATTGTACTATACTTTTGGAATGTACTCATAATGTTATGGTTAGGAAGAGGTGCAGGAAATGTCCATGTGAGATGGCTACGTCAAATTCTTATCGTCATATTGCATTCCATGTGCCATTATATAACCGGACATCTATGAGTTGTTATAACGCGTCAAACGAAATCATACTTACAAAAATGCAATAAGAAGTTCACGAGATACGAGAGACAGGCAGATGAAGTGTCAGTAAGAATAATCTAGCATGTTACAGAGAAAAAGAAAAACATAACAGTCTCTTATAAATTGTTTTAATTTAAGCTCCCAAATCTCTAATAATGACCCTCCTCCTTGTGCATTATGTCTTGTTGGACAACTTCTTACATAATTTGAAATTCGGAGTCCCAATCAAAAATTTTAACAGCCACGCGAAAAAGAACGTCCCGCTATCGAGAATTTTCTTAAGCAAGAAACTGTCCAACAAAATATAAAAAACACACATATAAAATCTCAACGGTGATGTAATCAGTAAGTTTTTTAGGCATAGGCCTACTGACTAAAAATATTTATCATTTCACAATATTTTTCAACTTTTATTTTCGCAAACCTGTGTACGATTGAATAGATCTTAAAAAGTGAAAACAAAAGACCTTTGAGACTCAAGTGAATATTTCACAAGATAAGCTGCAAAAAGGTATAAGAGTGCATATTTGGAAGCTTATATGAAAAGTTACTTGACAGCTTTTATTTTATTTTTAAAGAAATTTCCAAAATTTTTAGTTTACCGAATCCGATAAACCGTCGATCGTGTTTGTAAGAGAATGTCATCTATTTTTCTTATCTTTTTAACAAGTCGGGCATGGCAAACTAATATTCGTCCTAAGTTAAAAGTAACAAAATCAGTTCGGAAAAATTGAAATAATGAAAATTAATCATTTTTTTTATGAAAAAATCGAAAAAATGATTTTGATCTTATAAATAACGTTGTTTCGTAATGTATGTGGATGATTGAAGTGGCTTTTGTCCATCTTTTTCATCTGTAGATTCAATATAATCATATGATTGACGTGATGATATATGCTAAAATTTTAGATCCTTTATGGCTTGTGGTAAATCGGGCAATTTCATATCTTTAATTTGTTGTGGAATATTCATATTTTTCACTGCTGATACTGCACGTGCCGGTGCTGCCGTAATACCAGCCTAGAAAAAAATAACATTCATTAATAATAGGGAATATTCATGAAATTTAAATTTGGTTCAAATATTTTTCTTCCGTAACTTTAATGACTGGACATTTCAACTTAACCATTATTTTAGTAATTAATATCTTTTTAATTACTTAAAATTAATTAATAAAAGTACAAATTCAGTGAGGGCATTTAAAAATTTCTAAAACGGAAATTCAAATTTTTATGCGGACGTGACATCAAAGTACGACCTTGTCAAATTTGTTGACATACTTTATGATATTAATTACTTACATTTTATATGGTATTTCATTAACTTATACTATTCTACGGCTTTTTATTAGAAAACTTAATATAAACGAGTGTAAATTCTGTGTAGTAAATTCATTTTTTTAAAGTGTAAATTTCACGTACTTATACGTCATCAACAGTGAGCGCCAAAAAACTGCGTTTAAATATCTCAAAATTATAATGTATTTTAAATATTTTTTTACACTTAAATACAGCATTTTTAAGCAGTATTTATATTTTTTACTTTGATATAACGGTGTAAACAATGAATTAAAAATATTTCAAAAATAAATGAAAATTCCCTATTAACTTGGTAACCTAATAAAAAATGAATCGAAAATGATATTAAGGAAAAATTTATTAATCTGTAGGTTTTCATATTTCTAACATAGAAATGTTACTATCATTTTCAGGGGTTTCATTTTATGTCAATGTTTGTTTGGCTGTTGTTGCTGGAGCTTGGGCTATCAAATCGAAAAGAAACAAAATATATACCTCTTGTTTCTCAAGTTTATTTTGTTCTTCTATTCGTGTTAATATTTCAGTCATATTTGTTTCTAAAACCATACCACCCATAACAAGTTCATTCAATATAAAATGTACTTTATCGACATGAAATATTAAGTCTAATTCACAAACATTTTCAAAACATTTATCTAATGTCTCAACAAATACTTGTATCAAGTCTAATATACCAAGTTCACTCTCTGATGAATCAACACAAAATACAAAATATAATGTTGCATAATGTCGATATATTAATTTATAATCCGAACCACCAATTAAACTGTAAAAGATCAAAGAGCCAGGTAAAACATGTTTCATTTAATTCGAACTATTTATGATGTGCTTATACCTTCCACCTTCCAAAAAATTGCAAACATTATCATCTCTTTTTGAAACTAATTGAAATGTCTCTTTTATTATCTGTTGTTGCATATCTTCTGTCTAAAAAGAATTAAATTTTTTATATAAAAATATGACACGTTCACTAATATTTAAAAATATTTCACTTACAAAATATTGATAAAATTTCGACAGCCTTGGTTTCCCATGATTATTAAATACTAATATGGCTTTTATCATTTTATTTCGAATTTAACTATTCTATTTAAATATAGTGAAAATTTTATAAATTTGTTGACACTTTGACAGGTCACTGACAGATATTATTTTTTTAACATGGAATAAAGAGTTCTCAATTTAGCGTATAGAATGCGTTATTACTTGAAAGTACTTGAAAGTCTACAAAACTAAAGGCGGAATCACATGAACACTAGGCAGAATACATTCTTTTAAGTTTATATTTTTGATAGTATGAATTCCCTGGAATTCCCGTTAAAGGCTGTCAATCCAAAAGTTCAACAGTGTATATTGAAGAGTTTTATATTTATTACGGTTTTTATATATCAATTTTGAATTTCGGCTATTTGACGCTACCATGATTATTAAATACTAATATGGCTTTTATCATTTTATTTCGAATTTAACTATTCTATTTAAATATAGTGAAAATTTTATAAATTTGTTGACACTTTGACAGGTCACTGACAGATATTATTTTTTTAACATGGAATAAAGAGTTCTCAATTTAGCGTATAGAATACGCTATTACTTAAAAGTCTACAAAACTAAAGGCGGAATCACATGAACACTAGGCAGTATACATTTTTTTAAGCTTATATTTTTAATAATATGAATTCCCCTTAAAGGCTGTCAATCCAAATGTTCAATAGTGTATATTGAAGAGTTTTATATATAACGGAAAATTATATCAATTTTGAATTTCGTCAATTTGAAGGTAATTCAAATTGAATTTTAACCAGTGGTATCGCAATGGATATAAACGGCTGAGGAAACATAAATTGAGGAGATACAATTTGAAAAGATACTATGGTCGCCACTTTCAATTTTTATTTATAACAATCAAAGTACGCGTATTTCAAATCACAGAAAATATTTTGAAATGCCAAAAATTGGGAAAAGTAATAGATTTTTAAGTTTTTTTTTGACTATTGTCTATAATTTTCTTTTAATGAAATTTTGGCTCTGTAGCAACCATTATTTGCAAACACCAAACACAATTTTGATCTGAACAGAAAAATCTTTTGGTATAATCTTACTGATGATAATTTAACCTTTTGACTCTCACTTTAATACTCTAAGGCCCTTTGGCGGAGGTCACTCAAACGTTAAAATTGACGAACGTTGATTTCAACGTTTTTGGGTTTCTATAGTCTAAGCAATATAGATGCGTTTAGAAAAAGATAGAACTTGCGCTCAATTCTCAAAAGTAAAATGGCGATCTATCACTTCCAAGAATTCTGGTAACTATTAAGTCATACCTTCCTAAATAACCTCCATGGTCATATCATACTAATATGCTTTAAAATTTTAAATAAAATTTAAGACTTCTAGAGTTAAATTAGCTAATTTTAAGTAATAATTTGTAACTGTTTAAATATCATATTCATATTATGCCTGGTTGTGCAGTTTTAAATTGTAAACAACGATCCGAAAATGGTGTAAGATTATTTTTATTACCACAAGGTTCCAACAACGAAGAAAGAAGAAATATATGGTTAAAAAATTTAGGCAGAATTGATCCACCAAAACATACCTACATTTGTGCTGTAAGTATATTTTTATGAACAACGTTAGTTTATTAGAAATAAGGAGCAAATTATTAAATACAAAATTTTTTTAAGTAATGCAAAGTAAGTCGATACCTTTTCAGAAACATTTTACGGAAAATCAATTTGAAAATCATCGAGCAGATGGTAAAAAACTATTGCGTTGGAATGCCATTCCTACAATATTTCCCGATAATCATGTGTCAGAAGTATGTAAACAATCAGAGGCACTGCCTGCTATAAATTTAAATGTTTTTTCTAATATATTTCAATCTGAAGATCTTAAAACATGTAATGATAATAAATTTTCCAAAGAATGCAAGGCAGTTCCTGAACAAAGTAAAGATTTAAACATTTCGAGAATAACTGCAATAACAGAACCGGAAGTAGATATAAAAGTATTGAAGCACAAATTAAAGTTATTAGAAGATCAGGTACAACAATTAAAACGAGAAAACAAAATGATTACAGACCAAGTTCAAATGGTGTTTAATAAAGATCAAATTCAATTTTTAAAAAAAGGTAAAATGATGGATTGCCAATGGCAACCAGCAACCATTCAAAAAGCACTGAAACTTTATTTAATGTGTGGATCAATCGGTTACGAAGAACTAAGGAAGCAAAATTATCCACTTCCTTGTGTACGAATTTTGCAAAACCAAATACCAGATTTTAAAATTCGTGCAGCCATGTTAAAAGATTTATTTCCTTTATTAGAATTAACAGATGTAGAAGAGGATGCAAGTGGAGTATTCGGCAATTCTTCAGAAGTAAAATGATTATTATTTATTATATTTATTAATTATACGACTGTTTAAATCAGTGTTTTTCAACCTTTTTTTTTTATCGTAGAGCTATTTTTGAGTTGAGTTGAGTTTAATACACTTGGGAAACGCCGATTTAGACTGTTGTATGTGGTTGAATATTGTATTTTTTTTAAGTATTTTTATTAATTTTATTAAACCGAATGTAATTTAAAATATTCTATTTATTAATGTCTGCACGCATAACTAGACAATTCAAGTTTATATACCTTGTGAGACAGGAAGTTTAATCCTCCATCTGCTTTGTGTTGTTTTGTCAATACATAGTCAAAATTTCGCAAGTATTATAAAAATATTATGAAGGACCTGAAATATCATAGAATACATTCTTCCCAATAGCTTGGTGAAGGTCGGCGCTCCAGCTAGGTTGTGCCGTAGTCTCCAAATATCCACCCCAGAGAAGTACTAGATTATATAAATTTTTGAGGAAGCTCTTGTGGCAGATAAAGGCATTGATAGTGCCTAATGCCTCTTCGCGGCTCCAAGAAACTATAGGTGGCACTTTAATGATGGTTGAAGGAGGTAATCAACATCTACATCCATGGTACAAACATAAACAAACAAAAAACATAGCTAACATATAATTCTGGTTCGTAAGTCCATTAATTATGTTCTAAGATAGTACACCCCATATATTATTATATACACCCTCCTTTCCATTTCATATTTAAATCAATAGAGGTCAGCTCTGTATTTTGGAGTAGCGAATAAAGCATAGACATATAAAAATATGTCTAATAAAAATATTCTTATATGTCTATGAATTATGGAATAAAGTGTCAGCTTCTGCAGGGGGTATTCATGTATTTTTTTTATATTTTAAATTCATTGTTTACACCGTTAGAAGAAAGTAAAAAATGTAAATACCGCTTAAAAATACTCTATTTAAGTATAAAAAAGTATTTAAAATACATTATAATTTTGAGATATTTAAACGCAGTTTTTGGCGCTCTCTGTTGATGACGTATAAGTACGTGATCTGTCAATTGGTGACAGTTCAATGTATAATTTACACTTTAAAAAAATGAATTTACAACACCGTTTTCTAATAAAAGCCGTAGAATAGGATAATTTAATGAAATACCATATAAAATGTAAGTAATTAATATTATAAAGTATGTCAACAAATTTGACAAGCCCGTACTTTGATGTCACGTCCGCATAAAAATTTGAATTTCCGTTTTAGAAATTTTCAAACGCCCTAATTGAATTTGTACTTTTATTAATTAATTTTAAGTAATTAAAAAGATACTAATTACTAAAATATTGGTTTAGTTGAAATGTCCAGTCAATAAAGTTACGGAAGAAAAATATTTGAACCAAATTTAAATTTCATGAATATTCCCTATTCACCATAATTTAAAATTTCATTGCATTAAAGTTTAAATAACTAAACTAAGTTTAAAATTTTCATAAGCTGATCAACACTGCAAATTTCCATGATAATATTATTTAACCATTTACAATCATTATAACCTAAAAATTTTACAGCTATTGTCAGTGTTATCGAGGGTGTTTAGTACAAAATACTACCCTTATATCATAAAGAATACAAAAATTTCAAAATTAGGATGAGAGAATAATAAAACTTCTTTAGCAGAGCACCGTGCAAACGCACCCTCCCCATACATTCGTTCGGTGCAGTGTGAACTTCGTGCAAATAAATGCAGGAATAAAAAACACTATTAAACTTTTATTATACATTTTTATTGCTGTTAAACTCAATTAATTAAGGTTTCTTCCTAATTATAATTTGCCAGATGAAAAGAAAACTTTTTAAAAGTATAGTTATGATTAAAGTAGTAATATTTCGATAAAGTATTTATCCATCCAACAAACCTGAAAATGACAGAAGATCACAACAATGAAAATGAGAGTGACAAGACTGATGAAGATAATCAAGTAGATGAAAATGAATTTGATGCCTTATATGCCGTTTACAAAACGAAACGTGAAAATGAGGATACAAATACGAAAATATATATAGTATTTGTATTTCTTCGAATATTAATGACTTTATTACCCCAATCGGGTTATATTCATCCAGATGAATTTATTCAGTCTATTGAAGTCGTTGGAGGTAAAATTTTTGTACAGTTTTACAAACTACATCGATTACAAATAATTACGCAGATTAATAAATTACCCTGCATCGCGAGCATTCAGTTTTTAGAATAATGGACCAATGGAATAGCATAATTCATGCGAAACAACCTGTTTTATCCTCTTTTAATTTGTAGAGGAATGATTTTTATTTTAAGTTACCAGGTAGTTCAATCTTGGTAAAAAAAACAAAATATCGAATTGGCCTTTTGCAAGAGTGATTTAATACCTTCTCAAAAATTTAATTTCCTGTGGATTTTACTAATATTTCTGAAATTCCTAAAAGAAATTCCTCATAATTAGCGTATAAAACATTCAGAGTTTATTATGCTCTCTTCTTTTGATTTTTCTAAAAACTAACTGAATTTTCGATTTACGTTTAAATTGAAACAAAATTTGTATGGAAGAGAGAATTGCACTTTCCTGCGATCAAAGATAAAACTACATTATTTAAGTTACGATAAGCAATTTCTATCATTTTTGAATTAGTAACTTTTCCATTGTAAGGTCGACTGAGAAAACTATAATTATAACTTCTATTCAGACAAATTATATTCAGAACAGAAATATCGATCATACCTTCCACGAAAGAAATTTTTGGTAAATATTTAATCTTAAAAATATCGTTTTCAGGTTCAATTCTCAATGCAGATGTAGAATTCCCATGGGAATTCAATCGGACGAATCCAGTACGGAGTATATTCATACCAGGAATAGTCCATGGAGTTCCAATATGGTGTTTAAAACAATTAAATCGACTATTCGAATATATATTTGATATAAATATACTCACGCCTTACTCGTTAATAGTATTTCCACGATTAACGCTATGTATAGCTTCATTTATTATTGATTACGCTTTATACGATATTTGTCGTATTTATTCCCGTCCATATCATGCAAAGTTAACGATTTTAGCCAGCTCATATGTTATGTTAGTATACGCAACGCGTACATTTTCCAATACAATTGAAATGGTATTATTTTCAATTTTAATATGGATGATTGCAATTTGTATTTACGATCATCAATTAATCGTAAAATTTCGTGCACAGTTTTTACGTATTTCTAATGGTTTGGAAACACCACGTAGTCGTGTAAAACATTTAAAAATTTTAAAATTAATTGAAAGTTTAAATTTACAACATTGTTTTCTAATAGCGTGTATCGCTGTTATTGGTTGTTTTAATCGACCCACGTTTGTTTTATTTGGAGTGGGTCCATTATTTTTCTGGATACATCGTGGACTAAGTTCTGAATATATTACAGTTAAAGATGTTCATACACGAATGTTAATGTTTTTATTAAGTGCCGTACCGTTAATTTTGTTAATTATTATTGTTGATTCATCCTATTTTGGATATTTAACTGGTCCAGAAATTATGAATTTAGATATATCCTTGAAAAATTTTGTTTTTCCACCATGGAATTTTTTGAAATATAATATGAATGTTAATAATTTGGCGAAACATGGAATACATCCAAAATATGTGCATTTTTTGGTGAATATGCCTTTGTTGTTTGGATGTTTGGCATTTGTGATGGGACGATCGTTATTAATGAACGCTATTAAGTAAGTTTGAATGTTTTAGTTCTTAAGAACAGCACAATCCAGTTGAAAATTAATTTATTGCTGTACTATGTCGTATAAAATAGAAAAATATGATTATCTGGTTATAAACGGACCTCTTGTATGATCTTTCTCTTATCTCAGGCTGCTCGCCCGTCAAAAACTGACCACCTCTTTCCTACTCACTAAAACTTTGATTTTACAAGGGATTCTAACGAAGAATCTAATTCTTTACATTCGATTACCGGACATTCTATCTATTCTATCACTCGGTTCTTTTTCCGTACGAGAAATGCAGAATGACTATTCCCAGGTTCATGATATTCAATTCAAAAAAATTGAGATTGATAGTTTAATTCTAAAATACGTCTAGAAAATTGTCATATTTACTTAGAAAAGGTTCTAACACAAAACTTAAGTAAGCTTATCAGAGCCGACAAAATTGTTGACGTTTCAAAAAATGTAAAAAGAATTTTTTAATATTTTGATCCTCGCGAAATCTCTTAAATTTTCTCCCATTTTTGTCCGAAAATGTATATTAGATATCCCTTTCCTTTGATTTAGCATAATCTTACGATCTAGCATATTTACGATTTACGATGGAATATCATATAATTTTTTAGTTTGGGTCAGATTTACAAAAACACCAAAGATAGTGCAACAATCAATCAATTTTCAGCCGAATTGAAAATTAATTCGTTCATTCAAATCAAATAAGGGGCTAAACAGACGTTTGCAAGGCTTCATTGCAACATATTACAGAGCTTTTCAAAGAAAATTAGTTTGTATACTTATGGTTACAAAAATTTTGTTGTAGCCTCGCGGATTATCGCTATATTTAAAATATTTTTAATTTTTGTTTTCAGATTTGTACAAAATCCTAAGCTTCAAGGATACAATCGTGCGATCGATATAGATAATTTTATGCGTGTCACATTAATTTCACCGCTAGTTTTACTATCATGGTTCCCACATCAAGAACCACGATTTATAATTCCAATAATTTTACCGTTAATATTTTTATATGGTGATGAATTATATGATATTATGTCAAAAACATCATTTATGAATACGTTATTTCGATTATGGATGTTATTCAATTTTTTGATGACCATTTTTTATGGATTTATTCATCAGGGTGGTGTTTATCACTTATCAAATTTCGTGCACAATGAAATTAACACATCACCTTTAAATACAACATTCCATTTAGTTTTGAGTCATACATACAGCTATCCACGAATTTTATTAAACCAGCCCGACACTAATATTATTTTTCGATCAACGACTGGTGCATATTTTCAGAAGAAACGTCGTGTTTATTATTATGAACAACAAAGTCAACCAGTATCGAATTTAGTTGATAAAGTGAATATTATTTACAATACGTATAAAAGTTCATCCACACCCTTTAAAATATTTATCTGTTTACCAAGTTTACTTGGACATGAATTTGAAACAAATATTCGACAAAATGATAATTTTATCTTATCTTATATTGATAGTTTATTTCCACATTTAAGTATTGAATCAATCACAACACCTGATGTATGGGGTTTGGCCAAATATGAAACGTTACATTATAAATTGTTATCAATTATTTCCAAATTTGAAAATATTCTTAGTCTGAATGTTTATAGTATCTCATATATGGGGGAAATTAGTTAAATTAGAATGATGTATATGTTTAAGGTAGTTTGACCGTAAATCCACTTTTCTTAAGAATTTTATGATATTGAAATAGTATTAATCAAGATATATTTAATCATTCAGATTGATCACCTTTCGTATCACAATCACTATTGTGATGAGAGAAAATGTGTTTACGTGTGAAAAAGCACTAATAGGGAATATTCATGAAATTTAAATTTGGTTCAAATATTTTTCTTCTGTAACTTTAATGATTGGACATTTCAATTAAACCATTATTTTAGTAATTAATATCTTTTTAATCACCTAAAATTAAGTAATAAAAGTACAAATTCAGGGAGGGCATGTTGAAAAGATTTAAAAATAAAAGAACAACAACTTATCAATATTTAGTTGTGCGTGTATTAAGTTTATGTATACAAACTACGTATGTGTATTATGTACAGAAACATTACCTGTCACAAATTGTGGACGTATATATGCGCAAATTGTTAAGAACTTGACTATTATGACCAAACTACCTTAAATAAAAATTTTCTAGATTTAATTTAAAATGAATAATTAATTTGTTTTGTTTTAATATGCTTTGAGGCGTTTTTCCATTTTTCGTGTAAAAATGGATAAAAAATGTCTGTCAGTGAAATTCTTATAATATCCATACTAAAACAGAGAATGTTGTATTTTAAAACATTTTTCCAAAGCTTACATTTTCTGTAAATACTTTAAGAATAGCCTTTTTTTGCCAAAGATAATCATAAAAAAAGTTTTCATCAGTTAAATTATTTTTTATCTAAATGAAATTCAAATATTTAACTTAAGAATAAGATTTATTTTAGAAATATTATCAGCTATTGAAGCTTCTATTCCAATTTCATCCAAGCTTTAGGTATTTTTTCACATAATGCTTGACTACACATTAAAAAAATTGTACAAACAGAAAATAACGCATTTAATCTTATGCCTGGTGATATTATTATTATTATAGCAAATTAGCTGGAGCCATGTATATGACAAACATCACACAACACCAGGATTGCCAGATTGTGCTATTTTTCCTGAATTAGGCTTTTTTATATACTTGAGTTACTTTAAAAAATGTTTGTGCTACAAAAATTTTCACTTTGAGTACCAAATCAGGACCTTTTTCATCAAAGATGGGACTACTTGATAGAAATTTTTCTGACATCCCAACAATATTACAATTTCTTTTAATTATCCTCGGATAACGCTCCGATAACCTGTCATGTGGCCATTGTGTTTATCATTTTCCTTTCAATTATTACATAATTCGAAATATTCATAATTCGGACAATGGTCGCCATAATTATAAAAAATTGAATTTTTGATCTCACAAATTGAATTCTTACTAGCCCATATGTTCATTCTATGATGTTTGTCATACAATGTGGCCCCTCCTTTACATGTAAATAGAATAATTTATAATAAACATATTTATAAAATTTATTTTGAAAACCATTTACTCTTCTACTATAATAACTCCGCCCCGTCCTTTTGTTTTACTTTCTCTAATGTTGAAACCATCATATAAAAGAATTTTACTAGCCTTAGAGAACAGCACACGCTTTTTTACGCATAAACTTGCAATTCAATTTTTACTAAACTGTTCGAAAGAAAAACCCGAGGTCGAATATTTAAATTTTTTTATTGAATAAATTATGGTACATAAATTTGTTTCACATAACAATCACTAACTTCAACAAATAATAAAGTATTTTAAAAATACTTGCTATGAAATTGTGCGTAATAAACTATTTAATATGAATCCCTTTGGAAATATTCACGTTCAATACGTTGTGCTAGTTCAACTAATGATGGAAATTGTCTTACAATTGGTGCAAATTGACTATTTGGTAATGATGTTGTAATCACAGTAAATAAATGACCAAATACAAGTGCATCCAATTCAGAAGGTCTGAAACAAAAAAAATAACAACAGAAATATTTAAACCCTTTACTCTTTTATCAAATGTACAGAAAAAGTATTAAACAAGAGCTATTCGAGGAAATTTCTTGTCGACCATACCGCATGTACTCTTCAGAACTTTAAAAAAAAAATTCGAAAGAGATTCGTTGAGGATGTTAAAAGATTCAGGCAAATATGTCTGGCAGAAAAGCAAGTGGTCAGGGATTTTTTTGACAGCACTTTGAAAAACACGAATTATTCCCTGGGGGGGGGGGGGGGATATGACACATAGAAATTCGAGGAACCTTACAGGGCGACTTGGAACATTACCTACTATCATATTTAAGGCTCAGCAGACGGTTACCATGACCATCAGTAAATCATATGTACATCTCTCTAACTATACGGGAAACAATGCAAAAAGAGCATACTTATTCTACATGAGTAAAGAAAAATACTAGCTTGAATGATTTAAAATTATCTGTAAGTAATTTAATTTCATCAAATAAAGTATACTTACTTAGAGCCAAAGAAATACTCTTTATCATCCAAACGGTCTGATAACGATCTACAACACTGTTCAACTTCCTGATAAACTTCTTCAATCGTTTTATTATAATATTTTACAGCCTTTAAGTGTTTAATGACAGCTGCTCTCTTCGACCTAGTCTGTATGTGATTCAAAGGCCATGGATAAACTGAACTGTAACGTGGTTTAGTCACTTTGTTATATGTATCTTCATCCACCCAGCATACATATAGCTAAAATGATCATAATATTATAATTACCAATGAAATTTTATTAACTATACATCCATAATTTACCGAATCAAAGAATGGCTACGGTAAGCCCATTTTGACTTGATTATTGGGACTGTGTATAGCCACAGGTAGGCCATTTTACTGTACTCGTTTGAAATTTACAAGAGAACAGTTCATACGGGTGGTGGGACTCTTTACAGGACACTGTCGATTGAACTACCACCTTCATAACATGGGGATCTTTGAGGATCCCACTCTCTCTTCCGGAGACGTTTCGCTTTCGGGTAAAAGGTTATTCTAAAGAAGGGCACAGACGACCCCTTGGTCTAGGTGCTAGGGATCCAACGCCATCGAAGTAAGTGGAGCTGTGTAAGCTATCGTACAATAAAAGAAAAATACAATTCAGTAATTAAGAAGCCCTATTAGATAAACTTGCATTCTCCGGAGATAATAGCTCCAACCTATTAGGGTTGTTCGTTGTCGGAAGATCTTTTCTGATGTATATTTTTTACACTGAATCGAACGGAAATGATTTGAGGCCGAATCATGGTTGAGTATGATGGTTTTGTAAACATTACTTAAATAATAACATTACTTAAGTTGATCTCAAAACTGAATTAAGGACGTTTGCTTAATGTTTTCATATATTATCTTTGATATATACATTAGGGCGTTATAAAATCAACTTTTGGAGATATTGTGTACGTACATTCGTTATGGAAGAAAAAAAAAAATATGTATACCTCACTATTGCCCAATACAAAGTTTATTAATGAAATGTACGCTTTCATATCATTCTTTTGGGAATCATCGAAATTGGTAGTCAATGAAATGCCTTTATTCTCAACAAAAGAAACAATAGGCTCTAATTCGGGTATAACATATTTTCCACATTTAATGAATGGTACAGTTCCTGATGGTGACATAAATTCAGCATTTGCTCGTGACTCAATTTGATATGTTAAGCCACACATTCGAAGATATGCTTGAACTGCTAGACAATTTGCATTGTCTGGTAATAAAATTTGCTCCACTTCATATGGTTGATATAGTTTTACGTCAGCTGGCCATGGTTCTTGCCCTAAACGATAGAAGGAAATATTACTGTAGGTAAAAAACGGCAATATTTTTTGATAACCTATATGTTTTAAATTTTCATAAACGATTTATAAAAGCTAATATATATACCTCCAATTTCTAAAGCAATTGATTCAGCTAACAATGGTGATGGCATAATTTTATTTAAATAATTATAATTAATTTATAATAATCCTTTTCTCGGTGAAAAAGTTATACGACATCTATGAACCTACAACTATAATATATTAATATAAAAAGAAGCGCGATTTTATTATTATTAATTTAATTATCTAACTATACTTATGTTAAAAAACTGAATTCAATTGACTAAAAACTAGCTAGAAAAAAAAAATGCTAAAGAAAATCTTCCAAATTACCAATATCCTTTTTCTTCAATGGTAATTCACCCATTTTTTTATCAGAAAAGCAGAATTAAAATATTTTATGTTAAGGCGTTTTTATTAAAATTAATTTGAATTAACTTAAATTTATTAAAGGCACGTAGTGTTGAAAATGGAATTTATTTTAAATATTTGCTTCTGTAATCCATCATTATTTTGTTTATAAATGTATTTTAGAATGCTAGATCATCATTGTATTAATTTTACGTACATTCCTTATAGGCTTTGAGTCAGCGTGGAATTTTTTTTGAAACTTTGGGAAAACTTTGTCCTAATGTCCCTATCAAAAGTCTCACTTCGCTAAAAGGCCAATAATGGGTCATTTCCGAGTAATTTTTATTCCAATATTAAACATATATAAGTCTCTCGCTTAAACATTGGAGCTTAAAATACTCGGAAATGGTTCATTATTGGTTTTTTTCGTTACATTGAGATTATTTTTCATATGAATTTGAGAAGACTTTTGTCTAAAGTTATGAAAAAAATCCACCGAGAGCTAAAACCCATGACCTACGATGTGTTATATTTAGTTAGATGGGGTTAGGTAGCATTTACATTATGATATGATGAAAAATGTTGAATTTATTAATTTTAATTTATTGGTTCAAATTATTTAAATAATTTGACCAGAAGCCTCCATAGTTCAAATCCAGTTTCTTGTGTAGTACACTATACAGTGCTGCTCTCTGATGAATGAAGAAAGAATATGTTTATATAGATTGAAACTTCCTTTCTCATTTAAATTCTAGAGAGTAAAAATGTCGAAGAGAGGTATGTGATTATTAAAATCTTTAAATATTTATTTCATCAATTTGTTTAAAACATTAATATTAATATCAAACTAATTTAAAATGGTTTTTATAAATTGTCTTCACAAAATTTTTGTGAATAATGTTTTAAAAGTGTTTTATTTATATTTTGACATGTGTGTAAAAAAATTGTTTTTATTTTAGGACGTGGTGGTTCAGCCGGAGCTAAATTCCGAATTTCTCTCGGTCTTCCTGTTGGAGCCGTTATAAATTGTGCGGATAATACAGGTAAGAAATAATTTTTTATCAAATTTGATGCTTTTATTTAACCTAAGTAATCCAACCTAAAATTTCATATGTGTGCTCTAGCATCAAGTTTAAAGAAATTTTTGGTTTTTATAAATAATTAGTCAATAATCATTACGTTTGGTGTTTTAAAACTTTCTGATAACAATTTGAGCTTACTTAATCAGTCTGATGTACATAAATTTTGGTACTATTGAAATATTTTGATGTGTACGATGAAAATTCAGTTTTCAAAATATGAGTTTACTTTTCGCTAAAGCCTACTTTTATTAGCGTTAGGAAATTAAAGGATTGATTGATGAAACCAAATCTAATATTTATCAATTTTAAGCTACCAAATTAAAAATGTTTCTTGAATTCAGAAAAACACACATTGTCGCAATTTCCCAAACGATTAAATGTTTCAGGCTCATCAAAATGAATATTATAGTAAGTTAACTGCCAATGTTTCTTTTCGAAACCTGAATTATGGCAGCCAGCTTTTATTTTTTTAACCTCCCACTAATAATTGAAGTTGTTGCGATTTGTTAATAAATTGTCAACAGATTAAAAGTATCCAAACTCTAGAGCCAAAGCTGGAGCCAGAGATAATAGTACATTTGCCTTTATAAAAATCCCACTATTAAAAAATCTCGTTGATACTTAAAAAATTAAATAGGTACACATTGGAAAAGTTTTACCTTACCTAAATAATAAACTACTGTCATAATATACAGTGTGACCCCGGATAGACGTAACTATACTTGTAAATTTTCTTATTTTGCATTTTAAGAAAAAAAGTCATTCTTTATAAGAAGTTTTGCTTATTATGAAAAGTATGTAGGTATATTTAAAACTTCTTAATAATGTAAGGGGTAGCCAAAAATTTGATATCACTATTTTTTTTTTTGGTAAACTACCCTTCGTTTTTATAAGTTGACAAAATGTTACTAAAAAAAGTAACTCGAAATTAACAATTATGATTCTATACCAAATATCAAGAAGATCTTTCCAACTTTGTTTATCCGAGAAAATCAATTTTCTGTTTTATTTTCCACAAATAAATACACTTTCGGATAGTACAAGTTAATTGATTTATTATTATTTTCTTTGTTACGTTTTTTTATAATTGGAGCTTTTGTTCAAATAAAAAATGATGCTATAATTAAAGTACACGGATCTTCTTGATATTTTGTATAGAGCCATAATTGTTAATTTCGAGTAACTTTTCTTAGTAACATTTCGCCAACTTATAAAAAAGAAGGGTAGTTTACCAAAAATAAAAATAGTGATTCCAAATTTTTGGCTACCCTGTACATTATTAAGAAGTTTTAAATATACCTACATACTTTTCAGAATAAGCAAAACTTCTTAAAAAGAATGACTTTTTCTTAAAATGCAAAATAAGGAAATTTACAAGTATAGTTACCTCTATCCGGGGACACACTATATAATTAGTGAAATACGTTCTTCATTTAATTCACTGTGTGTGGAGCTATACATATTTTTGCGTAGATAGTCTTATTTAGGTTTTGCTCAATTAAATTTCGATTGCTTTTTTTTTTTTTGCAAATATTAATCTAATTATATTTTTATTTTTTTATAGGAGCAAAAAATCTATATGTTATCGCTGTACAAGGTATTAAAGGTCGCTTAAACAGATTACCAGCTGCTGGATCTGGTGACATGATTGTAGCAACTGTCAAAAAAGGTAAACCAGAACTCCGGAAAAAGGTAATGCCAGCAGTGGTTATTCGACAACGTAAACCATTCAGAAGGAAGGACGGTGTTTTTATATATTTTGAAGATAATGCTGGTGTTATTGTAAACAACAAAGGTGAAATGAAAGGATCAGCTATCACAGGACCCGTTGCAAAAGAATGTGCAGATCTTTGGCCAAGAATTGCATCAAATGCAAGCAGTATTGCTTAAGAATTTTGTTATTTAAGTGATTATATATTAAATAATATTTGTTTATAAGCGGTACTGTAAAAAATTATAAAAATAAAAAGATCACTTGCTTGATCACCAAAAAAAAGGAGATTCTTTAACAACTTTTTTTTAATTCCTTAATTAACAACAAACCACTTAGTCATGGTGGCTTTGGTTAGCGGCTGGCTACACCTGAAAAACTCATGAAGAAATAAGGGTGGGCAAATATCAAAATAACCAGTTGTTAAACCGTTCGACGGTGGTGGATTTAAACGTCAGGAGAATGTTAATTGTTCTGCTTAATTAATCAGTGTAAAAACTTGTCAAGAATTAAATGACTATATCAGCTTAGTTCCAAATTATTTTGGAGTGTATTTTTATTTTTCTCTGTTATCCCATGCGCAACTAAATCTGTATGTAATCCGTGGCTGGCTGACTGATTGATCTATTAACACATAGCTCAAACCACTGGACAGAATTGGCAAGGTATCAAAAGGCAATGTTTCCATGCTTACAAACGAATCAAAAACACTTAAAGAAGGCTTTGAGCATACTTTCAGCATGCGTCTAGTTAACAGCGAATAGAAAGTAAGCACAATGATACCCTGCCTCTTCCCCCTGAGTGAGACTCTCCACACTCGGTTATACTCCATCCCCTTTAAAATATTCCTATGTCCATGGTATGGATCCTAATCTTGCTGTGAAAAGAAAAAAAAACATTATAAACTGACAAACACATATACAAATTTACAAGTAGTTTTATTGAGATTTTTTAATTACAATTAAAAATTTTTTATATAATTCTTCAAATGAGATTCTCGGTAAATATTTCATTTAATTCATCAGTAATTCATTTATGTGCAGTTAAAGTACTTCTTCAGTAAATGTTTCACAAACTTTTTATATAAAATTTGGTTTTATTTAGTGTGATTTATTCGTTTTTGTTGAATTAAAGATTTCTTCCAACCAAATGTTTCATCACAATCTTCACATGAAAAAGTTACGTAAGTGTTGAATTAAATAGGGAATATTCATGAAATTTAAATTTGGTTCAAATATTTTTCTTCCGTAAGTTGAATGACTGGACATTTCAACTAAACCACTATTTTAGTAATTAATATCTTTTTCATTACTTAAAATTAATTAATAAAAGTACAAATTCAGTGAGTGCATTTAAAAATTTCTACGGGCTTGTCAAATTTGTTGACATACCGTATGATATTAATTACTTACATTTTATATGGTATTTCATTAAATTATACTAATCTACGGCTTTTTATTAGAAAACTTAATAATAACGAGTGTAAATTCTGTGTTGTAAATTCATTTTTTTTTAAGTGTAAATTATACATTGAACTGTCACCAATTGACAGATCACGTACTTATACGTCATCAACAGAGAGCGCCAAAAACTGCGTTTAAATATCTCAAAATTATAATGTATTTTAAATATTTTTGTACACTTAAATACAGCATTTTTAAACAGTATTTATATTTTTTACTTTGTTATAACGGTGTAAACAATGAATTAAAAATATTAAAAAAATACATGAATATTCTCTATTACCTTTCGAAGTAAATTTTTTTTTCATAATCTTCATACGAACAAAATTATTTTCCAGTGTGAGTTCTTCGTAAGTGTCTATTTAAATTGCTTTTCAAACTAAATGATTTATCGCAATCTTTACATGAAAAAGGTTTTTCTCCAGTATGAATTCTTAAGTGTTGAATTAAATGGTTTCTTACAGTAAATGATTTATCACAATCTTTACATGAAAAAGGTTTTTCTCCAGTGTGAACACGTAAGTGTTTATTTAAATTGCTTTTCAAACTAAATGATTTATCGCAATCTTTACATGAAAAAGGTTTTTCTCCAGTATGAATTCTCAAGTGTTGAATTAAATTGCTTCCGTCAGTAAATGATTTATCACAATCTTTACATGAAAAAGGTTTTTCTCCAGTGTGAATTCGTAAGTGTTGAATTAAATGGCATTTTTGAGTAAATGATTTATCGCAATCTTTACATGAAAAAGGTTTTTCTCCAGTATGAATTGGTAAGTGTTGAATTAAATGGCTTCTTTCAGTAAATGATTTATCACAATCTTTACATGAAAAAGGTTTTTCTCCAGTGTGAACACGTAAGTGTTTATTTAAATTGCTTTTCAAACTAAATGATTTATCGCAATCTTTACATGAAAAAGGTTTTTCTCCAGTATGAATTCTTATGTGTTGAATTAAATTGCTTCTTACAGTAAATGATTTATCACAATCTTTACATGAAAAAGGTTTTTCTCCAGTGTGAATTCGTAAGTGTTGAATTAAATGGCATTTTTGAGTAAATGATTTATCACAATCTTTACATGAAAAAGGTTTTTCTCCAGTGTGTACTCGTAAGTGTTTATTTAAACTGTTTTTCAAACTAAATGATTTATCGCAATCTTTACATGAAAAAGGTTTTTCTCCAGTATGAATTCTTAAGTGTTGAATTAAATGGCTTCTTTCAATAAATGATTTATCACAATCTTTACATGAAAAAGGTTTTTCTCCAGTGTGAACTCGTAAGTGTTGAATTAAATTGCTTTTATAAGTAAATGATTTATCACAATCTTTACATGAAAAAGGTTTTTCTCCAGTATGAATTCTTAAGTGTTGAATTAAATGGCTTCTTTCAATAAATGATTTATCACAATCTTTACATGAAAAAGGTTTTTCTCCAGTGTGAACTCGTAAGTGTTGAATTAAATTGCTTTTATAAGTAAATGATTTATCACAATCTTTACATGAAAAAGGTTTTTCTCCAGTATGAATTCTTAAGTGTTGAATTAAATGGCTTCTTTCAATAAATGATTTATCACAATCTTTACATGAAAAAGGTTTTTCTCCAGTATGAATTGGTAAGTGTTGAATTAAATGGCTTCTTTCAGTAAATGATTTATCACAATCTTTACATGAAAAACGTTTTTCTCCAGTATGAATTCTTAAGTGTTGAATTAAATTGCTTCTTACAGTAAATGATTTATCACAATCTTTAAATGAAAAAGGTTTTTCTCCAGTATGAATTGGTAAGTGTTGAATTAAATGGCTTCTTTCAGTAAATGATTTATCACAATCTTTACATGAAAAGGGTTTTTCTCCAGTATGAATTCTTAAGTGTTGAATTAAATTGCTTCTTACAGTAAATGATTTATCACAATCTTTACATGAAAAAGGTTTTTCTCCAGTGTGAACTCGTAAGTGATGAATTAAATTGCTTTTCAAACTAAATGATTTATCACAATCTTTACATGAAAAAGGTTTTTCTCCAGTGTGAATTCGTAAGTGTCCAATTAAACTGTTCTTTTGAGTAAATGATTTATCGCAATCTTTACATGAAAAAGGTTTTTCTCCAGTATGAATTCGTAAGTGTTGAATTAAATTGCTTCTTACAGTAAATGATTTATCACAATCATTACATGAAAAAGGTTTTTCTCCAGTATGAATTGGTAAGTGTTGAATTAAATGGCTTCTTTCAGTAAATGATTTATCACAATCTTTACATGAAAAAGGTCTTTCTCCAGTGTGAACTCGTAAGTGTTGAATTAAATTGCTTTTCAAACTAAATGATTTATCACAATCTTTACATGAAAAAGGTTTTTCTCCAGTGTGAATTCTTAAGTGTCCAATTAAACTGTTTTTTTGAGTAAATGATTTATCGCAATCTTTACATGAAAAAGGTTTTTCTCCAGTATGAATTCGTAAGTGTTGAATTAAATGGGTTTTTTGAGTAAATGATTTATCACAATCTTTACATGAAAAACGCATTTCCCCAGTGTGAATTAGTTTGTGTGCTTTTAAATAAGATAGCTGAGCATATGCTTTTTGACAAATATCACATGAAAAAAGTTTGTCTCCATTGTGATTTCGTTGGTGTAGAATTAAAGATCTCTTCAAAACAAATGTTTTACCACAATCTTCACATGAATAATTCTTTTCTTCATTATGAATTCGTCGATGAATAATTAGACTTCGTTTAGTTTCAAATGTTTCATGACAATCACTGCATGAAAAAAATTTGTTTTCGTTGTCATTTTGTAAATATTCTAAATCATTTTCATCGTTCTTAATAATTAATTCAGTGTGTAATTGTTGTTCAAGTTTAATATTTTCATAATTGTCCATCAACAATTGTTCATTTAAATTTATTTTGGTATTTTTTGTTGCAACACTCTCTTCTATTATTTCGTCTTTAATAAATTCAGGTTCTATTATTCCATTTTCTTCAAATATTTCATCTTTTATCATAAATTCAGTATTTAATTTGTTTTCTAATTTAATGTTTTTTTCATTGGTAAACAAATGATTATTTATTTCATTAATATAATTTTCCATTTTGTGTTTGTATTTTGATCACAATTCGTAATAAATGTTTACCTTACAACTAAATGGAGGTTACGTTGCACGTTTTGAAAATACAGAACACAGATTATAGTTTTTAATTTAAAACAGGATCTGCAACTCCCTGTAAAATTTTTATTATTTCCGTTCTCTGAAGTTGCCTTTCTCCAGGTGGCTCTACACGTTATATTCGTGTACGCCCATCTATTAGTTTTGATAATAACTTATCCTTTTCAATGGTTGTTGAGGAAACAATATTTTATATATTGTTATAAAATAAACAAAACGTCTTTCAAAATTCGTTTGCAAAGGTTTGCATTATAATTCGTTAAATTTCTTTGTGTGTATTCTCAATTGATTGTCTTTATTAACATTTTGTGGATTATTTGAATAGTGGCATTATTTAAGTATTTTGGCTGTTTTCATTATGCCCCTGTTCATTAACTAATTAGTGTAATTTAGTCGTTTTAGATGTGTTTATATTATTTTTCGATTTTTTTATGATATGTACTGAGTTTATTTTAGCGCTTTAATTGTGTTGATTACATTTGGGTAGTGTTTAATTGTGATTATAATTGACTATTAACGAAATAAAATGGTTTTACATTGTATTTAACTTACATCAAACTAATAATTAATTGTTATTAATAATGTTAATATTAAAATAAATATGTTTTTTATATCAAATATTGCAATAAATTATTATTTTATTGATATTTGTTATTTTATTCAAAAAAACTTCACTTTATTTCATTAGTAGACAAATAAATACAAAAAACATTTTAAAAAAATGATAAACTGAATAGAAATATTTCGAATAGTACCTAATTCCCGCCATTTTTTTTTTTAAATAGTTTATTGTAAGTGCCTTCCTCCAGAGGGCTTTTTGGACAACATTTCAGTGCAGTAGAGTTGCCTATCTATTTATGTAATAAATTATAATCTGTGTTTCAGAAAATTAACCAGCAAGTAGCCCCAACTACGATGGAGGGAAATTTATGTGCTACTAAGAGCAGGAGCTTAAAGTTAGTTCATATAAGGGTTTTTCATTTAAAAAGAGATTATTTTTTGTTCCGGACAAATGTCAATCGAGTAAAGATATAATAAGATAAAATAAATGTAAAATATTTAAATTTTCTTTAGTTGAATAGTTTCGTGACAATTGTCACAATCACTTTTTGCTAAAACCTAGTGGAGTGTGTTTCTTAGATGTCAAATATCATTTGTAAAGTGTGAGATAGTTACGCAAATGTTTCTATTTGTTAATATAAACAATAAATCGATAATTAAATGAAACGTTACATGTAACAATTGGCTTAAAATATTGATAAATAGGCAACTTGTATTACGTGTATGTTTTAAATATGTAAGAGTTTTTCGATTAATTGACAAACAGTCAGCCATGAAAAATGAGTCAACTTTTACATAGACAGTTTTATTTAATTAACAATTTATTATTTATTAACGAATTGTACGTTTACGAATAGTATTTGACTTCTAATGAAAGATATCTTTTAGCAAAAAAATGAGTGATTTATTTCGTTTTTCCTAATTTGTTACATCTTTGATTTGTATATATACACTGTGAGCTGTACCATCCGTATTACAAAGTTTTTTTTAAGGCGCAGTTCTTCACAAATTGTGAACTTCTGTTTCTGATATGGCCGGTTCTAAATTGTTTTTTGTATTTGAACAAATCATGAATATGTATATACCTATATACTCGTGTTTACCCCGCATGTGATATTAGAATAAGAATATAATTAAAGAGAGTAGAAAATATTCCATTTTTGTACATATCATAAATCCGTGATAATATATCATCTTATCATAATTATCAACAAATTTGTTTGATCTTTGATGACGTCATTTAAATAGTGCAGGTGCCAGTAGGGGCTCTTTGGACGCTTTGGAAGTAACATTGTAACGCCCTTTACTGACAGGATAGTTGCTGAATCGTCTCAATTAAAATTCTTCTTTTAAGTTAACGTGTGACAGTTACCAAAAATTTCTGCATTAATTTATTTGCAGCCACTTGATTGAATCGACATGATTTTTTGCATAGGTAGTGGTAGTTTAGGGGTAAGAAAATGACATGGGCTAATTTTTATCCCGAAAAAATGCACGGTTCCTATGAGATATCATACAGGAACTGTGTTTTTTTAAATGGTTTTGTAAAAGTTCGTGAAATAGATTTTTATCGCATTTTTTTCAAAAAGGCTTGATTAATTTACACAACACCACCCTCTTTTTATCGCGGGATTTATAGTAAAATTATATGAAAAAGGACTTTAGACTTTTTACTTTAGGACAGTTAAATCTTATTGATCTAAAAGACAAAATCTTATGAGACCCATACGATTGCGATTTTTGTAAAATTTTGATATTTATGTCTTAACTGTCCAATACAAAAATAAAATTATGGAATGAAAATGATACAAATATCCAGTTCAAATATTATTTTAATCAAGCGGATATATAAACCCACTCCAACTTCTCTTCGTTGACCTCAGATACAGTGCATAAGTTTTCATTTTTGGAGAAATATGAACAAAAATTGGTAGTTGCTTAAGACAAACTTAAACACATAATATCAAAAACAGAACTAATTCAGTTCAGTTTATGAGATAAAAATTGTCCAAATAATACGTAAATACATACCAGAAGAAGAACTAATTCAGACTTTTAGTTCATGAGATAAAAATTGTCAAATTTGTTATGATTAAAACAGTAAATGCTTTCTTATGTATGGTAACTATTTCAGTAATTTAATCTTAACATTGAAAAAGCAGTGAACATACTTAATGTATGTTACCATTTTGGATTTTGCAAATAAGGTAAACTTTTGGTGACATAAAATTTACATCCGTAATATTAGTTCA
This sequence comes from Chrysoperla carnea, assembly GCF_905475395.1. Classification (NCBI taxonomy): domain Eukaryota; kingdom Metazoa; phylum Arthropoda; class Insecta; order Neuroptera; family Chrysopidae; genus Chrysoperla; species Chrysoperla carnea. The sequence goes on from NC_058341.1 coordinate 22,331,683, forward strand.
ATATAACAAATTTGAGCCTTCTTGTAAAAAAAAATTTTACTATAAATTAGGATTTGCGCACAATGAAAACTGTTTTCAAGGCTACAAACCAATATCGCTAAATGCTATAGCATTTATACAGTCTTTTAATCGCAAACAGAAAAAATTAATAAAATTCAATTTATTTATCAGCCTTAACCAACAATGTTTGGTTTGAAGGCTCAAATTTTTTTTATTGATAGACTTTCGTATCTATAAAAAAGTCTAGAAAAATTGAAGTGTTGCAAATGCATTTTTTGGCTGCCATCTTGGAAAAATATTAAGGTATTCTAAGATTTTCCACATTAAAAAACTTATTGTGTCTAATTTTAAAATAATTCTCCGAAGAGAAAATAAAATGAACAATGAAGAACAACAATACCTAGGTATAATTAATTTATTTTCCATGATGAAATTATCAATGCTAATGTTTTTGGAAAATAAAGGATAAACATTAAATGAAAACTAACTCTTTTATGATATAATAACATTTTTTTCTTCGAAATCTTTAAACAAATTATATCTAGAAAAAAAGATAAATAAATATATAGCCACGTGCTTTTCTTATTTTACCCATAATTGATGTAAAACGTGAATAATTGGATTTTATGTTATACCAGTCGTTACCCGCTGCACTATAGCAATATATTCTGAATTTAAGTTCTGTGGAAAGCGAGGGAGGATTTGTATGCCTACGTTAACTTTTCCAATCAGAATTTATTATAATTTGTAGCTTTGTAAGAACCAAATATTGGTCATACGTTTCTATGTTTAACGGTAAAATCATGAGAATGACTTTAAAAACAGGAATATTTGATAGCATAAATCTTTCAGAATAAAACTATTTTGGAGTAGAAAAATGCTAAGGCAGGTTTTTTATTAAACATTATTACTTAGGAGTGTAATTTAATTAAAGTATTATTCTTAAAAGTAGAAATATTTTAAAATAGAATTATTTAAAAGTAGTTTTAATTAAGTAAGAAAATTGTGCAGTCGAAAAGTTTTGACATAGAAAAATAAAAAATAGAATTCTTGTTCTGCACTTTTTTAAAATGGAAATTAAGTTTTTTTTTGGGATAAATTAACTTCGATAATTTCATATACATATAATAAATATATCTCATACATTTTTATATTGCTTATTCAATTTGGTTATAGGTAATTTACTACTTGTTAGTTGCATCCCTACATCAATGTTACTTTAATATGTATAAATAATTGTAATATTTTATTTATATTTTGTACAAGAAGTTTCATTTAATTTAATTTTCTACCTGGATTTTACCAAAGATCAAAAAGGGACTTACTAATTATCTTATTGTTATTTGAGACACTAGGTCCCAAATATTATGAATTATGATAAAAGAATAAGAAATAAATATTCAAGTCCAATCTGTACTATATGCAGTAATGTAATATAATTTATAAATATAATAAAAACTAAATGAAACCCGTAAAAAATGAACGTTACAGTCTTAACCAATATCCTTATCTTTTTGGCTTCATTTAATGCTAAATATAAACTCTCAAACTTTCACTAAAGTTCATAATTATTTATTTTTATCGCCATTTTACAAAGTTAAAATCTTAGAATCTATAGTACCTAGCCTAAACTTTACCTATAATATAATCATCTTATTAAATAAATACATTAGAAATATACAAACACTTTTAATCGTTTCTTACCTGGAAAAATCTTATATAAAAACCGTTGATACCAAAATTTAACCTAAATGGACGGATAGCCATTACTAAAACTAGAAAACCTTTAAGAAAATATATAAAATTTAGATAACACCGAATCAATTGTCATCAGCAATTGTCAAGTGCCATGAGGTATCTTTTTCTGAAGAGCAACGTACGCTTGTACGTTGTAGGATGATTTCGAAATAGTTTGAGTGAAAGCTCGGATTGTGGGGTGCCCACTTTCTATATGGAAAACTTCATCCGGATATCGTAGAGGGCACTTACGAAATCGTCCAAAGACAACGGAACTATGTGGGCCATAAATAAATTAATGGCTTTCCGAAAAGGAAGCCTGTTGAAATTTCGGTAATAATGGTCGGTTTCCAACTGAGCAAAGGTTTTAAATAAATAATGAAGAGTATAGATAAAAAATGTTTTGATTATGGACTGGAATTGATGTAAAAGAAACCAATAGAGCCATGAATTGTACGGACATCGGATATTTTAGGAACTAGACTGTTATCAAAAAGCTCTCCATAACATTGATCAAATTTTTTTTTTGTTATTTTTAAACCGAAGAAAAAAAAATTAACATCATAATAAAAAGTAATCATCAGAATATGTCTTAAATAAAACTATGAGTGATAATAAAATTATTGACATTCATTTAAAACAGTTTTATGAGACTACATCTTTACCAATTTTTTTGTTGTTGTTGTTTGAAAAATCAAGTGTTTATTCTTCATAAAGTGTGCGATTATTAGTGCAGCGGAGTATTGAAATTCTTTTACACATCTGCTTGCCAAAGTGTATAACCGTTAATTTGAACAAAGACTCAACAAGGTAGAATATTTTATACAGTGTGTTCAGCGATTATGCTTAGCAAGATTAAATTTAATTTTTCAATAAAGAGGAATGGTCCGCAGTACGTATATACTTGAGATATCTTTGGTAGTGGCTTCATTAAGAAAATGTTCTCTTTTGGATTTTTAATGGGACTGCCACCTCAATGTTCGGGGATGTCGGGAGATAAACCAAAACTAGAATTATCGAATTTATCTGAATATGAAACAAATAATAAAAAAATATCATTATTTACTATACACTGGAAGATTCATGTTGATAGCGGGAGTTACTACACAATTTCTGGAGTCTTCCGTTCAAATCTAGAGATGTGACAACGCTAATTCCTAATTTTCAAACAAAAAAAAATTTCACGTTCCTAGGGAAAAAGTTTGATTGAAAGTTGAAATTGAATAACAATGAGATAATTATTTTTCCTAAAAACACTCCGACGGCGGCGTGTAAACATGTTACTATTGACAAAGAAACATGTTATTATGATTACTAGATTCAAATTTTACCGAAGTTTTGTCCTAAATACGTTATGCTAAGCCTACATTGCTGCCTTAAGTTCGAAAGTTCTATCTCCAAAAAAACAGAATTTTACTGTAAATAAGAAAAACAAATTTCTTCAATCTGCATAAAATTTTAATTTTTTCAAATCCTTTTGATGTGCAAGTTATTTTACTGTCCATAACTTCGTGATTCTGAGCTTTCTTTATTTTTAGACAGATTTGCTAACTCTAAAAGTATTTGGATGAAATGATTGAAGTTAGAATCTTTTAAATAATTACGACAATACAAGCATCTGGTCTATAGGGACATGGTTACCGCCGATGTGTTTTTAGTCTTCGTTAGAAAAAACTGATGATTTATGTAGCGCGTCGGACATCCCTAAATTGATACTATTAATGAATGCCAGACAAACAGGTTTATTAATTTATTATTCAAATATATCTTCTCCCATTTTATACCATTTTGGGTTACGTACTATGGATCATTTTTTCGTTAACGATAATGAATCAAAAATCATTGCCACATTGAAATTTTTTTGGTAAATGTTCACTTTTTAACTACAGCTTCGCAGATGTTTTGGGGGGGGGGGTTGATGATAAAATTGGCCAACATATTCGATTAGGCATTAACCACTGGTTACCACTCATTCAAAGTTATGAAAGCTGATCGATAACATATTACTGCTATAATGTAATATAATTTATACGAATTTTTTTGAGCAGTGGCCGATGGCTAACTCTAGCGGAAATATTTTCAACAAAATCTTTTTAATAAATAATTAGCCTTTCATTTAACAGCCTAGCCTTTTTAATAAACAGTGACGATCAACTAGTGCCCTGTACGATATTCAGCCATTAAACCAAACAACTAAGCAAATCACTTGGATCAATAACGTTTAAGTACTTGCCTAGCCTAGTCATTTAAATTTAGTTACACTTTCTGCTACCTAGCGTTTAAACCCACACACTGCCAGTATGACGTCGACAAGGGAATATAGTTTTGAGTGGGATATTCACCTTTTAGTTTCTTCTTGCCAATTTTATCTCTGAACACACTGTAACAAAAAAGAAGAATTTAGACCAAAATTTACACACATTAATAATAATTATAAATTATGAAAAATTAAAAATTTTTTTAATCTCTATTTAACAAATATTTAGTTATTGATTGAAACACCACACAAAAATATATAATTATTCAAAATGGATACATTAAATATAAATAATAAAATTACAAATAATACTAATAATTTACAAATAAAAAATAATACAAAAGAAAATAATATTGAAATAATGAATACAATTATTGAGAAGAATATAATACCAACAAGTAATAATACATCAATTGAAACATTAAATGATTTAATATATGCGTTACATCAAGTATTTGAAAGTAATTCGGTGAATATTGATTATGTTAGTTATTTAATGAAATCGTATAAATCAAATTCAGTTGATTGGAAAAAATTTGCGAAATTTGATCGTTATAGGTAAGTGTACATTTTTAAAAAGTTTTTTTTAAATATTTGTTTACAATTATATCTAATATCTATTCTATTTGCATAATTTCACTTTGAAATTATTAAAGATTGTAAGTACCTGTACAGGTGATTTAAAAAAAATTTCCAACTGATTTTTTCAAGAAAAGTTTTCACCAAGAAAAGTTTTGAACAGAAAATTCTCAAAATGATCATTTTTGTACACATTCTTATTTTTATCGAAAAAGAAGTAATTCAGATCTACAAATTTTTCTTCCTAAACTATTTCTAAATTTCTATATTTATTATTCGCCTCAATCCGATTAATAGAAGCAGAGATATTCAAGAAAACGTCTCCAAAGAAAATAATGTAGAAATAAATTGGCCCAAAACCACGTGCAGAAGGTCGTGCGGATAGTTTCGGAATCGGAAAATTCCTTTTTTCTAGTTTTTACAACGCAAAAAACCTATTAAAAAAAAAAAGCATTCTCCCAAAAATTTCGGAATTGATTATCAAAATCCGGTAGATTTATCCCATTATAATGGATAGTTCTACTAAAAAAAGCAAAGTTGACTGTCATTTGACCCGGAAGGTGTCCTCGGAAAATATGGCTATACACATTTTCTTCTTCCCCCTCTAAAAAGAAGAAGACGCCTATTTTACCGTTTCATGATATAATTAAATTCGTTTTTGAAAAAGCCAGTATATTGTTTTATACAAAATGATTCTGAATCACTAGATCCCTATTTTTACCTTGTGACGGGGGAGTGCTTAAATTGTGGAGAAAAATCGATGCATACGTGCAAACACTTGACTAAATAATTGTAGTGATTTAATATTGAAAAACTTGTTGTTATTTAGTCTATACATAGACATTATTATTGCAAAATAAGTTAATTTATAATTGTTATATTTTGTTAAACATTTTCTCCGAATACATAGACTTATGTACTGTATCGAGGGTCAATAGGGAGGGTTGGATTGTGTTAGCATGACGGATTTTTTTGGGCCTTTAGTAGTATTTTGTTTCTGGCGTACCACATAGTAAGAGTTAATAACTATTCCTGTTATATTTGGGTATCTCCAGCGGTCTCACGTAGTTCAAAAGAGCTGAAATTTGATATATAATAGGTTGGCTGATAAGTCCCCGGTCTGACACATAAATGGCGTCGCTAGTATTAAATGCATATTATTTTTATATAGTACCAACCTTCAAATGATTCGTGTCAAAATTTGACGTCTGTAAGTCAATTAGTTTGTGAGATAGAGCGTCTTTTGTGAAGCAACTTTTGTTATTGTGAAAAAAATGGAAAAAAAGGAATTTCGTGTTTTGATAAAATACTGTTTTCTGAAGGGAAAAAATACAGTGGAAGCAAAAACTTGGCTTGATAATGAGTTTCCGGACTCTGTATTTTTTCCCTTCAGAAAACAGTATTTTATCAAAACACGAAATTCCATTTTTTCCATTTTTTTCACAATAACAAAAGTTGCTTCACAAAAGACGCTCTATCTCACAAACTAATTGACTTACAGACGTCAAATTTTGACACGAATCATTTGAAGGTTGGTACTATATAAAAATAATATGCATTTAATACTAGCGACGCCATCTATGTGTCAGACCGGGGACTTATCAGCCAACCTGTAGGGCTGAATACATAGTTGGATCAGTGTTATAAGGCCATTATTGATTTCAGAAATTCGGAAGGAATTTGCATAGAGAAAAACGATTTTCTTATGACTTTGTGCATGTGTGCAGCCCCAAAATTTTTTGTAGGTTGAAATTTTGCCAATGACGTGCCTCTTGAGGGTGTTAACTTTTCAATATCTCCTCCCTTTGTTTATGCCACACAAAATCATATTTATTCGTAGTTAAAATGTTGCACACATCCACTGCTCCATAAAAATTTAGTTAGAGAGTTGAAAATTTTTATACAAGTTGAGTTTTGGGGGTAGCAACTCAGTCCCTCGACAATCTATTTTTAAGCAGTTTTGTTAGAAAACATTTTTTAGCAAAATATAAAAATCTAACTTCATTAAAAAGTATCTAACAGCAAGAAACATGAAATGAAGGGGAAATATGATTTTAGTGATGAACCTTTGCTACTCACAAGTTGACCTATACAGAAGACACGATATAATAATAGAATCTTTGTTAAATATTATTATCCTGAAAAAAATTTAATAATAATAATTAACATGCGTAAGAATACAAACGTGATAATTATTAAAATGTAATAAATTTTCCTTTCACAATTAAGAAAAAAATATTTTTGACATCATATATTAATTTATTATTATCAGTTTTGGAACTACAAAAATAAAACAAACATTTTTATTGATTTATCATGTGTGTCTTATTATTCCATTATCTTAATTCTTTTCATTCATAAATATTTTTTTAAAAATAATTGTAATGCTCGGCGTTGGCCGAGTAAATTCAACAAATTTCTAGAAAATTCTGTTATGCTTTCAAAATGACATAAAATTTAACGTTTTAACTTTCACAGATTGTTCTATTTGAGACGCTCTCTAATATTCATAAAGTTCTCGAACGTTTCAAAGTTTTCTAGAAATTTTCTTGCACTAAGTATTAAAATAAGTAATTAAATTACACTTTCTTTACTTCCCGTCGCTTCCACCATTTGTTAAAAAATTATTTTCACTATTCTTTCACTGATTTAATACTTTTTCACTCATCTATTGTGCACTCGAAATCGTTACCAACCATTGTACCAAATAATTGCGGAAAAAATTTGACCCAAGTGATAGAGCTCTGCTGCTAACGGGGTATCTGAAATTCAGCCGTCTTAAAATAAGCCTACGAAATCGTTGTCAACCGTTGTACCAAATAAATGAGGAAAAAATTTGACCCAAGTGATAGAGCTCTGCTGCTAACGGGATTTTTTTAATCAAAAATTTATTTTGAAAAGTGTACCATCTAGTTAAAAAATAATATCCGAAAATAATAATTAATGATTAATTTATTATTTATTTACGTATTTAAATTAATGATTACACTATAAACATGATTTCATCATTAATTTATTAAATGATAAAGGCCAAAAAATATTATTATAATATATTTGAAAACTAATAATAATAATTTTATTATTGTTTTATTTTATTTAGGTATACAAGAAATTTAGTGGACGAAGGAAATGGAAAATTTAATTTGATGCTACTTTGTTGGGGTGAAGGTCATGGGTCTGCCATACATGATCATGCGAACGCTCATTGTTTTATGAAAGTGCTCCAAGGAGAACTTGAAGAGGTGAAGCATTTTTTATTTCATCTACTTACTTTTTATATTTATTACCACATATCAAGGAATAATAAGTTTAGTCCCAAGTTTGTAATTATACCATGTATATATGAAATATATATCAAGGTATATTAAGTTTAGAACCAAGTTTGTAATTTTGATGCTATGAACAAATTTTTGGTATAGGTGTTCATTAAATAATCTAATTATTCCATTTCCGATTGTCTGTCCGCCTGTTTGTCGACACGATAACCCAAAAATGAAAAGAGATATTAAGCTGAATTTTTACGGCGTACTCAGGACATAAAAAGTGAGGTGGAGTTCGTAAATGAGCAACATAGGTCAATTGGGTCTTGCAAATCGTCAATCTTGTAAAAATAAACTTTTGTTTGAAACATTTTTTTGTAAACATCACTGTTTATGCGTGAAGGCGAAAATTAGACCAAAACTTTGGTGTCCATTTTCTCCAAAACTATAAAAGATGGGGAGTTGAAATTTGCAAGAACCACTTCTCAAGTTATTGATAATATTTTACCTTTCTTTTACCTTGCGCAGACTTGCCCCACCTATGAATGCCAGTGAGACTAATCAATCTTTCCCTAGAAAACTGTGATAGACAATTCTTTTAAGCTATATAACTAGATGGGTCAAGTCCGTGATGTAAATGTGTCACCAACTCTTGGATTATATATTATTATAAAAGATAAACACATAAATTCAATTGCAAATAAATATTATTTTAATAAAAATGTATGTAAAAATAATAATTACAAATGTAATAGGTACGTTTTAGTTGGCCAGAGAAAGTACTAGAAAATGACAATACCGACATCAACGATGAAAGTAGTGCATTACAAGAAATTTCAAGAAGTAGACTTGAATTAAACAATGTCTGCTATATAAATGGTAAGAAGTTTTTTGTTTTATTTGATAAGAGATAACATTTCATCATAAATTAATTTTCAAACTGCTTAAAGATAAATGAAAAGTTCAAAGACAAAAAATGTTCCTTTTGTAAAATAAATTTTTTATTTGAAATGAAACCAGCAGTACTTTAGTTAAAACTAGTTAATCGGATTCTTCATTCTTATCTTGTTCATTGGTGCTCTGAGAAAAATGGTAAGAAAAGGTAAAGAACTGCAGAATAACATATAGCAAATAAATAAAGATAAATGATTGTTATCCGGCTATTTGACTGAACAATTTCCTTTTATTATCCGGGATAAAATGTAAAAAGTAAATCATAAGATATACAAAACTTTATATAGTAAATATTTTAAAATTTTGTCAATTTTAGGGCGTTAAGACGGTTAAATGAATTTCTAAAAGTACCCCCTTAAAAATGTTTTTCCGAATCCAAAATAAATACAGCCTAAGATGCAATATTAAAATTTTTCTTTAAATTTAGATACAATGGGACTACACCGTGTTGAAAATCCTTCACATTCAAATGTTGCAATAAGTTTACACTTATATTGTCCACCGTTCGATGCTTGTCATATATTTAATCAACAAACTGGAAAAAAAACTGTCAGCCAAGTAACATTCTGGTCCAAATTTGGTAGCAGACGAAACCGGGTAAGACGTTTTATCTATAACCCATTAGTACTAATTATTATAGGATTACTGCAAAAATATAAGATCTACCAATTGAAAGAACTGTGGCAATAGCTAGGTTGAGTATGTGAAGGAAAAGGTGTCGGGAGACCAGGTTTTGCTGGTCTTTATTTGGCTTCCCCGGAATTTCCTACGGGATCCCTAGCAGTTGCCCACTCTGCCTAATGGTTAATCCAGTCCTGCCTACTTCCACCAAGGACTATAAATTAACAATTTCGATACGTTTGGCCAGATTTTATTGACCTAAAAATTTTATACTTGCGAAAGTTTAACTAAAATGATTGTTTTGGGTGGAATTTATTTAGAATTTAGAAGAACCTAATTAAACTGAATATTTTGCTAACTTATTTTTCGATATATTTTTTAGGATATCCAAGCAAATCGTGAACCTGAAGATAATTAAATACATGGAAGTAACACCAAACACTTTTGTCCAGAAACTTCAATTAATTATATCTTGAATTTTGTATAATTATTTATTTTTGTATAATAATAAAAATTGTTATTGATAGTGTATTTTTATTAATAAAAATTAACATAAAAAAAATAAAATTTCTTTAAACTATCAAATTAAAATATTTATCTTAAATAAAATTAATATGCTGCCATGCCACGCCATTCAAATTTTTTTTTGTTATTAAATGTTTAATAATTTCTACAAAAAATTTTCCATTTGCAATTTAAGTTCATTTATAATATTTTAAAGTTGTAAATATCAATATTAAAAAAAATAAAACATATTTTGAGGTTGATAATATAGGATAAAATGTGGCATAGGGTTATCATTTCAAAGGTTAAAATGAACATAATTTTATTGTAATTACTAAAAATTATAATGTTTTTAATTATAGATAATATTTATTAAATTTTATTTATTAATTTTTACAATTCAGGTACACAATTATTAACTCATTTTTAATTGGGATATATCAATAATTCATCGTGAATATAATTTTTTATTTTATAAAGCAAAAATAAAAAATTAATCTAATCCGAGAAATTGAAGATTCAATATTTTGAAATCCTTTGATCTGGCGGATAAATGAATGTGATTTTCGTTATTTTTGGGTCAAATTAACCCTAGAAAGTGATTTTCATTGAAATCGGCCACATAAATTATTTTTTCAAATTTCGAAATTTTTCCAAGAGGTACCCCTTAAGAAAAATAGCAAATATTCGAGAAAATTTATTGATCTCCGATTTTGATAAAAACATGGTTTTAGACTAATTTGGTCACGGCGAAAACGACGCGGATAGTTAAAATACGATCCGATTAACAGTTTTCAAGATATGACTGTCGTATCTCCGGGACTCCAAATCCGAGGAATTGAAGATCTAATATTTTGAAATCCATTGGTCTGGCGGATACATGAATGTAATTTTCGTTATTTTTGGGTCAAATTAACCCTAGAAACTGATTTTCATTGAAATCGGCAACATAAATTATTTTTTCAAATTTCGAAATTTTTCCAAGGGGTACCCCTTAAAAAAATAGCAAAAATTCGAGAAAATTTATTGATATCTGATTTTGATAAAAACATGGTTTTAGGCTAATTTCGTCACGGCGAAAACGACGTGGATAGTTAAAATACGATCCGATTAACAGTTTTCAAGATATGACTCTCATAGCTCTGGGATTCCAAATCCGAGGAATTGAAGATGAAATATTTTGAAATCCTTTGGTCTGGCGGATAAATGAATGCGATTTTTGTTATTTTTGGGTCAAATTAACTCTAGAACGTGATTTTCATTGAAATCGGTAACATAAATTATTTTTTCAAATTTCGAAATTTTTCCAAGGGGTACCTCTTAAAAAAATAGCAAAAATTAGACAAAATTTATTTATTTCCGATTTTGATAAAAATATAGTTTTAAACTAATTTGGTCAAGGCGAAAACGACGCGGATGGTTAAAATACGATTCGATAAACAGTTTACAATATATCCCTCTCATATAGCTCTGGGATTATAGGACACCTTCCCCTATAGTTCAAAGTATCTTTTTCTTAGAAATAATCTCGTAGAAAAAACAGAAACATGCTAAAATATGTCCACACAATAAAACAAAAAAAGATATTTGAAAATCATGCAACGTTAAAATAATTAAATTCGATTGCAAATTTCGTGTATGGATATTGACTAACATGTCACGCTGCCATTTTTGCATGAAACCAGCAGCAACAATCTGACTAATTAAATCATTAACTGGTACCAAAATTGGATGATTTTTCTTTAAATACATTACCACATAAAATGAGAAAACATTATCATTTAGAGCATACAAAACCGATTCTCCATTTTCGTTTAAATATTCCGCCATTGTAAAAGTTGCTCCAATTTCATTTCTCATAATACATAAATTTCTACATTTTATGGCCTTTATTATACATTCATGAAAATTTGAGCATGTATAATAATTGTTTAAAATACGTTGATATCTCCAATCAGGATTTTTTAAAATTTTCTGTGCACCTTCTAACCATCCATATTTTAATTCTGGACTTAAAACCATTTCCTCGACGTTTGATACTTGATACATTAAATATGGTTTCGTTAATTTACTAACAATACTACTCTGATAAGTGTTACTCATAATAAAACCATAAAACGAAAAAATAACTATAATCGAATAATGCCTGGAATTACGCATGCGCAATGATTGTCCAATATGTAAAAGCAATGATTGATGAAAGCTCAATAGGAAGTCTTTATTGAAAATATATAAAATAAGTGTAATGCTTAAAAATACGATTGAAATTGCGATCCAAACTGTATGTCCAAATATTCGGAATAAATTTTTCCATCGTGGTTCGAATTGTGCACGAGGACAAAACCATGTGAGTCGATCAAATAAATATCCTCGACTCAAATCAACTTTTCCATAGTTGGCAGCATTTGGAATATTTGATAAAATTAGTACATCAAATTTGGATGAATTTACAAGCATTTCGAAATGTTCACCAACGTAGGCATCCAATTTTGAATAAAATTTTAATTGGAAATTTAATTTCTCTGCTAATATTTTCATTAATTTTATTTCGAGTCCATCATTGAAATCACTTTCAAATGTTGTGGAATTATTCGAAATTGGATCCATAATATTTGGTTTCCATGGCATTGTTAAAATATTGATTGGACATTTGTTTAAATTTGTATATAATTTTGGAAATATCAGGTTTTTTACTTTTGTTACGTTTTGTATCTGTGTCAAAAAATTTGGCGTTAAAAACAGGTTGATTGAGCATTTTATGTAGGGTGCAATTGTGTGGAATTTATTTTGTGGAAGAATCTGACATGCCTTACAATAATAAATCCAGGAATGTTCACATAATAAATTTGCAAATTGCGCTCACATTAAAAAAAGTATTCAATGACAATATTTCATGTAATATTTCGTGAGCATGCGTAAAAACTATCAAAGGCAAAAAGGCAACCTCACCTAAACACAAATACTGTAAAATAATTAAAGAAAAAAAATAGCTAAAATAGTTAAAATTATATTAATAGTTAAAATTAGTTACAAGAAGTGGGCTTATAATCTTAAAGCAAAATGCACTCCACCTAAAATGGTTTATTCACATCCAATAAGAGAGACTTACCTTTTTTTGGCAATAATTTGGAACGTAATTAAATATATTGCTGATTCCATCAATAATTACAACATTTGTTACTTGATTTAGATATAAATACTGAAAATATTGTTCTATTGTTGTCTCGTTCATTGCTGAATTATAAAATTTCAGAATAAATTTAGCACGAAAGTTTTTTAATTTAATTTGTTCAAATGCAGATATGAAATTTGTATAATTATTATCCAACAGGAATATATAACCAATTGGAATTGAATGATTTAAGGATACAATTCCAATGGAGAATGTATAATTTAAATCCATACTTAAATTTTGGATTATATTATTCATGTACCATGAAGATTCATCATGCAAGAATGCGCAATTTATTATGTTTATTAATCCTATTCGAAAATTCATTCCAACGATGTTAACCAAATTGTTTGATACTATTTTTGTAGGAATTATCGTTAGAAAAATCGCAATTTTTAACCATTTCATGTCTTGAAATTAAATAAACTGTTTTATTGGAAAAGTCAAGATTTGAATATCTAAAAAAAAAAAAAAATAAATAACTTAAATTTAAAAAATTCACACAATTATGGTATGAGATATAGAAATTTTCAATTTTCAATGAGAATCAATTTATATTCCAAAAAAGCATGGAACTTAAATTGCGTTTATACTTCTGTTATTTTAAAATTGCTATCCACAAGAAGTATTGTGGGTATCGCCAACCAGTATGAGTCTGACCTCCATATTTCATTGACTCGTCCGTAATAACTATTACTAATGTTTCTAAGTTTCTTAATGTTTCTATATAAGTCATATATATGAGTCACATAAGAGTCATAAGAAAAATTATTTTCTACTATTTAGTACATAAAAGCTTTAAAAGTATTTGTTATTTAAATTTTTAATTTAAAACCAAAAAACATAATCAATTATGGTGGAAGCGATGGGAAAATTAGGTCATAGTTACCATAAAAATTCATTGTCGTCCGATTTAATGCTCGAAAAATTTAAACTCAATCAGAAACCGAGAAATGGGTCAAATTTAATTTGAAAGATTTCAATACAAACAACGGATAGATGAAACTAAATAAAAGTTTATCAAAAATTTTAACAATTTACTAAATGAAACTCTTTTTTAAAAAATTAATTTTCATTCATAGTAAAAGTAAGTTTTTCATCTACATATTATATGTAAAAATTATATTTTATTAATTGAGGACAAGGAAAATTTTTTATTAGCTTATAAGTATCCCTGTTGATTTTTTCAATAAAGTTATAAAAAAATAATTATTCAATATTGACAATTAAATGTAAATAAAACAATTAAAAGCCACTTTACTAGACTTTACAACATATCCATTTTAATTGAGTTAGAAATATTCAAAATCGTTAGGTTGTATGGTTCCAACATAAGAATTGCAAGGTATGACTGAATGGCAGTGATGGTGGTTTAAACGACCATCGAGTTTTAAAATGAAATAAAAAAGAAAATTTTAAATCATTTTAATAACAGCTCAAACTCGCATGAATTGTTAACAGTTCCATATATTATTCTAATAACAAGACAAAAATTTTCATATAGTTGGGTAGATGTTAAAGAGCTACCATACTAGGTTAAAGATAAAGTTTTGGGTCACCAAAAACTGCATTTGTTCCATTTTAAGGTTGCTTAACCCCCACTACCAGTCAGCCATATCAGTCCTTCCTTTGTCAGGACTAGAATCTAAATTAACATTTTTCATATTTCTAACAGTTTTAAAATGAGTAGGTTTATTGCCGAAGCTCAAAATTACAAGCTTTGGCCTAGTATAGCATCCTTTTTCTACTAAACACCGGTATGGCAATTTTCGTTTCGTTAATAGAATGATTTCAGCTGTTATTCCTTCCAGAAATTATTAAAAATTTGCATTTTTTTCTCATTTTAAAATCACGATGGTCTCTCAAACCCCCTCCCTCCACTATCATCAGCCATCATTCATACCGCGCATTTGTATATGGGGGCACTACAAACCAATGGTTTTGCATATTTCTAGAGCTATATTAAAATTAATTCATAGATTTCCAAGCCTACTTAATGCAAAAACTCTTGGTTTTGAACTCCACTGAACTACAGCCAATTTCCCCTTTTAGTCCTGGTTTATAGTTTTTCGAAACCTTTGCAGTTTTTTCCATCTAACTACAATTTTCTATTGACTATTTGAGCTTTTTGTGTTTGTTCGTTTATAATAACTTTTCTAAATGTCTCTTGTGTTACATAAAAAAAAAAAAACGTGCCACTAATATACACATTACCACTGACCACTATGTAAACAGTAAAAGTGTACAATTTGTTTATTGATCAATTAATTGCTGTCTGTTAACGCAATCAAATAGTTTAAACTACCTATTAAAAGAAAATTATAGCCATGACACTATTATAAAGGATGTCCCATACCCCATTTAATATGAAACATGATTTCGCAAGTTTTGGGTACTCATTTCGGTTATAACTTGGCGGATGTTTGCTTTAAGGTACTCCAACGCTGCAGATTTGTTGATATAGATGTGAGCCTTGAGAAAATCCGACAAAAAGATATCCAATGGCGTATTCTCGGCTGAACGCACGCTACGATAAAATTAAGATACGATAAGCTCCAACTTTTGCCCAATCATGCGAATTATTCACTCCCCAGGACGATTAAATTGGCTATAATCTTCTAGTATAATTCTAAATACGCAGTTCTTACAGAATTGTTACTTCCGTAGAACAAGTGAATTTGATAGAAAATTTGAGCTTAGAACTTATAGAGCGTTAGTTAAGCGATTCATATTATCGTAAATGGAATGTTTCAAATTGTATAACATTTGACACAAGGCATTCACAGAATTCTAATGCGAAAGCATTCACAGAATTCTAAGTTACGGTATTGCAAGCATAGGAAACTGAAATTGAATCAACCTTTAGTTTTAACCTGTTGAAAAATCGATGGAACAAATTTCTAATTTAAAAATAGTTTTCTATCTTGATCTTATGCATAAAGATCTGAAGATGAAAGTCAACTTTAAGACATCCTTTGAGTTCAACAACTTAAATTTGAAGCTTTTTTGTGTACCTATATCTAGCCATACCACATATTAATCTTCCTCTAACTAGGGTGGCTAAGAACTTATGTACCTTCCACTTTCGCGTCCAAAGACGATTTTCGGAAAAAAGGGGAGTTTCGAAAAAAAGGTTTGATAGTCAATTTTCATGCATTTTCTTAAAAAATTTTCAAACTCAAAATGTAATAAGAATGTATTCCTCAGAACGAGCCCTTTCATTTAATATGCCACATGATATATTATAGAAATTTCATTTTCTAATCTTTTCAATTTTCTAGATATATAATCAATAGAAGGTTGTAGATGTATAGACAGATTGAAGTTTCGAGCTATTGGTTTATTGATTTCAGACACTGATCTATATTAAATTTCAGATGTACGACGGTGCCATCCAAAAGAATTAAAAAGGCTCAGTATTTATTTTTTACTGTTAAAATTTTTGAAGCGTATGTCCAGTTATGAAAGATACAATCTGTCTACAATTTTCTTTATCTATATAATTATTTTGTTATCAGTTTATTTAGTAGTTTTCAAAAAAAATGTATTAAATAGATAATTTCCAATTAAACTTATAAAATAATTGTTATTTTACATGTAAAATTTTGTGTTTTTAACAAAATTAGAAGAAAAAAAATGACAAAAATTGATACAAGTGTAATTATAATTGGAGCAGGATCCGCTGGTATTGCGGCAGGAACCAAATTATATGAAAATGGAATAACAAATATTTTATGGCTTGAAGCCGAAAATCGTATTGGTGGGCGAATCAATACAATAGAGTTTGCTGGAAAAACGATTGACATTGGAGCACAGTGGTGTCATGGAGCAAAAGATAATGTTGTATATGAGAAAGCATATCCATTAGGATTGTTGGCACCTCCAAATCATAGTTTTTCTGAACTGGAAAAATTACCAGATATTTTTACTCCATCAGGTATATTGTTATCAAAATTGGATGTACATAAAGTTAATCAAGTATTCGAAGAAATTTTAAATGATCCAGACTTAAACAATTTTAATGGATGTTTGGGAGATTTTATCGAATTAAAGTAAGTAAAAGTTTGTTTAATAATATTAAATTAAAAATTGAAAGAATCTCCTGATATAAAATCAGGTCTGAACGATTCGTTTGTGATATCGTATCTCCTAAACAAATGACTCGATTTTGATTTGTTGTTTATTTGAAAGGTAATTCGATTGAGAGTGTTCTTAGCTATGTTCAAGAAAATCCTCTCAGCCGTTAGAAGATAATCGCTTCTTTTCTAGTTCATTTCGGATACGGAACCCTAAACAAAATATGGTCTGATCCTTCGTGGCATCGTAGTTCTTAAACGGATGAACCGATTTTGATTTTTTTGATTGTTTGAACGCTGTTAGATTGAGAGTGTTCTTAGATACGTTTCACGTGCGAGTTTAGGATTCCGTACCCGAAAAAATTTTCGAGGAATATTCAAATTTTATAAATTTTACTTGTTTTTTTTTGTAATCCAAATTTTAAATTTAAGACAACAAATTATCTCTTACGATAATCAAATTTAAACCTTTCCTACACCTTCACTATATAAATATTTATTTCTTTTTGTTTTTAAATATATTATTGTTTTCGAATCGTTTTTTAAGATTTTCGAATAAATTAAAAAATGAACTAATAGAAATTGATGAAAATGTCGTGAATTATGTACTCGACTGGGCTCATAAAAACAATTCCATAAGAAAGTCATCAGATTCATTGTACGAAGTATCAGCCAAACGTTCAACAGATTTTTGGAGTTGTGAAGGTGATGATTTTAATTGGAAGGGTCGTGGATACAAAACTATTTTAGATGTGATGATGAAAAAATTACCAGATCCCAAAAACGCATTACCGCTAGAAGATAAAATACTTTTAAATAAAGAAGTTGTTAATATTGTTTGGAACTCAAACGAAAATGGAGTGATAGTTAAATGTATTGATGGTTCAGAATACAAAGCAGATTATGTAATTATAACTGTATCATTGGGAGTTTTAAAAGAGCGAATTAATTCCTTTTTTCAACCCACATTATCTGCAAACAAATTAAATGCAATTCGAAGTTTAAAACTTGGTACTCTGAATAAGTTAATTTTTGAATTTTCACAACCTTGGTGGCCGAAGAATCATTCTGGTTTTACTTTTGCATGGCAAAAAAATGAAATTGAAGAACAACTTAAGAAATTCGATGGATCATTGGTACAAAATTTACCAGATTCTTGAACCAATTTTATTTATTTCTTTTAATTTTAATTTTAGGAAAGTAATAAATGGTTATCTGGTGTTATTGGAATTTACCCAATAGTTGACCATGAACCAAATTTATTATTAGGATGGATTTACGGGGAGGCAGCTCAACAAATGGAAACAATTTCTGAAGATGAAGTAAAATTGAAAGTAATGCAATTAACACGAATATTTTTGGGTAAAAAATACAAAATTCCAGAACCTATAAACTTTACACGGTAAAAAAAAATAGGTAAAAATAAATTTTAAAACGAAAACTATATAAAAAATTTAAATTTTAGATCCAAATGGTTTTCAAATCCACACTTTCTTGGATCATATTCTTGTAACACTGTGACAGCGGATCAATTAAAAATTTCACGAACAGATTTAGAGGAACCATTAAAAAATTCCGCTGGCAAAGAAGTTGTTCTTTTTGCTGGCGAGGCTACAAGTAGTCATCGCTATTCTTCAGTTCATGGCGCTGTTGAAAGTGGATGGCGTGAAGCTGATCGACTTTTGAAACTTTTGAAAGTGTGATTGTTTGGATTTATTTTTGTATGAAAGCTGTGAATTTTCAAATTAAAGGAGAAAATAGTTAAATTCGTTCCGTTCCTATTATTACGTATCAATGGTACATTGTGTTGTTATATTCAAGGTAGAACATGTAAATTTTATAAAGTTTATTTAAATTTTTCTAACATACATTTTAAAATAAAATAATCATTCATAAAATAATAAATTGAGAGATATAATGATTAATTCTTAAGGTAGTACCTACACGAAAGTGATATTCCAAGAATTTCTCAAAACTCAGAATATAAAATATTTAATTCATAATACACTTGCTGTTAAAATTAGAAGATGATTTACCATGCCATACATGAGATATTAGCAATTAAAAGTGACGCAATTTGTACGTGTACATGGGAGAAGTGTATAAAAATACACAAATTTACAAATATTATATTTATTTACCAATGAATGACGTCCACCATCTCTATGAAAAACTAATATAATGTAGAATACTATATTTAGAAAATATATAAATAAAAATAAAAATTATTTACCATATAGTTTCGATAAAAAACTTAAATAAATAACTCGTTTTAGCGATGATTTTTGTGGAAAAGATATGAAGACTAATGTTAAAGGCATATGTCATAGTGTGTGTGCTTATATGTATACTAGAAACAGTAGTGAGGAACTACAGTCTTTTGAAAATAATATATGGTATATGTATAATAGTCATAGCACACTTAATGCACTGAATGATAGTATTAGTCCAAAACTTTTTGACTGGACGGTCGCGGAGGAACTACCTTAAGAGATACAATTACAAAAAAATTTAAAACTGAATCATTTACGACATTTATTTTACTAATTGACGCCTCTTTTTATTTCTATTTATCCATGTGAATGATATTCAATTTTTTAAATTGAGAAATTTTATCGATCTCATCGAGGATACCAAATGTAATAATTAACTAGAATAAATTTCAAGCTAAAAAAAAATGAACTCCAGCACTCTCCTGTATATAATGTCAATATGTGTAGCATAAAAAATAGTGAAAATTTAAGGAGGAGTGACCCAAATGCAAACAATAGCAAAAAATATAAAAAATTTAGTTCCGTGGTAGCAATTCCGTTAGTAGTGTTCACTAACGGAATGCAATTTCATTTTACATTTAGGCAATTTGGATTGTTTTGTATGACTTGTATTCCGTTTGATATGACCTTTATCCCGTTTTGTATGGCGTATATCCGGTTTTGTAGAATCTACCCGTTGTGTACGACCTTCCCATCGTGTACGACCTTTTCGTTGTGTATGAACTTCCCGTTGTGTTCGATCTTCATCCCGTTGTATGTGACCCATTTCCCATTGTGTAAGACCCATCTCCCGCAGTGTATCTCCCATCTCCCGTTTTATGAAATCCATTTCTTTTTCCTTGATTCCACTTTTGAACGATTGATATTTTGGACGATTTTGATACGGTAGCTTGGTTCTAGATTTAGCTACAGGTATTTTCTGAGGAATGTTCGAAGTAGGTACTGTTTTGAAATCGGTCGATGACTTCATTGATTTTTTAGGAGTTTTTAACAGGCTTCGATGTTTTTTAGGATTGTTAACTAAATCGATCATTTCTGGCATTTTTCTATCTTCTGAATTTTTATCAGATGCAGATATTAGATTATCTACTATCTTATTTTCTTCATTTATCGCTAAAAAATAATCGAAAAAAAAATTTACATTTTAAATTTACAACGCCAAATTTACAACGATTCAACATTAAAAATTGGCAATATATGTAACTTCAAATGTAGACTTTAAGAATCCATTACTCGAAAACTAATTACTCGTAATCTACCCGCAATGGAAGGTGGTAAATAATTACCTACCTAAAATAAATGGCGAAAAGCAAGATGTTATTTTTTCGAATTCAGGCTTTATATAATCCGATGCAATTGTACTATTAGATATAGAATGAGAAATGGAATCTAGCTCTTGTCGACTTGGTGAGAGTGCTGATAAAGCTGAAAATCTTTTATTTAAATATAAATTTTTAATGGGTTTTTCATCTTTATTTATAATTTTTTCAAGCTTTGGTGCAGATTTATAATCTAGGATTTCAATTGATTCAACTTGATTTTTATTTGGTAGGCTTTTATAAAATTGTTTGATAGGGGATCCGAAATAGTTTTTGGTTCTTAATATACATTTATTATATATTCGTTTAGGACTCCGATTCTTTCTATGCCCATATCTTTTTATTCTGTACTCATCATTTGTTACATAATGGTCTTGACTGTCAGTTGCAAATGGATTTCGTCCATTGCTAATATTGTTTACAATTGTTGATAACCATTGACCCATAAATAAAAATTTAAACTATAATAATGCCATAAGCAATTTAGGAAATTCCACAAAATAATTATTCAAAAACACTAACTTTTCCTTATCATTAATGATGTATTTTGAAGTATGTCGTGTATTGAATTTTACTGAGATAATTTTTTTTCAAATTTATTATGATATGGTTTGACGTCCACACATAACAAAAAATAACTCGTTAACCATGGAAATCATTCTATAAAACAATTTTGACTCCTTTATTGGGTGTCCATCAGCGCCGGCACTACCTCCAAATCAAGGTAGAGCGATATCGTCTTTCGGCACCGTTTTTTTCTAAAAATTAACTCGTATTTCAATAATCAACACTTAAAATGTGAAATTGTTTTTTGAATTTGGCATTTTGGTGCCCCTTGTAACCTGGGGTTTACAAATTTTGCACGAGTAATCTAGTCATCCCTATCCCTATCCTACCCCTATCCCTATCCTTATCCCCGTCCCTATCCCTAAATATTATAAATGTGGAAGTAAGGATGTTTGTTTGTTACGCTTTCACACAAAACCAACAGTATTCCTAAGTATATAATAATACCAGACACATTATATTTGACCATATCAAACTTTGGCTTATTCTCAATATTAGTCGATATAGGCAATACACTATACATAGATGCATAGTTTTTGTAGAGAAAATTCTTTTGATATCGTAAAATATTATGAAAGTCGGATAACTAGAAAACTGCTTAGATGAGTATTGTACAAGTGACAACATATGTCTTCTTGTCGAAAATATTTCGCTCTTTTTCAAGCGAAGAAATTTAATGTTTCGCTAAGTTAACAGTCCAATAGTCAGTCGGTATTTCATGCTAGCCAGCTAAACCAAATTGACTTCTGAACATATCTATGACAAAATTAAAATTTGCTGATTCCGAATTTCTTTGTATAATAATCTATCTATTATTGTTGGATTCTGTTTGGTTTATAGCCTAAAAACAGCAGAAAGGCTAAGCAGGTTGTCTAATATTATATGCTACAATGAAACAATTGGGAATTTTCCTAAATAAACCAATTAATTATTATTTAATGAATCAACATTTTAAAATTCAGTTTTATTGACATCTGAAAACTCATTTAAGATTTTCAATATTATATAAAAAGCAAAATTTAAAATATTAGAATATTCAATTTCAAAATTTTGAATTCAAATGAATACAGTGTAGCCAATGTAATGTTTATTAAAAGTAATGTTGACATGCCTGTAAAAAACTTAAAATGCAATCTTCATGATAATGATTTTAGCGGGAAAGTGAGTTTTGGCAACAGGTGTTCCTTACATTTTATTTTATTGTTTGTGTTATTTTTTGTTGCATTAAAAATATTAAAAAAGGTAAATTTATTTTGTACGAAACATTTTTTATAATTTTCAATGAATATTATTTACTAATTTTTATTATAATGGTAGAAACATAATGAGTTCGCCGCCACCGTCTTCTGATCGAGGAGCTATGACTTCTCCAGCACCAGATTTCGAACCATTTGAAGATGAAGGTGCACTTATTGGAAACGATGATCCAGAAGTAGAAGAAGAAGATGGGGAAGAATTATTTGGTGATAATTTGGAGAATGATTACAGGGCGATGCCAGAACTCGATCGATATGAAGCTGATAATTTGGATGATGAAGATTACGATCTTATGTCTGAAGGCGATCGTCAAGCAGCTGAAGCAGAATTACGAAGAAGAGATCGTGAACAAGGTAATTTTTATTGTTATTATTCCCTGACATAATTGGGTGATTCTGCGAGTTTTTGATCCGTCCTGGCCAAAAAACCTATGTAATTTTATTGAAAAAGTTTATTTTAAATTAAGTAATATTATCAGTCAACACTAAATGTTAAAATATGTTTGGAATTACGTAAGATCAATTCGTTTGCCACTTTGTAACCTTGAGAGATGCTTTTTACGACCGAAGCGAAAAATTATAGTTTTATTTCAAAATTTGTTATAAATTTATAGGGATCGTTCGTCGTGATGATCGAGAACTTTTTTATGAGGAGTCTGATGAAGATGAAGCACCTAAACGTAAACGAAAAGCTGCTGAGAAAGCAGCGACCGGAGAAATGGAAGATACTGAAATGATTGAATCTATTGACAATTTGGAAGACACAAAAGGATATAATATTCGTGAATGGGTATCAATGTTAGGACCGCGTACCGAAATTGCCAATCGATTTCGTAATTTTCTACGTACATATGCAAACACAAAAGGTCAATACATGTATCGTGATCGAATACGTCGTATGTGCGAACTAAATCAGTCATCATTTATCGTTGAATTTCCTGTACTCGCAAATCAAGAAAATGTTTTAGCATATTTCCTTCCAGAGGCTCCATTTCAAATGCTTGAAATTTTTGATGAAGTTGCTAAAAGTTTAGTTTTAAACATTTTTCCAAGTTATGAACGAGTTACATCTGAAATTCATGTTCGTATTTCGGAATTACCGTTAATCGAAGAACTTCGTACTTTCCGAAAGCTACATTTGAATCAATTGGTACGAACAAATGGTATTATAACTTCGACAACAGGTGTTTTACCACAACTTTCAGTCGTTAAATACGATTGTAATAAATGTGGGTACGTATTAGGCCCGTTTGTTCAAACTCAGAATGCTGAAGTGAAGCCTGGATCGTGTCCGGAATGTCAGAGCACCGGTCCATTTATGATTAATATGGAGCAAACTGTTTATCGTAATTATCAAAAAGTTACTGTACAAGAATCACCTGGACGAGTTCCTGCTGGTCGAGTTCCTCGTTCAAAAAATTGTGTTCTTCTTGCTGATTTATGCGATCGTTGCAAGCCAGGTGACGAAGTCGATATAACGGCTATATATACAAACAATTATGATGGTTCCTTGAATACAGCTAATGGATTCCCCGTATTTTCTACAGTTTTACTTGCAAATCATATCATAGTAAAAGATTCTAAACAAATTGTACAATCTTTAACCGATGAAGATATCTTAACGATTACTAAATTGAGCAAAGATCATCGTGTAGCTGATCGAATAATCGCTAGTATAGCACCATCAATTTATGGGCACGATTATATTAAAAGAGGTCTTGCGTTAGCATTATTTGGTGGAGAATCGAAAAACCCTGGACAAAAGCATAAAATTCGTGGTGATATCAATGTACTTTTATGCGGTGATCCTGGTACAGCAAAATCGCAATTTTTAAAATTCACTGAAAAAATTGCTCCGCGGGCCGTATTTACAACTGGTCAAGGTGCTAGCGCAGTGGGTCTTACAGCTTATGTACGACGTAATCCAACATCACGAGAATGGACTTTAGAAGCTGGTGCTCTAGTTCTTGCGGATCAAGGTGTTTGTTTAATTGATGAATTTGACAAGATGAATGATCAAGATCGAACTTCCATTCATGAAGCCATGGAACAACAGTCAATTTCAATATCCAAAGCTGGAATTGTTACATCATTACAAGCTCGATGTTCCGTTATTGCTGCAGCTAATCCAATAGGTGGGCGATATGATGCAAGTATGACATTTTCAGAAAATGTCAATTTATCTGAACCGATTTTATCACGTTTTGATATATTGTGCGTTGTCCGAGATGAAGCAGATCCAATGCAAGATAAACGTTTGGCCAGGTTCGTCGTTTCGTCACATATTCGCCATCATCCAAGTAAATCCGACACTACTGTGATACCCGATAACGAGACCGAAGATATATCAATTCCGCAAGATTTACTCAAAAAATATATTGTATATGCTCGAGAACACGTTCATCCAAAATTACACAATTTGGATCAAGATAAAATTGCTAAAATGTACAGTCAATTACGTCAAGAATCGTTAGCTACCGGAAGTTTGCCCATTACGGTACGACATATTGAAAGTATGATTCGTATGGCTGAAGCACATGCACGTATGCATTTACGTGATTTTATCCAAGAAGGAGATGTTAATATGGCGATTCGAATGATGTTAGAAAGCTTTATCGAAACACAAAAGTATAGTGTGATGAAAACTATGCGAAATACATTCCAGAAATATTTATCGTACAAGAAAGATCACAGCGAACTCTTATATTACATTTTACGGCAACTTACAATGGATCAAATGACATTTTTACGTTGTTTACATGGCTCTGAAATCACATCGGTGGAAATTAGTGAGAAAGATTTAATGGATCGTGCCAAACAAATTAATATCACAAATCTAAAACCGTTCTATGAAAGTGACGTTTTCAAGAAAAATTATTATGTTCATGATCCAAAACGGAAGGTTATTGTTTTAACGATGCCAGAAGCTGCAAGTTTAAGTCAAGCATCAGTTTAAGTATTATTTTTTTAAATTTGTTTTTTGTACTTTATTTGTTAGTTTTTATAGATTAAGCGTTATATAAGAAATTTCGTGGAGCGGTTGAATAAAATTAATCCATGTTCGAATTTTACTTTACGAAGGAATTTTGAGAAAATTTTGCGGGCGAAAAAAATGCATAGAGTATGAGTTAAAGTATATATTTCTAATTCAATACAATTACAAATTTTTCTTGAAGAAGTTCGTCAAGATTTACCGTAGTAGAAAATTTCCTCTAATATCAGAATACACCAGAAAATTAATATTCGTCTTATGGAAATCTCATATGAGTGAGTCTATTCTTTTTATATTTTTGTTTCGTTTATCACTTAAAATAAGCTTTAATTTTCTCAAGATATTGGCATCCTATAAATAAATAGAATTGGCCTATAGATCAATTATTTTTTAATTTTAATTATTTTTAAATGTACTTTTCTAAAATCCAACGCACTCTAATGGACCCAAAACGTACTTGTACAAAAAATTTACGGAAAAAATATTTTAAGCCTCAACAAACCATTTTGTTGGATGCCATCGTATACTGATCAAATATTTGATCTTGAAAAATCGTTTGAAATTATTTCAAATATTGTGACTTTTTTACAATTTTTTTCATAGTGTTTTTATTGTTAAAAATGCGTTTCTGTTTTTCATGAAAAAGGTCTATTGGTTTTTTATTTTATGTAGGTAAAAAACTGTTTTAATTTGATTGAAATTTCTTGAAACGTTTTGTCTAACAACGTTTTTTTTATCATCATCAGTGTGCGTTGGGTCTAAGCAAAAAATGAAATTTTCATTTATTTTTAAATTTCTTATTTTGTTAGGTACATATGTTAATTGATTCAAACCAAAGTTGATAAAATTAAATCGTGAAATTTTACATAAGTTTTTATAACTATTTTAGATTTACGAATTTTGGAGTTACATTAATTAATTCGATAGGAATGCGAATATGTAGTTATGTCATTGGCTTTATAGTTTACTTAGATTAAGCATCGCCTATCTTTCCGTACAATGAGAAAAGAACCAACATCTGAGGTAATTGCTTAGGTCGGCTAGGGGCATTAATAAAAAAAATATACATTGAAAATAGGGACATTTATCAAAAAAGCATACATTGAATGTCAAATTTACATATCACAAAATGTTTTACATAAAGCATTGTGATTTCACAGAACTTTTTCGCTTTTTGATTAAAAAAAATACTTATCACGTATCACTTTACATTTTTTCTTTCGATTCTACAATGGATTTGACCTAAGCAATTATCTCAGATGTTGGCACGCTTAAAATCGTATGACACTCAGTCTATGTAACTGTAATGCCAATGAGTTATGTACACACATGATTTATAATCTCTAAATTTGTTATTTACCATTATTTTTTTAATTTAAAATATACAAAAGTTCATTTTATAAATTTGTTAATTTTCATTTAAAAAATTACCATTGTTTAATTCTCATCACCCCGGCTGCAGCTGCAATCAAACCCCTAAGATATCGATAAGTTATTTTAATTGATTTATGTTAATTGAGAACTCTACAATTTCCGTAGACTGCTATTTTGCGATTTCAGGAAGGTTTTCATGAATATCCTGACGGGCAACGATAATAATTCGTTTTCTTCGTCTTCGACGGGTATGATGTCATCAGTGGATGAGTTAATGCCAATCTTTAATGAAAAGCCAGTCCTTCTGGGTCAAAATCGACAAAAACTGAAATAAGGTCAAAATTTTTAGAATGACCCGGTCGTTTGATGAGATCGAAAATTTGGATGTAACTTAGCCTTTGCATTGCAAATAACATATAAAAAATATCTAATTTTTGATACAGCGCGCTCAATGTTTGATTTAACTGAATTAAAATTATAATAAAATTTATTTTCTACAACATTATCATCATAAATTTATTAAAATATATTTTGAACGGAGAAAATCTCAAATTTTGTATATTTTAGAACATTAAAATCGTTAAATTAGGCAATTTTATAATAAAATACAATATGAGTTTTAAAAATAATTTTATTTAAAATTTGCATTCGCAAAATTATGAACTTATTTAATAATCTATTACATTCTACTTATTCGCTACTACAATCTGAGATTGGAATACATTCTGAATTATCATCTCCTTTTCGGGCGTAACCTTCCTCGCAGTAGCAAGCATCATTACATTTAATATTTACTATTGGACAAGGTTGTCCTAAGTTTGAACATGTTGTTTGACAAGCAGATCCACACTGATACTCTTCATTAGGTCTTGTGCAATCTAATTCATCTGAAAACAAATATTTTTCTTAATATATGTATAAACAAAAAAAAAATAAAGGTATAAATGTCATAAGTCCAGGCACATGGAAACAAAGCTAAAACATTTAACAGAAAAATCACTCCTGAATCTAAAAATACCATTTTGTAATGCAACAAAATAAAAATCATGACGACAAACAATGGAAAAAATATGAAGGGTACCAAAAGAAAGTTCATTTTTCAGGGTTGGCTAACAAAGAAGTTAAAATATATATTGAAAATAGACCCTTAAAAATGAAAATTGCAGCGAAAAATGACCTCTACAAGACGACGCGATGTCAGGATTTTTCAAGAGTATCCAGATTTATTACATCTTCGTCTAGCATGCCATCTGTGGATTAATAATCTTGTAACTTTAAAAAATTGGACAAATTTTGAAAATCTGAATCTTTGAAACATTTGCTCCTATAAAAACCGCTCTGGCCTCAAATGAATGCACAATCTTTAATGAAAAACTAATCCTTTTGAGTCGAAATCGACAAAAACTGATGGTTAGGTTAGGTTAGAGTGACTGTCCTGGGATGAGACACACTTAGACCAAAGGGTCCGTTGTGATACCGAAAAGGGATTAGTCCATCCCCGACCACTACTCCATGAACCATTTGGAGCTGTTTAAGAACAGCTTAAATTAGGGAATTTTATAAATATAAATATAATAGAATTTTAAAAATAATTTTATTTAAAAAATCTCAAAGTATGTATGTATTTTAGAACATTAAAAATCGTTACATTCCCATAATCATTCCCATAATCGAAAATTTTCTACATTTTGAGATTGGAATACATTCTGAATTATCATCTCTTTTTCGGGCGTAACCATCAATGCAGTAGCAAGCATCATTACATCTAATATTTACTATTGGACAAGGTTGTCCTAGGTTTGAACATGTTGTTTGACAAGCAGATCCACACTGATACTCTTCATTAGGTCTTGTGCAATCTAATTCATCTGAAAACGAATATTTTTCTTACTTAATATAGGTATAAGCAAAAAAAATGAAGGTAAAAGTTTCATAATTCCCGACGCATGGAAACAAAGCGAAAACATTTAATGGAAAAATCACTCCTGGTTCCAAAAATACCAAAG
The DNA here is from genome assembly GCF_905475395.1 of Chrysoperla carnea. Taxonomy (NCBI): domain Eukaryota; kingdom Metazoa; phylum Arthropoda; class Insecta; order Neuroptera; family Chrysopidae; genus Chrysoperla; species Chrysoperla carnea. Next base: position 22,360,630 of record NC_058341.1, read on the forward strand.
TAACGTTTGCGCAGTGTGCCAATCATATATTCCTTTGAATACCCTGTTTGTAAAAAAAGTATTTCTACACAATTTTTTTTCGAAATGTTGGACAACTCCAACGAATCGTTTTTTAATGGATTACAACTAAAATAAAACAGTTCAATACATAAACTTTTGAATAAAATTCAAGACAAAGTAAGTTGAATCGGTGGGATTCTGCCATAATCGAAGAGAGTATAGGTATTCGTTACACTTGTTTAGAGCTTGTGAATTGACACGTCGAATTTTCTACGTTAATATTTTATTATCATAGGTAATAAGTGCAACACATGCTCTACAGCAAAATTGTTTATAATTATGAAATAATAAAAGTATATTAAATTTTCATTTCTTCAATACAGGTTTTCAAGGTTATTTCAGGTTATATGATTTATGTGGTATAGTAAATAGTAATTACAACAATTGAAAACAAACAATTGACTGAGTTAATTGTTGAAATACCATGCATAGGTAGTGTTGATTCATAGACAGTGACGCACAGACTTAAGAAAGATAGTCACTCTTAAATAGCCACACATACATACATATTACACACATATAACTGATATTCCCATATAACACGTAACATAATTTGCGCCCTCGCGGGTAAACAATGATGTTTACGAAAAAATGTTTCAAACAAAAGTTGTTTATTTTTTAATAAGGAACATTTTTTACATTTAAACTTTTGTGCTATATCTAAAGGTTTACAAGATCCAATTGACCTATGTTGCTCATTTTTACGTCCTAAAAGTATGCTATAAAAATTTCAGCTTGATATCTCTTTTCGTTTTTGAGTTATCGAGTTAACAGACGAAAAGACAGGCGTGCAGACAATCCAAAGTAGACGGATTTTAGGTGATTTTATGAACAGCTAGCTATATACCAAAATTTTGTTCATAGCATCAATATTTTTAGCGTTACAAACTTGAAACTAAAATTAGTATACCTTGATATTATTTCATCTACACATGGTATAAAAAAACGCAAATGTATTGAGGAAAATTATTGTATATCGCGACAATTTTGTCACATGCTGGAAAAATTATGAAAATATGATCTACTTTCAATGTATTAGTAATGCAAATTTTGTTGGGTTTTGTAAAACTATGCGAACATGAAAAACTTTAAATACAATCTTAATGTTTTCTATGAATGTTTAGAACTTGATTATACGGTTTTATTATGGGATTAGGTGTAGGCAAAGACATGAAAAAATGGCATGTTTTTTTGCCAGTAAATTATTTTATTTTACAAAAGTAAAAACATAGCATCTTTTCGACTTAACCTGACGAAAATTGAAAAAAAAAGTTAATAAATTTAAAAGTCATGGCTGTTTGTGTTGATCTAGTTCCAACCGAAGCTCCTTGCGGTGACCATGACTAAAATCCTTGGACATTCATTTAAAATCATTCGGACAAAAAAAATTAGTTTTATTAATAGATAATCTAGTGCCTAATGGAAGCTTTTCGAGAAAAAACCAACAGTTGATTGTTAATAAAAAATTCATGTTTTCAAAAAGTTGTATAAATTTTATTGAAATCTACCGAGCGGTTTTCGAGCAGTAGTCGCTACTAGTAGTCGCTAGTTCAAAAAACATAGTTTTAAGAAAAACGCATTTGAAGCTTTACACTCAATTTACGAAAAGTAATATCTATTCCTGGGCCACATAATAGTTCTTCCTCATTGTAGCAGCTTCCAAAATATTCATTTGATGTTGTCTATATGTAGCATTCTACCTTCTCGAGCTTTGTCGTTAGCGCCCTTATCCGCCGGTCGCTTGCAGTTACTGCAAGTTACTTGCTCTCGAACGTTTCAGAGCGCCCGAGAACCCTTTGCTAATTATTGAACAACTCGAAAAGTATTTGTCGGGTTAACAATTGCAAAAAAAAAAAAATCGATTTTTTGAAAATTCTGACTACACGTAACACCTTATGCTTGTTAATAATTACAGCATGATCAAGCTGCATGTTCTTAGTTTCTTACCTGCCTTTACACCGTATATAAACACTGTGATCGCGAACACAACAAAGACAAAGAATTTCATTGTTTGATTTTAAAGTATTACTACAAATATAATATGTATAATTTAATTAACTAATAGTTTTTTGCGTATTTTTTATTATTTATATACCAATTTAGCCAAATACCTATGAATCGTAAACAATAATTACCTAGGATTAACTCCATTTAACTTTTAAACATGTTTTAGGGTTACGTACCACTATATATAATGCTAATTTTTGAACAAGTTAATGACAGCGGAAAATTTATTTTGTAAAGAGGCTGCAGCTTTCCTTCTTACCCAAATATATATTTAAATGTAAAATAGGGCAATTTTTTACAATTGAGTTTCCTAATGACTCAATTCTTCACCTTTTTTTTCGGAGAAATACCTTATTTTGGAATTATAAGGAATGGAAAAAGGATTATAGGTATGGACCAGCATTTGTTTTTTTAATTTTTTTTTTAGAATCGATAGATTCTGACCAATGTATAGACAAATTATTTTAATTTTTTTATGGAATTAATCTCTTCTTTTATTAGGGATGGTGATATCCCCCATAAAAAACTTTTCTTGGACTATGCATATCTTAGACCATCTATTACTAGATATGCCTAACGTGTACCAAGTATGTACATTTTTGCTTCACAATAAGAAGATTACAAAGACAACAATACAATATTCAAACAGCTGACAGAGAAACACAATACCAGAGCATGGCATTCAATGCGCATGATTGTATTGACGCAAATCCGCTGCTTCAATAGCTACTGTCTGTTTAATTAATTCTGTGTTAAAGTTATAAAAAATGGTTAGATATTGTTTTATTTGCAAGGAATATTTTAAAGTAGACATGTATTACAAATTAGTAAAGTTTAATTATTGAATATTTATTAAATGGCAATTATTATGTTGTAAATACGCGACAGGATATTATATTGCTCTCGCATTTATTATCCTTCTCAATCTTCTTTGAGAGGTGGTTCTCACTCTGTTTCCAATTCGCGATCGCAAGATACGGTGGCGCCGCGCAGCGAGGATTAGTGAAACTATTATAGAGGATTTTGAGTTTTGACAGCTACACAAGTGCTGAATGTTTTTGTTGTTGAGATGGAAATTATCAAAAATGAAAAACGTTGTGGTGTTCCCCAGTGTGGGAAAATAAGATCTACAGGCGTCAGTTGTCGCACAATGTCGCAAAAACATGCTTGCACTTGCTTTCCGCGCCCGCTTTGCATTCGATTTTTTTGTTGTCATTGGCTACAAACACTTTGATTTAGATCTCATGAGGTTTCTCGGTGATGTTCGACGTTTGCAAACATGAAGATTTGATTAATAAACAATTATTTTGCTTCGATTGGATACCACAGAAATGCAAGTTTTTGGAACGAGAAAGCGCCTCTCCTTCCATCAACGGCCTTACTGATCCACCAAGTAGATAAAATATATCACCAATATTAATATCCAGGGCTTTCTCCATGTTAAAAAAACAAATAAACAAAAAAAAATGCAAAAATTTATTTTGACAACTTGAACGAAAATCCTCTATATCGGCCATATTGCATTCACACCAGAGCCATCTCTAGGTAATTTCGTTCGCCAATTCCAGTTAGTATATTTTCAAAGGTACATACATCCACACTCCTTATTTTTAAGTGTGCATCCGGCTTTATATAGAGCAAAATTAATTATTTTATAATGAATTCAATCACAAATATGAAATTTTGTTTGATAAGTTAGCCTAAATTTGATTAATATACATATTATTAATATTAATAATAATATGAATATTTATCACACTTATAATTGGATAAAATTTATATGAGATACAGAAAAATTTATTTTTTGGTCTTTGTTGACCTCACCATGTTTTAAAAATCGACTTTTTGGGTAAGTTATATTACGTACTATCCCGTAATAATATACTTTTACCTTATACTTGCGTTTATTAAGAACTAATTTTAGAAGTAACAATTTAGAAAACAAACAATTGACTGAGTTGATTGTTGAAATTCCATGTATAGGCAGTGTTGATTACGCAATCGTTTTTTTACGTCATGTAAGTAAAGAAAGAGTCAGGTAGCCATAATCATGCGGCTGTGGAGTCACATATACAAAACTGATATTACCCATATAAGACATACCTACTATAATGATCTAATCTAATTTGCGCCCTCACGAGTAAACAGTGATGTTTACGAAAAAATGTTTCAAACAAAAGTTTATTTTTTTATAAGGAACAATTATTATATTTAAACTTTTGTCCTATCTCCAACGGTATACAAGATGGGTCCTACGGATCCAATTGATCCAAGATCCAATTGACCTATGTTGCTCATTTACGAACTCAATCTCACTTTTTACGTACTGAGGACGCTATAAAAATTTCAGCTTGATATCTCTTTTTGTTTTTGAGTTATTGTGTACACGGAGGGTCGGGCCGACGGGCGGTCAACCGGAAATGGAGTAATTAGGTGATACATGGTATCAATATTTTTAAGCGCTACAAACTTGGGACTAAACTTAGTATACCTTGGTATATTTCATATATACAACAATAACAATTCTGTTTCCTTTATGCCTGCTATATCCTCTACCGCACTACGCACTCCTTTTTAGTGCAGATTCTATATGCTTGGTCAAACTATTTGGAATATTTACCTTGAATGGGAATTTTTTTTATTTTTTATCAATTGTCCTTAAAAAACATATTAAAAAACTTTATTTTAAAGCTTGTATATAATTTTATACTAAATTAGTTGTATACATGGATTTTTTTTTTTTTCTAATTGGATAAAACGTAAAAATTTACTCTAAATTCTTAAGGTAGTTTGTTATTATTCACTTTTAATTAAGAGGTATAATCTTAATTAAAAATGAATAATAAACTACCTTAAGAATTTATAGTGAATTTTTTCGTTTTATCCAACAACAAAAATAAAAATTTAAAAATCGAGAATAAAGCATGTGCACAATTAATTTACTATAAGAATAAGATTATAATAATTAATTGATCTACGATTAAAATCAAGTGCATAATTTAAAATTAGTGATAAAAAAATCGCAAACACATGCGCATTTCTAATCATTAAAACGTCACATAACTTCAGCTGTGTACTTCATGCACGTACCTCCTCCCCCTTGCTATATTTTAGTTAACCAAACAGATTTGTATGGTAAAGTTAAGGTGGTTTTTAAACATCATAATAGAAAAAAATAACAACGCTTACATTTTTCTAAATGGAAATCAATTAAAATCATTAAATTTGGATGACTACTATTGAATTATACACAAAGGTAAAAAACAAAATCATTTCAAATAAAACGTTGCCAAGTAATTATAAACTCAACAAAAAAAAATATTCATAATAAATATTGATATTTTTATAATGTATGTCATTTTGCAATATGTAGGTAATGTCATCTTTGTTGGATATACGACCTGTAATTATTGTTGTTCTTTTTTAACACATTTGTGCCTTTATCTAAGTACGAAAATCGACAACATAAATAACATTTAGAGTTTAGATAGTTTTTTTTACCTTTTAATTTATAAATTTTATGATAATGAAAAATCGTAAGTTAATTTTGAATAAATTTATGTGTTTAGGGGGCCAAGGTATGGGTACCTCACCCAAAGCAAGTATGGGAGTCAGCGGAGATAAGCGAAAATTACGATCCAAAAAAGAATGTCATATCTATCATCACCGAATCAAACATTACAAAAACTGTAAATATAAAAACGGATGCTGATTTACCACCATTATGTAATCCATCGATATTAATCGGTGAAAATGATTTGACATCGCTTAGTTATTTACATGAACCAGCTGTCTTGTATAATCTTCAAGTGCGATTTTGTCAACAGAAAGCTATCTACACATATTGTGGTATTGTTCTAGTCGCTATTAATCCTTACGATGAATTACCAATATACGGTAAGTCCGAACACAATATTCACTTTATTTTGTACTTGAGACTTGTTAAAAAACATGTATTTGTTCATATCATTCAAAATTATTGATTAATCATCGAAATGATATTATAATATAAATCTAAAAAAATTCACCAATCTGATTTGTGGCTTAAGGTTGCTTTTGTCCGAATGGTAAGCCACAAATGCTCAAAAATTTTGAGAATGAAAATTCTAACCGGGACGCCTTAAAGTATGTCAGTACATAACGTACAATATCATAGTCTCATGTCGTAGGCTTAGATCAGTCAAAAATACAAGTGTTGCGGCATGCGGAATCTCATTTAAAAGTTTGGGTGTTTCGGCTAACGTGTACCAATGACTACGATAAATACTGTACCACACTGTACAATAACTACGATAAATTGTAATGATGGGCGAGGATTGTCTAATATACTTGATGATCGAATACTTATTCAGCGTTCTACACATGCGTTAAATATTCTTTAACTTTGCAAAGACATAGAGAATGGACTGTTCCCTATTCAGCTGTATGGTAAATACGGGCAAGAAACTATGAGAGAGATAAAGCGAATGTACGGCCAGTAATTCACTCTTCTACAGACCTATAGAAAAGAAACAGGTATTGGCTGCATAATCGCTTTGCCTCTTTCTACAGAGCTGTCATATATTTTTCTTTACCCTAAGCCGAAATTACGTACTTTCTACCTGCCAACAGAAGCAGAAAGTGCGTACTTTCGGCCGAAATTAAAGAAAAAACGGGCAGAAAGTTTGAGAGTCCTGAACTGCTCGCCATGATGCATCATACCGCACTATTATACTATTAATATTCTTTATTTAATTAAGCAATATTTTATTATTTTCTATGATTAATTATTACTAGTTCATTATTTAAATGACGTTAATAAGAATTGTTTCCAATATTTATATATTTCATAGTAATTATTTCGCGTGGAAAAATAGTATGTTGGTCAAATTATCAAAAATTATAAATATTATGAGTGTTTAGTGTCTAGACAAAAATCTCATCACTTATGTAATAATGTTGCCTAAATTGTTTATGAATGGGAATTATTTTTTATAAATCTTAGGTGGTACCAAGAACTATATAAATATGTAAGGGCGTGAAACTTTAGTGGAGAGTGTAGCAGGAAAAAAAGCGCCTTTTGTTTTCAATCACTTAGACAGCCTGATGCGCAATACAAAGTACGCAACGAACTCGGGCGCTTATAGCTCGACATAGGAGATTTCACGTCCTTATATAATATATATGTTCTTGGCTGATACCCTTACTATCTTTGGCACTAGCTCTGTTTTGCATTCCGAATAAATTACCAAATTGAGCGTCTGTGGACTTAGCGAAAAATTTTTTACATTGCAAACTTCCTGCAACAGCCTTTGTTCTAATCTAAACATGTGAATTTGGTTCTAAATAATATTTTTGTGTTTTTATTGTTATGTTGCGAATAGGATTGCAGACAATGTCGCTCCACATACTCGGACACTCAATTCAATGATTTTTGGCAGTGACTCTTAGACCAAAATGTGACTTAAGATTGTTTATTTATAAACAAAATAGCTTTTATTATAGATACACGTTTGTTCAGTGATGTCATTTTAATTTAAATTACAAATCAAAGTACAAATAATCTGTTGATTTGTTTGTAAGTATGTGTAAAAGTTGATTAGGATTACATAACTATAATATTCTAGACCTTGGCGACGCGACGGTTGCACTTACGACACCAGTTTTGAAAAAATGATTTTTTTTTTAAATTCATTGCGCAAGTGCATCACTTTTAGAGCTGTCGTAATATTCAAAATATGCGGACAATTGAAATTATTGCCATGCAATAACGAGAATTTTAATTATGCGTTTTATTTCAGAAAAAAATGCATTTTATTTATAAATGAATGTTTATTATATAAAAAATTTTAAAGTCTGAATTATTTGTCGTAAAAAGCTAGATCCCGAAAAATTTTATATACTTTTGCCTGAAATAATTTTAAAAAAAAACTCTTTTCTGGAAAGTTAAGTCGTCTCGTTACTTATGAGACACTCGGTACTTAATAGTGTTATATAATTAATTACAAATTAAAAAATTCCAAAATTAATTCCATATGCGGGCGAGGCCAATATCTGTAAAACGGTAAAATAATTTGACTACGTTCAAAAGCTAAATCAAGTCATTCATAACAAGAATAAATCTTTGACTAACATATTGTTAGTATTTGATTCTCATTATTTATATCTGAATTTAATATCAATTAAAACACATAAAAAAGTTGTGAGCAGCAGAGCTCCATCACTAACAGTGATATTTCCCCTTCATTACAAATTTTTTAATTGAAATGGGGTATATATCTTTTCAAATTCAGAGAGACTTTATTGAAGTTCAAAGCAATGAAAATGTCAAAAATAGCGGTTTTACCCCGGAGAATTTCCTCCTCTCCCAGTTGCTGAAATTAACCCCTTCTTCAAAACCCATAAATAAATTATTAATTGATTTGGTGGGAGTCTTTAAACGGATTTATAACATACTTCTCACCTTTCTCCGCTGTCTTCGATAACAGTACATAAGTTTATATTTTCGGGAAAAATATGAATAAATATATTATGGTAATTAATTATGAGAAAATCAAATAAAAAAAACAAATTATAATAAAAATATTGAATAAATTTATTTTCTAAATTTAGTGTATGATTCAAAGTAAATTGGTTATTATGTATTATGTAATCTAATCAAATGTAATTGTTTAGGAAAAAAATTTAGAGACACGATAAAAATAATACATAATTTTACATACAGAGTATCTATCCTTAAATCACCGAATCATCCAAAACTATAAATTCCTTACGACTTTTTACAATCTGACTGAATTTAAATTAAAGATTTAGGTTAATGGTCGGCCACTGGCTAATTTTTGTCATTAGCCAGCACGATGAACTTGAAATGAGGGACAAATCATGGGATTTGATAAAGGAGTATCTCGCGTGGAAGGGAAAATCATGCTAGAGAATTAATTTATCAGAAAACTGTAACAGTATGATCCACTTTGTTCCTAATAAAAATTCGACAAATTTGTATTATATTCGAAACATTATTTAATTTGTAATTTATGCTTTTTTTTTTATTAGCTATTTAGAGTAAAAAAATACTTCAATCTATTATGATTTTTTTTATTTATATGTATAAATATAAAACGCTTGGGAAGTGAAAGTGTGGACCGGTTTATATGTTTATATATTATAGATGATTAACGCTAGCGGCAATATTTTTTGATAAACATTTAAATACAAAGTGGTTAGCAAAAATTTTAACACATGAAATAGCACGTTTTACTCTAAATGTCACAAGACATAACAATGACAATTTTTGCAATTTTGTTGTTACTATACCTTATGACCATAAATCGAAACGAATTCTTTTATCAATCGATCGGCAATCGATCTTAGCCCATTTACTTAAGAATATACGACAACACAGAATTTGATAATATTCAAGATATTCAGTAAGCTTTGTTTAAATAGTTACCGTACATCCCTTTTTTAATTGAACCCCTATCCATGAGAATCTCAAACTCACATTTTACCGTTTTTTTCGGATTATAAATCTAGGACTGGCGTATATTGACAATTATTTCAGAACGCCTGAAAATTTTAAAGGCCTGTTGTCAAAGTCATATCAAATAGTATAATAATCTGAATGCAACCAACATGGCCTCTACTAAGTGTAAAAATATGTAATATTTACTATATCCATGATAAAAATAAACAAATTTGTGCGAGATTTGAATTGGTAGTTGCATTCTGCGTCACTTTAAAATATTTATAAAACTCGATGTCATGACATCAAGTTGAATATCAACATCTTCAAAATTGCAATTTTCAAGGTGTCCTTTAACGAACATCTTGCTCCGTTTTTCTCTCTTTCCACCTATAAGAGACCTATTAGATTCGGGCCTATCAGAATAAAAGCTATATTCAAAATTGTAGCTCGATATGAAAATTTTTTGGACCACCCTGTACTGTAGGAGAAGCCCATCATTACAGAAATTATTATTATTATCGTAAAATGCAATTTTTTTTATTTTAATAAATATTATCAACATTATTTTAATAACTTGCCCTTGAAACACTTCAGTTAATTTTTTTTTTTGTTACGCTATTTATGTGATACAGAAAAATCTCAAACATCCGCTGAATTATTTTTAGCGTGTTATAATTATCTCATTTTTTGAATGTTTTATTCCTCTATCTCTGAACAATTAAGGGCAAGAGTTAATTTTTTAATAATCGTGAAGGTCAAAGCCAAATTCGAAGTTATCATAGAGGAGAATAATAACCTCTTTTAAATCATACCACTTTTACAAAAGCCATTTTTTTCTATTTGGGGGCTTCTCCGATCTTATGATTTTTCGATATAACCAATTCCAACGAATAGTTCTGTTTTTAGATGATATATCATAATGAAAACTCAAAAAAGATATATTGATATCACAGAAAATTTCTCCAAGATACAGTACGGCAATGACGGTTACCACCTCTTAATATTTAGAATTTCTGTCGTAGTTTTCGTTTAGTTTTGAACACTCACTTCGGGTCTTTTAAAATTTTGGAAACAGAATTTGAATACTCAAGTTTATTCTCAAGAAAATTTCCAATACGAAAGATTGTTCTAATAACAACTTTAATTCAAAAAGCCAGGAATTTGTCGTAGTGGAGGTTCAAGGTTGCTTCAATGTTTTACTTACAAAATTATATTTTTCATTTATCCCGAAGAATTTATATCTTTGTCCGGAGACGAATTTCAAAAAACGAATTCCTCGGGTTAAAACCGGAAAAATGATAGTTACACGTGTTATATGGAACTTCAAAAATTACACTATCAAGCATTAAATTAATCCGATTTAAAAATTCATCGAAAGCTTAGGTCTTATGACTTTTTATTTCTGACGCTGCTTTTGACTCTTGATTTGTAATCGAAAGACTACTCTGACTTATGGTCGGTGTTATATTCGAATACATCGAAAATGTTTTCCTGTAAGGTTCTTGCAGGATTCGTTTAAAATTTAATGTTAAATCCTTACAATCTCATGGCTTAAATTTATATATTACTTTTAGGCTTGGATATTATGCGGACGTATCGCGGTCAAGCAATGGGTGATCTTGATCCCCATGTATTCGCTGTTGCTGAAGAAGCATATACACGATTGGAAAGAGAACAGCGTCATCAAAGTGTTGTAGTAAGTGGTGAATCAGGAGCCGGAAAAACAGTAAGTGCGAAATATGTCATGCGATATTTTGCAACGGTTAGTGGTTCTGGATCAGATGAAACGGAAACTTATGTTGAGAAAAAAGTTCTTGCATCGTCTCCAATTATGGAGGTTAGTTTTTATTTCTATTACTCATGGCAAATATTTTTATAATTTTAGTTATAGCTGCAGTGACGGATTTAGATCAATCTCACAGTTGAGGAAAAACTTAATTGTGCCTTTTAAAGATTAGTAACCGCCTCTGTATAGCTGTATAAAGATTTAAAAAGTATTTAATTTTTTTAAGTTTTTTTATTGAATTTTTTAGGCAATAGGAAATGCTAAAACCACCAGAAATGATAATAGTTCTAGATTCGGAAAATATATTGAAATACATTTTAATAAACAATATCATATTATTGGAGCATCAATGCGAACGTACTTATTAGAAAAATCACGTGTGGTATTTCAGGCTCCAGATGAAAGAAATTATCACATATTTTATCAACTTTGTGCTGCTCGAAAGCAACTTACACATTTACGACTTGGTAATGAAATATTTCAATAAAATGTTTAATAATTATCAGTACAAGCCTCCCTTTTTATATTGTTTATTACATAGTGTAATCAATCAATGAAGCATTTTACCAAACATTTTTGATAGCTTGTCTGATTTTCATGAGACATGAGACTCGAAATACTAATGTCTCATGCAAAATAATGTTTGTATTTGTTATTCAATTATTTTCTAGAACATTAAAAAAACAGATATTAGTTTCATTTAGTTTGGTACTAAGTTAAATTTTTTCTTGCGCTTACACTTACGAATTTTGAAGTATGTGATGAACAATGTAAAAATATATTGTATGTGCTATAAACTAAAATATATACACATAAAGGTACCCGTTTAAAAAAAAAATTTAAATAATCATTATATTTTTTAGAACATCAAGATAATTTCCATTATTTAAAACAAGGGCAGGCCCCACATATTGACGGAGTTGATGATTTAATAACCTTTGAAGAAACAGTCAATGCATTAACTGTACTGGGATTTTCGAAAAATGAACAAAATGACATGTTTAAAATATATGCTGCCATTTTACATTTGGGAAATGTCCGATTTCGAGATATTGATCTATCTGGAGACCATTCTCAAGAAGATTCTGAAGGATGTGGAATTAGTGTAAGAATAATATCTATTAATTTTATCTATTAAGTCCCTCTAGAAAGAGTTCATTGCTACTAAGCAAACTTTTTGTGGATTTTTTATTACTTTTTATTATTTTTATTGGCTATGATCAATAAAAACATGAACATGTTTTGTTCTTAGCGTAGGCTACGTGTAACATTTTCTTATCCAAGCTAAATTTTCCTTCCAGTTTGATCGTGCATCAAAGTTTGGAACGTGTAATACACGCCATTTAACAGTGAACGGGTTTGAGTATCATTTATAATGCACTGTCACCTTTATAAACCTTTCTCTTTTATTTGGTGCCTTCAAAACTATTAATATAAGAAGCTGTTTTATAAACTCGAAAACACATTTAATAATTAAAATATCTTGCATTTACAAAATTCCCTTGCTTTTTATAGGAGGAAGATCAAAGTTTACATAATTTTGCTGAACTATTAGATATAAATTTAGATGAAATGAGACAATGGTTATGCACAAGAAAAATTACATCTATGCGTGAAGTTTTTCTAAAACCGATGACCATTGAACAAGCGACAATATCACGTGATGCATTAGCAAAACATATATATGCAGCTTTATTTAACTGGATTGTAAAAATTGTAAATAAAGCTTTAGAATCATCAAAAACGTGTCATAAATTTATTGGTGTTTTGGATATCTATGGTTTTGAAACATTTGAAGTGAATAGTTTTGAACAGTTTTGTATTAATTATGCAAATGAGAAATTACAACAACAATTTAATCAGCATGTATTTAAATTAGAACAAGAAGAATATATTAAAGAAGAAATTGAATGGAAAATGATTGATTTTTATGATAATCAACCGTGTATTGATTTGATTGAGGCTAAATTAGGTATTTTGGAATTATTAGATGAAGAATGTCGTGTAAGTATTTCAAACAACAAATTATAAGCGATAATTCAAGAGCTAGCCCTAGTTAACCCTTCCCGATAAAACACTTAATTTTAACTCATTCGTGTTCGTTATAGTGTTCCTTTTATCCCTGATCAGAAGTATAACTTTTTTACAAGTTCTAATGGGTCACTTTTATTAATCCTATGGGTTCCAATGAAGGATAGCTTTGTCGATATTGTCACATTTTTTTCCTAGTATGGCTAATTCATTTCCATTAACATTAGCAAATTTAGATTTCTATGATCCATCATTTGTCCAAGGTTCTTTGCATTTTGATGCATGCACGAGGTCAAAAATACAGATTTATGTTTTCAGTGACAGTTAGATTGGAGGTTATAATTCAAATAATGTCCGGTTAAAAGGTCTATCGTCTTTCCTTAATGTGTTTTATGATTTAATTTAATTACTTAAAACTACCCTGATAAAAAAGTCCGATTAATGAATCGGAAATTTCCAGATAATTCTATTGGATTGAGTCGGAATCCAATAGAATGAAGTGAAAATTTGTTCCTAATTAAATCCGAATCATTTCAATTAATGAATTTAATGAATTGGAATGAATTGGGAATTTATTTCCATTTGAATTTTATTATTCCGATTGGTTGAATTGGAAATTTCCGATTCATTAATCGGATTTTTTTATCAGGGTAATCATTATATCTCTTATAGATGCCAAAAGGATCAGATTCATCTTGGACAGAAAAATTGTATTCAAAATGTAGCAAATACCAACATTTTAAGAAACCACGATTTGGAACATCAGCCTTCATAATAAGCCATTTTGCAGATCAAGTTCAATACGAATCAAATGGATTCTTAGAAAAAAATCGTGATACAATTATTGAAGAACAAATTACTGTACTTCGTGGGTCACAAAATAAACTATTTCGGAAATTATTTGCAACTGAAGATGATCGAAAATTATCGATTCCAAATACCCGAGTAAAAATTAGTGCTGCAAAAACTTTACCATCCACTCAAAAATCACATAAAAAAACCGTTGGTTCACAATTTCGTGATAGTTTAAATATGTTAATGGAAACCTTAAATGCAACAACACCTCATTACGTGCGATGTATTAAGCCAAACGATACAAAAACACCATTTGAATATAATCCACAAAGAGCCGTTCAACAATTACGAGCCTGTGGTGTATTAGAAACTGTACGAATATCTGCAGCCGGTTTCCCTAGTCGGTGGTTTTACGATGGATTTTTCAATCGTTATAGAGTATTGTGTCGATTTAAAGATATTAATCGTTTCGATATGAAGAAAACTTGTGAACGAATATTACAACTAAATATAAAAGCTGTCGATAAATATCAATTTGGTAAAACGAAAATATTTTTCCGAGCTGGACAAGTAGCGTATTTAGAAAAATTACGAGCGGAAAAATTAAAGAAATGTTGTATAATTGTACAAAGTCAATTACGTGCGTTTATATGGCGAAAGAAATATTTGAAAATTCGAAATTCTATTCTTAATATACAACGATATGGCCGAGGATACTTGGGCCGACAGTAAGTTTTGTACAAATTATTATTTTTTCATTTAAATGGGACTTAATTATCAATTCATTTTTATTAAAATTTTTTAAGCTGATAAGGCTAAAAATCGTGACATACTAATGATGGCTGACTAGTTCCCTTTTCAATCTAAGATAAACGAAAAAAGGGAATAATTTAATATCTTTGTTATTATTTCAGAAAAGCTGTAAATTTACGTCGAACAAAAGCTGCAATTGTCTTACAAAAATATATACGTGGATGGATCAAACGTGTTCAATTTTTACGTACTCAACGTTGCATATTAGGTATACAAACACATGCACGTGGAATGTTTGCAAGACAACGATTCATGGCGGCAAAATATAATGCCAAGGCAATTATCATTCAACGTTATGTACGCGGATGGTTATGCCGGAAACGTTATGCTAAACAACAAAGACGTATTGTTGTGTGCCAGTCAGCCGTACGAAGATTCTTGGCACGGCGATTATATAGAAAATTGCGTGTTGAAGCTCGATCTGTGGAACATGTTAAGAAATTGAATAAGGGTCTAGAAAATAAAATTATTAGCCTGCAACAGAAAATTGAAGAAATTAATAAGGAAAATCATGCATTTAAAAACGCACATAATGAGCTTTTGGATTTGAAGTAAGTTTAATTACACTTCTAATCATTCTTATTTATTAATTCAATGCTAATTATATAAACGCTTTTAAAAATTTATCTCATTTAATACCTTTTTTTTAAAATTTTATTTCAGATTGAAGTTAGATAGCTTAAAAGGCATTGAAAACGAGTATAAGAAATTAAATGCTTTGTTACAAGAAAAGGACAAACAGTATTTGATATTACAAGAGAAGTTGAAGCAGGAACAAGATGAGAAAATGGATTTAATACAAGAACAAGAAAAATATAGAACAATTATTGAGCAAGAGAAACTAAAATGGACCAATGAAAATCAAAAACTTATGAAAGAAATTGAAAACCTTAAACAAATTGTTGCATCCAATCAATTGGGTATGTGCTTTCTTTTTAGAATCATCAGTTCTTAATTTATAGTAGGAACGCCGTTAATATTCTTTCTTCAAATCAAGGAAGATCAGCATAAACTTAATTTTTAAATAGGGTCGCAAAAATAGGGTTGTTATAAGCTGTGTATGTGCCTGTCTGTCTGTGACACCGAAGCTCTTAAACGAGTGAACCGATTTGAATACGATTTTTAAAAAAATTTGAAACAGGTTTTGTAGCGTTGGTTCTTAGACATGTTTTATCAAAATCGGTGAAAACCCCTAAATTTGTCCCGACCCCATCGAGAGTGTTCTCTAGCTTCAAGTTTTCAAGAAAATCGGTTTAGTATGGAGAGAGTTACAAGAAAAAAATCGCATTTGTTGGAAGTTTTTTAAATTTCGTAAATTTCACTTGCGGAATGCGTTTATTCAATTTTTATCAGTCCCAGCTAATTAGCCGTTCCTAGAATTTTTTTAGACAAAAAAAAAAAGAAAGTTTATTGAATGTTTAAATTTTTATTTTGTAGGAGCAGAAGAAATCCTTAAAACTCGTTTAGAACAAGAAAAACTTATATTAATGAATGAACAAGAACAGGAACGAACAGCATATCAACAATTATTACGTGAATATAATGCTCTCGAACAACATTGTGAGAATTTAGAATCAAAATTAAGTCGTTATTCACGTTCTGGATTACATCCTCCATCGTCCGCTACGAGTACAATTGATAGACATATGCGTAGTTTAAGTGATGTTTCAAACATTTCAAATATTGATAATATGGATGAATCCTTGCGGACAGAAGATGTAAGTTTCGTAAGTTTTTGAACAATTTTTTTTTTTTTTTTAATTTATTTAGAAAGATTTTTGATTATGTAATAAAAAATACTTAGTTATTCCGGACAAAAGCTTTACATTTTCCGTAAATATTTGTATTTAAAGTAAATTCGAATATTTTTTAAGGACTATGGATATGGATCAGTTCGATCAAATTCAACAGTCGCTGTTGATTCCCACCAACGATTGGATACAATCGACTGGAAACGTGGTGATCCGCCTGTAGATCCCCAACATAAAGCAGAATCAAGTCCGCCACAATTTGATTTAGGCTTAGTATTAAAATTACAACAGAAACTAAAAGCAGTAGAATCTGAAAATAATAGGCTACTCGGAAAAATTGACCAAATGGAACGGGAAGGATCTCCAAATGCGAAACAACTTGAAGCCGCTGTATCTACAGACACAATACGTGTTAGTGAATTAGAAATGGAAAATGCAAAATTATTAAAAGATCTTAATCAATTACGTGAAAATCTATGCGATAAGACGGTTATGGGTAAGCTTTTAGAATTTAATTTTTTTGGAATACCATTGTTTATAATCAATATTTTAACCATTGGATTGAAATTTAAATACCTTCAAAATTATTGTAAGACGGGGCTCTATACATATAATCAAGCGGTCATAACTTGACCCTACGATTTAACTATGGGCACAGGGCTGTTTAGTGATTATTAGGCAATAAGTACACGGAAAAAGATAAAATTAATGCAATAATATTTTTCATTTTGCAAAAATTTCAAATTTTGTAGTGTTTTGTTTCTGGTCTGCTTTTTATTGCCTGTGCCACTATGCTCTACGAATGCCATAGTTATAAAACATTATTATTAAATAAATTATTATATTTTTTTAGAACAAATAACTGCGCTACAAGATGAATTAACGCATAGACGTGAAGAAGTTATACAGCTACGTAGCGTATTTGCAAATCAAACCGCTAATATAAAATCATTTGCGTCATCTACATATGGACCCGATGTGGATATTGTGAATGAAGATGGCGAACTTGTTTTAGCATACGAAGCACAAAAGAAGATCAATCAACAACTAGAAATTGAATTAACAAGTTTAAATCAACGGTGTAGAGAACAAGAAACTGAATATCGTAATGAAATTAAACGTTTACGAGAGGATAATGAAAGACAACAAAAACTATTATCAGCTAATTTAACTGAATCTCCATTAACACAAACTGAAGCATATATGCAACATGAAATCACACGTGTGACATCTGAGAATCTTGATTTGAATGAAAAATACGATAATGTTGCTAACCGTTATCGAATCTTGAAGAAAGAAGCGCGTGCAATGGCAAGAAAATTACAAGAATTAGGTACATTATTTTTCATATTTTAGAATTTTATTTATTTAAATCATTCATATTAGAAAAAGAAAACTAAAAGAATTACTTTTTTTAATATTCTGGGCATGATTGGCTATCCATCATGGTGGCCACATTACTGGAAAATCTAGTACTTAAAGCGATGTTTAATCAAAAAATAAACTAATTTGCAAAATCTGAATCCGTCGAACCACTTTTATTAAAATTGCCCCTGTAATGTAAACAACCCACTGTTACAGATCCCTGCAGGGGAAGGCAAGTTGTGTCCATTTCTCAAATCGAAGGTATAGGTATGTAAAAATTCGGGTCAAGTGCCTTGCTTGTTCCAAAAATACAAGCTTATAGCGCTTAGAGCCCGGATTCGATGCTGTTTAAACAAAATGATTTGGAAACTCTGTTCACAATGCTTACCTTTACAATAACATTATCGAAAATTTTTAGATTTTTAAAGACTCTGGGTAGAAGTAGAAAGTAGACGAAGTGCTAACCCTTGCGATTTAGCCCTTTAATATTAGTTGTCCAGTAATAAAGATAGTTTTTGTTTCAAATTAGGTTTATTGGAGAGTACACTAGATCGGGATAGAATCCAAATTGGTGAACGAACAGATCTTGTACCATTAAATGCATCAACACAAGCAATGCAGGCGGACAATGAAAATAAAGATAATAAACAATTAGTCGTACGTAAAAAGGAGAGAGAATACCAAGGAATGTTTGAATATAAAAAAGAGGATGAAGCAATAATTATACGTCATCTGATAGCAGATTTAAAACCACGTGTGGCTGTACAATTATTGCCCGGCTTACCATCCTACATAGTATTTATGTGTATCCGTCACACTGATTTTATAAACGATGATGAAAAATTAAAATCATTATTAGCATTATTTATGAGCACAATACGAAAAATTGTGAAAAAACGTGGCGAAGATTTGGAAACTACCGTACTATGGCTGTCAAATACTTTACGTTTATTACATAATTTAAAACAATATAGTGGTGATGCCACATTCCAACATTCGAATACACCAAAACAAAATGAACAATGTCTACGTAATTTCGATTTAGCAGAATATCGACAAGTATTATCCGATTTAGCTGTATGGATCTATCAAATTTGTATACGTACAATGGAGAAAAAAATACAACCATTAATTGTACCCGCAATATTGGAACATGATGCTATAACAAATATTAGTGGGAATAAACCGGGATTAAGAAATCGTTCGGCGAGTGTTGGACGCGATATTAATGAGGCTGCAATACCCACGCATAAAGCACCGCAAGCTCTTGTTAATGAATTAACGAATTTCCATCGAATTTTAGGATTTTATGGTGAGTTGAATTTTTACTATTTTTAATATATTTTCAAGGTGATTATTTTAAATATTCAATAATTCACAGTTACGATTATTTAATCGAGGAAATTTATTTTCATCATAAGAAAATCGAATTCAACGTCTTCTCCAGCTTAATGTTACTGCTTACATAGTAATATTATAAAATTTATAGCGAGGTTTTATCAATTTTCTAATTGGTTTGTTCTTTTTAAAATAGCCCGGGAATCAACGGCAGCTTCTCTTTGACTAAAACCTTGTGCTGACTAATTTTGTTTTTATTTGCTCAGTATAATGATGCAATAAAGCCTCCGTTCGTTTAAAACGAAATAACTGAAATCAACCCGGTTGAAAGTTCTTTAATGATAGAGACATGAAAGAAGCTAGAATATAAGCTTCTGCGTTATATCCGATTGACTATTTTTCTATTCTTCGACCAATTGAAACAATGTTGATTTCACTTATTTTTTTAACTTACCGTTCCCTTACTAGGCAGGTGACGTTCACGAAGCTTGATTATTTGAAACATGTTATGTATGTCAGCTCTATTGAAATGTCTAACCGAAATCTGTCGTTGAATTTCGGACTATACCTAACTGTTTGAAATTGGATGCGAATGTTACAATTTATTACAGGTTTTTTTAACTGTCTTGCGTTTGATCGAGTGTTGTTATTTTTAACATCATACATTGCTTATTTATAGTTTTGGAGTCATCCAAAACTAACTTAAAGAATCCCAACACGCACTTTTTTAATCGAATAAATATTACTTATAATTTTTGAGAGGGGAGAATCGTTAATGACATCGAAAAATAAAACGTTAAACACGTGGCTTAACATGTGCTTTCCTGCATAAACAAAGGTTCCTGAACTAAAAAAAAAAATTGTTTCTTGTACCTGAAATTATGCAACCTATCTATCTACTCGCTTATTTGAATTTTTTTCTTCACACCCAATGGATATATTTATACAAAAAGCGAATATTAAGCTGCATGTTTTTTTTATCAATTTTTCTTCTCCATTATCGACTTCTGATTTTGCCTCCAAAAAAAAAAAAAAAAAAGTCACATTGTTTTCCCAAAAAAAGTGCATGTTAGGACTCTTTATGAAATGACTTTTATTAATTAGACTAATTATACTAATCAATAATTATCAAAAGTATTTTAGCATTTTGTTTTTGTTTCTATCAAGAATTTTGATAATTCCAATGTTTCATGAATTTATAATTTTTTCAGGAGTTGATCCAGATATTATTACTCAAGTATTTCGACAGAAATTCTTCTTTATTTGTGCAACAGCATTGAACAATCTATTACTACGTAAAGAATTTTGCCATTGGTCGAAAGGGTGTCAAATACGGTACAACGTATCAAATTTAGAAATGTGGGCACGTGATAAACGATTAGATGTAAGTATTTTATTTCAAAATTATACATTTAGTTCCAGAGTCAGTCATTATTTTTATATATAACTTAACTATTTGTATTTTCTTAGGATAAAAATATACTTGATACGTTACAACCTATCATTCAAGCTGCACATTTGTTACAAGCGCGTAAAACCTCTGAAGATGTTACAAGTGTTTGTGATATGTGTAGTGCATTAACTGCTGAACAAATATGTAAAATATTACAATTATATACGCCATTAGATGATTTTGAAGAGAGAGTTCCACCATCATTTATAAAACAAGTTCAAGCTAAATTAAAAGAACGAAGTGCTTCATCGGAAAATAAAGAACAACAGGTAAGTGATTTAATGTAATTTACGCTCACTTCTGAATTATCCCATAATGGAGAATCTTAAGGTTCTGCCTTTAAAAATTCTTTATCGAAAACAATTTATTTTTTAATTTCACAACTAAAATTTTATGTTACAGGGAAAACTATTATTAGATTCAAAACAGAACTTCCCAGTACGATTTTCATTTAATCCATCAACAATATGCTTGGAAGATATCGAAGTACCAGAAATACTAAATTTACCAATGCTCAAAAAAGTCTAAAACCAAAATTACAAATTTACTGAAAACATACAGCAAAATGGCATTATCGTTGGTTTATTTATTTTTTAGACACAAAACAAAAATAGAAAACGTTTTGCGTTCTCGGCCTCAAATTTTTTTACAAATACAAATAATTTATATCCTATTTAAAAACAAATAGAAATAATAATTCCTAATGAGCAGTATTTCGTCCAAGACGTTATATATAAATAATATATACCTACCACAAAACACAGTTCAAAGAACAAAAATCATGCAAATTATTTAAACAATTTGTATACTTTATTAAGTTTTTTTAGTATTATTTATGCTACAAAATGTTTTAACGAAAATAACGTTATCAATTTTTTATGATTTATTTATATAATTCGAAGGAGTCAAGTATTTTAAATAAGGAAAATAATTCAGAAATAAAACTTCTCCATCATCTATGAGCGCTTTGTATCTCTGGGATGCGTGTTTTTAATAAATTTGGTTTATCTTAAGCCTTGTCTAAAATTTTTCGAAATTTCGTTTGTAAGATTTTAAGTTCAATCATTTCGTTGGCTGTTTACAACTGGCTGTAGACAAAATGGTTGATTGGTTGCATTTATTTTAGGCCAAATTAAAAACAAATCTCGGACTTGCAAATAATAAATACATCGAAGGCTTATCAAATTTTAAAAATTGTTTAGTGTTAAAATGTAAAAAACACTAAAAAACTACTTAATTAAAATTTTTTTAAACTTTAGATGCATAAAAATAATATTTATTGATTTTATTGCGCTGCCAAAAAATTTACAAAAATAACTAAATAAAACTCGAAATTTTCGATTAATCATGTATATGTTCGGCTTCAAGTAAACCATTATACGTTTCTTCACAGACTTCGAAACAAGATTTTACAGGCGGTTTACGAAATTAAACTTTTTTTTTATAAGAACTCAATCAAGTCAAAACGCGTACAAGGGAGTAATTATTTGGATACAAAACTAAATCATTCTGTGTAAAATATGGTTCGGGGAAGATTGGACAGCGCTGAAGGCAATCTTGTCACTTAAATTAGGGATCCTGGATCTTGCGAGAATGGAAAAAAATGTAAATTTACAAATCCTTAAAAAATTTCGTTTTTTTATAAAAGATTTCTTTTTATTTATTTAAAATCCAAAGAAAAAAATTGATTTACGATTAGAAAAAACAAATTCTGTTTTCTTTTCGTATAATTTAAAATACATGACAACTTATAGCGAATCTTCGCAATTATCGAATCTTGCGTAATTAATTTGAATAATAGAGATTTTAAATACTTCATGAAAAATTTTCAAGTTATTTTTTGGTAAACATGATGTATTTCGAATCAGCACTGGTATTAAACGTAATTATTATTAATAGTATAATTTGTTATATACATATACATTCCAAATAATTAACTGCTTTTAAATAATATAGTACTTAATTTTTTTTTTATTAGTATATATTTTCATAGGTGCCATTTTTATTTTATATCGAAATGAAACTTCTATAGTAGTTCAATTCATAAAAAGTTTAAAAAATCATTAGATGTATAAAAATTTGCATCTAAATTTATGCTTAAGTCTTTCAAAAGCCGTTTGATCGGAAGTGACTAATTAAGACTCATTCTCATAACTTTTGAAAAAAAAGATACCTATAAATTATAAAAAGACCAAAAATGCATTGGTAATGAATACGTTGAGCAGAAATTGATTGCAAAAAATTCTATGAAAGTATGTTTTTACATTCAATTTATGCTTAATGTAAACGGTTTTGCGAAAAATGGTTTCCAATAAACAATTGTTATTTTATAAAGAACAACTTTCTAATTGAAGCGTTGTTCATCTTTTGGTGTATTATTACAGTTGGAAGAAACGATCATGACAACAACGAATATTATCTGTAGTAGTAGTCAGATTTTTATACTAAACAAATAAAAGTATTGTCGAATAGCTCAGGGGAGTCTAAAATACGAAAACCTCGACATTAACTGGAAGATTGTCAATTTAAAATATTACAAACTTGATTCCGCTGTAATATTACTACCACTTCTTGAGTAATTGAATTTTAGTGATACATTTAACAATTTAAAAGAACCCTGGAAATCCTCATGGAAATATTAGTCCTTGAAAAGTATAACAAATATCTAAGTATTTACAAATCATTAACGTTCTTATTTTTTGAGATATTTTACCAAGAAATAAGTTGAGATGTTGTAAGTTGTGTTATTATTATATAATAATTCAACAAACACCGTATATTTTTCTTAACTTCTGGGAAAAGTGTCTCGGAAACTAAAAAATTTGCAGCTTTGTAGCCATTAAGATTTTTTTTCTACTTTTCAAGAACCAACATCAACTTAATTTTCAGAAATTTGACCGATAATTATTTCCCATGAGAATTCTGCGGGTTACTTTGGTGTTCAATATGGAAAAAAAATAACATTCTACTAAGTATCCAATTTTAATGCTTAATCATATTTCGATGTCTAAAGAAGTTTCATTTCTGTAAATAGTGTATTATATTTTTGGAATAGTGGACACACATCCTATTTTTAAATTTTTTTTATTAATACGTTATTGTTTTAAACCAAAACTAAATGCAAAGCATTGTATATGTGATTTTCGTAATAAAATTGAGCCAACTTACCGTTATTTAAGTTTAATGTTACAGCTCAATTATAACAAATATTTATTAATTAATTGTAACTTTAAATTTAACTGCTGTAAATTGGATAATAGTATAACGAAATGAAGAGGTGTGCTCATACGCATAAAATAAATCCACCAATCATATTGCGAAATAGGAAGTCCAATTTTTTTATTAAGTCATTCAAATGTCAAAATATTTTTTGCATCTTGTTATTTACAACAAATTTTAGTATAACTTTTCAGTACGAGCTCACCTTTTCTTCATTCCGCTATGGATATTAGTGTTGGAAAATAATATGGTAGAGAGGGCTTATAATTATTATAAATTTTTCATTACGGACCACATATAGTCGATAAATTAATATTGGGGATCAATATAATTATATTAATTAGTACTTTAAAATATTATCATATTATTTTTACAATACGTTCTACAGTGCCCGCTCTAGCCAGTACGTCGTGCCAGGCATAAACACAAATTACGGCCTTTTAAATTTTTAGAGAAAGAAAGGAAATAATAAATGGGGTATTTTGTAGTTTGGGGGTAAATGTCTGGATTGTCTGCATTTAGAGCGGGCCCTACGTTTATGTCATGTATCCTGTTTATAATAAACAGACGAAGAAAAATCAGTACAAATTTAAATGAAGGATTGAAGTCGATATTAAGGCAGTAATTACTATGCGTACTTAGCAGCTATTAGATAATATAGATTTTATGAGAAAGTATGTAATAGCATGTCTCCCGGTAACGAAAAAAAGTTAATAAGGGATATTTTCTTCGTGGCATTTTTCTTCACCGAGAAGGCTGCTTAATACTAAATACTACGTATGCCATTGTTTACTTAAATATTTTCCGTTTTACCTGTTTTTTTTTTTTTTTTTTTTTTGAGAATGTAAACGATCGTATTGAAGTAATTGTAAAATTATTCCAAACTGTTTGATAATATTTGCCATTTTCAGTAACAATTATTATACAAAATTTAATATGTAAGCATAATTTATAAATCGTCACACATAGAAACATGAATGTTTAAATGGTGATCGCAGTCGTAGACTGTATTTGAAGCAGTCGTAATTTGGCTTAAATCAAACAACCGTGTTAATTTAGCATAACGGCATGCGATATTTAAAAAATGTAATTTAAAAGAATAAAATATTAGTTTGCGAACATATGTCAAAACAAGTAAGAACGCTCTGTATCGATACTTTGATGATTAATATTAGTGATCTTGAGATAAATTAGGTCCGTAGTTCACTATATTTGCCAATAGACAACAACAGATTCAATTTATTGGTAATTTAGTTTACCAATTAAAAATAGAATGATTACTGATTCGAAATAATCAAAAAAAACTTTTCAACAGTATTTTGAAAGTTAGAAATGTTGTTGTAACTAAAACATAGACATGAAAGATTATTTTTGCTGAGATAGTTGAATGCCTTTGCTTGTTTTGATATGAAATTATATAAAAATTAATTGGTAAAAGAGTGAATTTTCATAGACTTAGTGTTTGATTGTTAGCTAATTATCAAAAATATGTATGGAGCATTAATGTAAAAACATTTACAATAGTCAATTATTTGAAAGAAATGTGACTTCTGAAGTATCAGATGCGTGTGGAAAGAAGTCCAAGTTGCGCTATTTATCTTGGGCTTTGTTTGGAATATTGCTTAAATTGTATTTAACAGACAAAATTCCACCGTTATTATTTTCCCAGTTTGCGCTGTCATAAACCGATGTTTGATTAATCGACGCTTTATTCTAATTCAAATCATAAATAAATGAATATATTTAAAATAAGTTTAATTTGAAAACGATAAATTTTAGAACGTTGTTGCTAATTATATAAAATATATAAACTAATTTATATTTTAAATTGTACTTATTATCATACAGAATGTTCCAATAATCGACGCCATCTCATGCTGAACTGATATCAAAAAAATTCCACTATTATTTTGTGATTAATCTCAAATAAGTTCATGATTGCAGAATACAAATTAGTGTGAATTTTGTAGCTTCGCCATCAGTTCAGCTGATTTATCAGCCATCTACGGAGTGATATTGACTTATTTTCCTATATGCCAATGCCAATCAAATATATTTTAGTTGAATTTAATGATATATTCGTAAATCTAGTTTTTTAACTTCTTTAAATTGCATAACGAACTTTTGAATAGTAAATTAAATGCGACATTCATGTAAAATTTGTACATTTAAACAGTTGAACCCCTAAATATTATCAACGACTTACTATACAATCGCTCAAGAATAAAGTACGAGTGTAACTTAACGCTTCATAAATAAATCAAAAATTCATCCACGATTGTCGAATTCTAGTTAATTCTCACATATTTAAAATCGATTTTTTTTTATTCAGTCTGTTTGTCTTCGGGTAAAGTTTTTATTTAAATTCTTTAAACCTTATGGTTATTGGCTTCCAATCTAATTCTCTGAAACATTATATTATGCAACGAGTACTAACTTGTCAAGTGATAGTCAATCGATACATTGAGTACGCTTCATTTCGTAAAAATTTAAAACTTAAAAAGAATTAATTTTCGAAAAATTCAACCTACATGAAGTTTAAGAGATATGAAACCAAAGTGAATAGAGCAAGTAATCCATTTATTTTCATAAAACTCCTTTGGTCTGGGAATCACGACCATATAATACGGATATACCATCGTTACTTTTTTTTAATAATTCTTGAAATAAACAATTTATCTGTGAAACCAGAAAAGACTTAAATTATCGTAAGGCAGAAATGACAAAATAATTCCCTGCTTTTAATTAACTGGATAATTTAGTAGAATTTTAATCGTATTTGTGTAAAATTTCGAATTATAACTTTTGTTACTGTAATCTACAAATAATTTTGGTTTTAATTGTCAGTTCATTATTGGCACAAGAGTTAGTGATAGCAACGATTGGCATATTGCTCGAAAACATAGAACATCTTCAATGGAAAGGCACGTTTATGAAAGTTAGCTAGCTTAGAGAATCACACCCAACAAGCGTTTTGAAGCTAATAAGGTAGATTCTTTTAATCGTCTGGCGCTTTTTATGGATAACTCCACAAAATCTTAAATTTAGGCTATAAAGTAGAATTTTTGGATTTTTGAATAAGATTGTTTAAAAAATTTTAGTAGGAAATCATTTTATCTCGCCAGTTGCCTAATCCTGATTATGGTCAACTCGCAACTTGCATTTTTGCATCGGAAAACAAACTCTCTGGATCTACGAAAAATTTCTATGCTATCAATTACAAATAATTTGCTATCGACTCTTGTACCATAAATTTATCAATAAACTATTTGAGAATACAAATTAAAATTTCCAAATAATATATTTTTTAAAACAATTTGTTACTGTAAATATATTTTTAATTCTTACATCAAATTTGAATATTATTTTTTACTTCTAGAGGCTGTGAAAAAATAATTTCAGTTTGTTACATATTTAAAATCAGCTCAAAATGAGATTATAATTGTTGAATCTATTTAAATTATTTATTAAAATAAAAGAGAAATATAAAAAAATGTTATAAAAAATTATTTAAAAAAGAATAGTTATTTATTATTGTATAAAAGAAAATAGATCCGATTATATTGCTATTTGGGAGATAATTATATAACACAGGGCTTCAAATTATTTTATCCATAGAACAAAATTATGTATGCCATATTTTATGTACAGAAGAAATACCAATATTTTAACAAAACGAATCTGATTAAACGAGAATGCTTCTATTTGGTTAGACCCGGATATGGGAAGACGTTTTAAAGGGTTGTCCGAGGTTTTCTTATTACGAACTCCAAAGCTGTTACAAATTCAAATTTCAATAAGTTATGATTTTTTCCAAAAAACAGTTTGATACAAGTTATAAAAATACAACACTAGTGATTTG
Source organism: Chrysoperla carnea (assembly GCF_905475395.1). Classification (NCBI taxonomy): domain Eukaryota; kingdom Metazoa; phylum Arthropoda; class Insecta; order Neuroptera; family Chrysopidae; genus Chrysoperla; species Chrysoperla carnea. The sequence goes on from NC_058341.1 coordinate 22,388,554, forward strand.
ACACAAAAAGTATAGCTTATTGAAATTTGAATTAGGCAAGCAATCGGCTTTGAAGTTTGTTTAAGGAAATTTCGGACAATCCCTTAAACTATTTTACTCAAATCCGAGTTGGGCCGTGGAGTCGCATTACTTGTATAACAACTTTTAATGTGAATTAGTTTATGTAGTCAATTGAATTTATGCTACAATAAAATATACTAAATACAAACTTTTTGTTTTGTTTTTTTATTACAAATTTTGTGAAAGATAATTAAATTCTGGAAAATCAGAAAGTGAATACTTGTAAAATTCCTTTTTTAACTAAATCTCCCTGTAACCAAATCCTAATTTTTCTTTGAACTACCTTAAACTAATAATAATAAAACTCTAGAGCCCAAATTCAATTTTTTTCTACACCTGTATCTTTGGAAGAGGAACTTGGCTTATGATTGATGGATTCAATATTTCGAAATCAAACATTAATCTCCTCTTCTCATGAGGGGAAGTTTCATACAATTTTATTTTAAAAATTCACTCAAACCCGGTATGTCTGAAATTTAAAAGAAAATGTTTTACTCCATATTGATTATATCCGAAATTTCAATTATAACCGGGTTAACCTAGGTTTCTTAATTTGAATTTATAATAAGATAATTACATAACAAAATACAAGTGCAAAAGCCGTAATTGAAAATGCCGCATTTTCTAGAATTTTCTCAGATATAATACATATACAAAGATTTTAATATACGATAATAATTTGATTTAAAAACCAATTTCGTTTTTCTATTCTTTTAAACAAGGATCAATTGAGATTTTTCAAATCCTTTCTACAAATGAAGCAAGAATTTCTTTGCAAAGGATTCTTAAGAATTGGAAGTTAATTAATAATTAAAATTTTGTTATTTCAACCTTGTTATAAGTATTTTTTAAATAATGGCGGAATTTAAGTATATCGTATAGAACATCCGGGTATAGACAGTAGTGCTATCTATAATATTGAAAATAGCGTCGAAATTAACAACACGGAAACCAAAAAATTATATTTTGTATATCAGTCTTTCTGACTGCACGTGTTTTGTTCAGTTGTGAGCTCAATCAAATTGAATACCTACCTCGTGGTTAATTAATAATCAACATTGTTTATTTTAATAATTAATTAAACATGCAAGACGTTAAGAAACAAAACACCCCAAAGGGTAACAAACAACAAAAACGAAAGCAAAATGATTCCAGTGATGTGTCACCGGGTAAAAAACAAAAACCGGGAAATCAAAATCAATCACCACAAACACCAAACAAGAAAGTGAAATTTAATAAGAAGAATGGACAAACAACACCGAAAAATGAAAAATTCAACACACCTAAAAAAACTCCAGGTCCAAAGCAAAAACCACAAAAGAAACCAGCACTTGGAATTATCGATAGTGCAGAGAAACAAAAACAATTGATATCAAAGAAATTGCAACGAAAATTAAAAATGAAACAAAAACAACAGAGTGTTAAAGAAGAAATCCGTAAATTGAAAGCGGGTGAGTTATCAATTAATGATTGTAAATTGGTGAATTTTGCTTGGATTGAAAAGAAAGTGAATCAAATGGAATCACAAGATAAATTATCAAAAACAAGTAAAATAAAATTGAATCAATTTAAAAAGTTATTGGAATTCAAGAAAACTGGTGATTTATCAATTTTCTCAAAACCACCTCAATCACCAAACAAGGAGAAGAAAGAAGGAAAGAAAGCTAATAAAGCAAAACCCAAAAATCAACAAGACAAAAAAGCTCAAAAAGTAGCGAAAAAAGAGGAAGATGATGATGATGAAGAAGAAGAGAGTGATGATTCCAACAAATTAGAAATTGATGGAGAAGAAGACGACGATGATAGTGACGCCGAAGAAGACGATGATGATGATGACGACGATGATGACGATGACGATGATGAAGATGAAGATGACGATGACGACGACGATGCATCAAGTGAAGACGAAAAACCAGCGCTACCAGCATTTAAAGGCACAAAACAGAAAGGTCAACCAAACAAACCCGGCCAACAACAAAACAAAAAAAACCAAAATAAAAATCAAAAAAAGAAACAAAATGGTAAATAAAAAAATTTGCTGAAAATTTTTTTAGTTATAAGATAATATTAATTATAATGTTTTATTTTATATAACTAAGTTAAAAGTAATTTTCCATGTAAGGTATGAATTCAATTTATGATTGTTTTAAGAGATAGAAGAAAAAAAAAAGGAATTTTTTTTACATTAATTTTAATAAAAGAATAATCATGATTGAAAATCGTATCTTAAAAAGTTGTTTTGTATAGCTCACGTATTATTGTAAAATTAATTATCGATCAATATTATTACTTATTGATATAAAAAAAAGTTTAAAATTCCCAATCTATTAAATCGAAATCCTTAATTATTCCAATATATTCATTCATTAAGTTTATTAGCAAGAAGTTTTTGAATTTAAATATATTGGTAAGAACGAATTATGTTGTTTTATTTAACCTGTTTCAAGTTTTTTTTTACAGCTAAGCACATGGTTAAATTAACCACGTGGTGAACCTAACTTTTCTATGCACGTGGTAAAACTTTGTTAATTGGAAGTGGGGGGTCTTCACAATATGCGTGTTATCTAGAATCTAGATCAAAATGCGTATAACTATGATAAATTTAGGGTTCCGTTGTGTGTATTTAGTAGCAAGAAAATTTATTTTGAAACTTGAACATTTTTAAGTCCAATGAAGGCAGCATAAGGGTTTTACCAGCCTGCTTTGCGATTTTTAAGAGATCAAAAGAGAAATTGTATGAGACCCCAATTAATTATTTGTTGATCCAACCATGTGATGGATGTTTGCGAAAAAGTAGAGTTAATAAAAGTTTTTCTTGTTACGATCGCTATTTATTAATCCAAATTCCAAGAACAGACTCATGAAGTGAAGGAAACATTCACTTTAATTTTGAGCAGTGTAATAAATATTAAAATTAGAAAATAGATGAATTTTGTGTACAAACTCGAATTCTTCCTGTAAACCACGTGTTCCTACTTCCGGAAGTATGAGATTAAAGAGTATTTTACAAGTGTAAGTATGGAAAAAGATAATGAAAATTTTGATTCCGAAAACTGAGGCTAGATGTGAGGAAAAACATTACATTTTGATTCATATTATTATAGATAGAGTGATAGGGCCGCAAAATCCACAAATATTAGATAGTATTATAAGCACGACAGCAACAAGTACCTGTACCAAAAAATGGTGAATCGAGGGTAGAATTCTAAGACAAAGTCCTCTTGCGTTTGTTAATCTGACGCACTGTCATTGAGTTAGGACTTCATTACCTAATTATTGTTATTTTAATAATTTGTCGAATAATATTAGGTAAATCGAAATTTTTATAATGACGAAAGTTGTAGGTATAAGAAATCAAATTTATAGCAACAATTTAGGTACTATATCAGATCATTTTTTCGCGTTTATTATTTTACATAGAAATTAACATTCAAGTTATAAGATTTGAAATTTTCAAAATTACAATTTTAAATTTCGAAAATATTTTAAACGAAGTCCAAATTTGTTAATGGTGTATCAGATCAAAAAATGTTAGAGGACTTTTCGAGTTAGTAATCCATCTCCTATTTATCATTTTTCTATTGTCCACTATTTTTAGGCATTCTGTATACATACAATCATACCATTTTTGCTCTCTGAAGAATCTTTTATTGACGTGAATTATGAACTATGATTGTGAACTAGGGTATTGAATTTCAGAGATTAGTAGGGGCGGCAAAAATTGAATAGATACTAGGTGCTTTATGTTTTAAATGTACATTTTGCTTTGGAAGATATTCCGTTTTCCGGAGAACCAGTTCCACCAGAATCCAAAGATATCAAAAGATAGCAAATATTTTGTTGTATACCTAATTATTGTATTTCTATTTATATTCTTCATTAGGTATTAAAAGGATTGTTTTTAAGGACAAAATGTAAAGAATAAAGCAGGTATTGTAAAGTTAATATTATTATATTTGGATATTATGGCATAGGCTTCTTCAATCTTAATCATATTGCATCTCGTTTTAGTTTATGTATGTATTTATTTATCTTTATTTAAACATGTAGTATATTATGATATTATTTGAGTGCCTTGAATATATGTTTATAATATTGCTTGTGCATATGTAGACTAATAGTAATATATCTATCTCACCTATAGTGTTGCTATATCGTTCTATGATGTTCAAACTTTGTGTACTCCTCGCGGAGGTAGTTCGATGAAGTTTAGGGTATATAGTCATATTTTTTACCCGCATTAAGTATCGCTTCTCGGCTCTAATGAGCTAAGATCAAAGTGTAGTATCTGTTCTTATCAGCTTAATATCTGGTACGTCCTGCATTGCGGGACCAGTATATTAAACTGATTTTTGGAACCAGGTGGAATGTTAGGAGCTTGCTCCTCTTCTGCCACGGGTTGGCCTGGCATAGCAGCACCGCCAGGATCGGCCCTAACAAATTAATCAAAAATTAAAACGACAGGCGTTTCGCTCCACATGGATGAATAAGTACTATAATAGTATGATTCATTCAGATGACTTAATTAGGATTAGTATCAGAGTCTTGTCTACTACCTATTCATACCCTAATACTTATGAAAATAGTATGTGCACAATGTCGTAACAAGTACCACATAATAAATAATAAACAACATACTAAACAAAAATATCCAATTTGAAATGTTCAAGTTTTAATTATTCTTTACCTACCTACCCTTCTTATGAAAAAAGGACATGGGCACAATGTCGTAACAAGTATCACATAATAATAATCAATTAACTAGTCAAAAATAATATTAATTCGAAAATTTTCGAGTTTTTAACTAATCTTACTTGTTAATTATGAAAAAATTACATTCTAACTGTCGTAAGAAGTACCACATGGATAATAAATAATCAATTATTGAGAATCAGACGTTAATCTTGGGACACCTTTCATTATTATTATTATTATTATTTTGTATAAAGAAGTAAAAAAGAATCTATGTTAATTTGTTTTATGAAAATGTACAATATGATTTTTCATGAAAACTTAAAACATTTTTGTTGTTAATATAAATATTATCGAAGATAATAAATGAGAACTCTAGGATATATCGAAATAAATTTCGATTTTTACCGCAATTAGCAAAGAGTAACATTCACTAGCTAACTCTTACTAATGATAACTATACTTGGTAGTCGAAAATACGTATTTTAAAAATACAAAAACTGATCTAGGAAATTGGGGCAAAAATCGAAATTTATTTTTGTTGTTGTCATAAATAAATAAAAACCGTTATATATTTTATTTTTTTTTTTTTTAATCTTTTATCCTATTTTTTCTTTCAGAACAAAATTATCAATTAATTAATTATTTTGTAAAGGTAAGTATCAAATTAATTATATGGTTGTCAATAAGCTGAGTGGCTATGTGGATATAGCACCTGCCTCTCAACCCTAGGTACGCTGGTTCGTATCATGGTATAATTAACATTTTTTACTTATAAAATTAGATTAATTTTTCCTGATTTAAAAAATTTCCCACTCTTTTTATAATTTAAGTTATCTATATAACCTGCCCTCTTGCTATAAATAACGTCATTTATACACATGTCATAAATCACTATTATGTCAGGAGGTGGGAATTTAAATAATCATAAATCATAATCATAAATTACTTTTTAAAATCATATTCTCCTGTTACAAAATATTAAAGAATTTATACTAACTTAAATTTTGTTTTATTTTATTCTAAAAAGGCTAAAAAAGGCTATAGAAATTAAATGTTAAAATTATAACATTTAATTTTGTTTGTTATGCAATTTGTATTTCATATGTGTAATTAAAATTGCCTATCAAAAGAAATAAAGTAAATAACTATTGATATTATATATTATTTTTCTAGCCTGTTTTACGTAGCTCCGCGATCTTACTCTTATCTCGATCTTATCAAATATACATGTATATTTGATAGTAGTTTTTTTTAAGATGAAATTAATTATATGGAATTATGTGCAAGTAATTCGTAAATAGTTTTTATGTATTTTGATTTCATTTAAATAAAGTTGAAAACTCAAACCCTGTTTTTATTTTATTTTTCCCCATCTCTCTGTAGCTATACAATATTATTTCAGTTAAAAACAGGTAAGTATTTCGAACTTCACGATAGGTAAGTAGTTCAAACTTCGTTTGCCATTTTTTTTTGTAATAATACTACTCAAAATTTTCCGAAAATGAGTTTTACTTTTTGTTATAATTTAAGAAAGTCGAAAATATGAATATAATTATTTATTAATACGAATAACAAAGCCCTAATGGTATAATGGTTAGCGTATCTGACTTCGAATAAATAGTCCCTTGGTTCGAAACTAGGTGAGGACATATATAACAAAGTTCATTAAATCTTTTAAGCAAAATCTGATTTTTATTTTCATTTTTTTTTCAAATTTCCAACACAGCATGTTTGCCTAGTAGTAAATGATGAAAAAATTAGTTTTTTTTCGTTCAAAAACTTCAATTTTTTTCACATTTCTACTAGGAGAACATCAAGGACGGGCGGAATAAGTAGTACCTGATAGCAAGGTAATTGTTGTCACCTCGTAAGTCAGAAAGTTAGTGGTCTGCACACCCGTGTTTGGTGAGTGTGACCTCTAGTGGGCAGACCAATAACTTTCTGCCAAAATAAAATTTTAGACTTTCGGGGTGAAAACACTTACCCACTTTTCTCCTTATCAGGAACTACTAATTCCCACTTATGTTCTCCTAGTACAAATGTTGAAAAAATTGAAAATTTTTTCGAAATTCCGCACATGAGGTGCTAAGATCGCGGAGCTATAAAATTAAAAAATCGCTCGTTAAGACTACTTATTTGACGCTTTTGGTTCTCATAGCAATTATCTATTAAATTAAAAATTAAACGTGATAATGATAGATACGAACCGAAGTACTTTATAACCGTAGGCGACTATGCTAACCAATACTCCACCTTTGACGTAGTACACTTATCAATGATGTAATATACATACCTTTTACTCACCTTAAAGATGTAGGTTCTGTTTGATGTTCCTGAAGTCAATGTAAAGCATAAAAGATAAAGGTAGGTATAATATTGAATAATAATAATTAAACCAGAAAAATTGAAAAAACCATGTTTTATTATATACATTTGTACATATTTCTCCTAAAATAAATATGAATGAATAATGAATATTTTTATAAAACCATTTTTCGGGATAACGTATTTATTTTTTTTAAATTTTCAAGAATTTTATTATTAAATTACTTTTATCAGTTCTTTTTTAAGTTTTATTTTTAATTTTGTTCAACACGTTCAAAAAAATTCATGGATTCATGGAGCTAACGTAATTTGGCCCCCAGAAATATTTCTTTTCGGATTAATTAATTATAATCTTTTTTAGTCTATTGTTTGTCGTTTGGTCTTCATTATGGGGGGCCAAATTACGTTAGCTTTCATTAATGGGTTTGAGAATTGAAAGCAATATTGTCAGGGAATAATAATAAAATAAAAAAATAAAAGTATATTGAAAAAACTTTATTAAAACTATAACATTATTTTAAAATGGATACAAACTTTCTATATAACATTTTTTTTTGAAATAAATTTTTCGTGTGCAAATACGTGTTATCTAAATTTTTAGGTGAGAAATTTAATACTGATATATTTTTTTGAATATTATTCTTTGGGGAAGAAGGACTTGAATAAATTATTTATTCAAGTTCATTATTTTTATCATTTATATTAAGTAAATAATATTTATTATTGCAAGTTTTGAGCGTACACATAGATTGCTCTGTATATTTAACTTACCTTTTCGGACAAAGGACCCCGAACAAAATACATTGATTGAAGAGGAGTGTTTTTAAGGGTTGAGTTCATAAGAACTTTCTATCAACATAGATCAAAACTACCTTAATCCATAGTTTTCAAAAATAACCGAAACCAATAATCAATGGATTGTGTCCGGGATCCCTTAGAAATTTTTTTTTGGAGTCCTTCATTTTTTTAATATTTTTTTCTTTGTTGCAAGTCTCTATGCAAATTCTAATTATAAATATAATTTGAATTTTGGAAAATAGTACCTTGTAATTTATTTTGATATTTAAATATTTTACAGCCTTATTATATAATAAGACTATTTGAAGGCACTAAAAATCAGTGGCGGAGTTGGCTATAACAAAGAATGGTATAATATTTTAAAAATTTGAGGTTAACTAAGCTTAGGACCGTAGATTATTTTTTTTTGTTTTACAAGGTAGGTAGTATCAAATATTTGTGTCACATAGACTCGCCCACAAACAATTTTTTTTTCGAATTTAAGCCATGGTTATAAAATTAACATGGTTGTATACAGTTATCGCGTTACAGTTAATATGGTGGGCAATATTGTTGCTTGCCAACGCCAAATTGACAGCGTGTAAATCTCAGCGTCAAGTGGTAGAAAATAAAACAATATTTAAGGCTAGGCAAGTAGTTAAACGTAATCGATCCAAGTGATTTAAGCCTAGCTGTTTCATTGAATTCCTAAATATATTTAGGCCGCTAGTTGTAAACTTTTTTCCATACCTGGACTAACGGCAAATATAACATATCTTATCAATTTGGATCGACGCCTGAGACGCCAAAAATTTCTTAGTTTGTAGAACTATCCAACATACAGAAATTTTGAGTCAGTGTAAAGATCGCGGATAAAAAATTAATGTATATAATGTCTTTAAATTTTAAATTCAATCGAATCGCTTCTTCGTAGTACAAATAAAGAAATATTTTTCTAAAAAGTATAACGATTTAAAAATATCACAATTGCTTGAAAAAACACAGTAAAATTCACACCACACAAGTGCTTCAGTGTAAAACAACACACTTAAATACATAGGATTCTGTTATCATCAGATTCGGTCATGACAGAGATATGAGGCCTAAAAACCCTAGTAGAAAAGTCTTTTGTAGTTCGAGTTTTTCGATCCGGCATAAATTTAACAAGATAGAATTTTGTTGATTTTGAATTTTAATTTAGAGAATTTCTAGAATATTAAAAGGTGTCTCAAAATAAACGCAGGAAGTAATTTTGATAGAATAAAACACATTTTTTTAATAGAAAATTGTAAAGGGTAACATATATCCGGTAAAATTCCAAGATCTTGCGTTAGTTTTGGAATCTTGTATTAAATTTAGGAAATCTAAGTGGAAAAGTTCTTAGTAGTTTGAATTTTCCGATTCGATATACCATTAAAAAGAGTTTAGTCGATTTTGAGTTTTAAGTTTAAGAGAATTTCTCGATTAATATTAAGAAAACTAACTTTAACGCTGATTATTTTCGACATTTCTTATTAAGGATCGATGAAAATTTGAAGAAATTTTTGTGAAATCCTATCCTGGGTACAATTTTAAAAGCTGAGTATTATTCAAATAGGAAGGTCTTAACTTCTTAAATTCTCCTTCTTAGAATTTTAGACTCTATATCACTGTCTTGTTCAAATGTGACCATTACGAAAAATCCCATATATTATATATAACAAATTTGTTAATGAATATTTATTAATTAGAATTAATAAATGCTTCAATTCCTATTAAAAGTTCATAATTTGGTGTTAATTCCATATCTTCAAGTTCTTCATTTGTCATTGGACTTGTATTTTTACCAGATGAGAACCATTCTTCAATTGCTGATTGTTCGTATGTAAAACCATCCGTGCATTTCATTGGATTTCGCATAACTTCTTGTGTAATTGGACATAAAAATTCATGTGGTATCGATACTTTTTCATCCATAATATTTTGTTTGCTCTTCAATTTTGCTAATTGCGGTAAAAATATTTCTTTAGAGTCTTCATCTAAAAATTAAAAATAATTTACAATATTTATTGGTATACTCAGCCAAGCAGCTCAACCCATTTACGGTATCACAACGGACCCTATGGGCTAAGTGCGTTCATACAATGCGAGTACTTTATTTTTACAAGTGGAGTATTTATATCAAATTTCTCGTCAAAAGTCAGATAACTTAACCTTATTTGTTTTGCATTGAAAATTGTTTTTTGATGTAGTTAGATAAACACTCCATCACAGTTTGAAATACCGTTTTGTACTATACAAATGAATTTACCTAAATTAAGTGTATTGCTAAGTTCATCCTCGTCCGTATTTAACAATATTTCACCATTTATATTACATTCGATAATTGTATCAGCTAAATTTCCTAAATCAATACTTCGTATCCAAAGCACAACTTCATTTGTAGTCCAATTTAAAATACTCTTTTTATTATTTTTAATTCGATTCATTAATATATTCTGAAACACCTATCAAAAATACCATCGTTATTTGTGATAAAAAAAAAAAAAAAAAAACTTTTCATTTTTCTGGATGTCCCGTAATGATCTCATTTGGACAACACAGTGTTGTATAGAGAAGTAGTCGTAAATTTTAAATTTTTAGAAAAAAAATTATTTCACAAGAATAATATCTTCAGTATTTTTCGAAATGTTGTATTGCCCGGATATGCTATAATTATGGGACCCTTTACATATTTCTTAAAAAATATAATTTCTATAGATATTTACAAGTTTCTGTGGTAATTTCCATACCCAAATACTTTTATTCAAACAACTGATTGCAATCATTGAACAATCAGACGAAAAGGCACACGAGGTAAGCATTGATTCATGATCCAATGTGTACAAACATACACTACTATATGGTGACCAAATTCTAGCTTGACGATCTGTTGCTACCGAACATACAATGTCACTGTTATGCGGTGAAAATCGTACAAAATTTACATTTCCACCATGTCCAATTAAACAACGCCATTCAATCACTTCAACATTTCCATAATCCAAAATTGACTCATCGATCTAAAATTTTTTAATGATTCTAAATTTTTCAATATTTTGTGTAGTAACACTTCGACAAATGTTTCCATTCAGAATTATTTTTATTTTTTCCCCGCTAGAGGGAGCTTATATTTAATTGTATTTTCCTTAACATTATTAAATAGATGGGGTTTCAATAACACGACAACTTACATACTACAATCATAATTATAATGAATAGGAGAAGATCAACGTCAAAATTTATATTTTTCAAGGATTTATTTTACACTTATTAAGGGAAAGTGCTCTATAATGATTCCTCAGGATAAAATCGAAGTATTACTGTATTTACAATATAAAAAATTTTAAATAATATTTTCTTACAATTGGTAGTTTAATCTTCCATAATTTGACCATACTATCGTTCCCACATGTTGCTAACAAATAATATTGACTTTCGGTATAATTCACATTAGGTATAGGCATTTCATTCTCGGAGAAATCACAATTTTGTACACCCAAATCATGTGCTTCTAATTGTACACAAATCGGTTCAGTCTCAACAGAATCTGATAGAGATTCTAACGACCATAATCGTAAATCACCAGCACTGCATACGGTAGCTAATAATTTCGTATTTTTTGTTAGAGCGATTGATGTAATTGCATCCGAATGACCTTCTAAAATTCTATTTAAAAATATTTTTTTAATGGGCTAATTTAAGGATGTATGAATACGATAGATTCTAAAAGAAAGTACGATAGATTCTAAAAGTTTTAGTCTTAATGTTTTCCCCTACAGGATAGTACATAGTGATGGGACGAATGTTGTATTTGTACTTTCAAATGAAGTGCTCGCAAATTATAATGTATTAACTTAATACATATAATAGGGAATATTCATGAAATTTAAATTTGGTTCAAGTATTTTTCTTCCGTAACTTTAATGACGGGGCATTTCAACTAAACCATTATTTTAGTAATTAATATCTTTTTAATTACTTAAAATTAATTAATAAAACTACAAATTCAGTGACGGCATTTAAAAATTTCTAAAACGGAAATTCTAATTTTTATACGGACGTGACATCAAAGTACGTCTTTGAATGCTTATAGCTTCTTCGTATTTTAATCAATTTTAATTTCACTTTCCAATTTTGTCGTGGTATCAAATCTAGTTTTATATATTTATGCGTAATAATCCGAATACTGAACTTATTTGCCGTTCCGTATTTGTACACTTTAAAAAAAATTGCTATTTATTAAATTTGAAAATATCTTACGCTAAACTTTCCATATTTTCTAGATCAAATACAGTAGCTCGTTCATCATCACCAGCGGTAACTAAAATTTTACAATCATAAGATAGTCGACACGTTCGTATACCACAAACTTCATCAGCAAATGTTGGTTTAAATATTTGTTCACCTGTCTAATTAATTTTAAACAAAACATTAATTGATTAAAATGGTTTAAAGTTGAGTCAAACATTCGCTGTTTGAGGAATATAAACTTCAAAGTTCCATACCACGAACGTTCGTAATTCTCGTAGCGTATTGATCTTGTATGACTTGTCGCTACACATCAAATTTTCTTGGTGTTCGACCTTTAACATCTCGTGTACTTGTCATTTGACAAACATTTGTTGTTCGGTGTTCACTAAACAATGAATGTATGACTCTTTTAGACCAGAACAACAAAAAAGAAAAGCTTACCAAATAATTCCATATGATTGCCGAACCATCTAATGAACAAGAAACTAAATATTCATTAGTTTTAGAAAATTCTACATAATTTACAGAATACGTATGTTCACATAATGGCGAATATTCAACTTCTTCATACAAATTTTCATCAGAATTAAATTTAAATAATTTTATAGTTTTATCACTAAAATTGTGAAAAATATTATTAATCATTTCATTATTTCAAGATAGTTTGGCCATTATTGTCCAGTTCCGAGGAAGGGCATCGTCCGTCGATGGCAAAGAAGGGAGAAAGATGCAGCCAAAATAAGCTTTCTGGCTATAAGTTTCAAATTTACTTTTTGGATGATTATCCAACTAGAATTAGCTTTGGAGATAAAAATTTTTGCCTTAAGGTGCCTGCTCTTTAAGATGGCACATTTTCAATTTTCTCATGATATTAAACATATGTGATAAAGTTTATTTTCATAAATTATTTATTTATTTAAGTAGCTACTTTTTATTTATTTAAGCAGCTATTGCAAAAAATGGGTCATTTTAGCCACAGGTACCTTATATCTCGTGGGGGCAATGGATTAATCGGCAAAGGAATCATAACCGCAGTCAGAAATCTAATTGTTTTGTATTAATCTGTCTCAGTATTTACCTTGACGCTGTAACTAAGGTGAGGTCGTTTCTATTAATATCACAACAATTAATTGAAATTGAATGAACATTTTCTATTTGTTGTAACAATATAACGTCGTTATCGTGGTTTTCCCCTAATTTAGCAACAGCATTTTCTTGTAAATTTGCCTATAGAAAGAAATTCGATGAAATTTCAAATTTTTTATTTATTTTAGTAAATGGTAACCAAAAATATTATAACCTAAGGCCTATGGTCAGAGAATAAAAATTTAATTGGTACCTTAAAATTTAACAACTGTAATGTATTTGTAAATTCCGAATCAAAAGTTGTACATCCAGTTAAATCCCAAATAATAATCGATTTATCATTTGATCCAGTTGCTAAGAATATATTATTTTGACTAAATCCACAACAATTTACATAACGCGAATGTCCTTCGAGTACCGCGACATCTCGATTCTCATTTAAACCCCATACACGGCAGGTTCGATCCAAACTGGTCGATGCAATATAATTACCATCAATATTATATTTAACATAAGTTATTGCTGATGAATGTCCATCTAAAAAATCTGTTAGCTCAAAATTTATTTCGCTGAACGCATTTAACTGTTTGGGTAGCACTTCTGCGGTAATTTTCCATATTTTTATACAATGATCGTTGCCTGATGTTGCTAGGCTGTACATTCGTTTTTGTATGTTATCCTCTGAAAAACAGGACGAAGTTGGAAAATATTTAATAAAGAAATTATCTTAGGATTTTCATGTCTTTTGTTAGGTAGTTGAACTAAGCTTTTGGGCGGATTAACGGAGGAGGCAGCTTTACCCAAAACTGGTCGTAAATTTAATAATATTTGTCCTTATTTGTATTAAAAATTCACAAACTAGTGTTGTATTTTTACTAAGCTGTTGCGCGTCACAGCTTCCAATTTTTGAAATAAAATTACTACAGAATTTGTGTAAATACCTTGAATAGTAACAATCGGTGAAAAGTCACAGCTTAAAACTCCTAGATCGTGAGCATCCCCAATTGTAATTAAAGGTAAACTTTCTTCAATGGTTGTGTCACATAGCGAATCAACTGACCAGAAATTCATCACGCCTAAAGTGCAGCTTGTTAGCAGGTACAAAGAATCTGATGTAAACGATATGGCTTGAACGATTCCTTCATGTTGCGTGATTGTTCTAGAAAAATATGCATGATTGTAGTAAGGTAAGTACCTGAGGTAAAAAAGGCCTAGTTCGAGGGACCCTGGTATAATAAAGAATATTTATTAGTAAAATTAACCTTATTAAACTTCTGTGAATTAAATCCCATATACAAACTGCTCCATTATCTCCAGCCGTGACAACCATGACACTATTTGGAGAGAATCTACAAAGTAAGAAATAAACGAATTTCAAAATTCTTACTAATCTCTACGGTTTAAACAGATCGTTAAAGAGGCGGCACTATAATTAATGCCGTCTTACAAGTACATACCTGCAAACACGTATAGGATCACCATTGTCCTGGACAAAAGCATAAATCTTTTCGCCAGTTTTTATTCGCCATAAAAATGCAACCCCATCGATTGACCCTGTAATTAGCATTGACGATTGTGGTGATACTTGTAACGATGTAACACCATATTTATGACTACTTAATGGTGAAAATGATGTTTCTACAAATCCATCACCGATAATCCATTCCCATATGCGAACCAGCTTATCACTAGAAACATTTTAAGATATATAGGTAACATTTGTGATTAAGGTTTCTCTTTTGGTTCAGTGAACGCTTCGTAAAAAAAAATATTCGAGTGTGTGAAGGGCGAGAAATGGCTCTTATCAATTCACCTCCTTTTGTTTTAGATTTTTGCTGAATGTATTCTTTTACCGAAAAAATTTTCGAACAAAAAAACTTGTAAGGCTTGTTAAGACGAGCAAATTTTTCAGTTTTCAAAGAGCAAAGTGACTTTAATTAAAATTTTTGTATCTTGATACAACTCAGTCTCAAGTTAAATTAAACACTCTAAATGTATTTTTAGAAGATTCACTTTATTAAAGTAATTTTTTTAATGACTGGGTTGTCCAAATTAAACTACCTTAATTGATTATCATTATTCACGTTAATATTTCATGTGTAAATACAATTAACATTATAGAAATAGAATTTTTTTTAATGTTTAAGTATTTAATATAAAATATAAACATTACAAATTATTGATTATAGAATAAATTATTAAAATGTTTAACTATACTTTTAATGTCAATTTTTATTTAAAAATTATTAATAATTTATTGATGAGAACTTTAAAACTTTATTAATTATTTTAGCATTATAATTACTTAAAAACATTAAATATGATATTGTTAGCAAGGGTAAAATATTTAACATTATTACTAGGTAGGCCACTTGCATTACTTAAACGCAATGTATACAGTTTAATAAGGTTGAAGATTTTGAGTTTTTCGTTTTGATTATATTTTAAAAACTTAAAGTTTATCGATAATTGTAGGTCATGGACACAAGCGAATGACCTCTATTGCCCTTGATAACTTTTAGCTAAAATATTTTTTCGTAGTTAGCGTATTTTCTTCTCTACGTCGCATTTCATACCTAATTTTCATAGACATAATATAGCATATCTAATTTGCGGCCTCATGGGTAAACAGTGATGTTTACAAAAAAGTGTTTCAACAAAAAGTTGTTTATTATTTTATAAGGAACATTTCTTACATTTAATTTTTTTTTTTATCTCTAAAGGTTTACAAGATGGGTCCTACGGAGACCCAATTGACCTATGTTGCTCATATACGAACTCGACATCACATTTCGCGCGCACTTTTGAGTTATCGTGCTTACAGACAGACAGGCGGATAAACGTACCTAAACGAACTAATTTGCTAATTTTATGGACACCTCTACCAAAATTTTGTTCGTAGCATCAATATTTTGAAGCGTTTCAAGCTTTGCACTAAACTTAATATATCCTGATTCGTTACGATATCAAGTAGATTATTCTTAGTAGATATGTAAAATTTCAGATCATCCATACATCCGGCAGTGGATAAGAGCTTAGTTGGAAAATTCCATTACATACATAAACACAAAATAAAAGCGTGTTAAAAACATACAAGAAATATAGAAAAAGAAAAACATACAACATTCACATAAAATAAATGAAAATATTTGAATTTTCCCTCGCAAATGTATATACACATACCTTGAACCAGTTATAACGTAGATAAAATCATTGCCAATTGCAAAATCACAGCATGTAACATCACTTTGATGTACAGGCAAACATTGTAATATTCGAATATTATTCACATCAATTGGATAATCGTAGTCACTAGACGTAGCCATTATCTATGATTACTACTACTTAGTTAATTTATTTTTATTATTGTGTTATTATTGTAAATAAAAATAAAAAGTAAACAAAAAGAAGTTTGTAGATACGTCAATATAGTTTCTAGCTAGTTAATTGTTTCTATTTTTATATAACAAATTCATATAACATAAATAAAATAATAAATTTTAATTGTAAACTATTTATATTACATTCCATTTTTATTAATTTTGTTTTATGATTTACACTACACACGTCTCTCTCTTTTCGACTTATTTCTTGTCAACACTACTATGACTGTCATGTGGGAAACGTGTTATTATATGATAGCTGAAAAGCTCCTCGTAGTCTCGTAGTATGGTCGTAGTAATACGAATTACGAATAACTATTATATGTTATAAGTCGTAAAGATAGCTCTATGCTCTATCTAGCTCTATGTAATGTAAGTACATGACATATGATGTTGTATTGTATTGTACATTAACCTGAAAAAAAATAATTATTATTCGTGTTGTAAAACTTTATTTTAATTTTTTATTTATTGATTTATAAATATAATGACTTTTATTTTATTGTATTATTATTAGTCCTAAGGCACACGCCTAAAACTGTTCTCTTACCGTTGAAGTTGGTGTTGGACGACACTAGATGTCGGTTTAGAATGCACGAGCACCAAGCCAATTTTAAATAAAAAGCTTGATTTTTGTTATATAAAGTTAGAATAGTCGGTGGAAATTAAAAAAAAAACTTTTTTAATTAAAGCTAAAACCATAATAAGATATCATCAAATTACATTTAGAGAGAGTGTTAGCAAGGGTAAAATATTTAACATTATTACTAGGTAGACCACTTGCATTACTTAAACGCAATGTATGTGGCATACAGCTTAATAAGGTTGAAGATTTTGAGTTTTTCGTTTTGAATACATTTAAAAAAAACTGTATTGGAAACTTATTAAATTTTTTTTTAAGGAAATCTTTTTAAATTTATTAAGCTTATATTCTTAAGCGACTACAAATGTTTAAATTATCAGTTTAGGTGTAATTTTATGCACCCCTATTAATCTATATACACCTAAATATCCCGTAAAACGGTAGATGGTTGATATGTTTTCATAGATTTCTCCAAAACTAGTCGGTGGAAATTTAAAAAAATTATCAAATTACTTAATAAAACATCATCAAATTACATTTAGAGAGAGTGTAGAGGTATCCAAAGCTTTAAAAACCACGAAAAAACATAATTTTTTCTTTTTTGAAAAATTATTCCTCTCATATGATCAATTTGCAACTTTTCTCCTGGGAATCCTTTACAAATTTCTGAAATGTGCTGCCGCTTTTATAAAATCCTTCCAATAAAAAACTCTACCCGCCGAATTTCAGCTCATTTGAACTAAAGATAACCCTTGGAAGTGCCTAAATGTACGTTCATATTAAAAAACCCGTATATCGTGATTTTTAATTAACAGATTTATAACTAGCCCACATCCGTTCTCGTTGACTTACGATGCAGTGTATAAGTCTGTATTTTCGGAGAAAATATGACTAAAAAATTGCTAGCTCAAAAATTTTTGGAATCCCTAAAAGATACACTAACTACTGCAGTGAATTTTCGAATGTAAGAAGTTGTCGAACAGGATATAAAGTAGAAAGAACACATAGGCATACAACGGTCAGGTAATTAAAAATGTTATTTAGGCGTGGGCTCCAGACCTATAAGTTTTAATATACCTACAATTGAAATGGTTAATATAGTACTTGAATGTTATCCATACATAATATAAAGAAAGTCGCTATCCGCATCTGTCTGTCTGTTTATCCGCTAATAGCATCTTCTACCCCAATTCTCTACATGATCGGTCTAGCCAAATAATAATCATTAAAATAATTTTAATCAATAGTAATACAATCCATTTTTTGAGTTTCATACTGCTAGACGTAGAAATTTGTAAGTTACCTCTTAAAAAATATTAGGGTTCCGCGAATCCAAAACTCGACTACGTTAAATAAAATCTGAAATGAAAGAAACAAGTCCAGTAGTTTACATATCGATTTCAGCAGTCGAAATCAATTAAAAGGCTATACAGGTTCAAAATCTTCCTGATAATGCTACGTAAACTACTAGACTTGTTTCTTACTTTTCAGATTTTATTGAACGCAGTCGGGTTTTTAATTTTTTAAATTATTTATTTTATTATTTAAATTTTTTTAATAAATATATTTTTGTCTTTAAATTTCAATGATTTTATGTTTGTGAATGTAATTTAGTGTACCATTTGTGTAACTGATGACTATACACTTGTATTGTATTATATCGTCAAACATTACGAGAGGTGGATAATAATGGGTGGGTATGTGGGTGGCTTGGTGTTTAGGGTGGTTGGGTGGGTACCCTATGTATGAATACATATTACACAATAAAACATTCAAATGAACATACTATAACAAAGACCGTGTTTATAATATGCGTTCAAGTTCTTATTCTTATCGATCGATGTATATATGTATGTACATGTACTAGTCAACAAATATAAGTGTCAGATTTTCGTTTGTACGAAACACCTTCTCAATCGTTGTTCCTACACCTTCACACCGTTCAACTTACGTCTTCAAGTACTGTTTTCTAAATAATTATAGGAAAATGGAATTATTATAATGAATATAAAATTATGTGCTAATGCATATAACTATGTTTTAGTTAAATTAGTGATAAATGATTTTTTTTATATTCATTTATGATAATTAGGGGATTTCCAGCATCTCTGTCATGTGTTATTTTTATCCTCTATACAGAATGTCCCGCATGTATGCAAACTTGCACTGCAAACGAAAAATAAACCCACCTTTTTATACCATGTGAATATGAAATATATCAAAGTACATTCCAAGTTTAGTCCCAAGTTTGTAACGGTTAAAAATATTGATGCTATGATCCAAATTTTCGTATAGGTGTTCATAAAATCAGCTAATTAATCCATTTCCGTTTATTTGTCCGCCCGACAACAAGCTAACTCAAAAACGAAAAGAGATATCAAGCTGAATTTTTTTTATAGCGTGTCCAGGACGTAAAACATGACATAAATGAGCAACGTAGGTCAATTGGTAACTGAGTCCGTATAGGACTCATCTTGTAAACCGTTAGAGATAAAAGTTTAAATGTAAAAAAAGTTCTTTATAAACAAACAAACAACTTTTGTTTGAAACATATTTTCCTAAACATCACTGTTTACCCGTGAGGGTAAAATAAGTTAGAAACATTTTATAGTCGCAACACAGTCGTGTTATATATACACGACTGTGGTTTTCTAAGAGTGACTTTATTTCTTTATTTACATGACGTAAAAAAACAAACGATTGCGTAATCAACACTGACTACACATGGTATTTCAACAGTTAACTCAATCAATTGTTCGCTTTCACTTGTTGTTAATGCTTTTCATTCATTAAATAATTCTAATTTTCCTCAAAAATGGGTAGTGTACTCAGCTATGTTTCAAGTTCCAGTTTAGGGTTCCGTACCCAGAACAAGCAACCAATAAGCGATGATCCCCAAAATTGGTTCAGTTCGGAGAAAACTCTAAGAAAAAAGGTAATTTAATAGACAATGTTCTTATATGTTTCAAGTGCGATATTAGAGTTTCGTACTCGAAAAAATTGTCGGGGCATTTTTAAATTTTATAAACACTTGTAGGCATATTTGATAACGTTACAAAATAACATTTGGAAAACGTTTGGAGTTAGAGGCCTTTGGATAGTATATTTTAATGCAAATCATTCCACAGCGCTTCCACCAATCATAAAATGAAGCTTGTTATTTGTGTATAATATATATGAAATCATAAATATGTTAATGTTTCATCGAAAAATGCTCTTAAATGAATGAAATAAAAATAACAATTTTATTAGTTATATTCAAAGAACAGAGATGTCACTAAACGTTAATATAATTGAACTTACCAAAGAGTATAGGGGTAGAGAAGAAGCAGGAATATAATTTTAAGTGACATCTGGAGTCTGTGGCGATCAACTATTAAGTTTGTAGGCCTTTGCGGGGGCGACTATTATCTATTAAGTTTAAAAGCCTTACTCGGTAGAGGCGCTGAAACTCGTATACTACGATTTTACATTAGCTCATATGGGCTGCTTCTCCTCTACCCTATGCTCTTTGGAACTTACCATAGAGTTTCTTTCTGTTAAATGCGAAGAGGTTTTCATACAAGTAGGTACGTACAATCTAAAACAATAATTTGAATCTATATATATATATATATAATATTATAGAGAAATAGCTGCCGTATATATTAGCTAGTTATTTATATATGAATGCATGTATAATGTATATATGTATACAACCAAATAAACGGACATATAACATAGCTTCGAGTAATTTATTTAAGCGACAATCTCGTATTCACACTTACTGTGGAAAATCGATATCATTTACAATTACAAATTTTGAATTCTATAATTCTATATCTATTATAATACAATACTTACGTATCATAAACGTTTTATCAACAAATTATGATAAAGCAATTGATAAAATATTCGAGGAATCGAATGTCGTTTTTGTTTTCCATACGAGTATCTTTTTTTTTCTAGACCAACCAATATTGTCAAAGAGTTTTGGCTTACATGTACTGTATGTGTATATACAGGGTGTTTTTTTTAAGTTGATATATGCTTGAAACTCGATAAATAAATTTAATCGAGGAACATACTTCAAACGAAAAATGTGAGTTTCAAGGGCACACATCGTATACCGGCATCGAATTCAATCAAAGCTTTCAGGTTCAATTACAACCTCACTATGATTCATAACTGGCGAACAATAGATGAATGCTTCAAATTAGAAAGTTGTTGTTTATGAATACGCAAACATTTTTTGTTTGAAATATTTTTTTGTAAGCTGAATAGTTGAGACAGTAATTGATAGCAAAAATCTAGTTTTTTGTGCTTTTGTTCAATCAATTTGAACAAAAATGGTCTTAATAGAAAAACAAGTGAAAACAAACAATTGACTGAATTAATTGTTGAAATACCATGCATAGTCAGTGTTGATTTCTTTATCACATAACACATACATACATGTGACACATACATAACTAATATTCAGGTATGGTACATACTATAAAATTTCCGCCTAATTGGCGCACACGGGTAAACAGTGATGTTTACGAAAAAATGTTTCAAGAAAAAGTTGTTTATTTTTGGATAAGAAACATTTTTTACATTTAAACTTTTGTTCTATCTCTAACGGTTTACAAGATGGATCCTACGGACCCAAGACCCAATTGACCTTTGATGCTCATTTACGAACCCGACCTTACTTTTTATGTCCTGAGTACGCTGTAAAAATTTCAGCTCGATATCTTTTTTCGTTTTTGAGTTGTCGTGTCCACATGAACACCTATAGCAAAATTTTGTGCTTGGCATCAATATTTTTAAGCGTTACAAACTTGGGACTAAACTTAGTATACCTTGCATATTACATATATGCATGGTATAACAAAGCACCTTTATTGGATTTAAATTAATAATTATACGAAATAACAATTTTGATACGAAAAATCAATTTTGGGTAAAACTTTTCAGTCCATTTTTACCTAAACTGTACGGTTTGCGAAAAAAAATTTCGAACAAAAAATACTACTTTTTTAATCAATAATAACTTTCTAAATTAAAAAGATCATCTATCGATCATCAGTTATAGAGTAGAGTGTGCTTGTCATTGAACTTGAAATCCTAGGACGAGTGTAATGTCTACTTAAGATGTGTGCCTAAACACCCAACATTTTTCGGTTGAAACATTTTTATCGATAAAGTTATTTTTGGAGTTCAAGCATATGTCAACTTAAAAAAGCAAAGCAAAAGTTGTCCGTCTGCCTGTCTGCCTGTCTGTCTGTCATCACGATAACTCAAAAACGAAAAAAGATATCAAGTTGAAATTTTTACAGCGTGCTCAGGTCGTAAAAAATGAGGTCGAGTTTGTAAATGAGCATCATGGGTCAACTTAGTCTTGGGTCCGTGGAATCCATCTTGTAAACCGTTAGAGATAGAACAAAAGTTTAAATGTAAGAAATGTTTCTTATAAAAAAATAAACAAACTTTTGTTTGAAACATCTTTTCGAAAGAATCACTGTTTACCCGCGAGGGCGCAAAATATGTTCGAATATTTTATAACATGTATTATATGGTAATATCAGGAATATCAGATGTGTGTGTGACATGTATTTATATGTGTGGCTGATAATCAACACTGTCTATACATGGTATTTCAACAATTAACTCAGTCAATTGTTTGTTTTCACTTGTTTATAGTTATATGTAAATAATCTTCCCAACAAAAAAAAAAAAAAACTCATACAAAACGTGATTATTTGCGCTCACAACTGGATTTAACCCCTTAAAACAAATGTAAGATTAATATTAATGGACAGAGCTAAATAAATAATTAATTATATGATTTGAATTTATTTTATCATAAAAGGGGTTGTTACGAATATATATACATTAATAGATATACCAATTACCTATAACCCACGTTCACGGATAAAATATGTTTAAGACAATGAAGAAACTTCTTCGAATATTGAATACATTACATTAGATAGGTATTTGTACGACCTAAATAAAATTAAAGATAGATAGATACACCTACAATAAAGATGTAATGAAAGTAAAGTATTTGAAATTAGAATTCCATCAATTAAATCGAAATTTGGAACAATACAACACATAACAAAAGAAACATGTTTAAACCAGATGAAAGAATTGTTCCAAAATCCAATTCACATACATATACATATACACACATGTAAATGTAACAAAAGAAAATAGTCCGTTTTAGCTTTATACATATCTATAATCTTCTATGAATCGCTGAATGTGTTGCTAAGCGCAAATCTCGAGAGTAGCTGAACCGATTTCGCTAATTCTTTTTTTATAATATTCCTTGAAGTACGAGGATGGTTCTTACGGAGAGAAATGAGAGATGGTTCTTTTCTATATTCCCATACAGAAGATTCGTAATAATAATTAAAAGTCAATTTGAACTTTAATACCATACCATAGAGTTTAAGTATGTTAGTAGAGGGGTTCCGGGAAAGCTATTGAGTGACGTTAGTATCGTATAAATATTAATATCAATATTTATACTATTGTAACATTACTCAAAAACAAATTGTCTATGGCAGGGCTTCTTAAACTTTTGTAATTCACGACCCCATTTATGATTGCGAGTTTCTTGACGACCCCATACAAATATAAAAGAAAAATAAATTAATATTTTAAGTTTAGAATTCGTTTTGAAACATACAAAAATCTAAAATTAAAAATTGCACAAAAAATTATAAAATTGTATTTATTATAGTTTCAAAAATTAAAGTGGATTCTGACCGTCTTAATTCTCTCGAATATATTCAAGTAGTTGCGTGGTAAGTATTAAATTAAAGTGTAAGTTAAAAATTTAATGAGATGGATGTGCCTGTTTTTTATTGCATAACAAATCAAATCTTGGTGGAATGTTTGAAACTGCTGGACGTAAGACCTCTTTAACATTTTTTATCGCTGAACGATATTGGGATTTAATATGTGTTAAAGCTGTTTCTTCAGCAATAATACCTAGAAATTTTGTTGATAATTATTTCTCGGGATTATTTCGGCTTTTAAAGATTGACAAAAATAAATTTATATTTTTTATTAATTCCAATAACATTTCATAATTCATAGTAAATGTTATTCAAGTTATTATAATACTCTTAATAGAAATGCAGGTACAAACAATCTTTCCGAACTAGAAGATGATATATTTTATGATATATTTATCTACGATAATTGTTATTTTATCTTTATAACAATAATTTTACAAGTTAAAAAACATTTTCTGTTAAATTGTATTTTTACCTCTCGCGACCCCAGAATTTTGCTACGCGACCCCAAATGGGGTCGCGACCCATAGTTTAAGAAGCCCTGGTCTATGGTAAAATGTCAATTGTCTGTGGTAAAATATCAATGTTTTTTTAGTGACTATTAAAAGAATTTTAAGTGTTTTATCATTTTTATTTTGACATAATTACATCATTTTTTTATCTCAAAATGTAAAAATATCATAAAATTTCCTATTTTCAGGGTAAAAATATTAGCTTTCTATCAGAAGGTTACCAAAAAAAAAAAGAAAACTATTAAAAAGAAAAACGTACCTAATATTGTTGTGTGATCACCAACCAGTTAGAAGAAGAAAATAGTGTAAGTTTTGTGGTAGGTATGAAATATAATTTGGAATGAGTTCTAAATAGGAGGTTAATATGTACCAGAAAATGAGGAGTATATACATGTATATAAAAACAAGTTGGTTGCTTTGTGTTGTATATATATACATATGTGTCTGTATCTGTATATACACTTGCTAACAAGAAAATTGTTCCTTTAAAGAAAAACTCAAATATTTGGCCCATCAAATCAAATTAGATGAAATTTTATATGATCTACTGAAGTTTTGAGTTTTTAAATTTTTACCTATAGACTGCAAATTTTCATATATGCAGCAAAAAAAATTTCGGAAACAATTTTCCACAATTTTTTACAATTTACTCGAAAACTATCCTTTTTAGTGAAAAAAATATATCAGCCCAAAGTTATTGGGCATAAAATTTTCGATCGATTTGTATTTATAAACTTTTTCTTATCATTCATATTTTTTGAAAAATCTACATCAATGTACCATTTTCCGTGTTTTTGATGGTTTCTTACAAACTGAATTTTAGTGAAAAAACACCCCAGTCTAAAGTTATAGAGCGTCAAATTTTCAACCGAAATGAATGTATTTAAATATTCTGGACTTTAAATTTCTCTACTAGAAGGCGGAAAATAAACATAAGTATGTCTGCCTTTCATCACACTTTCATCACTTCCCCATCACGAAATGCTCTTTTATTGGATACTCCACTTGGATATATTCGATTATTCCCATATATTCATCCCCACTTTCTCTAAAAATATATAAAATCGTTGAAGTTGGTTGCACATCTTGTCAATATTTGAGTTTAATCGATGCACAACTTTTTAGCTTTTGAAGCCCTTTTCTTTCAACCCATATTTCAATCCCTTACTCCACTACACCAATTTTCTTGAAAAAATCTATCTAGTAGAAAAAACCGAATCAAAATCCGTAGTTTTAAAGATCTAAGCATAGATAGGAATTAGGGACAGACAGACGGATTGAAGTGAAGAACATTTTTTTCTAGAGGTAAAAATAGGCATAGCATTGCAATATATTAATTGGAATTGCAATATATTCAGAAATTTACAAAACTTGAAAAGTAAGTATAATTAAATGAAAATTTTCACAACATGTTAAAATTTGAAGGCGATTTAACATACCGCTTATGAGATAATTACGATTAAAATTGACATATTTACAAGTGTGGCATGAGAGATTCGTGGGAAAATATATTTTATAGGTTTTTTTCTTAGTAGAAATATTTCCATTTTTAGGAAAAACTGTCCTCTATATATATGTTTAAAATTTCGCAAATATTAGAATTTTTTTAAAAGTATCGTTTTTTTTATTGTGTGGTAAGTGTATATGCTTAGTTTAGCTTAATAGAACTACCCATAACTTGGTAGTAGTAACTTTACTGTCGACTCTTCGAATACTGTACCATCAACAAACATATATATACAGTACACTTACACAGTTCTCATTCCAATTCTGAAACTATTCGAGGATTGAGGATACATCAAATAGAAAAGCAAAGCATTTTGTATATCCCACTACCATAAATGTATATAGAAAACTCCTTTTCTGTTTAAATTCTATACTGATTCAAATCATATATGTATTTATGTGATAATACATAGCCATATTTTAATGTTACAGAAAATAGTGGATATATACATCATATACAGAATCATTGGGATATAATGGACCAAATTAAGGTGGTTCTTTCATTGGCTGGAAGTAAATTGTGCATTTTTTTTTTAAATTAACATTTGACTTCTTAAAAATTAAAGTACAGCATGAAAATATTGTCCGAAATCAAAGTATTTACTTGTTGCCTTAAGAACAAATTTTCCTACTAGTACTTTTTTTTCAGTTTATTATTTATTTCTCAATAAATTTCACGGTAACATATATTTTAGTACAAAAATTACCCAATTACAATCAAAATCATTTTATTAGATCATTTTGACCCAATATTTTCTAAAATCGTATTCATTTAAAAGTCCGATCAGTGGCTTGCAAAATATTGAGCCTCCAAATCTTATAATTTTGAAATTCATAACTGTGGGGCTGATATCTTGAAAACGATCAATCTAATCGTATTTTAACAGGCAGGATCGTTTTCGTAGGGTATAAATTAGGTTGGAAACAAGGTCTAATCCAAATAGGAGACTTATAATTTTTTTCGAATTTTTACGATTATTTTAAGGGGTACCCCTTTGAAAAAATCCAAAAAACCGAAATTTATTTTTCGTCTCTAATTATAATGAAAATTATTTTATTAGGTCATTTTGACCCAAAACTTACGAAAATCGTATTCATTTAAACGCCCGACCAAAGGTTTGCAAAATATTGGGCTTCAAGTTTTTTTCTCGGATGAACTTTGTAAATGAATTCCATACCTGTAGGACTGATATCGTTGAACAATAATACGAAGAGCTAAGCCTAGGGTAGAGGTAGAGCGTACCATCTCAGTGTATCAAAAAGTGCCCGTCGAAAAGCATTCAATAAAGATAGCTCGAACTTTCTACACATGCGGCATTCTGGTCTAATCTAGAACAGTTATTTGATGCTTTCAGTTGGACACTTTTTTATTTCCACCCCTACTTAAGATGATCCACCTTAAATACTCCTTAGCTTAGCATACCCATAGGTATATTATAAGAACAGAGTCCGCGAGTGCCTATACTACCCATAAGTGAGAGTGTCCTCGGGTAAGAGCCTATCAAACCCTCAAATAACTGAATCCATTAGTCATTGCGCTATCTAAACACGGTAAAGAATTTTCTTGAGAATTTTGGTCTAGTTTTTTCGCTTGCATCCTGTAATTATATATATATATACACACATATGAACTATAAGAGGAGGCTACAGGCTACACAGGCTACAGTTTGTTGTATAGAGAGAATGACGACTCACTATAAACGTAGCGAGAGTCAGAGAGGTATGTGTAGTATACCCTCTCCGCACTCTCACAGTCGAATCAATAATATTATTTATATCGTCGTCAGAAGAGGGGATATGAATAGCTCGCCGGCCTCTAGGAGGTCGCTGTTACACCTCATACAATCCATCTAGTCGTACTCGACTACGAATACGACTATAACTACACCACTACTGTATATATATATATTCATCCATTCTCTTCACACAGCCATCATCATCATCATCCCGTTTTTTAGCCGACATGTCCCACCACCACCTCATTCTGGATATACATACATACATACATACATACATCGAAATAATATATTATATCAAACGAAACGATATGAAACGAACATTACATAATATTACAAGAGTTACTCTTTCTATGTATTCTGGTACTGTTTTGTTTGTTGTTTCATACTTTATACTCATGGTGTGTTGTGTGTTGTGTGTGTGTACATGCGGGGGTGCTTAACTTAACTGTTACTATTGCTATTTTATTCTGTTTAGGCCGTATTATGGATGTATGGATGGGTATATATGTATGTACACACCAACCGAACACCGTTACCGTTCTTCGTTCGTCAATATATATTTTCATGAGAAATATTATTAGAATTCTAATCGTAATATCTATAATAAAAGTCTGTCACTTTTTCTAATATCCTTATTATCAAACTATCGTAAGAATGTCGATAATTAGGTATTATACCAATATTACCAGAGAATAATAATGAAAATTTGTACCTACACAAGTAAAATTAACAAAATTTAAAAAACCCCCGACAAACTTTTCGTGTATGGAACCCTAAACTCGCACTTGAAGCATATATATAAGAATACTCTCCATTAAAATAACTTTTTCCTTAAAGAATTTTGAAGATCGTCGCCAATTTTTTAAAACTCGCACTTGAAACATAGCTAAGAACACTCTCCGTTAAATTACCTTTCAAACGAAACCAAAAAAATTAAAACCGGTTCATCCGTTTAGGCGCTAAGATGCCACAGACAGACACACACACATAGTGCGTGTGTCTAAATAAACAGCTTCAAATCTCGGTTGTGACAATGCGTTTGTTAAATATACTACCTGCCATGTAAAAAATTTTAAAAACTATAAGTTCCAATCA
Source organism: Chrysoperla carnea (assembly GCF_905475395.1). Classification (NCBI taxonomy): domain Eukaryota; kingdom Metazoa; phylum Arthropoda; class Insecta; order Neuroptera; family Chrysopidae; genus Chrysoperla; species Chrysoperla carnea. The sequence goes on from NC_058341.1 coordinate 22,417,363, forward strand.
TTAAACATTACGACATGATTTACATATCAAATATTAGATTATTATTGGGGTACCAATTAAAAACTAAACATGATACCTTAAAAACCAATAAATAAATTTTTAACTTGAAAGCATGGGTGAAGACTCCAAGCACACACAAAATCATTGTGAAAGTGGCTGCAATTTAGCCACGAAATATCTCACTAGTTACAATTTAAGAATATAATAAGATAGCAATACGCAATGAAGATAACCACATTGCAATCGAAATACGTATGTATAATACAAACTTGCGTAAATAAAAAAAACTTGCCTAGACATTGGTAAAATTTGAAATTTAATTTCAAATACTTTAAATTATTTTAAATAATTTAATAGAAAAAAACCCAGGTATTCAATAATTGTTTTAAATTTACTAGCTTAGGCAATTCAAATGACATTAAATAAAAACTTTTGCCTATACAGCTAAAATGAATACACCAGAACTTATATATGTGATTTTCCGCTGACTAAAAGTAAAGAAACCGTTCGTGTTTTTTACTTTCCATACTGGAAAATACTCTTAATATTCAATTGGTAAACTGATGATATGATATTAATTAGTCAATAGATGTCTTTTATACAAAATATATCTATTTTTTTAATTACTAAATTTGAAATTGAAAATCTTGTGCAAAGGTATAAGTTATTATTAAAATGTTGAAAATTTGCTCTAACTATTTATACATTCGAAAGTTTATTTGTGCTTAGATCTCTTAGGTGGAAATGTAGCTACAGATTTACGTAAATTGTAGCACAATGTTAGTTCGAGGACCAAAGAATAATAATATACATTTAATTTACATAAGTATTTGCAGTTCAATACAAACAAAATACAAACAAAATATTTCTAATCCAAAACTCGAGATAAAAAAATATTAAAAACTAGAGTTCGACTTTTCGTGCTCTCAAGTAGGCACCATCAAATATGCACCACATTTATCCTCAAGTAGATACGCAGTCTATAGAATTTTGTATGTATACTGTATAACTTCAGAATTTATTATTTACACAGTTTACGAAATTTTACTTATTTACACAATTGAATTTTAAATTTACACAAAATCCATTGCGTAGAAAAAGTTAGCGGATAAACAGACAGACATGCAAAAGCGGACAGCAACTTTCTTTTATACTATGTATAATTTGTATTTTAATCAATCTCATTAAATTTTTCGAAATCAATTTTTTTCTGCGGTACAATAAAACAGAAAGTCTATCGAAATTTTGTTACCTACAACAAATATTTAAATGACACTGCATAACGAACCTTTTCATAAAAATATTTTAATTTGTTTTGTAGTTTTTATATATGAGCCTAAATAAAAAATTAAATATACCTTTAAAGTTTGCGGTCTTTATCTAAAAAGATTACTTCCATATATCAGCTTCTAGCATGAAGTGCTGTAATGAAGTATATGTTTATATACTTAAAAGATTTATATACCGTATAACTTCTCCTAATTTTACGACTTGACCGCTAACATGTAAGATGTTTCTCTGTATTGTACCTTTGAAAAAAAGAGAAAAACAAATTAATTTGTTCTGGAATTGACTAAAAATAGTTTTCTGTGGAAATTTGATCTAAGAATTTCGAAAAATCAGATTTATTTGAACGTATGTACGATCACTTTTAAGTTATCAGCCGAAACCGTGGCTTTTTAATTTCCACCTTGTGTAGCCTAAAACAAAGTTATCCGCTCCCTTAGCTGGACGATTTCGAAAAGTGCCGAATGGATTTTAATGAAACTTTGCAAGAGTGTAGCTCATATACGTCATAATAAAACATTGGCTATAATTTATAAAGATACTAGCAGTTTCCCTGGCAGATTTCGAGAACTACTGAATGGATTTTAATGAAACTTTACAATAATATTCAACTATGTTAAACACAGTGTAAGTCAGATTCTGATTCTCAGGTCATAGGTTCGATACCATTTGTATAAACGAAACTTTATGTGCCCTAAAGATAGATAGATATCTTGCCCTAAAGATAGATAAGGGAGTTAAGACATAAAGGTGATGTTATGATTGAGTGGTATTCAAGTAAAATAGCTCTTTTCACCAAAAGACACGGTAATAAAAGTTTGAGAGCTGTTTACAAACTTTTTTTCCAGCTATTTACACCACTCTTTCGTAATGCTCTCTCTGGTCGAACATACTTAGAGCCAGTGCTGCTACCGTACTATAAAAGCTCGTGTGCTCAGCGACAGATAGTTTCAGCCAACAATAAAATATATTTGATATATTTATAAATAAATGTATGTTGTATGTAGTATATATGTTGGTTGCTTGCTAGAAGTTGAACAATTGTCATAAAAGCACCACAGTAAACTAATAAAATCAATAAATAATATAATATTCGTTTGTTATCAGCATGAAATTTTGTACAACATTACAGTATTTAGCACTCAATATTACATATTATATAAAATATTATATCTACATAGGTATATAATACGTATATACATCTCTTATATACTTATGACTGACTGACTGACTCTAGTTTCTATAAAATATTTCAACTTACTTCTTATACAGTATGTCTCAGGAGTCCTAACTTCTTAGCCACCCTTCAGGAATTCAAGGGCTATTGTTTTTTCTTTTCGTCAGATACATAGAAATGTTTCAAGAAAAAATTGTAAGTCTCATAGCGACCTTAGAATTGACTTTGACCTTGAATACCATCGTTAAAAGGTCAACTTTAAAGAAAGTGATTTGAAAGATATCGAGCACCCCTCGGTTTAAATTTTACATTATTATTAAAATTATTATCCATTTTAAGAGTGCAATAAAACGTTTTTTTTAAATAGTTTTTTAAATTATAATTTTCGAATTGTTAATTGCGAGCAACTTTTCTTAGTAACCTTTTGTCAACTTATAAAAAGGAAGGGTACTTTACCAAAAAGAAAAATAGTGATTCCAATGACTACATAGTTTTCAGAATAAGCAAAATTGTTTATATAGAATGACTTTTTTTCTTAAAATGCAAAATAAGAAAATTTACAAGTATAGTTACCTCTATCCTTGGACACACTATATGTAAATAAACAAATTAGGGATGCTTAGAGACTAAATAAGATTAAGTAATTGACGTTTAGTTTACGAAACCACAATAAAAAAAGATCACTCTAAAAAATATATAAATCTAATCCAAAACTGAATTGTTCAAGCGGCACCGATGTTGAATTAACATATGCGCTGTGACCATGCACTACTTGAAATCCTGTGTACATAGATGAGCAATATAGAATAGTATTTGTTGTAGCGTTGGCAGATTTAATGCGCTAATACAAATACTATTTCGATAACTATATTTCTTCTCTTTCTAAAATATCGTGCTCACTCTCATATCGTTAGAAATACCTTACTGACAAAAAGAAACCACAAACCATTTTGGCGATCAGCCGCTGTACTATATAGTATGTAATATCTAGGTACTTTTTTATACCTCATAATATGTATGTAAAATTTATAATTTTATTGATAAAAGTTATTATAATATTAAAATAATTTTTAAACCTTGGTTTGTTAGGTTTAGTTGCTTATCAATAATATTTGTTTATTGTTTTAATATTTATTCATACACAAAAATACATATAATTAAACTTATCATATTCTTTATTTTTATAAAATTATACATTCGACATCAAATTTTTTTTTCTAAATTTTACTTAAATTATAAACTTTTACAATCTATAATTACACTAGCTGTGTAAACTACCCGCTTTGCTGGGCAACATCCCCACTTGCACCCCTCCCTCCACATTTCCTTGCGTGGGATAACAGTTTTGTAATGTACACGTCATGCTCTTTTATTTGATATCCCACTTAGGTATATTTGTAAATATTCGATAATTCCTTCCCACTTTCTCGCTACACCTTTCTACCCTCCGAAGGTTAAAAGTAGATAAAAACAATAGATCTTTGAAGCTGGTTGTATATCGTGTCAATATTTTAGCTTAATCGATGCACAACTTTTTTAGTTTTTAAAGCATATCCCTTTCAACCCCTATTTCAACCCCTTACTCTACTATAATATGGATGTATTATACATAAAAACCTTCCTCTTGAATCACTCTATCTATTAAAAAAACCGCATCCAAATCCGTTGCGTAGTTTCAAAGATTTAAGCATACAAAGGATATCCTTTTCAACCCCTTACTCTACTATAATATGGATGTATTATACATAAAAACCTTCCTCTTGAATCACTCTATCTATTAAAAAAACCGCATCAAAATCCGTTGCGTAGTTTCAAAGATTTAAGCGTACATAGGGATATAGGGACATAGGGACAGAAAAAGCGACTTTGTTTTATAATATGTAGTGATGAGCCGCAATCATTTTTACATTTTTTTCTTTCAAAGAAGATTACTCAAAAACATATTCATTTTTTGAGCTTGTCTAAAATGTACGAATATTAAGCTTGTTACCCTATATGCTTCATGTTTCACTGTACACCATATTCCCTTATAATTTATTCCCAAGTTTGTAACACTTAGAAATTTATAAGCTACAAACGAAATTTCCATATAGGTGATCATAAAATTACGTTATTAGTCCATTTCCAGTCTGTTCGTGAATGCAATAACTCAAAAAGGAAAATAATAAAATGCTAAATGATTTTGAATTCATAAACGAGCTATGGAGATCAAATGGATCAGTGTTTTTATCAACAAAAGAACACATTTCTCATAAAACGAACAGAGATATGAGTTTTTCACAAAAAACGTATAAGAGAATGATTAATTGATAAACAAAATTTAAAACTGATTTCAAAAGCAGAACTTAGAAAAAAATTTTGAACATAATTCAAAAGTTGTAATTGTCATGAAACGCAAAGATATTGAAACACAAAATTTGAAAAAATTCATTTTCTTATCATTATTTATATGTACAATAAATGTACAAAATATGTTCAAAAAATGCATTTTTTAATTCACAAACAAGAGAAATTATCTCCCAATAATCTTTAATATTCACAAAGTTTATAAATCAATAAACAGCATCTCGATCCATCTTACTTCAAAAATTTTAGAGGTAAAATGCTAAATTTTCTCGTCTATACATGTAATGTTATAACAATAACACTTAGAATGAGTTTTGCGTTTATTTTTTATGCACAGTTTTATTTAAACTTATTAAATAATGAGACTGAGAAAGTTCTTAATTTTGATATGATTATTAAGCTTAATACTTTGAAGAATATTGATAAAATTTTTGTATGTAAATGGCAACATTTTTCAAAGCACTTATTGCCTAAAAAACCAACATTCATTACGACTTCTTCATATACCACCATGTAAAAAGGGCTGTTTTTAATAATTAATTTCCCCCTTATTTCATGTGGCCAACTTTATGGTGAAATTAAAAATGTCGTCAAAATAATTAAATTTTAAACTATAGTTGTTATTTCCTACCCTGTACCCAATTGGTTGAGAAAGAAGTGAGAAGAATTTCACGAATGGCGAACATAATCAGCATAAAATTTAACCCAATTTTTTGTGTAACACTCTTTGTTGTGTTCTTACGTAGAATCAAAATAAATATATGAAAATATAAATTTTTTCTATGTTCCTATGCTGATCTAGTTTACCAAAAATCCAAAATATAACATTATAAACAAATAAATTGGATTTTTTAGAAAATTTTACTCCAATTTCATGTGCCTAACATAACAATTAAGTTAAAGAAACACGTTAAAATTATGTATTAAGTTTTTTAACTATAGTCTTTGTTTTTTACCCTGTACTTAAATTGTCTCGGAAGAAGTGGGGAAACTTTTACGTATGATAAACAGAATCAGCATAAAATTCTACCCTAAATTCCTGCATAATACCTACTTGATGTATTAAATATATCAAAATATAAAAAAAATTATTTTTTTGTATTCTTATATTGAGATGTCATGGTTGAGAACTTGAATCTTACCACTTAATTAATTCATAAAACTTTCTACATTTATAATAATTGCAATTGTCATAAAATTTTAGTCTGATTTCATGTATCACACATATAATATTATAAGCATACTAAATTGTTTCAACATCTTACTAATATTTCGACATTTTAAAATACAAAAAATTGAAAAAATTACTTTTTTAATTATACATACACTCGCCGTGAACAACAATTTAAAAAATAAATAAATATAAATATTTTATTGGCATTAAAAACAAATTTTATCATCAAACAATCAAAATACAATGTTATAAACATGTTCAATGTATTTTTCAGAAAATTTTTACCCAATTTCATGTGCCCAACATTATATTTAAGTTAAAAGTATCATTAAAAGAATTTTTTTAACTATGGAAAGGGTCTACTACCCTATTCTGTTCAGCAACGGAAGGGGATGAAGAAGGTTTACACTAACAAACATAATCAGTATACAATTAAAATAAAACTATTTATGCTTTAAGCATAGAATCAAAATATTTTTAAATTATTTGAGGCACTTCATCATGAAAAATTAAAAATACAATATTATAAACATGCTTATTGAATTTTTCAGATAATTTTACCCCAATTTCATGTGCCCAACATTATCCTTAAGTTAAAAGTATCGTTAAAATAATATTTTAACTATAGTTTTTGATTACCTACCCTATACTTAATGTGTCCCGGAAGAAGTGGGGGAAATTTTAGATCTGATAAACATAATCAGCATAAAATTCTACCCTAAATGTATGTATAATACTCCCAAGTATCAAACGTAGAATCAAAATGTATGAACAGAATACTTTTTTCTGTATTCCTATGTTGATATACGTAATGGTTGAATACTTGAATCTTACCAAAACTAATTCATAAAACGTTCTACAATTGTAATAGTTGTATTTGTCGTAAAATTTTAGCCTGACTTCATGTGCCAAACATTATATTTCGACATCATAAAATATAAAAAATAGAAAAAAATTACTTTTTCAATTATACCTACAGTGGTTGCCTTGAGAACATTTAAAAAAATTAATATCAATATTTTGTTGGCATTGAGTCAAAAAAAAAACTTAGAAATAATATAAAAATCGTCATGAGCATAAAATTTTGCCCCAATGTTGTGTGTCGAACATATTAATTGAATATTAAGTTTTATTTATACAAAAAAAATGCCATTTCATCAAAAATAAAACGTATGCACTAAATAATAAAATAGAATTGCATGTGTACAATTTGATTCATTATAAAAATGAGAAGAAATGAAAGTGAAGTTTTATTGTAATAATGGCTGCCGGCTGGTTTTCTTTTAAAATTCACGAAGGTTTTTTGGGTTTGTATCATGCAGATGACTGATATATAAATTTAACTAAATATTGATGTGATCATTGGTTTTGGTATTATTGCAGAGAAAGGTTCAAGCTCGTTGCTATACGACAGTTGTTTGAGTCCAATAGATGAGTATACCCCGTCACCCTCTCACCCATACGTACCGTTGTCGTGTACTAGTCGTCGTTCGCGGCAAGCGCGTTTTGTAGTTCTCAGGGCCCGCTTGCGTCTCGCCCAACATATATATATATATTTGTTGTATTCATACACACATATATAAATACATATTATACTTATGATGTGACGGGGTGAGAGGAACAGAGTATTGAGGTGCAAGATACGCGAGAGAGGGGTACATTATATCGTGTATGTATTCAGAAGTCGGATGTACGCAACTTAAAATAACCAATATCCATTTTAATATCTATATACTTGTGTATAAATAAAATACATTACCGTGTAACATAAGTACAAATAACACTAGACAGATTTTTCATTTCGAATTTTTATAAAAATTTATTCAATAATTATCAATTTTTTTATATTTATTTTTCATTCCTTAACAATTATGATTTTTCATTTCTATAATAATTAATTATCGTTATTAAAATAATAAAATAATATTGTGGTTTTAATAAAAAAAAATAAATAAAAATACTTAATAAAAGTATAATACAAAAATTTTTATGAAAAATTAGATAAAATAATATATTTTAGCTATCAACTAATTTGTAGGGACCGTAGATAAAAAACAAGATTTACCGTTTTTAATCTTAAATACAGTGAGGCACCCTATAAAATTTATAACTATTTGGTACAGTAAAATCTCGTTATAATCGAACTGTACATTTTGAAATATGGCTTTATGATGTAATATATTTAAAATAGAAACATAGACAAAAATTTAATTAAAAAAACCGTAGACTTATCGGTTCACAAACACAAGCAGTTTACGTATACTATTGAGTTTTTACTATTTGATATTCTCAAAATACTCATTTGGCTTAGGCATCTTACGTGGTTTGATTTGCATGTCAAAATATTTGATGTTTTGGTGTTTCAAGGTTAAGGCCCAACTTCAAATCATGAAAACTTCATTGCTTTTTGGGGTTCACCGATAGGGCAACGAATACCAACTCTTAAAATTTTTTTAAATACAATATGCCACTTCCTGATTAATGGTAAAGTGTAAACTTCAGTTTAAAATAGCAGAAAGGTCTATCGCTACCTATCTGCCATATTTTTCCGATGCATCAATGCCACAAAAGCCACCCCGTATTTATCACATTTTATATCTCTCGTTTTACACTTCTTATCTGATTGGGGTAGGATATCGAGCACTGATGTATAGCGGCGGATAGGAAGATATCTTGATCGGAATTATTATCCTGACATATCTATCTCCTATTAATTTTTCACGTTCGCCAGTTATTGCTCCCTAATTTTTAAACTTTATTTTCGTTACTATGAAAACGAAATAATTTTCAACAGGTCATCAAATAAGTTATAATTTAAATATTTGACATTATAATAAGAGATAATAAAAAAACCTTATCAGTTTATAAATATGAATCACGAACATTGATTAAAAAAATTGATAAAAACAAATAGATAATATAAAATAATTATAATTAATCTAATTAATTATAAGTGACAAAAAAAATGAATAAAATTAAAAATTTAGAAAAAATAAATCAAAAAAATTTAATAAAAATAAATATTGTAATCTTTAAAAATAATAATAATAATAAAATATTAAAATAATTACATTATTGAATGGGTATATATTCGTGCACTGTAAACAATACTTCCAGTAATGTAACTGCACCTCGCGTGTGAGCGAGATAGATTTATCGAATGAGCGGTCATCGTCATATGATAGACAAAGATATCGGGGGGACAACGAGAGGAGGGGTGGTAGTTGTGATTCGGTAAAACGGGCCAAGCAATACTATACTGACATCGGTGGTACGTACGGTCGTATATGTTGTTATATGTATGCATGAGTGTATTACAGAGGAGTCACAGCCGGCCATTTTGCTTCGTGCAAATGAATATACACAGATCTTAAATAGCTCCGTGTGAATTAAAACAAATAAATACTAATTAATAATATTTTAAATTTCAATTAAATTAAACTTAAGTGAAAATGTAATGTCAGTGTGAGATAAAAATTGTATGAAAATGAGTTTTTATTTCAATTTGTGATGTGTTAAGTGACACTGTTGTTTTTTTTAAAAATATATAAATCATTTAAATTAATTGTTTTCGGGAATCTGCTTGTGTGCGGTGTAAATGTAGTTCTAATACATACAATTGTGTGATGATGATCAATTTTTTAAATACATACCTTTTCTTGTGTGCCTAAAACGATACATCCAAAAAAAAGTAAACTATTTTTGTTTTGTTTTTTCAAAAAAAATAAACATTTTTTAAAAGTTTTTCACGTGTATGATTTAATCAAAGTGTACTTTAATTTAAGAGAAAACAAACAAAAACAAACTTATACGTGAGAGGATCGAAAAATCGAACTCAAAAAATTGTGTAAACAAAAAACGGATGTGTTTGACGTTTTAGAAAAGAAAAAAAATGTGCATGTGGTGAACTCAGTGAGAAAATTTTCATTGATAGAAAAAAACGGAAAATATAACATTTTTTAAGAGTGAAGTTTATTTTGAATTTATTTTTCTTGTTTTTATTTTTTTTTTTTGGATTATTTTTATTCAATATTAATAAAAGGTAAGGTTAATTAAATTTAATAAAACTTAAATTAGAAATGGATAAGCCATATTTCTTACCCATCATGATATGATATTGTTATATATATTTACAATTGTGCTTCTTACAACAATAAAATGTTGAAAATGATTGCGCATTAGACGATTATTTTTAAGTATTGAACTCCCAAACTAACTAAAATCTGCAACGTTTTTTTTTTTTTAAGATTATCCATTTTTATAACTTTTTTTTTCTTTCTTATCTATGGTATTATATCGCTTCTTTTGTTTTATTTGTGGGAGATTTGATTTAAATAATATTAATTCAAGGATACTACATTTTTGTTTTTAGTTTTTGAGAAATTTTTTTGTATGTGTACAAGGTTATTGTGAAATTTTTAGTAATATTAAAATGCAGTAATGAAGTAATATTTTTTTTAATTGATACACTCAAATAATTTAACAAATAAGTAGCATCTTATTATTTTGTGAAGATAATAGATAGCGTTGCTTTGCTATATCAAAACTATTTCTTTTGTAATTTTATTTAAAAAAAAGAAATCGTTTGGTACTTTGGTATTTGAGATGTATTTTAGATTCTATAGTATAGCTATTTGTTTTTGTGTTAATCTTCTTTTATTTATTGGACTTTTTTTTTATAAATGAATATGTTTAGTAGGTTTATTTCAAATCTTTTTAGTTCTTAACCCCTCCTCCCCTCTCTTCAAGAATTCCATAATTTTTTATTTATCTAATGCAAGTAATATATTAAATTAAAAATTAGTTTTGACCTCCATGTATAAACTGCTATTTAATAATGTGATTTTTTTTAAACCATTTTTAAATATTTTAATGGCTTGAAAGTTGTAAGCTTTAGTATGGAGAAATTAGCGAATGGGCGATAAATATACCATCGATATCGGTCTTTTTAAAGTTTAGTGTACATCACAGGATTTGTATCTATTTGATTTGGAATCTACGTTTAATAAACAAATTTTTTAACAGAATAAAATTCTTCTAAAGTTTTTTATTCTTTTTCAATGAACTTTTCATATAAATAACCTCCATGTACAAAGCTTAAGTCGAATAAACATAAATTGTGAGAAGTAGAATGTTTTAAATTTAACCAACTTTTTTCTTTGTAACCTAAGATTTAACGATTAGTCACTCATGGAAATTTCAAACTCATTATCAATATAAATTTGAATTATTCATTCGATAAAATCGTTTAACAAATAGTTGTGATTTGGGGTGATCTTTTCATGCTTATTTTAGGTTATAACTTATGTTTTATTATTTTTAATTTCTATTAACTATTTTTTTTAGCTAAATATATCACATATCACGTGCGATATTAAGAGATTTAATCACAATTATCTCGCTTATCACATAACGACTAGTCACGTTGAAAATCAGAGTTTGACAGTGTCATGAAAAATCAAGCGGGGGGGGGGGAGAATTGAGGTGAACTAATGTAGAGTTGCTGTTTATTTTATTTCACCTAATAATAAAAGACAAATCGATTTAAAAACTTTGAACAAAAATTAAACAATACTAAGCAATCGTCTAAGTAGCAACTTACATATCAAAACGCTAAAATTACGATCTGGCTAAACAACAGATGCTAGGTGAAAAGAGATAGGTGATATTCTTTATCTATTTCATATATGTACAATTGACTACTGAACGACAACATCCTCGGCGTATAGGATACTGAATATTCTCGTTTGTTTTACTTTAAACATGATTCTGAAATAAAATCTTGGGAAAGGATTTTTAAATATATTTTTGGTGAAATTAGATACTAATATGACAATCAGACAAGAAAAAATAATAAACTTAATTATTTCTATTTATTTATTTTTGACTAGATTTCGTTCAAGGGGCTCTATAGGGGTTGTATCAGGCTTCTGAGATTTTGTCACATGTTTCGTGATATTTTAGCTGAGTTGTCGAAAATTCCTTAGTTTGTAGAGCAACCCAACTAAGAAAATTTTTGTCTTGAAGTTACTGGACTACACAATAGTACAGTAAAATTATTTAAAAAATCATGTAAAAACAGAAAAAAAGTATTGCATCTTTGATATTTGGCACGGTTGTAACAACTCCGTACCGAAAAATCTACCTATTCAGGGGAGAGGTGTTTTTAAACATATTTTCAACATTTCTTGATTCAAAAATGATAGTATTGAATAATAAATGAAGTTTTTATACCATTTATATGAAATATACCAAGGTATACTAAGTTTAGTCCCTAGTTAGTAACGTTTAAAAATGTTGATGCTGTTTTGTTTGAAATGTTTTTTCGTCAACATCACTGTGTTCCCGTAAGGGCTCAAATTAGGCGCAAATTGTGCAGTATATGTATTATATGGGAATATCAGTTATGTATGTGTGACATGTATGTATGTGTAATGTGAAGTGTATTGCAACAATTAACTCAGTCAAGTGTTTGTTTTCACTTGCTTGATATCAATACATAAGGACATTGCGTTCGTTTAAATCGTGTCTATGTATTCTCATGTCCTCATCTAATGTCCTTTATTAGCTGGTAAATTTTGTCTGTGTAGTAGATTTGCGCTACGAAGTTTTGCAATTTAATAAACAACAGTGGTAAATATCAAAGATGCAACACTTTTTTTTTCCTTTTAGACATTTATTAATTTTATTGTACTACAAGCAAAAAAATAATCATAAAAATAATCATAAAATAATTTTTTTTGGCTGCTTCCAGAATATTGTCTGTAAAAATACACAAACACACACATATACCTAAATTTGACAATAAAATTATAATCTTGATCATACATACAAAACAAAACAGCATAATAGCATTGAATTCAATTGAAAACAAAAAAATATCCTAATATGTGAACACAGTGAGTGCGAGAGGGGTGTAATAATAGTGGTTGGTTCTACCATTTAAACTTAGAGGGTACACAAAAATAGTTGGCGTTCTCAATGTGTACAGAACCGTTAATTCTAAAGTAATATAACATAACACAGAAGGGAGTGTGCCTGTTTTATGTGTGTGAGATTTCTATGAATATATCTGTGTGTTGAAGTGAGACACAGTGTCATTGAATACATATTTCTTGTGTATATCGTATGGACGAATTCTTTTTTAAGGGTACTTTTTTTTTTTAAAACAAAATTGTGCTGTCTATGATTAGTCGACTATTATTAATTTTATTATGTTCAAGACGATCGATTTTTTAAAAATTGCGAATAATTTCTGTTTTTTATGTCTATGAACAGTCGTAATATGTCTAGAAGAAAAACAAGTGCAAATATTCAATTGAATTGAGCTTATTCGTTTGAATACCCTATCGTCTCGGCAAAATCCGTCATTAAGCATGCTTAATTTTTGCGTGGAAATTTTTTTCAGGATTCTGTTTAAAACATGCTTCTGAACGTAAAAGTACGGGCTGTCGGTAGGAAATGAAATATATATCAAGGTATACTAAGTTTAGTCCCAAGTTTGTAACGTTTAAAAATATTGATGCTACGAAAAAAATTTTGGTATAGGTGTATTTGGTCTGCCCGTAAGCACGATAACTCAAAAACGAAAAGAGATATCAAGCTGAAATTTTAATAGTTTGGTCAGGACGTAAAAAGTGAGATCGAATTCGTAAATGAGCAACATAGGTCAATTGGATGGCTCCGTAGGATCCATCTTGTAAACCGTTAGAGTTAGCACAAAAGTTTAAGCATAAAAAATATTCCTTATAAAAAATGAACAACTTTTGCTTGAAACTTTGTCAATGAAATATGTCAATTTTAATCGCAATTATCTCATAAACGCTGTGATAAATCGCCTTCAAATATTAACATAGTGTCTATTGTGCAATTAATTACTTATTTTCTAAGTTTTATTTTCTTAATATATTGAAATCGCGAAACGTTCCTAATTTGCAAAAGGGCTTAGTCTCTAGTGCGGTCTAAAAACAATAACCCATACAGAAAAGTTTTTAAGTGTGACTTGTGCATCTTGCTTAGACCATTAAGTTACATAGACTGAGTGTAAAACGGTTTTAAGAGTGCCAACATCTGAGGTAGTTGCTTGGATCAAAATCAAAGTGTTGTCATACTTGTCATTGTAGATTCGTAAGAAAAAAATGTAAAGTGATTACGTGATAAGTATTTTTTACGTTAAAAAGCGAAAAAGTCCAGTGAAATCACGAGGTTTTGTGTAAAACATTTTGTAATAAGAAAATTTGACATTCAATGTATGTTTTTTTTATAAGTGGCTTTAGCTGACCCAAGCAATTGCCTCAGATGTTGGCACGCTTCTCACTGTACGGAAAGATAGGCGATGCTGAGTCCATGTATTCGCACCGTGCGTGAGTTTTATTGGAGACGTTTTCATGGTAACGATACACTACTTTAATTATAGAATTGTATGGATGCATGTATAATTGTTTGGATTGCATTTATGACTTACATTGATAATTTAATATTATTTTCTCACAAATTTAAATAAATAATTATGATAATTTACATTTGAAAAATAATATTTGTGCAATTTGATTTATTATTTTCACAATTTTTAATGCATTAAGTTTAATAAATTAATGTTTTTCAATAATTATAATTTGACATTTTCTATAACATTAACATATAAAGAATTGCAAATACAGCATCCTTTATCGCTTAAATTTTTTACTGGAAGCGCTGGCATCGTTTTTATTGTCCCTACCATGACTACGCACACAACGAATACTTATTGTCTAAGGCATCTTGAGATTGTATTGACGCTGCTCTATAACAAACATTTGTGAGTATTTACTAAAACAGAGTTATTTATTTATTAAAACAGTATAAACTAATTAACCATTACATATAACCAAGTGAATATTTTTTATTTTTTTTAATTGAAAATAATTAAACAAGTATATTTTTTCTATAATTAACATACATACAAATGGAATTTTGATTGTCCAAATTTCATGTATACCATTTTTATTTAAAACACAACTATATATAGCTTCTACAAGAAAACTAACTTACTAAAATATATACAAAGTTTGATGTTTGTGCATAAAATATTAATTTTCAAGGTCTTTTAAATTTTAATAAATATGAAACTTATATCGAATTAATACATTCTTTGTATTTTAATAAAATTAGTTTGCTTTTAAAATTTAACTACTTAATTGTTAACATGACAAAAATTTTTAAACAACATATACACACAAATTTGTCAATTTTATATGTCTCTGACTTTTTTATGAAATATATCAAGGTATATTAATTTTAATCCTTTTTATTATAGCATGTATATGAAATATACCAAGGTATACTAAGTTGAGTCCCAAATTTGTAACGCTTAAAAATATTTTGGTATAGCTGATCATAAAATCACTTAATTAGTCCATTTCCGTCTGTCATCACGATTATTCAGAAACGAAAAGAGATATCAAGATGAAATTTATAGCGAGCTCAGGACATAAAAAGTGAGGTCGAGATCGTAAATGAGCAACATAGGTCAATTGTGTCTTGAGTTCATAGGACTCATCTTGTAAACCGTTAGAGATAAAACAAAAGTTTAAATGTAAAAAATGTATACGGAACATTAAAAAAAAAATAAACAACTTTTGTTTGAAACATTTTTTCGTACTGTTATGACTGTTTACCCGTGAGAGTGCAAATTATGCGCAAATTGTATAGTATGTATTATATGGGAATATCAGTTATATGTGTGTGGCATGTATGTATGTGTAATGTGAAAGAGTAATCAACACTGTCTATACATGGTATTTCAACAATTAACTCAGCCAATTGTTTGTTTTCACTTGCTATTTATTTTATTCTTTTAATCTTTCTGAAATTATGCCCAGGCAACTAACGATGCGAGTAATAAATGAGTAATAAAATTAATTTAGTTGGAAAATATTATGAACAGAGTCGTTTAATTTAACGCCATAAAGCTTGGTTCACAGTTGACACTGAAATAATTAATGCTTGAAACTCAGATTACTAATCCAATTCAAGCTTTCAATAAATAATTTGTTGAAAATAATTTTGATTGAAGCTTTTGTGCGATCCTTGCATGTACCAGAGTTTTGAATAGCCTAAGAATAGCTCTTTTGAATCCCTATATATTATAAATGTGAAATTAATGATGTTTTTTTGTTTTTTACGCTTTCACGCATAAACTAATGAATAGATTTGAATAAAACGTAACAATAATATAGCTGATATATCAGAATAACACATGAGCTATAATTTATAAAGATATATTTAAAAAAATTAAATAAAATTAAAAAATTTTATTTCACATTACCATAAATTACAGATTTCTGTAAAAATAGTCAATATAAAACATATGGCCATCTTTTCTGATATACTCAATGAATTATGACTATTTCACATTTAAAAAAATAGAAAACCGTGCATATATATTACCTATGTAAAACAATCCCAACCATTATTTCGAGTCTTATAGAAAGGGGATAAGTGAGAGCAAGAGAGTTGGAAGCTTTAACCCGATGGCCTTTATCAATCTTTGCTTTTAAACCCAACGAAGCGGGTGGGTATCACGCTAGTAGTAAAATATTTGTCAAAATGATTTCAGTGAAATTCATGTTCTACGACGATATATTACAAATTTTTGGCATATGTTTCCAGCATGAACAACAAATCAAAAATAATAAAAATTAATTAAGATTTCTCAAGTGAAAAGCCTCTTTTTGGACATTTAAACAAGCAAATTACAAAACAAATATGAAATATTATCAACATACACGTAATTTGAAACGGTCAATTATTTTACATTTAAAAAAAATGAAATCAATTATTTATATTCATAAAAAAAAAAATTTTTTTGGCAGCCACATCACGATAGACCTTCAAAACAACAAAAATTTTTATAACAAATAATATAACGGTAATCAAATGTATTGTTTCAAAATATTCCACGGTACAATAGACATCATTCACATAATCACGAAGAAATAGCTCTAACACTAAGAGAATATTATTAAGATAGTTTATTAGTAAAATAATTTTTCTTAAGAATTTAGAATATTTTAAATTATTTAGTACTAGAGTGATACCCACCCGCTTCGCTGGGTTTAAAAGTAAAAATTGATAAAGATTGTTCTCGTTATCTCCTTTCTATAACACTGGAAATAATGGTGAGGATTGTTTTACACAGGTAAAATATATGTATGGTTTTCTATTTTTGTAAATGTATAATAGTCGTAATTACTCATTGAGTATATCAAAAAAGATGGCCGTGAAATATTTTATATTGACTATTTTTACAGAAATCTGTAATTTATGGTAATTTCAAATGACTACTTTTACAGAAATTAATATATCTATAATGTGAATCTTGGAAATAAATGACAGTTTTTGAATAAACACTTGTGTTGCTCTGAAAATAGAGTTTATTTTTATAAATCAATTACATGAATAATCTTAATACTAATTACATAAAGGAATTAATTATTTAATTACCTGAAAATAGAGAAACGACAATAATGTCAATTCTCACAATGACATTTATTCCCTCTCGAGTTATCAAACTATATCTAGTTTTTATTATGATTTATACAAAAGCTATTTATACAAAATCTATAGTAACAACAATTAACATACGAACATACCAACCCGCGGTCAAGTGAGCGCTGGGGTAATTAATTAAAGAAATGCATTTCTTTACATATCTTTATAAATTATATCTCATGTGTTACTCTGAAGTATGAGCTATATTGCTGTACAGTTTCATTAAAAACCATTCGTTAGTTTTAGCGTGAAAGCGTAACAAACAAACAAACAAAGATGCTTACTTTCATTTGCATTTATAATATATAGAGATAGAATAGTATAGCCCAATCGAATAGAACATTATCTCTGTTCGAACAGTTTAAAATCACGTTTAAAACGATATCTACGCATTTGAAGATTTTATTATTCAATATTATACTATCCACTTTTCCCTAAACAGCCTAAACGGCAACTTAAAATTCTCTAGATTGAATCAAATTCTCTTTAATTAAATAACTTTGGAATTATTACATATCTGATAGCTTTTTGAATTCGTTTTTTTAAATAAATAACTTATAATAAAATTAAAAATTTGCACGTAAAAAAATTTCAAAAACTTGTCAAAAAGTTTAAATTTTTAATAATTTTTTTTTTTATACAAATTTATCTCTTAGAATTACAAAAGTTCATTTTATTATCATTAAATCAAAGATCTTATAATCAAGATTTTCAAGCTTGCTTGGAAATCCTCTAAACAAATCTCCTAAAAAAATGTTTCTCCTAGATTTTCCACCAAGCCGTTTAAAATCCAGTAAATTTAGGGGAAAATTTCCCCATCTTGACAACAGTTTATCGAGTATTGTTGAACGATTTTTTAGTTTAAAGTGAATACACTCGTCTTCAGATCGTTGAATAAATGAAATGCCACAAGCTAAAGTATATCACATACCAAAACGAAGGTCATAAACGTAGAAAGAACAAGAAATTAAATGTTTGCTTTATCAACAAAAATAATAGCCATGTTCCTGCCAATAATTCTCAAGAGCAATTAGAAATACAGTAACGAAGTCTATATATTTTTTTAATAATTACTATAATTCTATTTTTTGTATAAAATTTTATCTGATATTTCACTATTAATGCAATCGAAAACATGAATAACATGGATAGAAAGTATTTATAAAACGGTTTAGAACTATCGACAGGAATAAACATATTACTTAGTCGTTAAAAGTAGTGTAAAGTTAAAAAGTAAAATTTGTTTAAGTTAAAATATGGTATCTTTGACCTTTTAAGTTGGTAATTTAAGAATGATAAAAATAAAGGGTACCTTCATGGGAGGCGCCATTAAAAGTAATTCAAATAACGATGTGTATGTTTTACAGGTAAATATTATTAAAAGTTAAAAAAAATACAGTATGATTCAGAAGTGGTTACAAAAAATAGAGAATTTTTTGAGGTAATCTGATTCATTTCGAAAATAATTTGTAATTTTATTTCATGCAAAATATATCTCGTGAATAGTGTTCGTAATCGTTACTTTTTGTTGTGGCCCTCTTCAATCGAAATTTCCGAAGAATTTTTTGAATCGATAGTTTCGAAAAAGAATTTTGAATCTCAGTTTTTTAAAGCTTTTTTTTTCTTGAGCTATTTTTAGTATACGTATTTCGGAAGTGTGGTGAGTTAAAAACTTCCTTTAAAAATTATAAACATAAAAGAAATTAAATTTTTTTTTCCTTGAAAACGATGTTAAAAACAATCGGTCCGTCATTTATTAAAAATTCTGCACTTGAGTTCAAAAATTCCAAGCCGTTCTTGACCTATAACCCCTATTGACACTACAACTTTAAACACATACTGTATATTCAGTTTTTACTAACAATTTGTTAAAAAATACTTACTTTAAAAAAATAATTTTAAATTAACTAATAAATGCTTAGATAAAATTTTGTTGAGTTATTGGGAAAAAAAATGTATAAAAATTGAGGTTAATAATCCTTAGAATAGATATGATAATTTAACCTTGATATTAAAAATAATATAAACATTTTGTGATTGGGTATATTTATTGTACGTCAAAATTAATAATATACTACATAATGTGTTACAAAATTCTCTTAGGTCAGACTACACAAAATAAATTTTTTGATTAACTGTGATAAATAGTTCTTTATTTTCGTAAATGTTATAAATGAATTTAATTCAACATTTTTGTCGTATGTTGCGAATTTTTGTCACAGTTCATGGAGGCAGTGTAAGCACTATTGGCCGAGTTCTTCAATCTAAATTTCTTGGAGTAATATATATCGATAAATACAGTATTTTTTAGATTGAAGAAGTTCCATTTTTTTCAAGAACTTCTTGTGTCTTCCAAATGTCATTGATTACACTATACTAAACTTGCAGTTATAGAAATTTATTATGGATGTTGTAATTTATTGTTTTCCGCACGGTAAGAGTATATGAGCTTGTAATAAAATGAGCTATAATTGTTGTCTGATACTGTATCAGCGAATACTTACAATACTCAGTGTGTGATCAGTTGTTTACAATCACAATACTATAGTTGCTTTTGTTACAACCACAATACTCTACTATAGTTCTCTTGTCCACGCAATTCTCTTATTCATTGAAACTATGTGGTGCATAAATTTAAATTTTAACCCCCAAATTAAAAAAAGGGGTGTTATAGTTTGATCCCATTTGTGTATGTCTGTCTGCCTGTCTCTATATCGCATCGTAGCGCTTAAAAGGTTGAACCGATTTCGATTTTTTTTGTTTCGTTTAAAAGGTAATTTAATGGAGAGTGTTCTTAGCCAAGTGTGAGTTTAGGGTTTCAAGTGTGAGTTTAGGGTTCCGTACTCGGAACAACTAAAAAATGGTTCTTAAAATCGGTTCAGTTTGGAGAAGGCTCTAAGGAAAAAGGTATTTTAATGAAGAGTGTTCTTAGATATGTTTCAAGTGTGAATTTAAGATTCCGTATCCGAAAAATTTGTCGAGGATTTTTTAAATCTTATAAATTTCAAAATTGTGAATTTAATTATTTGTTTTCCAAGTTTTGTAAATTTTTTTATATGTGTTAGCGTTAATTTTTTACCCTCTAGTATCTATACTAGATATGGTAAAATAAAATTGCTTTAAAATTTTTGAAACACACGGTACTAAGAAATAAACTTTTAAAATAATCGTCAAATGAATAATTTTTATCTATATGTATTGTTTTTTATTGCCTGCCTCTTGGGTGATGTGATGTGATGTATATTTGTTATAAAAATGTTGTGGCTATGCTAAGATTTTGATCTACGTTTGATTTGCTATTATGAGTATGGTAATTAGAGACGATTCTTTATGTATATTATAATATTCACATACATTACATACCATAGTTATTGGACAATGAGGGGGGTAATCATATTTTTATTTAAGTATTATTAATCATCAAACATAGAAATGATGACATCACCGTTTGATGTGTTATTTTTGTTTCTTTAATTTGTTACATTTTATTTTCAATTTTAAATTTAAAGTAAATATTTTGTGTGCATACCTGATGAATACTGATTTATAAAATCGAATTTATCATTTTATTGGAATATTGCAGTGAAAAAATATTTGTAACCGCTTCCCAAAAAATAAAGATTTTGCGTTTCATAGAGTTCAAGTAGAATTCGAATATAAAAAAATAGTTTTGTCTGGTTTTGTCATATGTTGGTTTGTGGCATGATATATAACTAGCTTCATCTTCTTTTATCCCTTGGTTGTGTCTTATTCCATAGTGACCCTTTCCAATCATTTTTAACCAGTCATTTTTTACGGTATAGCAACTTATTAATAGGACAAATTACGTAATTATTGAAACGGAAGTGATAGTTACAGTGCTTGTCGTTGTGGCGTAGACGAAAGACGGTCGTTCTTATCATCGTTTTTCGATTACGCCCCGAAGAGCAGTCTTGTGACTTATTTTCTTTCCCTTCAATAAATTCGTAACAAACAGAATAGATTATTATTCACGTTTCGTAAAATTTTGTATTGTCCGAAGAATGGACAGAAGATTCAGGGACGAGAAAGTATAAAAAGTCGTTCAACTGTTCAGTCTGCACTACAACAGGCTACACCTTGTTTATTTTAAACAAAACACAATTTCATAATACATGATTTTTTTAATCAATAAAACGTTATTTATTTTTACGCAATATAATAAATGTAGGTATTATAAATACATTTTTCATAATAATTTACCATTTTTGAAAGTGTAATTTTTTATAACCTCTGTGCACATTAAAGAACGAGGTGATTGCAATAAGGGAGTTGGTTCCCAAAGTGAAAAAGACTAATAAAGATAAAAAAAGATGTTTTGAATCAATTTATGTTTTTTAAGAATATCTATCTTATGTTTAAAATTTCTTATTTGCTTTAAGACTTAAGCTGCTAATTTTCGACTTCAAAATATTAATTTATATTCAAATTCCCATATCTAAAAGTTTCAACTTTTCCAATAGTCCCAGTGTGTCGTTTTTGTCGTATCACGATGTGTTGGATAAAAAATTTTTGCACACGATGTGTTGTATAAAACTCAAATTTCATATCTAGTGCAAAAAACACGTCCATTTTGCAACCAAAAACCAATCGCAGTAAAAAGTGCAAAGTATCTTCACGCATTTATTCCTCCCGGTCTCTCAAATGCGGTGTCTACTTAATTTTTAAAAATCTGCACCATTTTATAATCTTGATATGCTCAGCTTCAAATCATTAACTTTGTTTTCCGACCCTGATGGGGAGGGAGGAAAACCTATAAATATCTTTAAAGCAATTTTTAAATTGTCTATTAGCTTAGCTTCAGCCACAATTTAAAGAGGCCCGAAAAATAACTTGACATCATTTGAAAATCTTGATATGCTCAGAAAATATATAATTAATCAAATAAAATCAAAATCGTTAGGGGAGGGGGAATCTTTAAGTTGACTTTTTGACTCTCATCTCTACGAATCCCAGTATTCCATACTTCTCTATAAAAGGGGTTGCCACCACTTTAGAGACTTGAACCTTCTTAAAACTTATTATTATTTAAGTATTAACTCATAGAAATATATTATTTTCAATAGTATTTTGGTTTTTTCAAATTTATAATGATATACAGAGAGTTTCGTATATTCAAGAGAGGAGAAAAAATTTGTCTACTTGAATTGGTTGCTTGCTTCCGTTCACTACTTCTCATGGATATTTAATCGAGAACCAATTCGCATAAGATTAGTGCTTTCTTGTACATAGAAGTTGTATGGTGTTTTAACCAGATTATTTTATGTTTGTTTATAATGTAAAGGTAAAATTAATAAATAAGTAGTGCACATTTTTAAAATATTAACAAGCATTTTTGTTGTTTTTATTATAAAGAATTATTTTGGAAATTTTGTGTTTGTGTTTTGTGAATATTTGTGTATTCAAAACAAGTTTGGTTAATAAAAATAAATAAAATGTTTATTTTTGAAGATTAACATTCCATAATGAAATCACTTTGATTTATTTTTTATAACTTTAACGATATTAACAAATGTCACTACAACAATTTTTTTTTTTTCATTAAAATGTCATCTGGTGTCTGCTGAGTGTTGAGACTTCTAATCAAAGTTTCTCATTTTTATATCATGTATATATAACATATATCAAGGTATACTAAGTTTAGTTCTAAGTCCCAAAATTTTGGTATATATTTTCATAAAATCATATAATTACTGCACAGAACGTAAAGAGTGAGGTCGAGTGGATAGGTCAACTGAATTTCGATTTTTTGCAATTTTGTTGAAAGGTACCCCTTAATAAAAATCGGGAATAAGTTTTTGTTTTCAATTTCGATAAAACTCTGTATATAAGGCAATTTTGACCCAAAAAATAAAAAAATCGGGTTTATGTATCGATTGGATGCATACTTTCTGAGAAAATCGCCCATTGTGTCCAATATTTCAAAAGCCACGCATCCAATCATTAAATAAACCCTATTTTTGGATTTTTGGGGTCAAAATTATCTTATATAATGAATTTCATCGAAATCAAAGACAAAAAAAAATTTTTCGATTTTTTGCAATTTTTTGAAGGGGTACCCCTTAAAAAAAATCGAAAAAATCGGGAAAAAGTTTTTGTTTCTAATTTCGATAAAACTCTATATATAAGGTAATTTTGACCCAAAAAATACAAAAATCGGGTTTATGCGTCGATTGGATGCATAGTTTCTGAGAAAATCGCTCTTTGTATCCAATTTTGGATTATATCTACAAAACCACGCATCCAATCATTAAATAAACCCTACTTTTGGATTTTTTGGGTCAAAATTACCTCATATAATGAATTTCATCGAAATCGAAGGCAAAAAAAATTTTTCGATTTTTTGCAATTTTTTGAAGGGGTACCCCTTAAAAAAAATCGAAAAAATCGGGAAAAAGTTTTTGTTTCCGATTTCGATAAAACTCTGTATATAAGGTAATTTCAACCCAAAAAATACAAAAATCGGGTTTATGCATCGATTGGATGCATAGTTTCTGAGAAAATCGCTCTTTGTGTCCAATTTTGGATTATATCTACAAAACCACGCATCCAGTCATTAAATAAACACTATTTTTGGATTTTTTGGATCAAAATTACCTTATATAATGAATTTCATCGAAATCGAAGGGAAAAAAAATTTTTCGATTTTTTGCAATTTTCTTAAGGGGTACCCCTTAGAAAAAATCGAAAAAATCGGGAAAAAGTTTTTGTTTTCAATTTCGATAAAACTCTATATATAAGGTAATTCGACCCAAAAAATACAAAAATCGGGTTTATGTATCGATTGGATGCATAGTTTCTGAGAAAATGGCTCATAAGTGAGGTTTGAACGTGGAACATCATCCCGGTAGAGTAAAAAAAAAAAACACATTACACGTAATAATGCATTTGATTTGTATTGCCCAATTTGGAATATTTTTGATGATGCAATGAAATGAACAACCCTCTTCAAATCGTTGAACATTAAACAACATTTTAAAAATAAATTTGAGGGAAGTAATCATTCAACAACTCCTTTATATGTTCACTAGAATGTTTAAACTGAATGATTTTTAAAGTGAATGTTTATCATATGTGATATATTTTTATAAACAATTATAAATTTTTTATATAATGATATATATTGTAAACTCTTTAACGATTTTATAATTTAATGTTTGTTAGTTTTAACGATCTTTAAAATTATTTGTTCATTTCATGTGTTCTAGTGTTGTACTATAAATAATCATAAATTTAAGGCAACCAAAAATATATTGAGTGCACCTCATTTTAAATAAACACCTATTAAATATTTTCTTCAGAGAAAAGTTTGTGGAAAATTACCTGGGGATCATCTTACGATTATCTTAAATTTGATATCGGATTTTAAAATAGTTTAAAAGTAAACTCATCTTCATAGTCGATAGAACATAGTCTAAGAGCCTAATTAGGGTTGACATTCATCCGTCTGTCTACTGAATGAAAGTTATTTTTTTATGACTTTTAGTGAAAATACCAAGCATAAAATTTTTTGGATACAAGTTTTAAAGTTTCGAAGTTTTGGTATTTTTATTAAAAATAGTTTTGACCATATTTTTTAGACAATCCATTACAGGGATAATTTTTTAATTTTTTAACAGAAGGGCGAAGGTCGATCCTAATTCGGCACTTGTACTTAGAGCAGGAAATCAAATTGTGAATTAAAAACTTGTGTAGGAAACATTTTTTTGAAAAACAAATCAATTCGATCCAAATTGAATATACAAATCTTTCTGCCCATCTCTTTGTTTCCGTTTTGATGTTGACACTTTTGGAAGTGGTAAATGGTAAGCTAAAAATAAAATCGCAAACTCGTTTTTCCAATTTACATAAAACTATTCATTGGGATTACGAAAAAATCATAAATAAATTAAAAATATTGCTTTCTCACCGGACCACCCAAATATTATGAGGTTGTTATCCATTGAGGCTTTCTAATTTGAAGCACTTTTAACGATTAAGGCTGCATTCTTTATTTTTTTAATTATAAGAATTTGTCAGTTAATATTAGGAAAATTTTTATAATAAACAAAGTTGTAGGAAAAAAAGTTTGCTATAATTTATCATCAAATCATTTATTTGCAAAGTTTAAATATTTATAGAGATTTTTACGCCCTTAATCTTTTCCTAACATTATTCGATAAATCCTTAGAAATGATAGCGATGCGTTCTTTCGAAAAACGTCAATGAATTTTTCCTTTTAGTATTTCGTCAAAATTTATGATCCGGGTGTACCAGCGATTCAAGGAATGTATATTAATTCGAAAAAAATAAGATTATGAATTTTTGTGGCTTTTTAATTTATTGATCGAAAAAAGTAGTTATTTTTGGGGCGCATATAATAAAACGCAAATCTGTATGTTTATGGTTGTCATATACATATACACCGCTGCGTTGATGAACATTCGCTGATGGTGATGATTTATCTCAATGTATGTAACTACAAATCGTCCCAATACACTGTTAGTTAAAATAATTTTGTTAAAAGAAGTGCCATATGGCTGCACTTTTGTAGTAATTATTATTCAACACTTTAAAAAAATAAAATAACAAATTTTAATTATAAAAATAATACAAAAATATTTTAAACAGTTAAACTGCTGTATAATCTACACTATGTACAAAAAAACCAAATTGTACTCAATAATGTGAATCATTATTTTTATTTGAAACTTGTTTTAATCTGGTGTAGGGGAAGGTAGAGTATCAAGTATCCAAATTTACATTTATGTATTTGTATTTGAGTCACATTTTTATACCATGTATATGAAATATACCAAGGCATTCTAAGTTTAGTCCCAAGTTTGTAACGCTTAAATATTGATTGACCAAATTTTGGTATAGGTGTTCATAAAATCACCTAATTAGTCCATTTCCGGTTGTCTGTCTGTGTATCTGGCTGTCTGTCGTCTATCTGTCTGCCCATCTGTATATCTCAATACTATTTTTTTTACTACCAAAGAAAAAAACGAGTGACCTATGGTGCATGGTGTGTGATCCATGGTACACTATCTTTATATACCAATGGATCACACCCTAATGTACCTAATAAAATCCCGCACTAATTTCAGAAGATGCTCTTTTCAACATTATAAGTATAACCTATCAAATATAATAAATAAGAATTCTAGGATTTTTCGCTATAAATATCGATTTTTGACCTAATTTCCTAGATCAATTGTTGTATTATGTAAATACGTTTTTCGACTACTTATCAAAATGAATTAGCTATTTGTAGCTCAATTTCACTGTAGAGCAGGCATGGGTGAGTTATTTTAAGTCGAAGACACCATTGTTATAACTTTATTGTGTGCCATAAACTTTATAGTGTCTCGCTATTAATATAGATTTTTGCCCTAAATTCCTAGATCAATTTTTGTATTATGTAAATACGTTTTTCGACTACTTATCAAAATGAATTAGCTATTTGTAGCTCAATTTCACTGTAGAGCAGGCATGGGTGAGTTATTTTAAGTCGAAGTCACCATTGTTATAACTTTATTGTGTGCCATAAACTTTATAGTGTCTCTTTCAAGTCCGCATTGCTCGTAGAGGAGGAAGCAAGACGGGTATACGACTCTTCTATCTATCTCAGTTTCTCTAATAGTAATGAGATAGGTAGGAAAAATATGTTGTGTCTGTCTTACTCGTACTTATGGTTGTCACTGGTTAGGTTATCACTAACTTACACGTATGTTAGTTCCAAAAGTCTAAGAGACTCCTCTAAGCCACTTTTGCCCATGCCTGCTGTAGAGTATGTAAGTAGACAATCTGTAGAGTATGTAAGTAGACAATAAAGTTAATGCTGTCAGAGTAGGTGTTTGCTATCTTTTTTGATCTAATATTATATATTTTAATATGAATTCCTGAAATATTAATTAAATTAAATTTATTGTATTTTATAAACAAAATGAAAATAATTTATACTATTTAATATATTAAAATAAGTGTAATGCGATTACTTTATATATAAATAGTAGTATATAATACTTATCGATAAAATTTAATTAAATGTTAGAGTGGGGAAGCGAAACGAAGGGAAAAATTAATTTGTGATTTTAAACAGTGTTAATTTAATGAGTAAAAAACGTTTTTTACCTAATATTATAATTCATTAAAATTAGTTTTATGTTAATTAAGTATTATAATTATTTTTTATTTTCTCGGTAAACTTAATCCAGTTAATAATCGTTGAAAATCTGGTGAGAACGCCACATGACTTTTTTTTTCTGTAAAGACTAGAATATACTAATCAGTAGTGATGTAACGAATATTCGCATGTTTTTAAACATTCGCAAGAAACGATGCAGATATTTTGCGAATGTTTTTGTCAAAAAAAGTGAAAATAATTACGGATATGTAATGAAAAATTAATTAATAATGAATTGCAAAATTATTCAAAACACTAATATGTGCTTTACTCATATTTTTAATTTTTATACCTTGCGTATTACATTTTACTAAGTTTAGTACCAAATTTGTAACGCTTAAAAATATTGATGCTACGAACAAAATTTTGGCATAGGTGTGTTCATAAAATCACCTAATTAGTCCAATTTCGGTTGTCCGCCCGTCCGTCTGTGGGCACGATAACTCAAAAACGAAAGAAGATATCAAGCTGAAATTTTTACAGCGTACTCAGGACGTAAAAAGTGAGGTCGAGCTCGTAAATAAGCAACATAGGTCAATTGGGTCTTGACCAATGGGTTTGTATGACCCATCTTGTAAACCGTTAGAGATAGAACAAAGGTTGAAATAGTTTTTATTTAATTTCCACCGACTAGTTTTCTAGAAATCTATGAAAGCATCATCCATCTACCGTTTTACCATAAAACTAATGTTAAATATGCCTACTTTTGAAATCATTTATTTATTTAATTAATCAGGAAACCACCTTCCCCCAAAATTTTCAAATTTTCGGAATTGATTTAGACTTAGTCTTACTTCGTATTGTACTTAGTACTAGTCCAACTTAACATAAGTCTAAAAGACATTGTTTGTTTCTAATAAATTGAATTTCACAAGTAGTTTGTACAACAACAAACATCGAGCCGAAATCAGACTATTTTTTTTAGCTTGTAGAACAACCCATACACAGTCGTTATAAAAAGATACTATTTTTTTATAACACCCTATATCGTAACATTTCAGTTGACTGAGGCTACTTCCCCTCTGAGAGCATCAATTGGTATCAACTATCAAAAAAATTAATAAAAACAATTTAAAACAGTTACAAATAAAGATATGCTTGATTTTTATCTACTGTTCTCATAAAATATCGATTTAAAACTAGTGTTGTGTGAAGGTGAAACAACAAATACAAAGAAAAGAGATAACAAACGTCCATCCATTACATACAAAAAAAAAAGTATATTATGAACATTATCCAGGTTCTTCTTTTCTAACAAACAAACAAAAAAAGTATACTAAACAAATACCCACACACACACACACATATACACAACAACCATATAAAATACATTATATATGAAAGAAGATGAACCCAACCCAAATGTATGCAACCCTCCTGCTACAGCACTCCTGCCTTACACTGTTGTGTGATGTTGATGAAGATGACTGATTCTTGTTCAAGATGTCGTTGTTTGTAACTTTCTGATTAGAAAGTTAATGTTTTCGCCTCGAAAAATTAATTAAACATCTTTATGCTTTAGCCCGCGGGACAGAATTGAAACTTTGTGAGTGTATTCGAAACTTTCGAGTGGCGAGTTTACGAAACTTTCTACGACTTTTTTTTTCTCGAAATTTTTGCCTTTTCAAATGAGCATGATAACATCATATTTAAGCTATCGATCTGAAAAAACATAGCAGGGAATCTATCGGACACTTCCCTTTTTTAGTAATCCCAAAAACTTGCAGAAATGTTTTTTTGCATGAATGTGTAAAAAAAAAAACATTAAAATTTGTTGACCAAAAGTTTTTTTTTCTCGAGAATTTCAAGAGAAAATACACTTTTGTATTCTTGATTCTTAAATGTAGAAACGAAACGAGTCGATAGAAAAACTTTTAATAGAAAAGTTGCATGCCTTGCCATTTTTTTCGCAAATTCCAAATTTATTCGCAGTTTCTGCCAACTTTTGATGTGAAGAAGCCCGTGACAATATCAGTGATGCAGTTTTTTGCAATCGAACTATTCTGTTAATTTAACTTTATTTCAAGTCGACTGTTGAAAATCCCATCTTTCTAGCGTGTATAGAATTGAAAAACGTAATTTTGATGGTTTTTTCCCAGTTTCCGGGGGGTTACGATATGGATAATGAAGTTTTTCAAACTTTTCTTTTAATTTCACATTATTTCTGGTCGATTGTTGAAAATCCCATCATTCTAGCGTTTATAGAACTGAAAAACGTAATTTTGGGGGGTTTTTCCGTTTTTTCGAGGAGTTCCGAAAGATCGAAAGTATTTTAAATTTTGTAGAAAGGTGTCTTACAACAACATACATTATCAATTGAAATTGGTTTTGTACAATTGGAAGGTTGCTCATTTTCTAAAGCACTTTTTGGGGGTGATCCGCAGGTCTAAATAGAGCATTAATTTTTTTTTTGCCACAAATTCGTAAATAAATGAAAGAATATTTCATCTAAAGTATATTTAAGTAATTTTTTTAAAATTAATAATTCCATTTTTTTTAAAATATTAATTATTAATAAAAAATAAGTACATTTTTGAATTAAAAAGACGGTAGGGACGTATTTACACTCGTTGAGGCTGTGAGCCAGTCAGAGAAGCACACTAAATTAACATTTTTCGACTTGTTTCTATGGAAAACTGCGTTATAATAAAGTGAAAACCCGTTGAGATATAAACCATTTATCATTATTCATGTTATTTTATCATTTCTCCGTGCGGTGCTAAATACCAGTCTACATTTTTCGTGCAAAATACCAGTCTATCATTTTAAACTTAATGGACTGGTCTCTAGGTCATATCCACCTCGACTTGTTTTATATAATATCAGAAGACTCTAAAACAGAATAATATTAATATGTTGCAACCAACCACTGTGATGTGTGGTATTTGTATTTTATAATCATAAAAATTATATGTGCATGAGTTTTTTTTATTATTATTAGAGCAGACATTAAGGTATGGGATGATGGGGGGTTCTTATATATTCAGAAATCGTTCACGTTTTCTAAAATCGCTAATTTTTTTTCTTGAATCAATAAGAATCAAAAAATCCGACTGCTTTAAATAAAAACTAAAAAGAAAAAAATAAGTCTATAGTAGTTTACACAGCGACTTTAACAGTCGGGAAGATTTGAACCGATTTAGATTTTTATGGGTCCCGACTGTTAAAGTCTATGTAAACCAATGGACTTGTTTTTATTTTCAGTTTTATTTGACGTAGTTAGTTTATTAATTTTTTCAATTTATTTTATCAATGAATATTCATCAACCCGGCTATGGAAATTATTATCTTGAAATTCTGGTATTTACTATTTTGCTGAAGAAATATCTTTATTTAGTAATTTTTATACCATGTTTATATGTAATATATATCAAGGCATAATAAGTTTAGTCCCAAGTTTGTAACACTTAAAAATATTGATACTACGAACAAAATTTTGGTATAGGTGTTCATAAAATCACCTAATTAGTCCATTTCCTGTTGACTGTCTGTCCGTCTGTATACACGATAATTCAAAAACCAAAAAAGATATCAAGCTGAAATTTTTATAGCGTGTTCAGGACCTAAAAAGTGAGGTAGAGTTCGCAAATGAGAAACTTAAGTCAATTGGGTCTTGGGTCCGTATGACTCAATTTGTTAACCGTTAGAGATAGAACAAAAGGTTAAGTGTCAAAAATATTATTTAAATTATTTATTTATAAAAAAATAAACAACTTTTGTTTGAAACATTTTTTCGAAAACTTCACTATGTACCCGTGAGGGCGCAAATTTTATAGTATGTATTATATGAGAATATCAGTTATGTAGGTGAGACATACATGTATGTGTAATGTGACAGTGTAATCAACACTGTCTATACATGGTATTTAAAAAAAAAAAAAATACAGTCGAATTGATAACCTCCTCCGTTTTTGTTTGAAGTCGGTTAAAAATTAACTCAATCAATTGTTTGTTTTCACTTGTTTTGTTGTTAAAGTAACCTTTTGTAAATTTGACAACCTACGAAAATTTTTCCGCAATTCAAAAATCACAGTTTACTCATAAAATAATATAAAAAAAATAACCTAGCGATAGCAAATGATGCATAATTTTAATTGACTATGGCCTCCTACTCTTTTGTATGTTTTTGATTTAACATTGAATAAAAAAATAAAAATTAAAACACACAGTGCAAACAAATTTTTATTGAAGCTTGTCTGATAAATAGAAAAAAAATATATAATTATGGAAAAAAGCAGTTGACCCAGTAAACAGTAGCATAGTAATATTATATAGAAATTAAACTAATTAATAATATAAATGTTAATTAAAATGTAAAAAATGACCTTAAATTATTGAATTATTATTCATTGTTCGTTGGTAATGATATATAGGTGTACGTATGTACAGGATGAATTGGGACGAACGTGTCAAATATTAGGAGACTATTTTACACATAAAACAAACAAATGTTTATTCTAGGAAAGATGAAACATATTTACTTATTGAGCAAAAAAAACAGTTACTAGAGGAAAGAAAACTTTCTTGATACAAGCATTTTTAAGTAACTAAATTTTCTTTTCATTCTGAAAAATGAATAAGAAAAAAGAGATTTTTACGTCCAGTATAGTAAGTGTCCAGTATAGTAAAAAAATAATAATTATTGTATAATAACAATGAATTAAACTTGTTGAATTAGAAATTATGAAAATAAGAGACGAAATTGCATAGATAACATTTTTTTAACATAATATTTTATTTTAATTTGTTGGAAAATATTATTAAATTTTCAATTTAAACCATATATACAAACCATAGACTTATATGTACATCCATAAAACTTATATGCACATTACTCTTCTTATTCGAGTGGCATAGAAAATGTCAACTTGTTCTTACTTAAGGATGTATGAGCATGACAACAATGTTTGATTTAAAGGCTCAAAATTTGTTTGTAGGTAGTCTTTTACTCAAAGAATATGTGGTTAAAATTTCAGCTTAGGTATCCGTGCAAATTTTTAAGAAAAAAGTTATTAAAAATCGATATAAAATACATTGGCTCATATGGAGGAATCTCAAAAAACGACATATTTTGGAAGTTTTTGATAATTTTCATTTGGAATGAATGAAAACAAATTAAAAAAAAAACTTTTTAATAGAAAGTAAACATATTAGCAATTAATTAGAAAAGAAAAAAACTAAGTGTCACCGTCCATATAAGGGATGTAAGAGCAGGGTAGATTAAGGGTTGAAATTATTTTTATCTTATTTTCAACTTTGATGATGAATTTTGTTATAACTTCATGAATGTAGACGAAAAATAAGAATAAAATTTTTCGATATGTGTCTTGGTTTTCGAAATATCGAAAGCTAAATAATTAAACAAAATTTTCAATTTTCAATATTTTGAAAATTAAGCCAGATATCGAAAAATTTTATTCTTACTTTTCGTCTTATATCGTCAAGTAATAATATAAATTTATCATCAAAATTGAAAATATCTATTTTTAAATTTGTGCCCCCACTACCATGCTCATACATCCTTAACTCAATTATAATCGCCACTGAATGATGTTAGAACGTATTTACCTGTTTATGTCTGCTCGCATTAGAAAATAAGTTTTTCACTCCAAATTGAATGAATCCATTTTGTTTGAGAGTAAGTTTTGGTATTGAACTAAATATACTTTTTCGTGTTCGAATTTGGGACTTGATACCGTTTGATACGGTCCGCCTGACACACCTTGTATATACAAAGTGCATTATATATTTATTGGTTGTTTTTGAAATGTATGATGTTGGTTTGTTGATTTTAAATACAAAGATTTATTATTTAATGTCATGGAATGCTTAAGTTTTATTAAAATTAAGTAACATGCAAATATCAACAACAAAAGAATGTCATCGATGAAACAACACTGAGCAATGAGCACACAAACAATTGTGACAATCAATATATATTTTATTATTGGCATTTTTATGTAATACTAGCCGTTACCTTGTTACCCGCCCGTATCGCTGGACAATATCAACTTTTTAAATAAATACCATCACAAAATCGGTTTAAAAAAAGTTGTCTAGTGTATCACAAACTTGTTATTACCTGAGAAATACAAATATTTTAAAATAATGTCAAAATGCAGTTTGAAAGGTAAAGAAAGTTTATGCAACTTTATTATTACAAAATCAATCAACTACTCTTCGCCTGAGAAATCTTAAAAAAATTATTTCTTATGATCCTATTTTGAGTTTTAATAAAAAAATTCAAACATCTTTGCTGCAAGTCATCAGCAACGCGAGTGATTGTTTATACCTTTGTAATTATCTTAATGAGAAATATAAGCTGTGGAAGGTACTTGTAATTTTCATCTGCCTATCATTTATAGTTTTTGAGAAAATGGACACCAAATTTTTACGTAATTCGCGCCCTTACGGATAAACAGCGATGTTTATGAAAAATATTTTTATAAGGAACATTTTTTACGTTTAAACTTTTGTTCTATCTCTAACAGTTTACAAGATGGTTCCCTTTTTTTACGTGCTGAGCACGCTATAATAATTTCAGCTTGATATGTCGTCATTTTTGAGCTATCGTAATCATGGAAGGACAGACGGACGGACAAACGGAAATGCTCTAATTAAGTGATTTATTGAACACCTATACCAAAATTTTGTTCGTCTGGTGGTTTTTATTGAACTTGTAGATTAAAAGAAATTATTGAGGATGATCCTACAAAAATACAGTATATATAACCCGGGAATCTTTAAGAAAAACAAAAAAAATCGAGAAGAGTCATGGACACCCGGTAGGAACAATATTCTTTTCGTACCTGGGTACATTATAAATGTAGCGTTTACTTTTTTATTTACAAAATATTTTTCTGAAAATTTAAGGTATTAATGCATTGACTTGTCCGCCATAAATATTGCTAATGTTACTATTCCCTCAATACAGTGTGCCGTTCACACCGATATTGACATAGTGATATCCACAAAAAATTTCTTACCGTGTATATTGCATGTATATATTCACATTATAAATATTAAACTGGGGGTGATATTAGGGAGAAACTTGATTTAAAAAATAAAATGACTTCTTCCAAATTTGTTTCTCAAAACGATTTATGTAGATTATTAATATTGAAGACAATGACAAATTTAGCAACACTTGGTGTAAATATGAGTATGGTATCTATCTATGTGTGTGTATTATTTCAGTTGGATATTGTTTGAGTTGAAATGAAGAATGGGAAACAGTACTGGTTTATAGAAAAGATTACCATATTAGGATATGACGTATATGAACGAACAACCACCGATCGATCGATTTGATGATGATTGTGTGATTGTCTGTGAGCTAGCTGTGTATGCTGCGGGAGACGAGGGAAGGAGGCTGATGAGGGGCTGCTTGCTGTTGCCTGTGCTTGTGCTTGTGTTACTGATTTAAACTAACGACATTGTTGATTAAATCAAATGTGTATATAATAATACTTGTAACCGTATATAATAAATAAGAATACATTATTTTACTTCTGTGTATTGTGAACATCGTGTCCCATTTATATTAACAAACGACAATGTCAATCATTGAATTTAATTAGATTTGTTTTTAACCCTTAACTGTCTAAGCATATGATAGATGCACATAGTTCAATCTAAGAAGTTATTATCGACGTTATACCGTAGCATTTCTTTAGGATTGTTAAGGTAGTTGAGGCATGCACGCAAAATCTTAAGAAATCTTCAAAACTTTGAATATAAGTATTTAAAAGCCTAATGCACACCCTGTTTAAATGGGAAGACAATTTATCCCGCCTAACATGAGAAAATTTCAATTAAGCTAGTACAAGCACCAAGGCAATTTTAGATTTAGGGTTGAAATTATTTATACCTTATTTTCAACTTTGATGATTAATTTTCTTATAACTTAACGAATGTAGACGAAAACTAACAATAAAATCTGCCTTGGTTTTCGAAATATTGAAAGCTAAATTTTCGATTTTCAATATTTTGAAAATTATTCCAGATATCGAAAAATTTTATCCTATATTGTCAAGTTAAACATAATTCACCATCAAAATTGAAAATACAATTTTTTTTAAATTTGTGTCCCTACTACCGTGCTTATACATCCTTAATTAGTCAGGCACTGCAAATATTTTTGTTTTCAATAATTTATTAAGGTTTTAACTCATTTTGGAGAAATCTGTGAAAACATATCATCACAGCTCCCGACATATTGGATTATCATATAATTTTTCAACCGTAAATATTAAAATCATGAAAGTTATGGGATTTTCAAAAGATAACAGTTAAGGGTTTAAACAGTTTTAAAAAATCCAATATATTCCATTCGATAAAATGTATATATATTTTATTGTATTTGATAGTTTTACAATTATTATTATACGCAAGGCTTGTTTCATAGCGTAGAGGCTATTGGCTTTTATTTTGCGAAATATGATGATTCTGCTTCGAACAATAAATACTTCGCTTACGACATACCATAAATAACATATATTCGTTGTAAGCTCTAACAATTTTTTTTGAAATTGGTATCATACGATAAACCCGACTTTTCTAGACTATATCATGACGTGATCTAGAAGTAGCCAGAATTTTGGTAAGCAACTCTTAGTTTTTGCATCCCGATAATACACCTGTTTACAAGTCGAAAGGAAAAATCTTTTCCAAAAGCCATTCCAGAAATCTATTTTAAAACCATTTCGAAAATTGTCAAGACAAGTAGACAATAATTAAGTATATTTTATCCGGGTTATTAAATAAATTATAAGGAACAATAATAATCTGATACTTATATTTATAACTCTTATAACTCTACTAATTGAGAATTGTAAAATCTAACAGATTACGATAAAAAAAAAGATTTTGCATTTGAGATGATTCAAGTAGTCATAATTTTAGAACACAGTAAAATTATAAATTGAAATTTATCGAGAAAAATATCATTAATTTGTTCGTGGGCGCGTTTAAGTGATCATCCTTGCTCTTTCCTGCATTCTAATTGAAAAGGAGAAAAGAGAATTTTGCTCTAGAAAACTAGATTATTTCAGAATTATTTTTACATTTCACATTCGATTGAGATACATTTTCCATTTGTAGATTCAATAAAATGGACCATTTTTATGTGTAAATCAAAGAAATAGTAGTTTTCAATTAAATACTAATTAATAAAAACTCATTAATTACATGAACATTAATTAACAAATAAGATTTATTTGAAATTCATATAAAAATAATCGAACTTAAATGTAAAATAATGTACCTACTTTACTGAACAAAGGTATAAGATAAATGATATCACATAAATCATAAATATATTCTCACAAATCTCTTAAGTAATTGATTTTCTGAATCATAACCAACATTTATTTCAAATAAAACTACTTATAATAAAACAATTATAACCATATTCGTATAAAATCAACTTACTATTATTGGTATTTTAATATAAAATATTAGTTTAAATTTAAATCTTTATCACTGAATTTGATTATAAAAATACAATAAAATATTGCAATTTGTTTTATTTGTGAAGGCAGTTTTAGAGCTCTTGTTACAGTAGATTTTACGTCTATATACAGCCTTCATGCATCGTTGCAACAATTTGAAATTAATATGAAACGGACAAAAATAAAAATCGACTGATCGATGATTAAAAAAAAGGTAATTTTTACGTCGATAGCTCAATTGAAAATTTCGGCAATTGAAAATTTTCTTCTCAATATGACTATTATTCACGGAGTTATCTCAACGAGAGAGACATAATTTTATCATATAAATGTTAAAAATGTCATTAAAATATCACCAAAACATGTACGATAGACGGTTTAAGGTCGATCTTCACTCATCTAATAACCAGATGTGATATATTTTTGATGAAATTTTATTGATTTTTAAACAATTAATAGTTTTTCTATCGAAAAGTGTTCATGGCTATTTTTAATTAAATTAATTTTAATCAAGTTTTTACACGACCGGTTTTTTTAAGGCAAGCCTTTATCATTATTTTCGTAATTAAATTATCTTTCTTCTTATATCAATTTCGATTGGTTAACAGGTCGTTTAAATTGATATCAGAAGAGACATATTTAATTACGGAAATAATGGTATAGGCCTGAAATGAAACTATTCATGGAAAAAAAAAAACGATTTAAATTAATTTAAAAATAGCAATGGACATTTTTCGATAGAAAAACTATAATGAGAGTGTTTATAAATCAATAAAATTTCATAAAAATATCGACCTTACACTGTTTCTTAGGCCACTATTACAACTCCAACTTATCTTCTTAGAGATATCACAATTTGTCATGACTCAGTAGCGATTTTCGATTCTATGCCTTTTGTTTTGCGTGGTTAATTCTATCTTTACTTTTTCACTGATGTGAAGATTATCACACCAGTTTTAAGGAAATACAAACTATATATGGAGGTCATTTGGTGTTCATATCAAAATTTGTAGAATCATTTGTTATTATTAAATTACGCAAAAAAAAAAAAATTATAAAACGTTTTATACTTCGATGAAAGTTCGATGATTTGTTTTATATTTGTGGCTTTCACTTTTTGAATTATCTGATATTTTCCTGAGTATTCAAATTTTACATCAAAAATCCAACTCAAAAATTCTACTTACCACATTTTTATCAAAATTAACCTCATTTCCCCAATTTATTCTTATTTCGATTACATTGTACTCTGTCTTAGATTATTATTATCTTATAATCTTGTTAAGCTTTAAGGATTAATGATAATCCTTATTAATATCTTAATATGTGTTACTGTAGCTGTTATATTTCGAGCTTGAGCATTCATTTGAGCGTTAATTCTTTAGGGTTAAAATATTTAATTGCCGATGATTGCAGGCCTAGCTTATAAACAAATTTTAAGGTATTTCTATGTCTTGAATTGTACGGTGAATATTGATTTTTAAGTATTCACTTTTCAAGAAGAATTCAACAATTTTTAATCATAGAATCAATTTTGAATTGAGTCCTGTTAAAGAATTCGTGGTTGACATTTTCACGATATTTTATTCGTAATAAAATTCCCATGTATGAAGTAAGTTTCAAAATAAAGGTTCCATATCAGTTTTGATTCAAGTAATTAATTAAAAATTGTTTATTAACGAAGTGTTAAAATATTTTAAGGAAAATGTTGTAGAAGGTAGAACACTATTAGAGTATAAGGTGAAAAGTATATTATGTTACAAAATCTATGTGAAAGTAATTTTTGAATCCCTCTGTTTACCACCTTTCCTTGATAAAATCCCCCTTCTAGACTTATCGAGATTTATGTATCTGAATTATTTAACCCTAAACAGAATGTGATTTACAAACAATTGTAAGATACAAATTTAACCACAAAATGAAACATTTAATATACAATTTGTGGTCAGTTAAATGGACAATACTTTCAAAGACTACACCTAAATTATGTATTTGTAGTATTTGTCCCAGAAATAGAAATTTTATTTGCGAATTTCTAGTTTTTTATAAAACTTATTTTATTTTACTGCATTTCTAAATTTAAAATTTAAATTCTAATAATCATGTATTCTCTGTTTCAGGTAATTTGAAAATTATACCAATCCAGTATGGTAAGATTTTTTATCTTTAATAAGCAATTGTTTATTAAATTGTGCTGTTTTTTAAAATTTATAAGAATTTGTCAAAAAATTTCAACAAGTGAAATTTACAAAATTTAAAAAACACCCGACAAATACGATTTATTCCTTGTAATCCAATTTTTGGAAACTTAACGAAAAAATGTTCTCAATCAAATCGGTTCGACCGTTTAGGAACTACGATGCCACTGAGAAACACACTTATAGCATTCCTTCTTAAATCAATATCAAAGTGATGGTCAAGGACATCAGATGAGATGAAAAGGATTTTCAGAGAGCTATCATTTTTTGGGACAAATTTTTGGAAATATTTTAATTGAAATTGAAATATTTGGGTTGACTGTGTTCTTTTGAATTATTGTTTTGAATTACCGAATTATTTTACCATTTCACTTTACGAAATTAATTGAGCCACGTTTATTTGACCATTCATTTCTATAGTAATTATTTTATATGTTAAAATTATATGCCAAACTAAATCGATTTTGAAGATCATCGACAATTTTTTAGTTTTGTCGGGTATGGAATCCTAAGCACGCACTTGAAACATAGCTAAGAACACTCTCCGTTAAATTTCCTTTCAAATGAAACCAAAAAATTTAAAATTGGTTCACCCGGTTAGGCGCTACGATGACACGGACAGACACACACAAATAACGGTCAAACCTATAACACTCCTTTTTTTTTTAGTTCGAAGGTTAAAAATAAAAAAAATTTCACTTTGAACTGTCAAAAAACGTTTATTATTATGTTTGCCTATGGTGTTAAAAATATATTTTGACCAAAAACTGTTCGGTAAAAAAATTTACTTGACTAGAGAAAAGCTGTTTGGGCGACTTTATTTTAAGTCGAGTTAAATTAAAAAAAACGATATCTCGCTGTTAAAATGAAAATAAAATCGTTTTGTTCAAATTAGAATACATACTATTATAATAACTTAATTGAATATTGAAAAAAAATCATTTGCAATATTCTTAATAAGTGCTAAACTCGTTTTTATTTTAACGCCCGCCCCTACTTAACTCAAAGATGGTATTTCCGTTGTAATTGTATTTAGGTATTTATTTATAAAAAAAAAGTTGGTATTACAAGTCGCTTCTTATATATTCACTTACTCGCTCACTCGTTCATATTTTTCTCTATTCCACCACATTTATGGCAGTCAAGGTGCTATGGGCGCTGTCGTTACAAAGCGAATTCGGATTGTATAGCTTAAATATCAATAATATCATGTTTATTTGAAAACGCATCACTTCCGAGAAAGGTCGTAGAGAGAAGTACTTTTATGTATGTTACAAACAGTACCGCCACAGGAGTCTGACGATTCTTACCAAAGAGTATAAGATAGAGGAGCAGGCTCCCATTACTGACAATGTTAAAAAAGAGTATACGAGTTTCAACGCCTCTAGTGATTAGATCCAGTCATAAACACTCTTCACCTCCATGATTTTGTTTAAAAGAAATTCTGTTAGAGCGTTGTTCCAATCTAAGGATCTCTGCTCTGTGTAATAATATCGTAATAACATGTACTAATTCTGTTGTAAATACAGTAGATAGTATTTGTAGGACATAAATATAATTTAACATTTGTGCTTGTATACGCGACTTTCTCCTCTATCTTGTACTCATTGGTTCTAGTAAGAAAAAATTCAATTCTGAACGAAATCACCCAAATCGTTCATCTTATAAGTGTTGCGGCAATATAGAATGAAGTTTCAGGAACCAAATATCAAATGGCATTCGTGCCTGTATACACGACCATCTTCTTTATCTTATACTCATTGGTTCTAGTAAGAAAAAATTCAATTCAGAACGAAATCACCCAAACCATCTATCCTATAAGAGTTGCAGCAGTATAGAATGAAGAATTAGAATTACTATTATATTTTATTCTGTGACTGTTATGGACGTTACGACGTTACGCTATCGCCGGCATCAAACCACCACTGTTTAACTCATACCACATAATATTACATACACCATTATTGTATAATCGTTTCATCTCTGTCTCACAGATCGTTTATGTTTGCATGTAATATGTATCCTGACGTATGTACATTTGTTACCTATACGACGTATTACCTCCAACTATGCTCCCCCTCGATTGTGTTGTACTCTGTATACATACAGTACCACAGTACACTGTACACTGTACACCCCGCTACTGCACCCTCCTCCGTGCACCTCTTTTATAAGCATTTGGTTTCTCTATATTTGATGTGATATGAAATGAGATGAGTTTCCTAGATGTGTATAATACATATATTTTTGGTATCAATAGAAAATCAATATCACAACTATAGAGAGTAGAGAGTAGGTAGTGTGTGTATGGAATATGGATGGGTCTATGGATGGTCTATGGTAGGTAAAAAGGAATACATACAATATACATAGATGATATTAAATAATGTATACAGTGGAGTCGTTTTGATGTGTGAATGTATGTGCACTTAGCTATCGTTATTTTAGTGAGCCATGTCCTCTTTGCTATATTTATAATCATAATCATATCTCTTTTTAAATATTATAAAATATGGATAACATTGAGCGAAAATATAGTCTTACTTCAGTGTTTCTCTCTCTTTTTGATCTTATCCAAAATATTTGTACAATTCGTCAACCCGTTCATGCCGGTACAAAAGTGGGAAAATTAAAGATGACCAGTAAGTAACCAGATTACCAGATTAACAACTGCCTGAATTACATGTAAAGGATTTCTCAAAATTAACGCTAGATTTGAATGTTTGCCCATTTGCGTGGTAAAGTGTTGAAAAAAAAGCAAAGATAGCGTGGAAAAAAGTATGCAAAAAACCCATTATAAAAAAGAATTTTTTGACGCTACTTAGAAAATATTTTATTTGTTATATTTTCTATAACACGCAAATTATATCCAATTTAAATCAATCAAGTATACAATCCCACTAATTTTGGGCTATTCTTTTCAAATAATTGGTGAAAATTAACGTATCTCGAATAAATTTCGAAAATACAGTATCGTATTTTCCACAATTGTAATAAGGGCTGATATAAACGGATAACTACCAAGACAAGCGAAAAATATGACCCAAAATTAGTGGGTTACAAAAAAAATTCATTCCAATACGATATAATTTG
This sequence comes from Chrysoperla carnea, assembly GCF_905475395.1. Lineage (NCBI taxonomy): Eukaryota > Metazoa > Arthropoda > Insecta > Neuroptera > Chrysopidae > Chrysoperla > Chrysoperla carnea. The sequence continues at coordinate 22,459,808 of NC_058341.1, forward strand.
GGCAAAATATCCAAAAAATTGATTTTTGATCTCTATGACGTCATAAATATAAAAAAAAAGATTTTGTTCTACAATACGTTAATTTTATCCAATTTGGATCAATCAAGTATGTAATCCCACCAATTTTGGGTCATTTTTTTCAAATATTTGGTCAAAATTAACGTATCTGGAATAAATTTTGAAAATGCAGAGTATTGTGGTTTCCACATTTGACGTAAGGGCTAATATAAACGAATAACTACCAGTTCAAATGAAAAATATGACCCAAAATTAGTGGATTCCAAAAGAAATCATTCCAATACGATAAAATTTGGCCAAAACATCCAAAAAATTGATTTTTTTGAACTTAATGACGTCATAAAAATCCAAAAAAAAAAAGATTTTGCTCTACAACATGCAAATTTGATCAATCAACTATCTAATCCCACTAATTTTGGATCATTTTTTTCAAATATTTGGTCAAAATTAACGTATCTCGAATAAATTTCGAAAATGCTGTATCGTAGTTCAGCATCAAAGAAGCATGTAATCCCACTAATTTTGAGTCATTCTTTCTAATATTTGGTCAAAATTAACGTATCTCGTAGCATTTCTTTTCACACTCATTAAAAACTAATATTTCTGATAACTTATTTAATTCCGTCACAGATGTAGAGACTATAGTTCGTAAAATACCTGAACATAAGCTAAAAGACGTTGTATTTTTGATAATTGACTGAATTACGCTACTTAAATGTACAAGAAATGAGTAGTCTAAATCATATTCATTTTCTTCCTTAGTTTGTAGAACAACCCATATGTTTGGTAAAGCTATAGAGTTAGAAGTCTACTTCTAGTCGTAGTCGTAGTTATAGCGTATAATTATAATACTATTATTGTTTTGTATTTGTAGTACAGTGTATAAGTGTACAGTATGTCTATGTAAGTTATAGTTTAATTAGTACAATTGTTAGTAGATATGTTAACGACCTTTCTATATTACAACTACTTTTTTTTTATATTATTTTATTTTTACAAACGAATTTTATTCACTTATAGTTTTTGTTTTTAATCGGTTAAAAATATATATTTAATAAAAAGAGAGTTCTTCAAATACTCAAGAATAAATTAATCAGATCAAAAAAAATTATTATTTTTATATACAAATTTTAAGAACTTGTGCAGCAGAGCTATAATACGTCATGTTTCCCCCCTCATGAGGGTGTTAGATTTTATTTTATCTGAAATATGATTTTTGTCTTTTATCATGTTTTTTAACCCCCTGAACTAAGAAATGGGGTGTAGCATCGTAGCGTCTAAACGGATGAACCGATTTTGGGTTTTTTTTTGTTTCGTTTGAAAGGTATTTTAATGAAGAGTGTTCTTAACTATGTTTAAAGTCCAAATTTGGTGTTCCGCATCCGAAAAAACTACAAAATTTGCGATGATCTTCAAAATCGGCTCATTTTGGAAAATACTATAAGGAAAAAGGTTATTTAAATGGACAGTGTTTTTAGATATGTTTCAAATTGAGTTTTGGGTTCCGTACCCAAAAATTTGTCGGTGGTGTTTAAATTTTGTAAATTTCATTTGTTAATACATGAAATATTTACATAAAGGGTTGAAAGTGAGACCGGAGATTCGACACTTCCAAAAAGCTTTTCCTTTAGACTAACTCAATTCTAAAATAACTTTCAAAGGTGCAAAAAGCTTTAAAAATTCAATTTTTCCTGCATAAAAATGGAGTGAGTAAGTTCCGATAGTCGACATCCAGAAAATGACTTTCTTTGACACTAATTCAACCTACATACAAATGTTAAAACTTTTTAATTAATTTAGAGGGTCTGTTTAGATGAACAAAGCTTTAAAAACGTTGAATAAAGTAGAATTCTCTTCAAATTTCTGAAATCAACCGCTACTTTTATGACATCATTTTGCCTAGTAAACAATCCTTCATACCGAATCTGCTTTCCTAAACTTAAGGGGGATGTTGTAGATGCTCAGAAGTAACAGGAAACTAATAGTTATACAGAAAATTCCATAAATCGTGTTGTAGGGGTTATAAAACGGATTTATAACACACCCCACCCCTCTCATTTCTCCAAAGTGATGTGGTTTCTGTAGAATTAGATGCCGATAATGTTATTTTAGTTCATCAAATATCCATTTCTGAATTTAATTGTGATAATGGCAGGTGAATGTTTTAATCTCTAAAATAAAATAAAAGAATCTCAAATAAATTGACCTACTTATCAGAGGGCATAATTTTCTTATGAAACTTAACTCTTCCGTATCTCGAAAATGATGAGTATTAGACCATATGCTCATGTGAGCTTATTTTAATACAAAGAAGTAATACCCGAAGTTTGTCAATTGTATTTTATTGAATCAGCCTGTATACTAATACCACCCTGTAGGTTTGAATAACATTAAATGAATGTTAAATGTAGAACTGAATCTTGACTTTTAAACAAACTCCCTTTAAATAATACTACATCGTTACTTGTTCAAGTAAAGTAAAAAAGAATGATGGTTGGTTGTTTCGATTCTCTTGACAATTTCAAAATAAAAATATGTAATATGCAAATATAATTGTAAGTAGGTTTTATACATTATATTATTATTTATATATTTATAATATTATGTATTTGATATATAAAAGTATATAATTTCTAAGAAATCCAACGAGAACATTCAACTTTACTTACTCTGTTGTGTGTGTTATGTTTGTGATCGCTTTTTAACGTTTTATTATTTCAATTGTGTATTATTATTTATTTTAAATCAATAATAATGAATTTCATCCAACATGGTTGCTTATGCTATGTTTTTGTGTTGTTTGTTACAATATTGTGAACGTTTGTTGTCAAAAGTATAAACGTAGGTATAATGGATTTGTGCTGACTTTTTGATGGGTAGTAATTTGTTTCATCCCGAAAAACAAAATTTAAACTGTGCTTCTGTGTGTCTGTTTAGGGAAATTGTTATTGTATCTTAACACTGTTACAATTACCGTCATTAATTTGAAATTTTGTCTGAAATTGATGTTCTATGAAAACGTGAAAGAGATACTTACTGCACGACAGAGAGAGAAGGACTGAAATGTATAATTTGGATCTTCTTGGTTAATATTAGTAAAAAGGCATAATGAAATCTTGCACGTTAAATTTGACACACTTCCCGATTTCCGATTGAGCTGAAATTTGGCATGCATATATGTAAATGCATTTTTATAGTAAGTATGATCTGATTTTCTCATCGCTTCCTCCGTATATACATACTTTTAGATAATTAAAAGAAATACACTCGCACCAGGACTCCAGATAATACGGTAGTTGCCTGAAGTGGAATTTAATTTCCCATAATATTTTAAATGCAGACTTGATACCATAACAAAATTTGAAATTGAAATTAAAATTGACTCAAAAACGTTATAAAAAGTTATAAACATTCAAAGATTGTTGCCCATCCCTTTAAGCAAAACAAAGTTTTGTATGTAATCTCTATGGTGATACCATGCAATGACGTCACTAAATTATACCTTCCTTTTTTTGTTTAATTAGAAATTTTAAATGTTCATATGTTGCATACTACTAAAGATTTTCAAAAACCAACTACACTTTTATGATCGCCCAGTGAGAATTCCTACTTTTAGCTGAAATATTTTTCCGTGAATATGACAGATTTCTAGATATCAGCCAAAAACCTCTGTTTCATGTATATATATCTTTATATATCGCATTCCCCCACCTCCTGCCGAAGATGCCGAAACCCTTCTTTTTTTTAGTTTTCATCCTGCTCCTCAAAAGTTACCATGAAAAATCCTTAAATGATGGGCCTAGAAGAAATCAGTATGTTTTTCCGTTTCCCATTTCCTTCGATAATACATATTTTTGTTGGAAAAATAAAAATTGCACTTTGTATTCGTATTTTTGATTGTGATTACTGTTGGCCTAGTAAGGTCCCTATTTGCTTAAGATGCATTTCTGATATATTTTTATTCTTAGCGTTAATCTGTGATACACTAGAGAAAAATCAAGAAATTTTATCAATAAACTGGTTACGATAGTCCTGCGTGTCATTTCTGACTTCATGGTTAGTGTCTGTCAATTGTTCCAAATTCTTTTTATTTTCTCTATTATCACGGAAGCAAAGCCGTTTGTGATCATGTATTTGCATTAAGTGTCGTTAATGACTTAACTTAGCTGCAGTAATGATCACATTACGCTTACTAGTATTAAAATGGAAATATTTGTCACAAAGTATGCTATATTTTATCTAGTAATTATCTATCAACGAATTGAAAGTTTACAGACAAATTTATTTTAGAAAATTATTGACCAGATTTCAAAGGGTCATATGCACTACAGCTTGTTACAATTGTAAAGTTTGTGTCAAAAGTATATGGTACCGTACAATAGGTTTGTGTTTTTGTTTTAATTTATGTTCGGAAGTGAATGAATTATTATTTTTTTTACTTTGCGCGAGTGTGTGTTTGTATGTGTTTTCTGTATGTGTGCATTTCGAACAAATTAATAGGTAATTAGATGGTTGGATGATTTTTGATGAATAATACATAATATTTACATTTGTAACAAAAATATTGCCCCTTTATTAATAACTGTGAATTTCTTTCTTTGAGTTGAACTCTTAGTCCGTAAAAATATTGCAACTGTATACACACCAAGTAATACAAGAAACAGAGATTATATAATTTTGTAATAGTACTTATTGATGATATCAGTACTTGAATTCGATGGCACTACATTAATTTTTTCACGTTTTATAATTCCATGAATAAAATACACATTTAATTTGTAACTTTCAATTTCAGCTAATTTGATTGAAATTTTTATAAATTAGAGATAATAATTTAAAAAATAAATAAACTATAATCTACTAGCGACCCGCCCCGGCTTCGCACGGGTGCAATGCTGATACTAAATACACTACAGAAAAACTGTGAACGTTGTATATAAAAACATAGCGGCCCGCTCTGGCTTTGCACGGGTATAAAATATATAGCCTATGTGATTAAAATCGATCCAGTAGTTTTGATTTATTCATTACTGCCCGTGGCCTGCACGCGTTAAATTTGGAGTAAAACAATCCCCCTTTCCCTATACCATGAAGATTTCCTGCTATCTTTGGAATATCTAAATTCATACACTACATTTTTACTTATTTACTTTTTACATTTTTCAAAAAAAGCAGTACTTCTCCACTATTTAATGGATGTTATTATACATATAAACTCTATCTATTAAAAAAAACCGTATCAAAATCCGTTGCGTAGTTTCAAAGATTTAAGCATACAAAGGGACATAGGGACAGAGAAAGCGACTTTGTTTTATACTATGTAGTGATATATAAATGAATCTCTATTTCCCTTAGTTCATCGCTTCACGCGTGAACAGATGGAACTACTAGTATTTTCGGCAATATTTCAATGAGAACTATTCTAAAGATTCTTCGATAGAAGTTAATTTACACCTCTTTGAGAATGAATGATATAGCGTGTAGACTTCAAAATCTATAATATAATAAATAAAAGGGTAAATGGCGCACAGTGAAACAAAAAAGTTCTTTTTGAAGTTTTAAAAACAAAATATTAAATCTGGTTAAAAACTCCTGATAAAATACATAATATCAGCTTTTATCTATAGCAAAAATTAGCTCAATCTAAACTGTATGGAGTCGATTGATCTTCAGATAATATTTCACTCAACAATTTTCTTGCTTTAAGTAAGGACCTTCTATATCGTTCATATCAAATTCCGCATGAGTGCGTTTAATATGTTCAGAAATATGTACCAATTATTAGGAAAACGCTTGGAAAATATTCATTCATTATAAGTATCCTCTGAATTATTTTCATAAATTAATATTTTCAGCATAACTGAACGATAAACTCATTAAAGCAAAATGACTACTACATTAAAATGACGGCTTGATTGAGTTGATCTTATCATAAATCTGTGTGACAGGGAATATCGATGATTTTCAACCAATTTCAACCAAGAAATACGAATGATATAAGCATTTTAAACTTCAAATTAGTCAGATATTTGACAGAGAGATCGAGCATAGCATTTGACATCATATACTCTGTGCTAGAAAGAGATACAAACGAATCTTTGATAGCTTTTGTCTTGGCTGTTTTTATAGTTATTCGATAAACAATTTTTCTTTCCTGTTAATTAAGATACTAATATTGCGGTAGTTCCACTGTGCCCCACCTTCCCTTATAGCGAGTGTAATGTACACGTATGTACACGTACAGACTACAGATGTACAAAAATATAATTTATTTATTACATTAATATGTCTGCCTAATGAATCATGTGTTCTTTTTTATTTGTGTTTGTGTTGTATGTTGAACGTTGTTCATTAGTTTTGTACAATAATATCATAAAAATATGTATATGTGTGAGTCTATATACCTCCTCACCTCTATACTAGTCTATATGTATATACAAAAAAAAAATAATATATACCTAACTTGAATATTTAATAAAATTAAACAAAGACAGTGATGTAGCGAGATATATACATAATACAAATTTATTGTATTTAAAAAAAAAATTTGTGTATGCGCACATTAAGAAACAATTATTTTATACGTTGTAATGTCGTGGTTATAGTCGCCATTTGATTACAAAACACTATTCAACTAAAACTAAAACAAGTCGTGTTGACACCGCCTTTAACTAACATCAATGACTTCTTGATGGATGGAATTATTTATTCCAAATTATTATCAGAATCGTTATTCTGTCATAATTCTTGAATAATTCAATCAATAATTGCAAAAAATTAAAAGCTTTGATTTTCGGTTTCCCCACTTAAGGTAGAATGTCCGTAAATTCACAGAATGAAATAAAATTTTGAATAGATGTTAAGAAAAGCCTTCTTGATAATTTCTAAATTCAAAATTTTTGGCATGTTAAAAAAACTGTTCTTGGTCTGTCTTTTCAAAAAGATAAACACAAATCAAATTATAAACATGCAACTGTGTGTGTATAATGTGTATATGTATACTCAATGTCAGAAAAAATGCTCGTTTTAAAACATTCTAAGTGTTACTATTATAACATAACATATGATGAGTGCGCTTAGAATGTTTTAACTGTGGCATTTTATCTGACAGTGAGTATATATTTAAGATGTATAAGTACTACCCGCTTTGCTGTGGCAACTTCAATTTGAAATACAAAGATTATTGTGTTATAATCTTTATTTCATATGCCGTCACTTATCCTCCTTTTGTTCACAATTTGATTTTACTATTTTGATGCGAAACCTTAATTTTTTTGAAAACAGCTCATGTAACTCTCTGTTAATGAAGCTTTCTAAACGTGAGATAATTTTTCAAATCGGTTAAGTACCTATTACCTACAGAATGCTTATATCCTCTGTTGCTTTCACCTTTCTAAATGAATACCTATTTTGCATTAATTTCAGTTTCACATTTCTCTGCATTTCTTCTAAATTTTTCTTTTCTGGGTCTATGCTTTTTTTTCGACGTCATCACACAAAAACTTGCATACCCTATTTTTATCCTCTTTAGGGTAAAATTCATTGCATACCCTATTTCTATCCTCTTTAGGTCATAAACTTTGAATGTCGTATTTATTTATATCTAATCAAAAGCTTAAAAAATAAATTTCAAGCTAAAAGCTTAAAAAATGACGTAATTTCCATACAAATTTTAATCCCCTATTTCAATCCATTACAGAACTTTTATCGCATTAAATGTTGCGTATGTCCTTTTTTCAGGCTCTAGACTATCTCTGTACCAAATTTGAATTAAATCGGTTCAGTAGTTTAGGTGTAATTTCGTAATACTCAGACAGACAGACAAACTGAGTTGTTTTCGCATTTATAATATTCGTATTTATAATATTTCTATCGTGCGATAGAAATGTTATTTTCGTGTTTTTAACAACTCAACACGTTCAGACATCAAAAACTTGTCGAATTTTGTTTGTCGGATTAAAATCAATAACTTTCTATCAGGAAATTATTACTAGGTACTCAATATTTTTAAATACAACACACAAAAAATTTATGTTTAATAAAAAAAGAAACAAATAACAGGACTAATACAAAAAAATGATTATAAAGAATGAAATATAAAATTGTTTTTAATGATTTTAAAATCTATAGATCACGATTTATTATACGTTATTATATTAGAGCAGGTTTATTTAAAAGAATTCCAAAGTTGTTGTTTAATCTTTTTATAGTAGTATTTGTATTAATGTTCAATTTATACTTTTTTTTTAACTTACGAACGTTGATCGGGATTAGAACTTCGGATCTTTAGCCTTACATTTAGATTAGATTAGCCTTACATTAGATTGGTGATATATTAACCAAATATTTCTTTATCACATTATTTAAACTTAGATCTTTTTAAAATTGGGCTAGATGTTGAAAGGACCACGCACTGCTTGTCTCCATTTTGGACCGCTTACAGAACATTGAATATTCAAGAAAATTATTTATAGAAATAATACTGAATCTACATCAAATTATATTCGTATGATGAAAAAAACCTTAAATCACATTTTAAATATAAAAATAATTTATTTTATGTAGAACTTGTGAAAGTAATGATTGCCGATAATTTTATGTATATCTATCTATACGTACAATATAACATGTGTCTACCCATATCTACGATACATTTAACACATACAGAGAGTATGGGAAAATAGTGTAAAACATTTGAAATTACTTGTTATATTTTCTTAACTTTGAGTGGAATATGTGAAATGAAGTGAATAGCTTCAATATTCATTTTTTTTAAGATCAAACTAATCTGAAAATGATCAAGCACTTAAAATATTTTTTCGAAAAAGTTATAACTGTGTTCTTAAATAATCGTGTAGTGCTTTCTAGTTGTCAAAATTATTAAATGTGGGGGACTAGAATAACAATGGTTCGCTTCGTATGTATTGTATATTGTGTAGTCCGTGTGGCTTTGTCAGTTTTGATTCATAGATAGCTGATGTTTATATACGTAAATCCTATATGTATAACGAAATAAAGTACATTACCGGAACATTCAAATTGGTATTTGTGTGGAGAAATTTTAAACCAGGCATGGGTGAGTTATTTTAAGTCGCAGTCACCATTGTTATAACTATTGTGTGCCATAAACTTTATTGTGTGTCTCTGTATCCAAGTCCGCATTGCTCATAGAGGTGAAAGCGAGGCGGATATACGACTCCTCTACCTGTCTCAGTTTCTCATTATAGTAATGAGATAGGTAGAAAGAAAATTATGTCTCTCTGTCTTACTCGTATTTTTAGTTGTCACTGTCTTACTCGTATTTTAGATACAGTAGTATGAGTGATTTCTCTAAGCCACATTTGTCCATGCTTGTTTTAAACGGTTCTTATGTTAGTAATAAAATTTGTATATTTTTAACCAAAAAATGTCGAGCAAAGCTCTGTCATCTAGGTACTTTTTGTTAAATGAACCTATATTAGAATATTATTTTCAATCACTCTGTATATACGTACACAATTAATAAAACACTCAAAATAGTGTATAATATGTAATTATATATCCTGTTTTTATGAACGTATTTGAATAAATCAATAATTATAAAACATAATATTATATTATATATATAATATACTTTTATGTACATATATTTTTATTATATAAATAATAAGTCATTGAATTTATCACATTTTACATCAGTAAATTTTATTTTATAATCATTTCAATATTCACTGGCTTAAAAGCATTAAAAACTGCAATTATTAATTGCTAGTAAAATTTTTAATCTAAACGTTTTACCACGTTTTTTTATTAACTATCTTTCTTACCCACCTCTCTGCCTGTTCGGAACAAATGTTATATTTAACAAGTGAAAGAAAATAAACAATTGACTGTATTAATTGTTAAAATACCTTATATAGACAGTTTTGAAAATCATAGCTTGTATTATTTATATAAATAAGGTAAAAAAATATTTCACGAGAATTGACAAATTGTATGGCTGTTTATACATTGGACACCTTAAAGTGGCTCCTTGGATTCGAGAAATAGAAAATAGCCTGAATTGGTTTTTCTTGGGTTATTCAAACGAGATTTAGAGAGGATGGCTCTTCAATTCGAACGGCTCATTTCCGATCAGCTTGCCAGGTCTTCTGTGTTATATTATAGGATTAAAATCACCTAATCTTAATCGTTGTTAAACAATAGCGCAAAAATAAAAATTCTCGGAAAATGCAAAACAAAAGATTAAAAATATGCGATTGTTTGTTTGAAAAGTTAATTTTTTTAAAAACAAAGACAATCGATTTATTTTGTTTAATGTTTCTACGAATCAATCAAAACAGAATAAGTGGTAATTTTTCAATAAATACTACGTTTAGGTAGTTAGTTAAAATAATTAATAATAATTAAGGTAATTGTAAACCTACAGTATTGTAAAAAAAGTTTTGGTTGATTGCACGGTACACACATATAAAGAAAATACATGATTTGTAGTACAGTAATGAGTTATTTTTAGCTTTACAATACCACGCAACTACAAAAATATGTAATATATTGTGTGCAAGCGCTGCTTATAAATTTGATAATATAGATATCGCTCTTCAATCATCAATACTCTAACTGTAATCGTCTCTGTTCATCAAATGATGGTTCTTCGATGAACTCATAATTAAATTAAAATTTTGTTTCTATATCATCAGCAACCTTATATTTTTATGGTATTATTATAAACTACAAGATTGTCTAAATATTTTACATTGTTTTTAATCACACTCTCTAGATTTTTTTGATATAGAAATATCCAATTGAAAAAGAATAACCTATATGATTCATCATTTTTTCAGCTAACTTTGAACGATAAAATAATAATTAAAAGCGCGATGACCTAGGAATTATTTTGTGATTTTTGGAAACTTTGTTATTAAATGTATTTATAAAGTTTCATTGAAATCTCTCGTATTATTCAATCCTTGCATATCTCCTTAAGAAGACCAGTTTCTTCAGATTTATCAGATTTAATAATAATATGATTGTTAATTATATCATTACTAATTAATATGAAAAAATTCATTCTGAAAAAAAGCTAATAACTTTTGCTACACCTTGTACTATTTAATAGAAATTTAAATAATACCATAAATATATGTTAATAAAATAAACCGTGATATTGATATTTTTAATTATATTAAAATTATTCTCCCACACATTTGTAATCTAATACACACACTGATAAGTTTTTTTAATTGAAAGTAGGTGAAAATAAACTTTAACTATTTGCAGTTTATTTAAACGGAAATCTTCTTGTGTACACGGTTTTAACAAAAAAAACAAGCGAAAACAAACAATTGACTGAGTTAATTGTTTAAATACCATGTATAGACAATGTTGATTACTCTGTCACATTACACAAACATACATGTCATACATATATAACTGATAATCCCATATTAATACATACTATACAATTTTTATATAAAGTGTGCCCTCGTGAGTAAACAGTGATATATACAACAAAATGTTTCAAACAAAAGTTGTTTATTTTTTGATAAAGAACATTTTTTACATTTAAACTTTTGTTCCATCACTAACGCTTTACAAGATGAGTCCTACGGACCCAAGATCCAATTACCTTATGTTGCTCATTTACGAACTCGACCTCACTTTTTACGTCAAAGCATGCTATAAAAATTTCAGCTTGATATATCTTTTCGTTTTTGAGTAATCGTGATGACAGACAGACAGAAATCGGAAATGGACTAATTAGATGATTTTATGAACACCTATACCAAAATTTTGTTCATAGTATTAATATTTTTAAGCTTTATAAACTTGGGACTAAACTTAGTATACCTTGGTATATTTCGTATACATGGTATAAAAAATGTATAAATAATTTAATGAAACATTTCAAATACGTGTCATCGTGTGTTTGCCTTTAGGGCATGTGTTTGTATGTATGTGTGTATAAAATTAGACAGACATACATACATACTTGTCTAGGGCCATACGTAACATTCTCATGCTTGTTTCATTTTTCTACCGCTTAACCGCTTTTTAAGGAGATATGCAAGGATTGGATAATACTAGGAATTTCAATAAAACTTTATAAATAAATTTTTTGATTAGCAAGGTTTCCAAAAATCACAAAGTAATTATTAGGTCACCGGGCTTTTTATTATTGTTTTATCGTTCAAAGTTGGTTGAAAAAATGATGAATTATATGGGTTGTCCTTTTCAATTGGATATTTCTATATCAAAAAATCTAGAGAGTGTGATAAAAAACTATCAAAAATATTTAGACAATCCCGTAGTTTATAACAATATAAGGTTGTCGATGGTATAAAAACAATAATTTAACTTAATTATGAGTTCATCGAAGATCCATTATTTGATGAACAGAGACGACTATAGTTAGAGTATTGATGATTGAAGAACGATATCTATATTATCAAATTTATAAGCAGCACTTGCACACAATATATTATATATTTTTGTAGTTGCGTGGTATTGTAAAGCTAAAAATAACACATTATTTGACTACAAAGCATATGTTTGTTTATATGTATGTACCGTGAAATAAACCAAAACTTCTTTACAATACTGTAAGGAAACAATCACCTTAAGCTCTTCAAAATCGAATTTATTATTGGTCCACCATTAAGAAGCCCCTGTTTATAAAAAAAAATTCCTCAAGGAAAACGTTGTAAGGCACTGCCTCTCGTATTTCCAATCACTCTGAAATGACCGTCTAGCCCCAGACCTAATACATATACACTTATTATACATAACATACATGTAAAAAATGTTAAGGCAGAAGTAACTAACCATCTGCGATCTACTTCATGCAGTCAGTTCAATTACAACCCCAAATATCTGACGTAAGGGGTTACATTTTTTTTATTTGAGTACCAATATTATACATTTAACATTTAACTAACCAAAAACAACTGTCGATTTATGACTGAATTCTTTTTTTATATTCTTTATTTTAATATTATTTAATATTTTGTTGCATCATCAAACTTTACAATTATTTATTTGAAGAAACATTCTAGTTTATGACGAAACTTTCTAGATTAAATATCTTTAATAATTTCAGTATCGGGTTTTTTTTTTAAGTGTGTCATTAAGGCTGCTACCTCTCTTGATTTGATTCCAGAAATACGGTAGTTTCTCCTGTCTCCCAAATTTAACATAATTCATCCAGAGCTCACTAAACAAATTTTTTGATTCCTTTTTTTTATTCAAGTAAATGCAGTTCTCAGCTGCTTTTAATTAAATTATTTGAAAAACATCAAAATTTTCGTACTGAATTATGAATCGTTGATATAATTAGATTAATTTTACTGCCAACCAACTTCCCGAAACTTTGAGGTGGCAACCCTACCTTTGATTAAAACATAAATAACCCCTTTGTTGATGATATTCAACCCATATTTCATTGATGAGTATAATGCTCCGAAGTAGGATTTAATTTTTTGTAACAAGCAGTCATTAATTTTTTAATTATGATAGTTCATTTTAGCCAATTTTGTACCAAATATTTCATGGAAATCCACGTTGGCTCATAGAAAAACATATTCTTCCACCAAAAAACAACGTAAACAATTTGCATCAAATTACAAACACCTCCATGTATTTCGTAATAAAACTTAAAAGCTTCATCCGACAACTCGACATCCTTTAATAGAAATCTAAAGAAGAAATCTCAAATTCGATAATCAATTACATAAAATTTCATTAAATAATTATACAAATTCAAATTTTATTTGTCAACGTACAAAGGGTAAACTGTTAAAAAGAATATTACTTTTAAAGTTTTTACTATCTGGCTGGTATATATAGGTAATTCCAGGTGTACGGAAGTTTTTGATTATTCATTTATGCTACCTTTTCTTTACTATGTATAAAAAAATATAAATAAGTAATTGAAAAATTATTCATATCATGCTAAAAATTCACATAATCGTCATGGATGCCCCCCCCCCCCCCGACACCCAGAGTTGTGTGTACCAACCCTTTCTTTTAAAAGTGACTACGTTAAAATAGTAACTAGGACAGTAAATTGTTTAACTATAGCTTAAATACTGAATAAAAGATTTACAAAAAAAGATACTTCGAACATTTTGCCTTTAGGATAAATACACATCGAAGGCGATTGGTTTGAGACTTTGGTAACTAGATAAAGTATACCGTTCCTTTTTTAAACCTTCCAACCAACCATTGCTGTTACAAAAATTATGAACACCGAGAACCCGAACGTTTTTGTTGCTTGACCTATGCTAGCAAACACTGTTCAAGTTCAGGATATTCTGGTAAACGTACACGATTTAGTTTTCCTTGTCTGTCAGAACATTGTGATTGAATTTTATCTTTATTCTGAATCATTCTACAAAGAGTAGATTTTGGCACATTAAATTCGACGCAAACTTAATCGCGTATCTTCCCACTTTCATAGAAAGATCAGTTTTATAACTACATATAATATATAACTTCAGTTTTCACGCACTGATAACTATTTGACCCTTCGTTTCGATATTTTTCAAATAAACATCCGTATGATTGTGAAGCAAAACTAAAACTTGAGGTTCAAAATTAGTTAAGTGTGGAAATTGCGGATAGAATAAGAATAAGTAAGTAAACAAACAAAACTATGTTATCTCAGTTCTCAGTTACAGAGGTTAATGCATATAATAAAATTCACTCGCTGTCTCAGTTATAGAAGTAACTAAGACGATAAAATCGAAAGAACGAATACCAGATATAGAGGTTTGCTTCGTTCCACTAACAGAGATAATTCAGTGCCAAAGTGTTGGGACCTCAGCATGAGTTCCAGTTATGGAGATTTCTCACTTATCCGGGTTCTACTTATGCAAGTCCCACTGTATTATCAGAAATTGTAACTTGAGAATACAATATCTAAGTACAAGCAGATTTTTGACAATTTATTTCTAATGCAATATACCTTAAGTTAAAAGCTGTTATTTTGACATTACAGACTTCACTTTTACTTATCTGTATAGGTTTATTCTTTTACGGGACTGTCAGAGTATTGCCTTAAAAAGTATTTAAATGTGTAATTTTTAGTAGTTATGGTTTGTAGGTTATTTAATTTTCTAAAGGAATGAATCAAAGAAATCAGATTCTAAATCATACATGATCCAACAAAACGCTCTTTACTATTTTATACCTCCATGAATATATAAAAATCATGTAAATATATGAAGGTATACCTCCTATTCAAATTATGCATATTTTTAACTTGTTTATAAAAAAAATGAATACACGTAAAAATGTTTTTTTTTGGTATGTGTACTACAATGTTATAGGTACTCCTCGTCGGATATGACACGATATATTTATTTATTCGTATCATAAAATACTTCATACTAGTTAGACCCAGGTAACAAAAACATATTCTTATGTTGCAACTGTAAACTTTTTTTTTTTAAATTAATATTACTTTTTGTTCGATTTGTCTTTACTCTCTGACATTTTTTAGTCAACACACTCAACAGTTTTAAATGAATATTCAATGTGGTATGTTAGTAAAAACTGTGTTTGCTGCGTTCGTTCGAAATAGACAACAATACTTCTTCAACAAGGGTTCTTTTTTTAGTGCATTTGTGTGTGTGTTTTGTAATGGAGTTTCTTAATTTTTTAAATCTGTGGTACTGTGGTTTCTAAATTTTTATAAAGTATTTTGTGGTGAAAATTAAGTACAAATTATATAGTTTGTAGTTCTATAGGTGTTAATTGGTTTTACTTAATCAGTTGTAGTTTCAAATGAGGTAATATTTCTTTTTATAATATTTAATTTTATTAGAATTGTTATTCAATTAAAGTCGAATGTAATCGGAAATCTTCGAGTTTTATCGATTTGTATTTGCTTTTACATTTTTGTAGGTTATGTGACAAATTCGATATCAGTCTATCTACACTATTAACTAACACTAATCATTAAAAATTTGTCAATGTTAATTTTAATTAACTTTTCATTGAAATCTTAACTATTTTTCTGAAACAAGTTGTATTTTAAAGTGAGATATCTTACCAAATCATATACACTAGGCTGCATAAATGGTACATCGTTAAAATTCATTTAATCGATATATTCAATTTTCATTTCGTTGCATACTGCTTCTCTTTTCTTCATTTTTATCGCCTGACTTTAAATGCAGTCGTGCTAGCAGGAGTTCTTTAGACACTGAAAAATTTTAGTTGAGATATAGACGGCCAATTCTTATGTTTTTTTACCGATTTTTATTGTTTCCTATTCGGTCAGCTCACCCTCACCACTTTTAAGGTTACAGGTAACATCACCCTTCGTCTGATCTGCTAAAAAAAAATTGTATCTGGTAGTTGAATCAAAAATTCCAGAAGGATTTTTTCTTAAATCGAACCGTGAACAATTGGGTAAATAATTTGAAACAATTAATACAAATTATCTAGAAAATTAATTAATATATTCAAAAATTATGAAAAATATTTAATCGTGATTAAATCTAATGTCATAATAATGATTTGTAGCCATACAAATAAAAATGGTTTGAAATCATAGAAGAAATATTTAAGGAATGTCTTTTAAATAAATATATCTATTGATTTGAGCGACAATTTCATTCACCATAAACAGGATTTTAAATAAGTTTCACTTGATTAAAATTTGTTAATTAATTTGTCGTTATCGTTTTTTATTTTAATTTATAATCTATCTAATTATTTAATATGTATATTTTGTGTGTATATTTACAGTATTTATTATAAGTTATCGGACATAACAATCACTAAACATCCATAAAAATTCACTAGGCTAAAGTCATGACAAAATATCGTGAATTAATTAATGCACCCGGGGCTTTCACATTTTAAAGTAATTTTTGCAGTAAATAATAATCTCAATTTTATTTTTAAACTCTTTAAAATAGAATTTTTACTTTTTGAATGTATCGTTATCGAATTTACAGTGGCCATACGAAATGGTACACGGTAAGAAATGTATGGCGTTTACTACAATGCTCGTATGGTATAAAGACAGATACTATAGATGAAGTTACAATAAGTAATATTACAGTATTAAATATTGTTATCCACAAGAAGTATTGTGGTTATCATCAACCAGAATAAACTTGACACCCATACTGCATTGATTCGCCCGCCATAACTATTGTTATGTTCCTATTCCTTCAATGGTAAAATCAGTAAGGCGTTCACACCAATACTGACAAATTCGATATCCACAAAAAATTTCTTACCTTGTATGGAAACCCTTAAAAGAACTCAAAATTCACTTAATCCGGGAATTATTGATCTGGTTTTTAGTATCATACCCACCAATTAAAATCTAAAAAAGACGACCCGTATGTGATTGTATGAGTGAAAAAGTATTTGTGAAGTCGCAGTCGCGAAGGCAATACGATGGTGGTGATTACAATCAAACCAATGCAAACGAAACGGTGTATATTGTAAGGTAAACCCCATGATCGTCATCGTATGTATAATAATCATAATAATAATAATGCACAATCCGTAGATACCCATCAAGATTCTCGTCAACCAACAACACTGTTCACGTACCTTCATCATACATACAAACGTTATACAATAATAATATAGCTCTTTCACTCTATACTGGCAGAAACGAAACACTAAAAACGATCTAAGTTCGAAAAATTTGAACAGTAAGTGGGTAATTTTAAATTAACCGTAAATATACTAAATACGTTTGCCTATGACTGTTTGTCCATTTAGACTTAGGTTGCGGGTTCGAATCCAGGGAGCGGCAGTGTGAACAATTTATAATTAATGGGAGTGCAGAATTGATCACATTGTCGTCGCTTGGATAAGAACGAAGTAACCGACTCCACCCACATCAAAATGTGATTGTAAATATGTTTATAATTAAATAAATAAAGATTAACAAATAATGACGTGGGTGGCCTCTGTTTTAGGCGTATATGTCAGAGAAACGGAGATTAAACCCCATTATTATTATTACTACTGAAGTCACAATTGGGTTAATAGTGATGAAAATGATTAAAAACTTGTTACCCGGAGGTTTTTGGGGTCGCTGAGCAGCACGAATACCACATCAAAATTGGTCTCCAAGGTCTTGGTGCCCAGGGTAAAAAGTTATCATCCTCCTCTCTTGGGGTTTTTGGAAAATTCGCTATATAATCAGTCCTAAGTCGTTACTCGGGGGTTTTTGGGGTTGTTGAACACGAATATCGTGAGTCGGGCAACAGGTACCTCGAAGATTAATTCTGCCACAACATTCGTGCTCAGTTATTCCAAAAACCATCGAGTAACGAGTTTGTATCGATAATATAACGAATTTCCCGAAAACTCTAGGAGACGACGAATATGCCGTTTACTACAGGTACTTACCAGCAACCCCAAAGCCATCCGAGTGTCAAGTTTGGAATCATTTTCATCACTATTAATCGAATTTTGTTAATTTTGTATATTTCAGTTAATTTAAAATGCATATTATTTATGCAAAATATTAATTTCTTATAAATCAATTTAGATCACAAAATTTCCTGACGCTCTAACGAATCGAATGTCGAAAATCGCATTCAAATCTGACTTACTGTTCTAATTTTTCGAACTTTATTACATCGTTTCTGTGACTTTCATATATGTTTTGAGTTCTAGCTTTTCTTTCTTCTATAAAACAGTTTATAATATTTGTAAGGTTGGTTCTCGTTCAATGTGTATAGCTAGCTAGAGGTATTATTATTGCTCCTTGTTTGCTGCTGTGTATTTGTGCATGTGTACGTGCTAAACTTGGTGGATAAGTATTAGTGAATATGTCCTTTTGTGTTTTATCCATCTACTCTACTATCGAAACACATCGACTGTAACATAGTATGTTGGTACTATTATGTTTAATTTTATGGAATCTAAATTAATTTTTATAATATTTCCACTTTTTAATTACGGAAAAACGATGAGTATTATAAGTTAGTCTGTGAAATTTTATCTTCCAAATGGGTGAATGAATTTATTGCAGGATTTTTTCTTTTTTCTCTAAGCTCAGCACTTTTTTTGGGGATAATAGAACACATTTCGTTTGATCGACTTAGAAATAATATCTTTCTTATACACATTGCTTAATTTGTATGTACATGACGTCAAAAAACAAACGATTGCGCCCTCAACATTGTCTATACATCTAATTTCAACAATTTACTCAATTGTTTGTTTTCACTTGTTATTAGTGCAAAAAGTATAAAATAATACAATTAATATTATTATAATATAAAATTTAATGTTAAAAAGCGTTGGGTATACGAGATACCACAACAAGAGCAACGTTGAAAACGTGGTATTCAAAAGTATTTTTTATTTAACTTTATTTATATTTTTTTAAGTTATAACCAATATAATAATAATAATGATGTTTAACCTCCGTTTCTCTGACATATGTCTATAACAGAAGCCACCCACATCATTATTTGTTAATCTTTATTTATTTAACTTCATACATATTTACAATTACATTTTGATGTGGGTGGATTCGGTTACTTCGTTCTTATCCAAGCGACGACAATGTGATCAATTCTACCGTCCCCATTAGGTTTGTTTTTTTTCAATTATTCACACTGCCGCTGCCTGGATTCGAACCCGCAACTTAAGTTTAAATAGACGTACAGTCTAACGCCTTAGACCGCTCGGCCATTTAGGTTCTCAAAAATTATAACCAATATGCAGAAGTACCGAACATTTTATGAATGTATGTAAGTATAAGTCGTCTATGCATGTATGTATTACAGTATTGATTCAATGTGTATCTCGCAACACACACACATAACACCGTCCGTCATATACTACTTACCAAGCTCTTCTTCGACGGTGTACCAACAATATTTACAGGCTATATAATATGATGAGGATGCGAAGGAGTGAACTATGACGATTCTTCTACATCTACACACTCATTTCACTCACATGTTTAGTATCATCTATACTTTATAGTATTATTCGTGGTGCTTATTTTATAAGGGTATATGTGTGATGTGATGGGGGGTGTATTGACTCATTCCAACATCTTCTGTTTAGGTTCTTTTATGTGTATACCATCACTTTGCCACCATATCGTTCCTTTTCATTCTCGCTATATACAATGGTTAATGTTTTCTTGTTCCTTGCGTACCATGTACGTTATGTATTTTTTAGAATTTTAGATAGGTTTTAAATAATTGTGTTGGGAATATTAAGAACGTTCGTTTATCAACCTATTTTGCTATGTGCGTTCATAGAGAAATAGTATGTAAATCCCTATCTCTATTATATTATAAATGCGAAAGTAAGCATGTTTGTTTGTTACGCTTTCACGCTTAAACTAGCGAATGGTTATTAATGAAACTGTGCAGCAATATAGCTGGTATATCAGATTAACACATGAACTATAATTTATGAAGATAAATTTAAAAAAAAAAGAAATTTTGACCCAAAAAGTTCAAAAATCGGGTTTATTTAATTGTTGGATGCATAATTTTTGAGATATCCTCCAAAATCGTCCATGAAGAGCAATTTTCTCCGAAAATATGAATCCAACCGTCATATAAACCCGATTTTTGAATTTTTTGGGTCAAAATTACCTTATGTACTGATTTTTATCAAAATCGGTGACAACAAAATTTTTTCGATTTTTTACAATTATTTTAAGGGGTACCCCTTTAAAAAAAATCGAAAAAATCGAGAAAAAATTTTTTTCCCCTATTTCGATAAAACTCAGTATATGAGGTAATTTTGACCCAAAAAGTTCAAAAATCGGGTTTATTTAATTGTTGGAAGCATAATTTCTGAGATATCTTCCAAAATCGTCCATTAAGAGCAATTTTCTCCGAAAATACGAATCCTATCGTCATATAAACCCAATTTTTGAATTTGTTGGGTCAAAATTACCTTATGTACTGTTTTTTATCAAAATCGGTGACAACAAAATTTTTTCGATTTTTTACAATTTTTTTAAGGGGTACCCCTTTGAAAAAAATCGAGAAATAATTTTTTTTCCCTATTTCAATAAAACTCAGTATATAAGGTAATTTTGACCCAAAAAGTTCAAAAATCGGGTTTATTTAACTGTTGGAAGCATAATTTTTGAGATATCCTCCAAAATCGTCCATGAAGAGCAATTTTCTCCGAAAATGCGAATCCTATCGTCATATAAAAGTTAATACTGTTTGTGTAGTGTATGTACAGTCCTAAAAAATACAACCTGTAAATGTACCTGTGTATTAAAGTTACACCTACGCGCTATGTATTATTTAGATTCTTGTGATGTATGTTTATTTGTTTTGAAAAAAATAAGTTTGAATATTAAAAAGAAAGTTATGCGAAAAATGGTCTTTAGACTGTTTTTTATACTTTTCTCTCTACGACATATTTGATAAATTTATTAAACAGAAATAGAGTGTATACTGGATGTATCATAAGTCACGACAGATCTCTGGATAACAAAGTCTTTAGAAATTAAATAGTTTAATTTTTTTGAGAATTTATCGATTTATATTACGCAAAACGAAATTTTTTAAGGGGTAAATTTGTTTAAAATCAATTTTACTAAAGCTCTAAAATGAGGTACGAATTGGTTCCCACTCTACCATCGCTTTCAGTGGTCTGTGTAATCTGTATCATATTTGACAGCAAAGCGACAAAGTTATATCTATTAAAAAAATTTTAGCTTTTTTCTTGCTATATACATTTTTTACTATTTTACCTAATAATGACTTTTAATTTCCAATTTAAAAGATTCTAATGATCTGTTTATTTGTTTCAGGTAATTCAAGAGCTTTTCAAGCTACATATTTCACCACAATCTGTAAGTTTTTTAAACAAAAACAAGTTGATGTGAGTGCGACCTTTATGGTTCACCCAAACAACTTCCCACATGATGAAAATAACTTCCCTAACTATTTAAAAGACTGCAATATTAATTATTTTACTGGAACAGAGGTGTCGCTTTGAGGTTACATATGGTTTTTATGGTTACATATGGTTTTTTGAACACGCGTGTTCCTTGCAAGAAGCTCTGGTCAAAATATTTTTTTCATTTGACACAAATTCATAGAATTAACTATCGAAAATCTGGATAAATTACTGTCTAAGTTGGTTTCTACAACTTTATTTATTATCAAAATTTTCAGTTTCTTAATATTAACAGAAAAATTTCAAATTTTTTTGAACACATCTTGATCTTAGTACGTAATCTTGATCACTATTATCTTTCATTAGGGAGAAATTTTGCACGAAAAAGTGTCCCTCGCACACATGCGTACACACAGGAATCAATCCTAAAGTGGTGTTAATAATAAATAGATTGCTCCAACCATGAAATATATGGTCTGACATATATTTCATGGTCAGACAGATATGGTCTGAGTACAATCGCAGCCGTTTCGAAGATCTTATATCACTTCCAAGGGTCTCTGTTCGCAAAGTTGTTGCGGCTATTACAGGATACTGATTACTCGGCGGGCATGCTGAACGCCTGGGCCTGGCAGTGTATCACGAGTACTGCAGGAGCTGTCACAGTGGGGAGGAGGAGCAGACAATTTCTCATCTTCTCTGTCACTGCCCAGCTCTTGTCATGGACTTACTTTAGCCAGCCTCTCTTTGACGACCTCTCCGACCTGAAGTCCGTCGATGTCAAAGCTCTCCTGCTGTTCTTAAACAGCTCCAAAGGGTTCACGGAGTAGTGGCCGGGGATGGGCCAACTATTTTTTCGGTATCACAACGGACCGTATGGTCTAAGTGAGTCTCACCCCATGATAGCCACTCTAACCTAACCATGAAATATAAAAATATATTTTCAATTTTGATTTTCGAACCGATTACTTTTATTAAATTCCCTATTACTTGGAAATTAAAAACAAACCGTTTAAACAAATATATAGTTTCTATCTGAAAGACTTAACACTGATTGTTATCGCTACTTTAAGTTAATATTTAAGTATAATAAATAATAGTTAATATTTTTTTAAGATTATATCTTACAACATCAAATGAAAATAGGCCATTTAATAATTTCAAACAAAACAGTTATTATTATACATTTTGCTTTTTATATTTCAAAAAAATTACATGTTAATTGCAATAGATCATGTTTATAATACATTTTAATCGTATAATCGGTGGATTTATAAACAATTATTTTAAAAATTATTTAATAATTATATCATTTAATTATTAAATTTATGCTTTTAAAACTATTACAACTTTTTATTAAAAAAAAAAGACACAAGTATAAAGTCACTTGGGTGACATTTTTTAAAGTAAATATTTCTACTTTTGAGGTGTGTATTAATTAAACACGATAAATGTTTATTTCGTTTATGAAAAGAAATATAACTAAAAGAGGTAATTGTTGCAATATATTGTGTTAAGAAACAATGCTTTGGGAGACTTTCTCATTTAGAATTTTCAAAAACTACTCTCCTAAAATTTTATGATGAAATTCGAAGTATAAAACAAGTGAAAACAAACAATTGAGTTAATTGTTGAAATATCATGCATAGATAATGTTGATTACTCTACCACATTACACATACGTACATGTCACACATACTTAACTGATATTCCCATATAATAATACATACTATAAAATTTACGCCTAATTTGCGCCCTCACGGGTAAACAGTGATGTTTACGAAAAAATGTTTCAAGCAAAAGTTGTTTATTTTTTGATAAGGAAGATTTTTACATTTAAACTTTTGTCCTATCTATAACGGTTTACAAGATGGATCCTACGGACCCATAGGTCAAGACCCAATTGACTTATGTTGCTCATTTACGAACTTGACCTCAATTTTTACGTCCTGAGTACGCTGTAAAAATTTCAGCTTGATATCTTTTTTCGTTTTTGAGTTGTCGTGCCCACAGACGGACGGACGGACAACCGGAAATGGACTAATTAGGTAATTTTATGAACACCTAAACCAAAATTTTGTTCATAGCATCAATATTTTTAAGCGTTAAAAACTTGGGACTAAACTTAGTATACCTTGCACATTACATATATGTATGCTATAAAAAGTAGCGCACTTTAGCCAAATAATGTTAACGTGGAAATAGAATATTCCAACTTAAATCATCTTACATAGGAAGATAAACTACGCCATCTGATTCAGAAAACCGGGCTGGATAATGAAGAGTTGGGTACGTCTCATGGTCGAACAAGCCACTCCCTCTCTTTATCGAAGAACCCACACATTATTATTGGAAATTCCGCCCATTGATAAAATGATTCCGCCTTTGGCGCTGACCATAAGTTTCTCCAAAGATTGGAAATCCATTAAAAAAAATTAATGCATCGTCCGGGAATTGAACCCGGGCCGCCCGCGTGGCAGGCGAGCATTCTACCACTGAACCAATGATGCTCTTATGTGTTGAAATGCAAATGTAGCTTGATATCTTTTTTCGTTTTTAAGTTATCGTATTGGCAGACAGACGGACAGACAACCGAAAATGGACTAATTAGGTGATTTTATATACACCCATACCAAAAGTTTGTTCCTAAAATTAATATTTTTAAGCGTTACAAACTTGGGACTAAACTAAGTATACCTTGCATATTACATATATGCATGGTATAAAAAGTTATTTAAGTCGATTTTATTTTGCCAATCTTGAAGAAGTCTATGTGCCTTATTTTTCGATTATTGGGAACATTATCTCGCCTCTATAATGCATACTCATGTCTTTTAGTTACATTATACCATAAATTACATTCTACAGTGCGATTTTTTAAAAGTAGAATAAAATTTTAAATAAATCGAAATACTAGATAGATATTTTTTATATATGACGTGTATTTTGTTGATGCCATAGAATGTTATCCATGATACCTAGAGTATACATCACATATAACAGTCAAAGAAATTAATTATTACAAAAATATGTATCTACAAATACACACACACACACATACACACATTTACAGTTGCTATAAACGAAACGAATCCAGTATAAAAACATAAGAGCATCACCAAACTCTACAAAAAATTATTCAATACATTCGTTCATTGTATATATATAAAGGGTAACAGATCTATTATAAGGACATAAAACCTTATTCGATACAATTTAAAGAATTCTCGATTACATTAATACGCAACTTAAAAGATTTTGACTATTATTATAATATTCTAAGTGCTAGTAAAAGACGACTCGGTTGATATTTATTTTCATCAACATTAAATTTAATATTCAATTGTTTTAAAACCAACAGTAAAAAGTTATCGTTAAGGAAGATGACTCGGCAGTAATAGAAAAAAAATTGGTAGATAATGATCCGAATTTTCAGTATGTTATAGTTACTTTATCGATCAATTAAGAGAATAATTATCAATAGATCGATAAGATACCCAAATTTTTGTTTTCCTATTGATAATTCGGATCGTTACTACTAATTTATTTTTTTCTATTACTGCCGAGGCATGGTCTTTAAAGAGGATTTAAGCTTGATGTTTCACTATGAACATAGTGTCAAAAAATTCGATTTTTATACTATTATCGATTGACTGTCTCTAACTCGAAATAAACTTAATTAAAGTTCGAATCATTAAAACAGAGAGCATAGAAGAACCTGTTTTTTTAGATAAAATATTGTAGTTGAAGAGAAATAACTATATTAACAAAATTTTAAACTCATCGTAAATTCTACATTGTATGAATTGAAAAAAAAAAAATGTAGATCATTTCACCACGAGCTTATATAATTTAAAACTTTTTTGCAATATTGCATTAAGACAACAACCTTAATGATACAAAAGGGCTGTACAACGGTTTACTTGCTTTGGTACCAAGTTTTTTTTTATAACTTAATTCCAAACTCGAAGCTATTTTGTTAAAATTGGGTATGTTGACATTGTTTTATGGAAACTATAGCAAATAAAGGAAAAAGCAAATATAAAATATAAGTTTATCATCAATCCATTGACGTAGTCCTGATTGAAACTGACTAGGATATAGTTGAGAAGGATAGTAGGTCTTTTAAAAACACATTATCTTCATAATTTGGAGAATCTGGAGGAAAGTGATTTGATTTCAAGGTTTGATCCTATCCATCTTCAGAGCAGTTATGTTAGAGAAGTTTTCTGTATAATTAAATGGCTTTCTGGGTTTAATTTAGTCTCAGAATTTTGCGTCTTCATTTTCTTATAACAGAACCTGTTACCAGTGAACATTTTTTAACAGGAGACATCCAAAATCTTCAGATGACAGGGACTCCTACAATTTATCATAGAAAAGTGGGACTTCGAAGATCAAGGAAAAATTGTCCATTGATTGGGTGTGTAATAAAATCTACCACCCTATAAAAATGTGGTGTTTTTTTTAAAGCATTCATGTATTATATTCTGTTGTACAATCGGCACCAACAACTCTCTATAGTCTAAACGTAACAAATACAATCACACACAATTTTACGTTATATTATATATTTTTTGGATTGCAGATATGATGATGTTGGATCATCAAACCCACCAACCATTATCATCCATACCATGATGATATGGGCTCTTTTATTTTGTATATGTATTATTATTACGTATCTTTGTCTACATAATATATATATATACGCAAGTAAATAGTTTTGTATTGTATTTTTACTACATAAACATATTATATACTGAAGAGTCACACACAGCAGTCCTCATCATTGATACGACTACGGAGTACGTACGGACTACGACAGTACGAATACGACTTGTATAGATGAGAGACGAAAGGAGCGTGCTGGACTGCAACAATCCATGGCGGTGGTGGTTGTGACTGTGTTGATGATTTATTTGTGTAATATTAGTGAATGTATACAATTTATTTAATGAAATGTTTAATTTTGTGTCTTAGTTAATGTTTATAATCCACAAAAATTATGTTTTTTTATAGTGTGTGAAATATCGTGGATTGGAGAAGTTAGAAGGATTTTCTAAACACGCTTTTATTTAATTCTAACTTATGCTGCCTACACATTTTGTGCGAAGTGCGAGTGCATTTAATTAATTTTTGTTTTAGTAACGAATAACAAATTGTATGTTGTGTCCAGCAGTGAATAGTGCAATTGGCTACTTCAAAGTTCAAGTTCAAAATTATTATTGCAAAGGGTTAGAATTTAGTATATATTATACATTCAAATCTGGATAAGCGAGAAAATCTACAAGTGGGAACAATTGTGAGGTCCCGTCATTTTAATTCACTTAAACCTCTATAGGTAAGAAACAAGAACTTCTGTAAGAGAAAGTTGTTTTTTCCTCTTTTCCATAGTGGATCTCTATAACTCAGACTGATTCTTGGATGTACCTCTATTAGCGACAGCCGAGCGTATTTATTAATTTCATTATGATAACATCCGTCTAAATATAGACATTTTTCCAAGTGAGTCTTTAAGTCATTAAATATATGACGATATAGCATTGGCAAAGGAATTTAAACCACTTCTCTGAGCCTGTAATTTTCATAGAGAGATTCTCCGTAATTTATCAAATGAAGGAATATGTAAAACCACAGCTAAGCCACTTGACTGTGCTGGGTTGAAACTAATTAGAACACATTTGGGAAGAGTGGTGAGACTGTTGACAGAACGATGAAACTTTCATGCCATGGCCTGCAGGGTGTTGGGTATAAATGTTTGTCGACAAAATTCTATAGCGTCCATGTATTTAAATAAGCTTCTCATATCTTTAAAATGTTTCATTTCCGTGTGAGTTTTCTTCAAAGACTTCACAGTGGTCCAATGAGCAGTCTTTGAAGAAAACCTCTGAAGAAGTTCTCTTGGTCAAATTGCCCTTTTATCTATATTATTATTATTATTATTATACCACTTTTTGTTGGATCTGCTCTTTCAGTGCTTTGATAAAATACTGTTTTGATAAAACAGTATCTCAATATAAACTGCCTGAATGAATGTCGTGAAAAACTTGATTGAAAGGAAAATAAGTCTTACAATATTGACTGAAAACACGATATATTTTTCTTTAAAAAAAAATGTTCTGTACTTAATTTTCTTAAATCTTTTTATCTAATTTAAGGTGGTAAAAATCAACATAAGTGACACATTTGGTTAAAGTGTAACCTATTCCGTACGCGATATGCCTAAAGAAGGGAAATCCCTTATATTTTGTTTACCGAAACAAAACTTAATGTTTGTTTGCCGAAAAAAATGTAAAATTTAGTGTAAAAAAAAGTTTGATTATATTTTCCTGCATAAATATTATTGATACAGCTTCAAATACGGCTTATATAAGGTAGACGAAAAAAGGGTGGCGAACTGCAACAATTTATATTGATGGTGCCTATGTGAAATATTAGTGAATGTATACAATTATAATGAAAACTTTGTGTTTTAGTTAATGTTTACAATCAAAAAGATTCATATTTTTCGAATGTGAGTATTTAGTGTTCAATTCATATAATGCAGTTTTTTTAAGTTGGTTTTAGGTGTTCAATTAAGATGCATGTTTTAAGATAGCTTTGCTAAAGGCACAAACATTGGACCATCGAAATAGACTAGCTTTGATTTCAATATCATAAATGTAAATAATGAACTGTTTACATTGGTAACGTACAGGCTATGATGGATCAACGATTTTTATCGTTCGTGCGTTTGCAGCTTAACAATTACAACATTTTCAAAGTAATTCTTTTGATACCATTATGGTTTATTTATGTTAACTGCTTAAGGTAGTTCCTCAAAAAGTAAATGTATAATCACAGTACCATCAATATTTTTAAGCGATACAAACTTGAGAATAAACTTAGTATACCTTGATATATTTCACATATACATGGTATAAAAAATAACAATAACAATAATAAAGGAATATTGACTATTGTTGAGCAATATATTATTTAACTAATATTAGTGAAAATGATAAAATCATGGTTGGCAAAGTTAAACTATACAATTATCAGATAAAATCCATTTAACTTAACATATAGGTACCGCAGGAGACAACTTATACTTTTTTTTTTATTCCCTGAATATGTGTATTTTATCCCTATGAAAATGTCCATTGGGTGTATAATATGACTAGTTCACACATATACATGTGATATTATGATCCCTTCTAACCGGATTGTTTCCTCACTTCACCACCAATATAAACACATATGATTTGCAGCCATAAGAGTTTTTAGGCACACTTTACCTCACATTTCACATACTAACACAAACCGTGTTAAATTATACAGCTAATGCTTAAGTATGCACATTTAACACATTATTTAAATACTTCAGAATTCACGATTATATAATTGACGAAGTGTGTTCTCGAATCTTGCGATTTATATTCGGATACACTTTAAAAAAGTATATTGGAAGAAAGTGTTCCGAGCAAAAGTACATATTTTTTTTTTTTTGGGAAATATTTTATAATTTAAATTTTTATTCCTATCTTTTATGGTTTTCGAAATAGTATTTAAGTTTAAATCTCGAGCACGATGTCGTATATTTGTTTATTAAACATTCTAAGAGCCTAAATATTAGTAATTGTAAATATTTATGAAAGTTGAATAAATAAAGATTAACAAATGATGATGTGGGTGGCCTCTGTTATAGGCGTATATGTTAGAGAAACGGAGGTTAAACCCCATTATTATTATATTATTAAACATTCTATATTATATTTTAGAAAAACTTTTACCTTAAAAAGTGTAAAAACAATATTTTTATTAAAAGGTCAAAATTATTGCGTTATGAAAGACGGGCTAAAAATGCATTCGACAAATTTATTATACATTTCTAACGCTTAAAAATATTGATACTTCCAACAAAATTTTGGTGTAGGTATTCGTAAAATCATCTAATTAGTTCATTTTCGCCTGTCTGTTTGTTTGTCAACACGATAACACAAAAATGAAAAGAGATATCAAGCTGCAATTTTTTAGCATACTTAAGACGAAAAAGTGAAGTACAGTTCGTAAATGAGCAACAATGTCAATAGGGTTTTGAGTCCGTATGACCCCTCTTTTAAACCATTAGAGATAGAACAAAAGTTTAAATGTAAAAAAGTGTCCCAAGAATAAAAAAAAGTTTATAGTAACATTTTTTCGTAAACATCATTGTTTACCCGTGAGCAAATTAGGTTAGATAACTTATATAGTATGCATACAGGTATTGTATATATTTAACATTGTAACACTTCAAATTCTTCTTTCTTTTTTTTTTAAGTTAGAAATTCAATTAGAATTAGATAATAATTCGTCATATTTATATCCCTTTTACGTCACTATAATCACTTATTTTACGTCAGGGGCGTTAAATAATGATCAAATTCTATTTGTTAAGATCTTCTTCATAAAATGTCATACCACCCGCTTTTGCTCCCTCCAAATTCAGAATCAGCAAGTCAAAATACTAGAAAAACGTTTGAAAGGGAAGAGACACAACGATTACAGAGTGAATCGCTTGATAAAAGTAAATTTGAATATTTAAAAATAATATTTTTGGATTTCTATAGAGCATTTATTATATTTTAAATAAACGCTTAATAGTTTTTTAAAAATATTATATTTCTGGCTACCCTAATCACAAGTATAATCAGTTATTCATAATCAGTTGTGTATGTACGAAGAACAAAGATAAGTATTCAGAGCTAGTTGAGAGAGGTGAGACGAATGTATACATATTGTGTCTGACTGAGCTGTTCATGTTTATTATTTATTTTCAGTATAAGCATATAGTGTTAAACCGTGTACGCTATACATATACATCCATACATATATATTTTGTAATCAATAAGAATGTAATAAATCTTTTAAGATATGAATGCGTATACAGAGAGTCCAAAAACTACATTTTATCATTTTAGCAGTGCGAGATCTATTTAGTCCATTAGATCTCAACAATACTTACTCGTACTATCGGTTTTAAACGTCATTTAACTTCACCAAAGCCCCCTAAAGTAATTGGACCATATTTTCATTAGCTTTCAGTAAGTAAGCATACTAGTAAAGTTATCGACCAATGAAATAAAAATTGCAAATTCTTTCTATTTGTGTACTCATTAGTGGGAGTATTAAAAAGTAATCTCTGTGCTAGGGGGGACTAAAGTTTTAAAATACAAGGTTTGTTTTTTGACACAAATTTTCAAATTTATTATTTTAGAACTTTTGAACGTGAATATCTCGGTATAAACTTTCAATTTAGAGAAAAAACTATCAAAGTTTTATCAAGTTAATGGTACGGCAGTTTTGAGACACCGTGTATTTGAATGACTGTGTTACAATTTTAACACACTGTACAAACGCATATGCGTATTTAATTCATTTATTAGTTTATTGTATTGTGAAGCCCCAGCCTCCATTTTGATGATATTATGTGATATTCATGTTTACGAAAAAATGTTTCAAATTAAAGTTGTTTATTTTTTTAAAAGGAACATTTTTTATATTTCGACTTTTGTTCTATCTCTAACGGTTTACAAGATGGGTCCTACGGGCCAAAGACTCAATTGACCTACGTTGCTCAATTACTATTTCAACTTGATATCTCTTTTCGTTTTTGAGTTATTGAGTACACATACGGTAAGACAGACGGACAAGTGATTTTATGAACACCTATACCAAAATTTGGTTTGTAGCATCAATATTTTTAGGCATTGCAAACTTGGGACTATGCTTAATATACCTTGATATATATAGTCACAATATGTGTACATAGGTATCAAGTAATTGGCAAATGGTCAATTGTTTTTGTTCTTATAGGTAATTACACCCAAAAAAATACTTTTGTGGTAGATAAAATACACGCTTGGTTTTTTTTTTGGCATCATACATTAATGAAAAAAAAAATATTTCATTAAAATTTTTCAATCGGTTCGTTAAATTTCAAGTAATTTGTGTGTTGATTTCAGAATTATAAATAAATACAAAAAACTTTTAACAAATAGAAAACCGAATTCAAAAGAAAAACTTTTCCAAGACAAATTAATATGCACTAAAAAGTAAAAAAATAACAATAATATTATGTAGTTAAAATTATTGTTATTTTTGGAGTCGGTGTCAGCCAAGGAAACAACTCTGACAGAACAGTTTGCTACATCAGCTTGGCTGATCAAAAATAACAATAATTTTAACTACATGATATTATTGTTATTTTTTTACTTTTTAGTGCATATTAATTTGTTTTGGAAAAGTTTTTCTTTTAAAGTCGGTTTTCTTTTTGTTAAAAGTTTTTTTGACTTTGTGATTTTTAGTGCATCTGAAGTACATTAACTAATTTGTCACTAAAAAAAGAATAATCGAAATCGGTTGGCATGATATTGAGTTATTCGTCCTCTTGTCGTGCATACTTAATGCAAATTTAAGACTTTTATGATTTTTTCATGGATGTCGTTGTCAGAACTGGGCTAAAATGAAATGGGTGGGACCACATGAGAGCACCAGCTTTCAAATAGATAAAGAATCGGTTCACCCAGTCGAAAGTTCTGAGGTAACACACATAAAAAAATACAGTCGAATTGATAACCTCGTCCCTTTTTGTTTGAAGTCGGTTAAAAAATAAAATGGTTGTTGATAAAATTTAATGATTTAATATAAAGTTAATATTGAATAAAAACAATAAAGTTTTAAGTATAACAATTTTATATTTACTATTTGTATTATTTTGATATAAAATTTAAAAAGCGATGATATAAAATTAATAATAATACCGGTTTAGAATCACTGACTTAGATAATAACACAGGAAATTCTTAAAGGTGTACATAATTATTTTACCTACATATTTACTAAACAATAATAATATTAGTATTTAATTATAGATTCAATTAAATCTCTAATGTCTTCGATTCAAAAATCTAGACTGTCTGTAAAATCAAACTGTATGAAAAAGTAGATTTTATCGTAAAGAAATGCATACGATAATACAATTCTAATTCAAATTTAATAAAAATTCAATGTTTAAAAGAACGAGATAAAGTTTTGAAAAAAGTTTATTGTAATAAATTTATATTACTTATGTCACCGTAAAATTGTAATTTCCGTTAGATTATAAACTAACTAGTAATATTGTAATTTTGACTTCTAAAAGAAGATAACCATAGTAACTGGACCCAGGTCAATTAAACATAACGCAAGGAGTTGATTTTCGTTAATAGCTGTTGAATTAAAGCTAGTTAAAGTGTAAAGTTTTTTGAAACAAGTTTACAATCTGGTGGAAATTACACTATTATGTTGGCAAATACATGATAAGAACTGTGGTGATTCAAACTTTTTAGTACAAAATATAGCACCCTTTTCATAATTGATCACTACACGGTAAGAAATACTGGTATGGTATAGAGACAGATACATATTGTATCGATGTTAATATTACATTATTGAATAGGGCTAGTCACCAGAAGTATTGTGAGTATCACCAACCAGTATGGGCTCGACTCACATACTACATTGATTCGCCCGCAATAACTATTGTTAATGTTGATATTCCCTCAATACAGTATACGTTATGGCGTTTACATCGATACTGGCATAGTGATATCCTAAAAAAATTTCTTACCGTGTAACAAGTTGAATTTTGTATGTGACTGAAGACAGTCTAGGGCTGACTCGAATATACAATTTTGAGTCAAATATTTATTAATGGCAGTCATTCTATTTTCAACAAGACAAAAACTTAGCCTGTTTGTAGGTAATTTTATTAAAATAAAAGTTCTAAAATAACAATAAATCAAAATTTTATGTCTACTGTCGTGAAGAGTATGATTTTACACATTTAGAATAGCGTGGCGTTAGAATATAGTGTTATAAATAGGGGAAAAAATACAATGAAGACTTTTGAATTCGTATCTACTAATAGAAATTATTAAGTCATGTTACTCATGTTCTAGAGATTACGAACAATTTTGTTCTATTTTCCATGTGGTCAAATTGGAAAATACGCACAGATTTGTATAAATAACGATATTATATGACATTTTCATTTGTCCAAATATACATTTCATTTTATTTCATAATTAAATCGATCTAAAATCTAAATAATATAAGGTCGAATCTTTGACCTTACCTATCTTCGTTCATGAGGTAAAAATATCTGATTTTTTTTTCTCTTAACTAATGAAATTTTTATACCATGTATATGAAATATACATAGTCCGTTTCCGGTTGTCTGTCTGTCTGTCTGTCGTCTGTCCGTCTGTCATTAAGATTACTCAAAAACGAAAAGAGATATCAAGCTGAAATTTTTGTAGCGTGCTGAGGACGTAAAAAGTGAGGTCAAGTTCGTAAATGAGAAACATAGGTCAATTGGGTCTTGTAAACCGTTACAGATAGAACAAAAGTTTAAATGTAAAAAATGTTCCTTATAAAAAAATAAACAACTTTTGTTTGAAACATTTTTTCGTAAACATCACTGTTTACCCGTGAGAGCGCAAATTGTATAGTATATATGTTGTGGCTATATTTATGTGTGACATGTATGTATGTGTAATATGACAGAGTAATCAACACTGTCTATGCATGGTATTTCAACAATTAACTAAGTCAATTGTTTGTTTTCACTTGTTTTAAATAGTAGTTTCCACTCTGAACCTTACCATTACTTACTACTTCCATTATAATAAAATAAATTTGTACTACTTCTTATAAATATGTAATCTAAAATTTTAACATCATGCTCGCTTGCAAATTCGTAACGCATATGACTAATTTTTTATATTATTAAAATAATTTTATATTTTTATGCATGTATAGTATGATTTGTTTAAAATAAACCTTGTAGGGGATATTTGTATGGTTAGAGTACATACATATGTAATCTGTTATGTAATATGACTAATTAAAACTATGTTCTTAACAGTTATGTTAATTGTTAAATTTTTTTTTTTTTTATTAAAGCGAACTACATATTATTCACATATGGTGAAAAAGAATGAATCACAGAAATATTGGAATTTTTACTATTTTTAAAAGTAATTGCTTTAACATATTGACAAATATAAACTAGACTAATATCTTGGTAATTTATTGATATTAGTGTCTAATTATTAATTTATATTGTTAGAATGTGGTAACTAGAAAGTCTTTCATAAAATATGTCCCACAAAATTTTGTCTTTCTGAATCTTTCTCTTCCCGAAAAAACTCTTTGTTACAAATATTATTTTTGTTTGTTTGAAACAATTTTTTCTCTCCATAAAACATTCGTAGGGATATACATTTTTTTTTCAGCCAAAATATTACATTTCGTTCACACAACTAACAGTTTTTTGGGAGTGTCATTAACCAAATTTGGACATAAACGATTTGCGTCATTCCATGAAAGTTTTTGCATTCCATATATCTCCACCAATCAATAAATACTGATTAAAAGTACATTAAGCCAATTTGTGCATGAAAGATTTACGTTTTTCAATGAAATTTTTTACATTAAATGATCAATACGCATTTTAAGTTTCATAAGTGAAACTTAGTACTTTTTTCTCAATTCGAAAACGCAGCAAAAAGTCGTAGTTATTTTGCTTTTATTTATAAATTAACCTTACGTGTTAATATGATTCAAAATCTATATTATTGAAAGTTTCATTAAAATCCATTCAGAAGAACTAAAAAGATTTAATCTCCCTAAAATAAAATGTAATTTAAAACAAAAACAATAAGAAGTATTCGTATTAACTTCGATGAAAATCACCTCTAAAATAAAGTTCTACCCCCTTTTTACTCCGTTAGTCAATGAGTTTCAACAAAACTCGAAACACGTCTTCCACCAATTCTGTAAAAGAATATTTATGCAAAATTTGAAGTAGATTGGATCAAGGAATCACGTTGTCTCATATCAACTTTGCCCCCGTTTTCACTCCCTTAAGGGGTAGAATTTCGGAAAATCTTTTCTTATCGGATGCCTACATCATACAAAGAACTCTATTCTGTAAAAAGGATCTAAATCAGCGGTTAAGGCTGTGCCTTGATCCGTCAATCATTCAGAACAAAATATTTTATTTGTATAGATAAAGAATATTTCAATATTTAAATCAATTGTTACTTTCACGTTTATTTTTATTCATTACTAGCTGTGAACTACCCGCTTTGCTGGGCAACATCCCCACTTGCACCCCTCCCTCCACATTTCCTTTCGTTGGATAACAGTTTTGTAATGTACACGTCATGCTCTTTTATTTGATACCCCACTTAGGTATATTTGTAAATATTCGATAATTCCTTCCCACTTTCTCGCTACACCTTTCTACCCTCCGACGGTTAAAAGTAGATAAAAACTATAGATCTTTGAAGCTGGTTGTATATCTTGTCAATATTTGAGCTTAATCGATGCACAACTTTTTTAGTTTTTGAAGCATATTCCTTTCAACCCCTATTTCAACCTCTTACTCTACTATAATATGGATGTATTATAGATAAAAACCTTCCTCTTGAATCACTCTATCCGCATCAAAATCCGTTGCGTAGTTTCAAAGATTTAAGCGTACATAGGGACATAGGGACAGAAAAAGCGACTTTGTTTTATAATATTATATGTAGTGATTTAGATTTTATCTTTTTGATGTGTTATTTATTCTTAGTCTTTTTAGTGCGTTCCAAAACACATTTTACATTTTTTTGACTCGCGAAGTATATGTTTAAAAAATACATAAAATATAATTAACAGTTATAAAAATGGCAACTGTCATTTTTTTAAATATATATTTCATTGCTATTTTATCCGTAAATAACAAATAATTGCTTACAAATAATGAACAACATATTTAATGTGAAAAAGAAGTATTGCACCAAAATAATTTGTTAATGTTTGTTTGATTCTACAAAATAATATCATCATTGGCAATAATTTTTGGTTTTGTTATATTAAATATAAACAATATTCTACATTTTATAAACAACACCAACACACACCATAAATATTTGGTTTTTAAAATAAAATTCCATTCCATTCGTATTCGAATTTAAATATGAATCCAATTTTATAATATTTTATGAAGACAACACACATAATAACACATATGTGATTGATTATACATTATAGATACATCACATACATACAATTATTACTGTTATAAATATATCGTATCGTCAGCCATTAAATGACAACAAAATTAATGACAAATTTACAAATTTTAAATAACAAAATCAATTAAAACATACCTACGTCACATAATGATCATTTTTTAATACCATGTATATATGAAATATATCAAGGTATACTAAGTTTAGACCCAAGTTTGTAACGCTTAAAAATATTGATGCTACGAGTAAAATTTTGGTATATGTGTTTATAAAATCACCTAATTAGTCCATTTTCGGTTGTCTGCCTGTCGACACGATAACTCAAAAACAAAAAATATATATCTATCTGAAATTTATATAGCGTGCTCAAGACGTAAAAAGTGAGATCGACTTTCTTGCATGACGTAAAAAAACAAACGATTCCGTAATTATGGTATTTCAACAATTAACTTTGTTGGTTTTCACTTGTTATTTATAAGACATAAGCGAGACGATAGAACACTAAAGACGCTTTGAGATCGATTTTTTTTCAGCCAAAATATATCCAGATGAATTCTATGTTATTTAGGAAGTCAATTATAAGATTTGTGGCCTATTTTGATGCTCTGGCTGTATACCTCATCCTTATGATTATCTCTAAATTGTTATAAAGTGAATCCAAAATAATTATTCGTGGATTTTCGTTGTTATTGTCCTCGAATTTATTAGTTTTTGTCTAAACATTTCAAACTACCTACCATTCCTAACATTTTTTGGTGTGAGTTTTCCCCTGTACAAAAAAGGAGGGGTATTTTCTTACTGTTTAGAGGTTTTTATTATAAAAAATCAAAAACTTAAAAAGACCGGTTGCGTAGACTACAAGAAAAACGTTGTACTAGTTTTAAAAACGTAATTTCGAGAAAAATGAGTTCAAAGTTTTTGTTACAAATCGTCGCTTTGTATAAAAACCGATTCATTTATTGTATATGATAACTTTTTTCTACTTCTTTCTTCATAAAATTTTAGGAGAGTAATTTCTATTTTATTTTAAATGTAAAAATAAGTTTCTGTCATTATAAAATTTTTATTATAATAAGAAATTATCTGATTTTTTTTAACAGTGGCATTTATTGACTTTATTTTTGTTTTGTTTCAGAAAGGCCGACCATAGAAGACTAGGTAAGGGCAATTTCTATTACATTCAAATAAAAAAAAGATAACTTTTCAATTTTTTCCATAGCCAATATCTCCAAAATTAGACCTCAGATCGAAATTTGGTAAAGAGCATTGTCTTTACTTTTTTTCAAGCTTATTCAGGTAGTCAAGAGGTCTGCAGTCATTTATAGAACATCATACATTCACCCTGTATAGGATATAATAGTTATTTAACGATACTAGCAGGGATAACAGTATTATTAACGTACGCCTACGAAATTTGCACGACGTGTGCGTAGCTTGAATTGAACAATCGCAGATAATGCATTTATCACACGTATATCGTACAAATTATATATTAAAATTTGATAATTATTATTTAAAATTTGTCATGGCTGATTGAGGAAAATAGAAAAAGGTACTCTAGTAACTTGTTATCAGATTACATTTTGACAGTAATTTGCAGTATCATAATGAATTCATTACCACCCTAGTACGGTATTGAACTAGTATTCCCACGCCTACTGAATAAGAAAAGTACTTCTTATCTCACGGGCGTAGATAATAATCATTTTCTTAGTACAAACTCTATATTTAGTAGCCATTTCTATAAAAATAAAATAATAATATGATTGTAGTCACCAGCAGTGTTGTCAACTTAGTAGTTTTACCACTAAAACTAGTGGTTTTTTTCTACTATTTTTCTACCTTTAGTGGGAAAATAATTTAAATAATTTAATATTTTAATATCATTTCTGGCAATATTATTGCCCTCTAGTTGTTTTTTAGTGGTTTTCTATCGCCTGTTTAGTGGGCCTTAGAGTTGAAAGTTGGCAACACTGGTCACCAGTGATGAATTCATTACCACCCTGGTACGTGTAATGAACTATTTTTTCCACGCATACTGAGAAAAGTAAATCTTATCTAACGGGCGTAGATAATAATCATTTTCTTAGTACAAACTGTATATTTAGTAGCCATTTCTATAAAAATAAAATAATAATATGATTGTAGTCACCAGTGATGAATTCATTACCACCCTAGTACGGATAATGAACTATTTTTTCCACGCATACTGAGAAAAGTAAATCTTATCTCACGGGCGTAGATAATAATCATTTTCTTAATACAAATTCTATATTTAGTAGCCATTTCTATAAAAATAAAATAATAATATGATTGTAGTTACCAGTGAATAAGGTACCTATATGAAATGTTATCGATTTTAGTTGAGAGAAATGGTGTTTTGTATTTTAGTTGATCTGATTTTATACATGTATGTATGTATGTATGTATATGTGAGTATTTCTCTTTGAAAACACAATACATGTAGATATATGTACTTGTACTTGTTAGAGGGTTTTATAATAATATATAAAATATTAAACTGCACATAATGTAATGCGCATATTTATATAAAAGAAAGAAAGACCTCATTGAACAGACTACTAACAAACAAACACAACGAAACGAAACGAAACTACCAAACTATACAAAAACGTAAACGTATATACATACAATATATAAATGTGAATTGTGAATGTTTTTGGCTGGCTGATGGGTTTGTGATGTGGTGATTATCATTAATATATTGGGTGTGAGTATATCTACCTCTTGAGTACGTATACTGTACTCTACTATCTAGAAATGTACAAAATACAATATACTTGTGCTTGGCTTTAATACCAAGAGTACCGACCGACATTGTTTTAAAATTACTTTAATCCATATATAATATTCAAATAATGTTATGTAAGATTTGTAATTAGAAATTTTATATTTTATAATATTCATTTAGAAATAAATCCGTTGTGAAGGCCGCCTTAATGACTTATAATACTATAAATACAATACTACCGTTATAATTTAAAAAATCTTAACTCCAACTATTTTCCAAATGTAGTTTTTGAGGGTTCTGACCTTTTTATGACTGAAAAGCTCAAAATATATGTTGGTACTAATTTCAGTTTCATATTAGTACTGGCTGAATATCCGATCGCTTCGGTGGGCTAAGATCACCGCGTTATAACCTTCACATCCCTTGCTCTCACTTACCCCCGTTCCAAAACACTCAATACAGATTGAGATTGTTGTACTCAGATAAAAGTAATTAAATAATCAATTTTCAATTTCATGAATGTAAAGTAGTTATAATACAATGAGTATATACAAAAAAAAAACCTGTGTGAAAAGATAGATGGCCATGAATTGTATCTTCTTCACCCTTTTCACAGAAATATTTATTAATAATGATGTTCATAGATGCCGCGTAGAAGTGTCCAAAAAATAAATTTGATTTTTATTAAAATATATCTTTATAAATTATAGCTCATGTGTTATTTAGTTGTATGAATTATAATATCGTAAAATTTTTTTCAAATCCATTCAGTAATATTTGCGTGAAAGCTTAATAAAACAAATACACTAACTTTCACCTTTTGTCATCCAAGTTTATCTGTTATGATCCAAAAATGTATTGATAAAATAGTTAAATACCGAAAGCCTGGAATAAATGATTATCAATTACAGTCAAACCTGTGTTAATAAGATCTGTATAAGCGAAAAACTCTACAAGTAAAATAAATTATCAAGTCCAGTCATTTTAACCTTCTTAAACTTCTATAAGTTAGAAATAGAAGTCTCGATAAGAGAAGGAAGTTTTTCTCTCTTTTTCTCGTTTTATGACTTTAGCTGCTAATTTCCTGTAACTTAAAAGCGAAGTTTGCCATCAGTAACTTCTTGTAACGCTATGTATAACGCATGACTTATCAATACATAAATCGGATTTTTGGTATATAAGAAAAATTTACAGTCTTTACTATCTAGATCAATGAATATGTCATCAACTTTATATTTACGACTAATTCCGAGATATATAACCGTGTTAAGAACTGTATGAAAGTTTCACAGTCTTTTAAACGAATAATAAAATAATAATTAGGTTTATGTTATTAAAAATATTGGTTTAGTTCATACCGTTGAACGTGGACGATGGACGCGCGACGATATTAATAAGTAAAAAAAATAAATAAAATAAACACGATAATTTATACTAAAACAGGTATAAATATAGTTTAAACATTCACATGTATCTTAAGACGAACTCAAAACATTAAAAATCAGTTTTTTATTTTTATTTCTTTTATTTTATTCTTCTTTAAAACAACAATAACATTACAATAATACAACAACTAATATAAGCATTTTTGTACTGGCTGCTTCAAAAGTTGCATCATAATATTGGAAACCGCTTAATTTAATCATAAGTACCTGTGCGAACGAGCATTGAAGACCGTCTCAAAACATTTAAAACACCTTCCTGAAAAAATTACTGCCTCCCTATAATGATTCCCTCTCCGAACAACCCCTGAAAAATCCCCCTTAATATTATCTGTTTACGAATTTTCATCAAAATCGCTAGAGCCGATCCCGAGATAGATATTTATACACAGGGTGTTCCGTGACTCGGTGGTCATAGTTAAAGAACGTGTTCTTTAGACAACTTTAAGTTGAAAGTGTCTTAGATACTTTTGTCGAAAACTCAAATAGTTAAAGAGTTGTGCACTTTTTTTAACCGATAAAGTAAAGGCATGTTGTGTTAAGTAGTTAAAGGATGTACGTTCATCAAGGTAATTTTAAATCAAGAGCTTGATTTGTTTTTATATGAAGTTGAACTAAGTCTAAGTAATCTGAACTTTGAAATAAATGAGTTCAAAAGTAGGCATATTTAACTTTGGTTTTATGGTAAAACGATAGATGGAGGATATTGTTATCTTATAATTGAAGACGTAACTCTCTGAAGAATTAGCGATGATTAGCATATGTTACTAAGTGTAAGAAGAATAATTTCGATTAGTTAATTCGTTCTGATAATGTATTGTAGTCGAAATAAGTATTAAGTAATATACAAATAAGATCTAGGAATTGATTCGAATTTGTAATACTTTTATATCATCAAATATCTTTGATAATTTAATCTAAGATAAATATAATTGGTTAAAACTTGGATGGTCCGAATTTTTAAAAACATCTGTATAAATAATAATCTAGTATAGATATTCAGTAGTGTAGTGTTTAGTGCAATAAAAGTTAGGTTAAGTTGCATTGTATTTCTGTTGTATTGCATAGATATGGCAAAGGCAATGGGTAAAAAGAATCAGAAGACATTGATAATCTTGAGGAGTAAAAAGAAACGACATGTATGTATAAATGTTGAAATGGCCGGTTTTTTTTTTGTGATATGCCAACTTGTGATTGGTGAGATGCCGTCCGTGGTTACATTTTTGCATGCATCTTGACTGCTTCGTCAGCATCTGATAATATTATACATATTCTGCACTTTTATTATTATTATTATTATTATTATTATATGCATTGTAAAAGAGTTAACTGATGCGCTTAAAAGCCAGCGAGCTAGATTTATATAAAACTATTGAATTATTTGTCTGCTGCATCAAACTGATTATATAATTATTTTTTTGCACAATTTGTGTTTATTCTGATTGAAAATTCTGTTTTGTGTTTCATTTTACGCGGCTTCTTAGGTATATAGTAACGTTGGAGCTATATCCCACTTTCCTAGGTGGAGATGAATGTATAACCTTTTAGGAAGTCATCCTGAATAAATTTTATAGTTTATCCAATCGTTTTTTTTTGGAATCCCCACATAAAACGTAATAAACCAAAATGTATGTTTATCCTTTTCTGTTATCAGATCTTTGTCTCATACATAATGATGATACAGGACTACATTTTCTGTATCTTTTTGACTACTTTTTGGCTACATTTTCTAGATAAGTTGATTATTGTGACGATTTAATTAATAGCTTTGAGATAACCTGAATTATTTCAAAACATCTATCACTTATAAGTCGGTATTTCAGAAGCTACTCGTTCCGATCATCAAGAAATCCGATTTTCTTGTCAAAATTTCTCTGCGAATTGAGTTTGTAAATTTGTATTTTTTTAAAGGAGTGTATATAATATTTTTAACCCACGAACCTCAACAAAGTTTGAACGCTATGTACATCTGTCTGTAGCATCGTATCTCCTAAAGGGATGAACCAGTTTTTTCGTTTTGTTGGAAAAGTTATTTATTGGAGAGTGTTTTTAGCTGTGTTTAGATTTCCGTACTGTATATTTGCTTGCGAATTGCATCGGTTGTGTTCGCAGTGTAAAAAGAATTTTAATAAATATATGTATTTTATAGGGAATATTAAATATTTGTCGTGAAATAAGAGCACAATTAAAAATAAAGGTAATTTTTCTTGTTGAAGTGACTGACAATAAGATTTAATATTTCTTCGTACTCTGTGATTATGTTAAATAAATGAAATAAATAAAAAATTCGCCACAGTACCATTCAAAATCGATCACTGTAATTGACAATATACAATATTGACAACGCATTGTATTATTTTTATTATTATATTGTAAGCTGAAACCCATTGAAGAATCATTGGTACGCATTTTCTTAATAATAATAGGTTCCTTAACAATTTCACCGGATTAATCACATTGAATAATCGCTTATTTTGTTACAGAAGTCAAAATTACCAATTTATATACCATGTATATGAAATATACCATGATATACTAAGTTTAGTCCCAAGTTTGTAACCCTTAAAAATATTGATACTATGAACAAAATTTTTGTTTAGGTGTTAAAATATCCTAATTAGTCCATTTCCGGTTGTCTGTCTGTCTGTCTGTCGTCTGTCTGTCCGTCTGTCATCACGATTACTCAAAAACGAAAAAAGATATCAATCTGAAATTTTTATAGTGTGCTTAGGACGTAAAAAGTGAGGTCGAGTTCATAAAAGCAAGTCAAGTGGGTCTTGGGTCCGTATGACTCATCTTGTAAACCGTTAGAAATAGAACAAAAGTTTAAATGTAAAAAATTTTCCTTATAAAAAAAAATAAACAACTTTTGTCTGAAACATTTTTCTGTAAACATTACTGTTTACTCACGAGGGCACACGTTAGAGCTAGAGTAATCAACACTGTCTATACATGGTATTTCAACAATTAACTCAGTCAATTGTGTGTTTTCATTTGTATTAAAACATAAATTCTGATCGACCTAGAGTAGATAACATTGAGCATCGAATACTCCAGAAATAAAAAGTTTGATACGATTGGTAATTGCAGTCGTACAATATATAAACCAATCTATACAGTATTGTATAGTGTACACTTTATATATTTGATATTATATGAATAAAACTAGTTTCACTGCATTATTGCATGACTTATTTCAATATTATTTAAATTTATTGTACAATTAGTTGTATTATTTTATCGTTTATAATATAATTTTTTTTCTTCACATATCTTGTA
Organism: Chrysoperla carnea; assembly: GCF_905475395.1. Classification (NCBI taxonomy): domain Eukaryota; kingdom Metazoa; phylum Arthropoda; class Insecta; order Neuroptera; family Chrysopidae; genus Chrysoperla; species Chrysoperla carnea. Next base: position 22,504,242 of record NC_058341.1, read on the forward strand.
AGTGAATAATAAGAATCTTATTTTTAACAAGTAAAAACAAACAATTGACTGAGTTAATTGTTAAAATACTATGCATAGACAGGTTGATTACACTGTAACATTACACATACATACATGTCATACATACATAGCTGATATTCCCATATAATACATACTATATAATTTGCGCTCTCACGGATAAACAGTGATGTTTACGAAAAAATGTTTCAAATTAAAGTTGTTTATTTTTTTAAAAGGAACATTTTTTATATTTAAACTTTTGTTCTATCTCTAACGGTTTACAAGATGGGTCCTACGAATCCAAGACTCAATTGACCTATGTTGCTCATTTAAATTTCAGCTTGATATCTCTTTTCGTTTTTGAGTAATCGTGATGACAGGCGGACAGACGACAGACAGACAGACAACCGGAAATGAACTAATTAGGTGATTTTATGAACAGCTATATCAAAATTTTGTTCATAGCATTAATATTTTTAAGCGTTACAAACTTGGGACTAAACTTAGTAAACCTTGATATATGTATTTCATATACATGGTATAAAAACCTAAATAATAAGTTGCGTTGCATACGTATCAACTTTTTTTTTTGTTATTAATCGGTAGGTAATATAAAACGTTTTTAGATCAATGATATTTTATTGTGAATAATGAAATTTATGTTTGTCTTAAAAGATCATTTATTTGTTGGCTGTGTAATATTTATTGCTTTCGGTTATTGTTTGTCTGTCAATTTGTCAGACATCGAGATTGTCGAAATAAAATAAAGGGTACGGCTTTTAATAATAATTAAATTGAATATTTTTTGTAATTCTCATTTTCAAAATATTTGTAATTTTCACAATTTTACAAGATAATGCAATCATGGTGTACGAAGCCATATGAAAGTCGTTCAATTTAAGGTAAAGTCAACTTCATCTTATTTTGCATACTCAATTTTCTTCTAAAATTTAAGATCAGATAATCAGTGGTAACCTAGTATGGGGTCGTGACTTCGATTCCCCTCAAGATAAAATTCGCGTAATTTACCAGTTACCGTCTACCATTAAGCGAAGGGATGTATTACATATAAAGAAATCGAACACATGTATTATAAGTAAAATTTACTAAAGAGTAAATTTCGTGTCAAGTTATCATTTATATCACAAATAAAATTATTCAATTTATGTTTTTTTAGTTCTAAATGCGCACCAAGGGTAGATTATAAATTCATATGATTTAATAATAATTTTTTTAAACAATCCTTTATGAAGTGTTTTGTTTAAATAGAAAAAGTAAATGATGATAAATCAAAGTGTTATAGTTATGCAGTTTGGTCACTAAATTTATTACACCGAAAAAATCTAAAAACTAACATGTCAAAAACCTAATAAATATCGATTTTACGTCATCGTATTCAAACATAATTACTGTAAATGATGTCTGAAAATGATTTTATCGGACTAAATGATTTGAATTATTGCATGTTTGCATGTTATTTTTATCAAAGTTTAAAAAAAACTTGTACAATTATTTTATCAGACTGTGTGTGCACATATTTTTAGGATCCGATTAATTTTTTTTTGGTTACTTAATTTAAAGATAATCACAATTTTATTTTTATCACTGAACCTACAAATCTCACCGCAAAAAAACGAATAACCACTATTCTTGGAAATATTTTCTTGTAAGTTTTTTTATCCCGATTTTTTAAAGGAGCAGGGATGTAAAGAGATATAAATTATAAACCAACCGAAAGCACATAATAACAATAACTCATTATGGCAGACGTATTTATACCATTTATAACTTTCACATTGTATAATTTTATAACGTTTTTACTCGATTTTATCCCAAATTTCCTCGGGATTATATCAACTGTCTTGGGAGGTTTCAGTTTTTTCTTCGACAAAATCTTGACAAACTATTTAATTTGGCATTCCAAAAAAGAAACTCAGATACGAAGTCCCGAGAGACAAATAGTTTAGTAATAATATTTGTTGAAAATTTACAATTTTGAATGACTATTATTCGTTTTATAATTTGAATAAAGTTAGGATAATAAAACGTCTTGAACAATATAATTGTGATACCTATATACATTTAATACACAATTTGAACACTACATCATATTATAATTCTAAAAAGCATTTATGGATAACTTGAATGTTTTCCATTTAATGCATTATATATGCATTTATGTATTATATAAAAACGTGAACAATGTACTAGGGGGTACCGCTACCGCCATCTTTATATATATATTTATCGCATACAAAAATACATTTTATACATAGACAGTATAGTCAGTATACAGTACACCCACTATAAAAAAAGTTATAATAAATGTGCTATTTTAAAAATGAATAATAAAAGCAAATAATCATAATAAATTGCTTCCTTATATTTGAAAAAAAGAAAATAAATAAGTTGAAGCTTCTTTATTTTATAAGAATCATCATTTATCAATAGTCTAATTAATTTCTTCTATAAAAAAAATAAAATATCTGACATAATACTGGTACTAAATTTATGAACAAGAGGGCTAAGGCCTTACCTGTATAGTTTCGAACAAAAAGTATTAAATTTATGTTGGCTAGAAATATTGAAAAATACTAGTTTAGGCCGTTCTAAAACAGTAGTCGGTATGAATGAAAGATAGATTCATATTAATAAATCCAAAATTTGCATAAATGGCATTTGATACTAATAACGAATTAAATTCATTCCTTGGGGGTTATCAAAGGGTGAGCTCCGCATACCAGTTCAAGGGTTAAATAAATCTCGATAACAAAGTCGTCGTTAATTCGACTAAAACTCAAACAAGTTGCACAAATTACCAAATTGAATAGAATAATATTAAAGTACTGATTCGCAGGTTACAGCATGATTAAGATTACGGTCTTAAAACCATTTTACACATCGTTACTTGCCACTTTATATCAAGTATGGAAATAACTTCTGGAACAAGCTGTTCAAGTTAGTACTACCCTTATGGTCCACACAATCGATTTCCCAGATGATGAAAATAACTTTTCCTAAATTTTTAAAATACTATAATATTAATTATTTTATTGGAAAACAGCTGTGTATCTTAGAGGTTACATAAGTAATATGCAAGAGGTACTGAGATCAATACCCGGCACTTGGATAATATTTTTTTTATTGTTATACAAAATCATAAAATCAATTATCGTAAATATTTCTGTCAAGTTGATCAGAAAAAAAGTTATAATACAGGAGACGATATAAGCTCGATCTTCAACCCTCTGATAACCAGATGAGACTTTTGATGAAATTTTATAGAACTTACTTATACTGAGAAGTTAATAATATTTTTATCGTTTAACTACATTTTTGAACAATTATATTCTTGATTCATGGTAGAATATTATAGATATTTAATAAATAAAAATAATAGTATTCGGATAATATGAAACTCTAGCTGAATGACCTCAATACCGGTCACAATATTATTATTTTATTTCTCATACTGTGTAAGTGTTCTTGTTGTTTATGTATGTATGTATGTTTGTTTGTTTGTAGATATACATAATACATATTTATAATAATAATAAGAATAATACAATAATAGTTATGCTTAACAACGCTCATAGTTCACTCACTCACTCATAGGCACAGTATGACAATATCTCACCTCTTTCTTCTTCATTAGTTTATCCATAATTATATTGAGTATTCACTGTTCGATATTTTAACTTATAACACACAAAAATCGCTAAACAAAAGCATATTTGTTTCTCCGCTCGGACATCAGATCGGCGCCGAAAGGTGAGCCAAGTTATAACTGGGGGACTTCATCAAAAGGTAAATAACGTTAAAATAATGACAAATTTTCAATATATAGTCAAGAAATAGTATGTTCAAGATACACAGTGCTGATATTGCCAAAAGGGCTGCTTAGAAAAATTGCAAATGTCTAATAGAAATACAACTGCTTGTTTTCGCAATTTATCACCAGCCTTAAATCATGAAGGATCCTAAACGTATACTGTCAAATTTCAATTCTTTTAAGCAGGCATTAAGGTAATATTCCCAAAAGTATCCTTTTTCATCCAAAACTTGTGGAAAAAAATTATGAATAATAGTACCACAAATATCAAGAACCATAGAAATTTATCTGATGTGATTTATGGTATAATTTTTCCTACATCAAATATACCAAAGAGATCAGTAAAATTTTCGTTGTATTTTGCCGTAAAGGGAGGCCGACAAAATGAGGCATTTCAAATCATGCCATCTTCTGTTTTCAAAATGTTCGATTAATTCAAGAACTTTTTGTATTTCGAAAGATTGGGGTTAAGTTATTTTAAACAACACCAGATTCATCTATCATTTTATTGGATCAAATTCTAGATCATTTGTGGTAACTTCTCTGTACGGATCATTAGGCTCAGGATAACAGATTTGATTAATTTTGATGATTTATAAGACTTTTTTCTATAGACAATGATAATTTTAATATTTCTACAACTTTGTTTGTGATAAATGTTTCCATCTTACTATTATTATACAGGGAAGTTCAAATTTAAACACATATGCGTAAAGACTATGCCTTTTGTGGTTTAGCCTAAAATTTTTATTTACTTTAGAAACAAAAACTTTGAAAAAGTTTTGATTGTACTGTCGTTTTTTCAACGAGCTTGGTACTTGAAATATAAAGCACAGCGTACGACATAATAATAACAATAAAAACTTTTATAAATATTATGGCCATTAAAAACAAGTTTATAATATTTATAAATATTTAAAAATGAATTATTGTCATATATTTCTACTAAATATAATGATAACTGAAAGATGCCTTCAAATCCAGATCCAACCATGCAGATTTGATAATAAATTCTTTTATTTTACGCAGAATCGGATTTCAATTTTCTAAAATAAGTATTTAGACATTTTGAGTAAATGAATTAACTACAATTCAGTTAATAAAACTAATGTTAACACCATCATAGAACTTGAAAATTAAATTAAAATTGATTAAAAAAACGAAGAAGTTAAGCTTTCGAAGCTTTCGATAAGTTTTCTAAGATTGTTGTTCGTCTCTTTCTTGTAAAACTATGGGGATTCATACACTTGATGTCATTTTTATATATCTTCATACGAAAGCGGAACGAAAAACTTAGTCTATGTGAAATTATTGCACCCTATATCTTGAATCAAGATCCTTACTTCAAGATAGATATAATTCCAAATCCCATACAAATTTAGAGGAGCTTGCTCCACTAACAACTGAATCAGAATTGTATTAGGTATGCAGAGATGGACCCATGTGACATTGTATATGGTGAGTGAAGTAAGACGAGGATTTCGTGACAGCCCGTATATTTATAGGAGCATACTAAACATTCTATTCATTGTAGAGTGTCATTGTATATTGTATCAATGTGTGTTTGTTTGTTTGTTTATATGTTTGTTAGTTGTAGGCGTTTATTAAACACAAAATTTATGCGTTTCTCTTGTTGTTATATTAATAATACCCATATATGTAGTATATTTATTATTTTATATGTAAAATTATATCAATAATTTAACAAATAAAATAATAAAACACTTACCGCATTACAATTTTATAAAATAAATTTTACCTCCATGTAATGTAATAAGTATTCATAATCTCATATAATAATATATTCATCGTCATCCTGATGACGATTCATAACAGAGAATTACTGTGGTAAACGCTAGATCGATCACCAAGGAATAGGTCGTTTGTATCATTTTGTAGTAAAACTCCTTTATTATTTTATCTCTTTTTTTCAAAATAGTGCAACTTGAAAATTACTTTTCTCATTACTAAATTAAATTATAAACGATTTACGGCAGATCTGAATACTTTTAATTATCGTATCAGAATTATTTCTCAACCTGGCACTAAATTATGGAATTTCATTGGTAAAATATCGTTACTACAAACCTTGCTACAAACACAGAAGGGTCACTATAACCTTCCAATATTCAATATAACCTTCCAATATTCTTTTTTTTTTACAATTTTAAAAATTACAACCTATACAATGCATAGACGTAAAAGAACTACTATCTCATTATTATACATAAATTTGAATTATTGATTTATATAATAATTTCTAAAATAAACTCATTTACTTATAGTTTCTTACTTATACATATTAGAAAAGGATACCCAACGTAATATGATTATTATTATTGTAATTCGAATATTATTGTGAATAATTAAAAGTTGTTTTATTGATCAGTTTTAATTTTATTAAAGACTAACATATGCGCTAAATACTCTTTTTTATATTTTTATTATCTTATATGAAACATACCTTTATAGTAGAAGAGCCCATAACAAAAAAGGCACCTACAAATTATAAAAACACGTTACGTCCGCCAGACTAGTCATCAATCTTTTTTTTTTTTTTTTTTTAGCTAAATTTAGCTAAAAAACAATTAACAAATTTTTACTAGTCTGGCGGGTCTAACACCTTTTTTAACATGTTTTTCAGCCATTTTCACTTTATAATTTTGAGTTCGATGGGGTGCCTTTTTTTGTCACGGGCTCTTATACTATTGATGTTTTATGTATAAGGAAATTTTATGTTTTATAAATACTTATGAAGCTAGTTGAGGAACTCGCAGAATAACCAAATAAAAAATAATGCTGTTTTGTTTTCCTGTCAGGTGCCTAAAAAAGTTTGAAAACCGAATTTATGTTTATTTTCGTTTAAACTAGAATTGCTATATTTCAAGTCTGTTGCCAGATAAGAGAGTTGTTGAAAGTCTCTTTTTTGAAAAATATCCGAATCTTTTTCGGTATTTAACTCCTCTGGCCTTGCAAGATGTTTGCGGAATCGATAGTTTTTAGCAAAAATAGGAGGAAAAATTTTCGTGACCTTTGTACTAGGATTACTCGAGAAGTTGACTTGTGATTATATGTCAATTTTAAGCCGATGTATTTAGAAAGATCCATGCAAATTTTTCGCTTGTTCTACCACATTTAAAAGTTCAGTTCAAAAGTTCATTTTTTGTCTTATTTGATTATATTAGGCCAAGGTCACACGATACATTAAATCTGCCTTTGACGTGCGTGTTAGCAATACGTAATATTAAAATACTGTTGTTCATACTGACTTCAATCAGCCACGCACGTTAGAACTCTATTTAACACTATCCAATTCTAACAAAGAGTGAAGAAAAACATGCGTTTTAATCGATGTTCGTATGACCCCAGCCTCTCTAATGACGGGCCCTACTTTGTAGACGACAAAAGAAGTAACCTAATAAAAAATGATTGAGCGAAAATTATATGTTTTTTTTAATAATTCGCGGTGTTTTTTTGACAGAATAGTATAAATACTATAATTTATTCTAATAACTAATAATTTAAGCATGAAAGTATTTTTTAAATTATTTTAAGGTGGCTTGGCCATAAACCCACTTTTCTTAAGAATATGATGAAAAGAAAATATAGTGTTAATTATCTTGGAGTATTTAATTGACAAAGATTAAAAATAAGAAAAAATCCAAAACGGGTATAAAAAGTCACTTAAATAAACGTTTCAGAAATGGTTTCATTGGTAATGTCAAAATAGTTGAATTTTCTTCTTCAAAAGAAAAATAAAACTGAATTTACTTGAAAGGAAAATTTTATACATAAAATTAATATTAAAATAAAATAATCAATATTTGTATTTGTACATCACACTTTAAGAAAAATTAAATAAAATATTTGAAAAAGAATTCAATCTATTAATTAATACATTAGCTCTAATTGCTTATACGTTTAAAATATATAATATTATGGCAACAACAAAAAAAATACATACACAAATAGCTATTGAGAGTTGAGACTCAACACATTTACGTAATCATGTGTTCGCTTTATTATATTTCATCTCTATTTAATTATAATTGCGAAATTATAAAAATATTAAATTAGCAGTAATGTATACTCTACCCGGTGTTCTAAAATTACTGAAACATTTTACCAACCACTTTTTTGTCAACTGTATCTTTTTCCATCATTTTTATTTTAAAAATAAAAGTAGACAGAATGGACAATATTGTAAGATGTATTGGTTTAACTGACTTCGCAGTTTAGTTATCAACTATACATGATATTGGCCAAAAATTTAGGAAAATTAGTTTAGCAGATTCCGGTCAAAAGTTGTCTAGAGTGTGAACCTACAAGCTGAACTCAAAAATGGTTTAAAATTGCCTTTAAATATTGGCACTTAAATCTAATTTTGATACAATTAAGTAAAATTTACAATTTTCATATCAGCCAATTTTTAACTTTATCATAACAGAGCGTAATAGACATTTTATCCCGTATTTGATTTTCGAAAATGTGTTTTCTTACCTTTACTATTTTTATCATAGTTTTACCTTTTTTGGGCGTATTTCGATTGTTCAATTTTGTAGAATCTAAAATGTACGTTATCTGTTTTCTAAAGTTTTAACAATAATAATCTCTTAGATTAGCACACTTGCTGAGCTCTACTCATCTTTAACTCTTCATTGCTGTATGCTTTTCGTAATTCCTGACCCCTTATCGAATAATACGGCGTCCAGATAATAATCGCGTAATAGGCAAAGTCAATCTCTTATCTTAAAAGCGATTTATTGCAATGTCTATTTTTTTCTGACCCTGAAGATGGCACTTCTGCCCACTCTGACCTCTGACGTAGCGTTTTTTTTTTAAATTTAATTAGCGAGCGGTTTAATTTATAGGCGAGCCTTTCTTTTTCCCATTATTCACAAATATCTAGGAATATATCATGGTTAGAATATTATTTGGAGTAATTTAATCCTAATGCTAATGAATTACACTCTAAGCAAAAGAAACGCAAAAGTTAAACCATTCTAAGTGATATTACTATAACAGTACATGTAATTCATATACCGTTTGTAAAACATTTCGTTAGCCATTATTATATATGAAGTAAGAAGAGTTTTTATTCTTATGTATAAGACAAAGAGAGACTCTTCAGACAATTAATTGTGTGTGATGATTGTGATGTATGATATTGTCTTTTACATAAGAACGTCCATAAAAACTCTTCTTACTTCATATAGCATAATGGCTAACGAGATGCTTTATAAACAGTATAATGTTATAGCTATAACAATTAAAATGGTAATACACGTGCATTTTTTGTAACACGGAGTGTACATACGTTCAGAGGAGTGTGATTGTAATTCCCTCCATCTTCTGAATCACGGATTGGCCATACCTTTAATTTGATTTGCACGTACCTGCGAATTTGCCCTTGCGTTATTCTTGTGATTCCTTCCACTTTCTGATCCACTGTTAGTCATGCCTCTAATGATATCGAGAATTGATTTAAGGATGTATTGATGGTTCTTAAAATGATTTATTGATAACACATTAATCTTCGTCTAAAACGTTTTCTAATACACAGTATAATTATAATACATTTGTTGTCTCTTTTTAACGTTATTGTATAACAGTGTTAGTGTGTATATAAGGTCTAGTTATATTTAACAGAGTAACATCGCACATAGTGTGATGAGAATGGACAATACAAGTGTATATGTAATAGGTATGTCTGACATGTGTTAAACAAAGATAATAAGTGTAGTTAATAATTGAATTAGTATCGTTCACTCTATCTAATTCATATATGTATGGATGGATCGAAATAAAAAATAATACTTATACAACGTAGTATAATATTTTAATTAATATCAATATCTTGTTGATTTTAATATTTTTTATTAATATTTTATTTTTGGAATACCTACTCACTTGTAAGATTTCTTCTTTTTTCGTTTCTTTGTCATTTTATTTCCGATGTTGTAAGCGGGCATATTATCATCATATCAACATTATTTTAATTTTTTTGCAAATATAATTTAAACCTAATCCCTAACTTCCGCCTTAAGACTGCCTTTTGTTTGACTACAATGACAGAAAACTATAAATTTGAAATTAATGTAAGATGGAAATGGACCCGATTTCTGTAATATTTGGGTCAAAATAACCATAGAAAATGATTTTCATGAAGATTGGAAACAATAAAAAATTTTCTGATTTTTCGAATTTTTTCAAAGGGGTACCCCTTAAAAAAATTGTAAAATTTCGAAAAATATAATTTCAGTCCATATTTAATAAAAACATGAATTTAAGCTAATTTGGATCCAACGAAAATGATGCCTTTGGTTAAAATTCGATCTGGTTTATGATTTTCAAGATATCAGCCCCATATCCGTGAAATGCGAATCCAGAAAAATTGACATTTTGAATTTCATAGTTCGGATATGTAAATGGACACGATTTCTGTAATATTTGGGCCAAAATAATCATAGAAAATCGTTTTCATGACGATTGGAAACAAAAAAAATCCTAATTTCAAATCCTTAAAAATCGAAAAATATATTTTCTTTTATTTGAATAAAAACATGAATTTTATCTAATTTGGACCCAGCGAAAACGATGCTATGGATTAAATTACAAACTGGTTTGTGGTTTTCGCGTCATATGATGAATGACTTCATAAATGACCTGCAAAAATGTCTACGCCGTTCTTATTGGAGTTAAAACTTAGAAGGAACTGAATATTCGAAAGAAAATCAATAGGGATATTAAAAAAGTGAAAATTGTTTCAAATCTTCTCAAAACCACAACCTTTTCTACGGCATTGAACTCATAATTTAGTCGATTTTTTTAATAAAATAATTAATAATGCTTTAAACATATATATAACTATTTAAGAAAACTTTATTTTTATTGAGAAATAATTCAAGGTCGGTAAGACTGCCCTCACGTTTAATAGTTTGATGATACATAACATAAAATATTATAAAAAGACTTGTGAAATATTTATAAAAAAAATTATATGCAAAAAAAAACTTTTTAAAGTCATAAAAATAAAATATTTATAAAAGAATAATTACTCACTTGTGATAATATTGAATGTGTATATTGAATTCTAATATACAGAATGATTCAGTTAAGTTTATAGCTACATCAAAATCTGATGTTGAGGCCATTTAACTTCCGTGCAAGTATATAAACTAGTCAAATTGGGTTCAGGGATATTTGAAATGATTTTTTTGATTGAAATCTGAAAATTCTCTATATCATTACGTATTAACTAAATTTTACAAAGAGTTCGAAGTTTCAACATTGTACGGATAATGTTTTTTGTATTATGGAGATATTCGGGACTCTCTATTCTGCTGAAGGTTTAACAATTGAAAACTATATTTCCCATTTTCGACTCTCCAAATAAAAAACACTAGAGCAATTAAAATAAGAACTAATATTAATAGTTTATTTGACACTTGAAGCACACTATTCGCACCGTGCGTGAGTTTTATTGGAGGCGTTTCCATGGTAACGATACACTACTTTAAATATAGAATTACATGGATGCATATATAATTGTATGGATTGCATTTATGACTTACATTGAAAATTTAATATTATTGTCTCACTTTAAATAAATAATTATGATAATTTACATTTGAAAGATAATATTTGTGCAATTTGATTTCTTATTTTCACAATTTTAAATTTTTCACTGGAAGCGCTGGCATCGATTTTACTGTCCCTACCATGACTACGCACACAACGAATAGACTTAAAATCAGATTATTATATATTAAGGCCGAACCATGATGTAAGTTAAAGGTAAAGCGCGCTTGTTTCGGTAGTAGCTAGGAGATTCACTGCCTGGGTAATGATAGACAATTTATTCAATAAGGCCAATTTTGGAACCTTTTAGTTACATCATGAGTCGAACCAAATATTAAATTATATAAGCTTGCTAAAGTTTATAATCCAATATATGAAAATTGTTCTGTCAAATTTGGATTCCTCCAATTGATGTTCCGCCGCGGTATTAATTTAAAATGAATTAACCGATATTAAAATATTATATTCATAATATATAAAATAATATAAATTGAGGTCATACACAAATGAACAAAGCATTTATTATTGGCATGTTCTGAATGTTAAAATTCACAATTATTTGTATTATTATGATTATTATTACCAGTTTTATGTATTTATGTACAAACACACTATACAATACATATAATATACATATACACAACGCAACGTAAGCAAGCTGTAAGTAAGTGTAAGATGTAAACAACGGAACATTTTTATAAAAACATATATTATTTGTATTACTTATACATTAAAAATTTATTGGTGTAACATCATAACAGGCGAACGTTACAAATTACAAGTTTTTAATTTGAAATTACAATAATATGTATTCATTTATTGAATATACCATAAGATGGTGCAAAATCGCCCTTAGTCATCTTATTTTGAGAGACAAAATAACTACTCTCTTATTTCATCATTATTTCAGTTAGGCAACAATATTTCTTCTCCTGTTTGAAGTTAGTATCAACTGAGTACACAAATTTTCGATATTCATTCTAATAATGCCTCAATCGATTTAAGCACTGCAATATCCCAGTCACACATGTAAGCATATATACACGGTGTTTTATTTTTTTACTGCAAACCTCTTCACTTCCTGAATAATCTGAAAAAAAAAAATTATCTGATCAGTTAAAGAAGCCGACAGAACAGAAACAGTCAAATATCCAATTTTGAAGTAATAATTTACCCTAGGTTTTTGGGGTCATTTAACGTAAAAGGGTCGCTTTTTTTTGTAAAGTTCACTGTTTTCAAGATCTTAGCAGTCTAATGTTTGGAAAAACTACAAAATGGCCATTTTCAAAGCTGAAAAACGAGGCTAAAAATTAAATTTTTTAGCTTACCAAAATCCTAAAATGAACTTTGAACATATTTATAAAGTTCTGAAGAGGCAATTACAGATTTAATTCTAAAGCCTCAGTTTTTAATTCTTCAAAAGATGTCATAATTTCCGTTAAGGATGTACGAGCACCAAGGCAATTTTAAATAAAAACCAAACAAATTTTAGGGGGATTGTCCGTTTGTCCGAAGATATACAGTAGATAAAAATGAATCTCCGAAATACGAAAATCGACAAACTCGATTTCTATAAACTATTCGATTCGAACAAATATTCGATTCGTTGTCAAAAGTAAAACCTCGGTTTTCTTTATTACCAAAAACTATTTTTATCAAGCCTCGTAAATGCAAGTGAAAATAGAATTTCCGCTTCATTTTGGTAAAATGATAGTCTTTCAGTGTATGCAGAGAAATGTCTATGAGAAATATTTCGCTTGAAAAAGATCTAAGTCAAACCTTGTTGACTAATTTTACTTTTGTTTACTATAAACAAAATATTTTCTATTTACGATAAGATAACCCAGAAGATTACGGAGATTGAAGTGTGGAGTGTAGGAGAGATAATTTCACACATATTTAATTATATAAATATTAGTAATAAAATAATTTCTAGAGATAACACTTTAAAAATATATAAATACTTATTAAGGTGATTCATTCATAAAGCCTATAAGTTAAAATTAATTTAAATTAAATTAAGGGTACTAATGTAAGGATACTACTAACCTTTGAAAAATGCATGAAGCGAGTGAAAAGAATTTGGTATTTCCGAAAAAGTAATTTTGATTAAAAAACTACGAAAATAACATTCATTTGAACGTACACTGAAATCGACCTCTGTAGGTATAATATCTCAAGAACTATTATAAATCGAATCAATTGTAGGCATGAAAAAATTAACTTTACAAGTACAGTCAAAATTAGTTATAACGACATTGAAGGAACCAACAATTTTGGTCGTTATCAATTTAAGTCGAAAAGGTCGTATTGCCGTGTGTATGAAGGTCTTAAATTATTTTTTTTGTTATTTTAAATATAGCTTTGATATCGATTTACTATTTTGACTCAAAATTATTATAAATTTTTTCATGAAAGAACCACCTTAATTTTTTTATAAAAATTGTTATCATTTTATATAAAATAATTAAACTTAAATTATGCAAATTGGCACTGTAGAAAAAGGTCAATGTCAAAGTTACACACACACACACACACACACACAATCGTATACACACATATATACATACAGTCAACACTGGGTCAAGTTCAATGAACCCCCACTTATAACTCCCCTCGACGCCGTTATATTCCCCCAATACTCTCCTATATACTACATCCTATATATAGTACTATAGTACATATAAAATTATCTGTGTCTCGTCTATATATTATTGGGATATTTACCCACAGTTCCCCTATACAGGATGATTTAAAAAAAATTAATTTACGCGAAAACATCTGAACAGTATTAAATTTTTTTTTAATACGGGGACTTCGTCATAACCAAACAGAAATATACTTCTTTTCTAATGAAAATATTTATTTTTCATAGCAGGGATTAGTTACTGCAAAAAGGAAACTTTTTTTGAAAATTTTTTTCCTAGTATATTTTACGGTTCAAGTTTCCAACAAGAACATTTTTAAACAACAAACTTTAAAAACAAGTAATAATTTTTTACTGTGTCTTATTTTTCATCGAAAAAAAAACTTTTGTCTGAAAATTGTTTTACCTGTGAATTATTACAATTTAAACCTCAAAAAAAAAACGTAAAACCAGGTGCCTAAAATAGAAGTCTAGATAAAGGAATTTTCAAACAAATTTCTCCTACAAAAATATGTTCTATTTAAAATCTAAGTTGGCCCTTGTTGGGGCAAGAAGACGACTCGAAGACTTGTAAAAAACAACTCTATTTTCCCTCCCATAAAAATCAGCTGCTACGTATTTTTGCCGTTTTTTGTTTTTCCATTCCATTTTTGAAATGTAAGAGTCGAAATTAAAAAATCGCTCTGTATATACCTAGTTTCATAAGCCAAATAAATGTATACAAGATGTTCGGAAAAAATAGTTCAAAGAATTTAACTGCAAATGTTTTTATCAAGTTATATCTTGCTCTCTGATGGCCACGACTTACGAAGGCCAATATGTCATATATTCTCGTTGAAACACCAAGAGATGAGGTGTATACTACTCTCCCTGGATGCCAGGTAATCCGGGGACCGTTTTCATAATAATATTCATGTCCAGAAGCCCCGAATATCCTCGTGAGCCATTTTGTTTTGATATTCGAATTCAGCGGCCCCAAAAACCACCGAGTAACAAAAATAGAATCATTTCAATTGATATTTAGTTTTCAATTTTTTCGAAAATTAGGTTCTCACTACTAGAATGCAAAAACTTCATCCCGACCCGTCTTACTGCTAACGAAATCAACAGTTGACCCGTTTTTAGTGCTTTATTTATTTGTCTATTAATACTTCCTGTATCTTGGCTGAATTTTATTGATTTGAATAGCTGTATAAATATGTATAATTTAATTTTTATGTCACTAATCATATAAAGATCAATAATGGCGATATGGGTTCCATTGCAATAATATTTCAATTCATTTGGTATATCAAGTAAGAGTTATGAATTCTAGCAGGAAAATGGTCCATTATTTTCATATACTTCACGGAAGTAGTATTATTTTATCCGTATTTTTCCTAGCACCCTGTATATTATTGATAAAAGTATTATACATGTATTTGGTGGGATATTCGTTGTGTGCGTAGTCATGGTAGGGATAATAAAATCGATGCCAGCGCTTTAAGTGAAAAATTTTGGAGATAAAGTGGGCTGTTATGACTAATTTGCAATTATTTACATGTTAATGATATAGAAACTGTCAAATTAAAATGATTGAAAAACACTAATTAATTAAACTTAATGCATTAAAAATTGTGAAAATAAGAAATCAAATTGTACAAATATTATTTTTCAAATGTTAATTATCGTAATTATTTATTTAAATTTGTGAAACAAGAATATTAAATTTTAAATGTAAGTTTTCAATGCAATCCACACAATTATATATGCATCCATTAATTCTATAATTAAAGTAGTGTATCGTTGTCATGGAAACGAAATTCACGCTCGGAGCGAATACTATCTAGGGAACTCTCCACATTATCAGTGGAATTGTAAATGAGCCCCATTAACAAGTAAATTACTTGCTATACCTACCTACTCTGAATTGCTACTGATGTTATTACAATGTTAAACACACTACAACACTGCATGCAGTTTACTCACAATCTGTGTAGTTAATTAAAACACTTTCTGATTATTTTTTTAAGGGGACAACACATTAACACGTATGAAATGGGTTTCAATTTTTATTGTTGGCACGTGTGACCCCTCATTTTAAAGCTTGGAGTGTGGATATTTGAGGACGATATACACTAGCATTCACAGTAGCAAAAAATAGGGTTTTTTTTTTATATAAAAAGGTTGCTAGTTATTTTTTTCGTAAAGTTTATCGATAACGGGGTAGATATATTATTTAATATTTCGAAGAACGTAGAAATGATCATTTTCAAGATTGTAACATTTACTTTTTTAAAGCGGAATTAAGTTTTTTTTTTTGGTAAGGTTAAAAAAAGTAGGGTTTTACACAAAAAAAAGTTATTTTTTTCGTTAAGTTCCAGGTTGTCGAGTTAGTTATAGATTATTGAATGCTCAAATGTTGATTGTTCATCGATAAAAATTTAAAAATTAATGCTTTAGAATGAAGTAATTTGTTTATCAGTAATCTTTAATCGGTCTAGAATTTTCTTTTTTAAGTCTGTTTTTCAGCCTTGAAGACGGTATTTTATTTTTTTTTTGGTTGGATATTAGTTTACAACTAGTTACAAACCAGATTTATTTTAACCATAAATTTTCCTATCAAATTGAAATAAATTCAAAAAACCATGTGCCTGGTTACAAACTACTTTTCAACCGGTTTGCACCTAAAATAAAAGAAAATCTAAGAAAAATTCACAGGTGTGAAAAAAATTGAGGCCAAATTTTCGCTTGGTAAATTTTTCATCTATGTTTAGAGAATTGTACTATTAACAATCAATAAAATTTGACATGTGATATTTTAGAAGTTTAACCTTAAAAATCAAAAGTTTAATGTTATGGTATTTGATTAAAATTTAACAATGCCGACAAATCTGTCAAAAACTGTGATAAACATTGATTATAGGCTAGTAGTTAGCCTGAGAAACGAATCTGATCTCAATGGCTAGAATTCTTTCAAATAACATCGATAATTTTGATCAACGGTGACTTCGAAATATATACCTACTTCTAACCTAATTTACCACCGATTTATTGATAAACCTCCAATTTATTTGTAATTTTAAATAAAAATAATGAATTTTGATTGAATTTATTTTCAATTTACTTGAATTTTGTGAATCGTTTATTATTTTGGCATTTATCTTAAAACATAAAGAAATTGTTTTTAAAACTCGATTTTCACAAATAAACTAGGCTCCCGAAGATTTCCGTGCTCGATTGATGGTTCTGAATTCACCCAGGTTTTTCTATGTATTTTTATCTCCCGAATCTGAATTTCGAAGAAGGCTAAAAATTTTAAAAGAATTTTATTAGTTAGTGAATTTTTTTGTTTTAAATAAGGCAAAGAATCTGAAGATTTTGTTTTTATCTAAAAAAATGGATTTTCTATGTTCCTCAAACATTCTCGAATAGCTTTTTTTTTCTAGTATTCTTTCGAGTTTCCAGCTTCGAAATTCTGATTTAAGAGGTATATCCTAGATGAATCGTGCAACCTCAATCAGCAACGGTAACTCCTCGGGCGCCAGGATTAATAATAATATAATATAAAAAGTAATTTAGAATATAATACCAACAAGGTATTAATTTGAGTGGAAAGTGCATATTTTTGATATCGCATATTTGATAATAATATGCGTTTGAACAAGTACATTTGCACGTATAAATTTCAATACTATGTAATAATGGTAATACGGCACTGTACATAAGAACAATATAATCAGTTCGTTGATCCGTATGATCAGTCAGCCATGAATAATTGAAATTTAAAACTTATCTCAATCTTAAATCATATAATAATTTTTTTAAACTTACTCAGTTGGCTTAATATAAAAATTAATATTTGACAAATACCTTCCTTATAATATTGGATTGTTTTTCTCGAAATATTACTAATTGTATGCTCTTTTTGGTCTTTTATAGGTATGGAAAATGGGCTGAACTACATATTAGACTAAAAAAACAACAAAGGCCATTCTGCCTAATAAAGCAATGGATAAAGAAAATGGGGACGGTGGGAATGATGGTGGTTCGTCCACAAGTAAGTTGCCTACACCTGATCCCAGTGCTCTTTTGGACGCGGCTAGCTTATTTGGTATGTAATAATTTTCTTTAACGACTCACACATTATTATAGTTCTGGAGCCATCATATAAAAAATTTCACAAAATTGCATTCCATTTGAAACAGAGTATTTTTTTTGCAAGGGCAAGGATCCATAATTTGCGTAATAGATACTTTCGGTGATAAAAGTAACAGAAAAGCAAGAGAGAGCATTTAAGGAATAAAGCCAAAAGTCGAAAAATGTTTTTAAAGTAGTTCAAAAAACGAGTTCTAAGGCGGGACAAAACCACCTGAAAAAACACATTGAAAGTTATGAAAACACGTTCCTTGTTAATGCTGTGGATAATGGAATATTTTTGGTTAATGTTGGGGCAATCTTTTATGTGATTACTCCAAAGCTATTCTGCAAAAAATTGCTTAGTGTGTGAGATCGTCTTAATGTTTAAATTAGTTTTAGATTTGACCATTTTTAAATTATAGCTTATTGGCCACGTGATACAGCATCATTATTTCCTTCACCGTTTCCTCCCACCTTAGGACCACCAGGTGCTGGTTTTCCACCACCTGGTCTCCTTGGTACACCTCCCCATTCATTGTCTACTTCGTCATCCTCAAGCAGTGCTAATCTAATGACATCACCAAGTCAAGCGCGTGGAGGTGGTGGAAATTCTGGTTTAACATCATCCAGTAGCGGACGAAGTGGGAGTTCCGCTAGCGTTTCCAGTGCATATTCACATCCATCATTGGGACAAGGCGTTTATAGTAATACGTTAAGTGTTGCAGCAAGTCAAGCTGCAAGCTTAGGTCTAAATCCAGCTGCTAGTAAGTAACATAATAATTTTTTTTGACTTTTCTACGATTACAATATCACATGTCGAATTCTATAAGAATTTTAGATCTCGTTGAGTCGTAAAATAGTCTATTTTTGCTATTGTATTTCAAAATCTGAGTTTATTTTGAATTTTCTATCTTCGAATTTTAACAAAACAAATATTTTCAGGTGCGGCATGGTGGTCAATGGCATCTCATTTAGCTGCACAAGATTACCTTGCCCGATTACAAGCATCTGGTTTAAATTTTCCGTCATTAGGCAATCCTGATTTAGGTTATCCAGGTTTAGGTTTACCAAGTTTATCGCATTCTCATAAAAAATCTAGCTCAAAATCATCGAATTCATTAAAAAATAGTGGCAGTTCATCAAAACCTAAAAACAGTTCCGCGACTAGTTTAAGTTTACAAGCCGGGGCTAAATTAGATCCATCAAATTTAAGTTACACATCAAAAACTGGTCAAAAATTAAATCCTAGTCTAACTATACAACCAACAACTAAGTCATCATCGTTGACACCGAAAAATATTGGAAAAAGTTTAAGTAAAAATGATAAAAATAGTTATGGAAAACCAAGTTCCTCGTCTTCATCATCAGTACCAATGTCCAGTAGTATGTCTAAATCTTCTGGTGGAAGTATGACATCAATGGGACTGGTTACTTCCAAAGTGCCACCACAGGGTCAACCTGTATCTTCTTCTATTTTTACCTCTCCTTTAAGTTTAGCAACGGCTTCGAATACGGGTAATGATAAGTTAAGTGGGAGCACATTAACAACACAATCTTTGGTGAATAGCTCCATTGCCACAGGAATACCTGCAAGTATTTTAAGGTGAGTGCAAACTTGTATAACTATTTATTTTACAAAATCAAGTAAATTTTAAATTCAAAATGAAATATCCTTTAAACTAATTTACTTTAATGACACTCTCTGTTAGTGCTGCATTGGAGGGAAGGTAAAAATCATTTGTTACAAGCAAACACATTAAGGTAATCCGAACACTGTACTTGGTGGAAACATCCCTAGACTGGGCCAATAGTTGATTTTGAAATTTGCAAAAGTTAGTACAGTGCTTGTACTCCCTTAATTGTGTCGAAACTAAACAATATCTTAAATTATTAAATAAATTATTTAACTTATAATTTCTTCTTTTTTTTTTCAGTGATCCGAGTTCAATCCTGGGAGGTGTTCGATTGCCGCCCGATACGGAAATAATTAAGTATACGTCTTCAATTGTCGGTCCGAAAGTACCAGGTACAACCAATCGTGGCAGAAAAAAAACGATCTCTTTAGATCCACCTTCTGTCTCTGTTGTAGCATCTCACTCCAGTACGGGGATGTTAATTGACCGGGGTGGAAAAAGGCTTAAGCCACAGGTAAACATAATTTATAAATTTTTTTTCTTATTTTTAGACTGTAGAAGATAGAGTTATTCTCATCGAAGCTTGGCGAATTTTCTATCCTCTGGGAAAAAGTTTATTTTATAAGCTCTACAATTTTTAAATTACAAGAATCCCTAACAGTGGATATGCGGGAATAGGACTATAAACGTTTTCTTGGGGAGGTTACAAAAAGGTGTCGAGTTGTGACACTTGGGCCATGTCGAAAACAATACATTTTATATACAGCATTTTAAACCCTCGAAAATACAATAAAATGTCTCAAAATCCCCTAGTTTTCGATTGCCTCAATAGTTTCAAACGAAGCATTAAACATTTCTCGTCAAGCGACTCTTAAAATGCATGGGAAAACAAATCATCGTTATGAAAATTTATAAAACTAATTTTTTGCTTATTTTCATTTTCAGACTGAACCACAAGACTTTTCAAATCCTACACTTTCCACAAATGATAGAGTTGAGGTCATAAAGCTGCCAGCAACAACCAATGGGAGTCCATCCGGTATCACAATCCCATCGTATGGTGGTGGCGGAGGTAGCGGAGTAGGAGGAGGATCTGATTCAAATTGTGATGCACCTTTAAATTTATCAATGAAACCATCATCGTCGTCGTCATCATCGTCAGCACAAAGTTCATTAAGTTCATTAAGTAATATGTCTGCAAACTTAGGAATAACACCGCCACAACAACCTCAACATCAAAGTGATCGAATTTGTACGTATATAATACATTTTTACGGAACAATTAATCTCCTATTGTTTTTAAATTTTTGCTCCTTTTCTTCTTTTATAAAATGATCCAGTGACTTATAAAATATTTTACACTAAGGCCTTTATACAGAAAGGTACACTTAAAAATGACTCGCATAAAATCAGATCAAAAAGGTTTTTTATCGATTGATAGAATGCATTCAATAAAAGAAGAAACAAATTATTTTTCGTTATATTTGATTCACACAATCGAATTTCGAAAATGTCACAATTGATTTATCGCAACGATAAATCATTTCCTGTTTGTTCCATCCTTAATTATTTCTAATAATTTCATATTACAAAGTGAACTAATATTATAAATAAATTTTTTGTTTGTTTTAGCACGACGTAAACCTGGTCCAAGACCTCGCCGAGTAATCCCATCAAATTTAACAATATCAAGTTCTGTACCAACAAGTATTCCTTCAACTCCATCCCCATCACTAGCCCAATTATTTGCAGCTGCTGATTCACCACGACCTTCAAGTGGATCAGCCGAAGAAAACGATAATAATAATTCTAATAATAGTAACAATAATAATAATAATTCAAGAAGTGGTAATGCAGGTGATAGTATAAATAATATGACAGAAAAACAAAAAGATAGTCGTCCTAGAAATTTAGGCAGAGGTGTTTCGAAACCGAAGAAAAACACTGTTGCATCGTTACTAGCACAGAGTAGAGCTTTAGGTTTTTATCTTTCAATATATTTTTTCTAATATTTTATTTGTATTTTATTTTTTTTATTTTATTATTTAATCAATAATTTCTTATAGGAATCAAACCAATGCCCATATTAGATCCTAATACGTCAATAAATCAACAAATGTCTTTACTTAAATCTAATATTTTAGCTGCACAGCAGCTTATGGCTGAATCTGGGGATGAAAAACAATTGGTAAGTTGAATATTATTTGATTATTTCTAAAATCTTTGTTGGAGATGAAAGAAGTACACCAAATTTCGTACCCATTCTAACCTACTCTAAATTCCAAAAAACTCAATATTTATGGTTTGTTATTATGCTCAAATCGACTTTCGAATTCTTCGATATATGAGTAATTGTTTAATATCCAACAAAGAATCGTCTATAAATAATCATTCACTTAGAAGGTTATAGAAATATAATTTTTTCTCGAATAAAATATTAATATCGATTTATTTTAGGAAAAATTAAAAGGTGCTTTAAGTGATTCAAGCAATATGGAAGTATCAACAGATTCAGAGAACTTATCTGATTCAAACTTAACTGATTCCGATGGTGAAATGGACAATGGTCCAAATGCCAAAAAGAAAAAATATTACGACGAAACGGAATTACGTATTCCATTAGAAAAAGGTTGGAAGCGTGAAACAATTATACGTGGTTTAAGTAAAAATGGTGGTATTAAAGGTGATGTTTATTATATTCCACCTGAATCAAAAGGAAAATTACGACAAATTTCCGAAATTATTCAGGTTTGTTAATTAATATAAAAATTTATTTTATGATTATAGATAAGAATCTTTTAGACAGATATACCATAGAGATATTATGGTTCAGTAGTAGCAAATCACAGAAATTCGACGAGAATGTCTTTAATTCTTCTTGTTCTCGGTTAATGGCAAAAGAGCTGAGTGTAGGGCTTCTATCAATTTGCTCTAACCATCGTGAATAGGAATTTCGCTACAATTTAAAACCTTTAAGAGGTAGACAAGGATGGTATTTTTCATACTTTACGTTTATGATTTCCTTGTATTTACCACCTAATATCTCTATGGTCTATATTTGTGTGTCTATTTATCTAATTTATTTTGTTTTATTAGTATTTGGAATCCAATAATGTAACAGAGTTAACGCGAGACAATTTCACATTCAGTACACGTCCAATAATTGGTGATTTTTTACAACCAGCACCGTCTGAATTGGCAAATGATGGTGAATTTATTCGAATGTCTGATGAGGATGTTGCAAAAAGGTTTTACATTTAAATAATTTTAATTTCTTATTTCCGTTTCCAAGTAATATATAGTAACGTTTGGGTTTATATGACTTGAAAATGGAAGTATAATACTCTGTCAAAAAAGTACGATGGAAAGTATTTAACATAGCGTTTTTCACAGTCTATAAAACACTTTTATATACGCTTTTTGGGGTAAATTTCAATTTCATTATCAAATTCTGTGAAAAACTTGTTTCGGGAACTAAAGCAGTGCAAACTGGATCAAATTTTTCGTTATTCAATGGTATTTGCTGCTTTTTAGAATTAAATTCGATTAAATTTTCTCTTCTTTGTAATGATACAGTATGGTCATCGATAACCCACGAATTGTTTGTCAAATCTGGTCGTTTTTTAGTTTTAGGCTATCATAAAATTAGGGGAAATAATACAATGTTAATCAACAAACCTACGTCTAATTCCAAAACCGAAAGTTTATGGGATTCACTGGGTTTAAAAATAAAGACCGAGTTATACCCTTCACCTGCCTTGCTAATATTTATCCCTCTTCTTTTTATGAAAATATTTATTAAAATATTCATAATTATAGCTCATGTGTTATTCTGATGTATGAGTTATATTATTGTATTTCATTCAAATCCATTCAGTAGTTTATTCGTGAAAGCGTAACAACCCAACAAACAAACTCACTTTCACATTTATAATATATATAGATAGGAATGAATATCCACATTTACTACTTTTTTGGCAGATTATAGAACTTTGAACAAAACAATAATTGCAACGTTTGATTTGATTTAGATTAGAAGATTTACGTGCATTAACTAAACAACAATTACTAAAATCAACAATAACTGTTGATCAGCGTATACAATTAGCAAAACAGCAACAAGCAATACGTGAAGCAAAACGACATGCACGTATATCAAACGAAACAAATTCATCGTTAGCAGCAGCCGCTGCTGCCCTTGCTGCTAATGCAACATCAATCACAGCAACCGTTAGTAATTGGGATGGAAGTGCAACAACTATTACAGCCCAATCATCATCCTCTTCTTCATCCAGTTCCACTCAATCGAATCAACAGAATCAATCAAATAAAATCCGTAGCGATCATGTAACTAGTGGATCAACATCATCATCAAATCGAAAATCAACACCAGCTGAGCGAGCTGAGAAACAGGAAGCTGCACGACGTGATCGTGAAATGCGTAATCAACAAATGCTTGAGGTTTGTAATGTATTGTTTTTAAATATTTATTGATAATAAATTTCTCCTATTTTTGATTTCTTTTGTTTTTGATGGAATGATGTGTTTTTTTCTCTGTTATGTTTGAATTGTCGTGTTTTTTGTTATAACTTCATCAGTGTCTTTTTTGATTTATTTTTTGATTTAATTTTTTTGTTTTTGATAATAATATTCAGTTAATACTTACTCTAAGTCCAAAAAAATAAGCATTCTATTTTTGGATAACCAAAAATAAATGTTACTGAAGATTGTTGCACTTTTAAATCAATAATTAATTTCTATTGTAGCCCCGTCATTAGAGAATTTTTCATCAGGGATAGAGAATCTTTTAGTTTTGAAAAAAAATACATTTCTAAAGAATCTTCAAAAAAAGAACAGTCATTATTTTCAAGTTACTTTCTTTTTTTACGAGAATCAGATAATTGTTTAAAAAAAAGTCAAGAATTTTTGCAAAAAAGTTAACATGTTGTTTTTTTTTTCTTCAATTTTCCGACGTCTTTGATGGCTCTTGATTCTCATTTCGATTGAACTGTATAACTGACAGAGAAATTTATTGAAACGATGTTTCCAATAGTAAAACCAAAGCAGTAAGATTATTTTTGACTATAATGACTGGCCTATTTAATATTAATTATTGATTTAAAAATAATGATAAATGTAGTTAATTTATATTTATTTTCTATGTCTATATATTTATTATATATTGTTTTTATGTACATTGAATATTCCAAAATTTTTGTTTGTAATTGATGTGTAATTGATATTACAAAGGAAGTATCAAAACCATCCAAAAAGTTATTAAATTGCGATCAGATAAGTAAAATTCATTCAATGCACATATTAGGTAAAACAAAAATAAGTCGCTATTATTTATTACTGTGGGGGCAGGTCTCAAATATCGAACGTTTTGCTGAATTTTTGTTTTGTAATTGACAATTTTTTTCAATTAAATTATCATGAAAGAAATTTATGTTGAATATCAAGAGCTCTAAAATTTCGACCAACTTTAGATGAAATAAATTCATAAATATTATTATTATAAATAATGTTGTCTCTGTCCTTGATAGTTGATATTGTTTTGGGTTTCTTGGGAATGTAGTACACAAATAAAGTGTCTTTAGTTAATTTTTTTATTTTCCAAAGTTTTGACGACAATTGGGCCTTTTTTAAGGCTCTCTACAACAATATTAACAATATTTGATGTATGTTTTTTTGTTTCAATAATTATTTAAAATTTTATTGTTATAATTATTAAAATAGAAAAACTTGATTTAATGTTTTTGTTGTAGAACTTTGAAAAAGTTCCAATTGATGTCGAAACGTTGTCAATTTTAATTAAATACACTTCGTTGTGTCCTATATTCCCAAGAAACCCATAACATTATTATATACATTCGCGATATTTCGTCTTTTATAAGCGCTCGAAATCTAGAAAAAATTAAAATAAAATCTATTTATTGCATAATATTGTTCATCAGTGGACTATGCTTAAAAGCTAAATACATTCATTTTAGGATTCCGGAAAATGGAATACATTCATTTTAGGACTTTTAATAAATGTTAATGTTCGTTTGTCTGACTAGTAATAGAAATTTATTTCGAAAACGGCGTGATGTAAGAATTTAAAATTTGTTACTTCTGTAGAACACCTGTCATAATGAAAGACATGTCAGCCCAAAAGAGACTACTATTCTTTAAAATAAATTTCTTTCAAGCAATTAATTTATTTTAATTCAAATAATATTCAGCAAATCGTTGATTTTTAATTTGTTTAAAATAAGACCTTGTTAAATGAATGTTAGGAGTAGAAATATTTTTAAAAACCAAAAAGAAAATAGCCAAAATATATAATTTCCACATTTAGGGACGTAAAAGATTAGCATTCACACTTGAACAAAAAATGCAAATAATATCGGAAATCGAGGCCGGTAAAACGAAAAGCGATGTATCCCGTGCTCTGGGATTGGCTAGCTCAACAGTAGCAACCATTTGGAAAAATCGCGACAACATCTTAACTGCATATGGTTGCAACGAGCAGTCATCCCAAGGGGATCATTGGGGTGGTGATCATAATAATACAACACCCCAACAGTCTGATAAAACAACTATAATCGATTTAGCGAATTCATCACAGAAAAAATTTAATTCATCTTTGGCGGAAAGTTCTTTGCCATGTTCAGATAGTATTATGGTATGTCAATAAATTTTTTTGTAGTACAAAAAATTTTCCTTTTTTTTATCTTGGCGTTAATAATTTTCAAAAAATGATAATAATTTAGTTTCCAAGTATAATTTTGTATTATTTTTATCAATTGAACTGAATACAAAAATTATTTCATGCCGAGATAAAAAGAATTATAGTATACTGAAAGTAGCATCCGCTCATGAATAAGTTCATCCAGTAGGAATTTTAACGTTCCTTTGTCATCTTTATAAAAGCCGACAAAACCCATTGACGGGAAATACAATTCTCCGGGGGCCCTAGGCAGTGTGAAAATCATTGTTCCGTGTTTTTTGTCTTCGTAAAGCACCTTATCGGCTCTTATAAAAATTGGTGTTTCCCCTTTTTCTTAGTCTTCGTAAATCAACTTTACGCCCTTCTCGTACAAATTTGTCTTTTGACCTTTCATGGGGCTCCTAGCTTTACGGAGCCCCTAGGCAGTTACCAATTTCGCATAATGGTTAATCCGTCACTGAATTTTGTCATAAAATTTGACTCTCAAAGTAGGATGTACACTATAATCATTATGAGGTCAAAAAATAAATAAATATTATGTAAATATGACAGCAAAGTTAAGAGTTGATCGCCACAGACTCCAGATGTCATTGGCAATATTATATTTCTGCTGCTCCTTTATCCTATTGATAAAGACAGCTGATTATTTCAATGATTAAAGAGAGAGGAGATATATGCTTTATTATACATTTTAATGTGCTATGCTATATTTGGCGTTCTGACAATAGTTCTTTTTTTCTATCCCTAGATAGAGTCTTTCTTAGCACTAAAATCCAATACTTTTTTATTCTGACGTCAATATACCATGAATCGATTTTGTCGGATTTTTGATACGTTTTAAATTTGATGATATTCAAGAGGGAAACGTTAAATTGCTTCTGTTACAATTTATTCAATTTTAGGCCAATTTGTTTTTCAATATTTTCAGTATACTAGAAACTAAAGAATCAGTAATAATTAAAATCCCCTGCTAACCAGTTTATTTGCTGTTTATTACAGTACTAAATGGCGTACCATAATTTTAAACTAATTTTGATAAAATCATAATAATAATGCTTGTAATTTGCTTTTATGAACCCAAAAGAAACCCAAAAATTATGTATAAGAAAGGGAATCAATAATAATCGTATCACACATCAAGGGATAATAATTTATTAATTAAAAACATGGAATATTTGAAACAAATTTAAAATACACATTAAAAAACAACATGGCATTGTATATTTACACAAATCTAATATGGCTAAAAACAAACTCGACTTTTAAAAAAATAAAAATCACACTTTTACGCAAATTATGTGAAGCATAAAAGGGATATTAAAACATTTATCGATGATATTAGAAAATTTTATTTCATAAAAAAAATTTGCTAAACTGAGTTCCGACGACCAAATTTAAATTGTGAAAATAAGTTATGGAATTTTCTTTAATTGACCCTCAAAATTATACAAATGCATTTGTATAACTGGTTAACGCACAATTGGTTTTCTAATTTCTCTCATATTAATATACAGAAAATAATACGTAAGCCAAGAATGTGAAATAATGGCTCGCAAATCAGTGTTGCTTTCAATTCTCAAGCCCATTAAACAGTCGATAGAAAACCACTAGGCACACTGCTGCCAGAACATTTTTCGATTTCGATATCACAAAATTTCAATAAAGTAATGATATTAAAATATTAAATTATGCACACACTAAAAAAATTTTTGTCTACCAAAAAAGGAAGAGTAAAACCAGTAATTTTAATGGTAAAACCACAGAGGTAACAACACTGTAAATATTTTAATTAAATTAAAATGATTTTAAATAGCGATACGAATTGTTTTAACATCAATTTTAAGCTTCACATAATTAATTACCACATTTACCATTTATTGCCTTGGTAACTTACAGTATTCAATATTTTAAAGAAATAAATTAATAAAAAAGAGCACACCATATTAATACTGTAATAAAAAAATGTTTTTATACAACTTTGGTACGTTATTATTGCAAAAGTATGAAAAATATTTATCAGTAATTGAAAAAACATAGAATTAGAATTCAAGTATAATTTTGTTTATTTTATTGTTTTTCCTCATGCTAAAATTGTAAAATATTAATTTTATCATATTTGAAATCATTATTATCGTAAATCTCAATTTTAATTATATAATTTATCGTCAATTTTATCGTTTTCACTTTTATTTCTCACCGAAAAGTCGAAATATCAATTATCTAGTGTTACGTCCCGACTCCATAAAGGAGTTTTGAAATCTACCGTTAAAATTTTTGTACATTGATAAATCGGTTTGAAAGTCGAACTTCTCTCTTTTCTTTTTGTAATATCAAAACAGAGGCTACACGAATACAAAAAAGTATGGGCATCGCCTTCAGTACAAATTGATTTATTTTTCAATATCTAGAGAATCGAGAAAAATCATTTCATTTAATGTGTATTTTACTAAAAAATTGCCACTCGTTGAAATCAATGTTCGAATATCGTATCGATGTTTTCTAATTTTGGGAATTTGTAATCCCAGCTGGCCTCGATATAAATTTAAAAATGATCGTGGTCTATTTAATAAATCAAGGGCTTTTTTTTTTATAAAAAAAGGGATATTCATAAAACTAGATAAAGAAGTTTAATTTATATATCTGAGAAGTACATAGTATTTTCTAAAGCAACCTAAAAACAGGATATCCCGTTCTTGTTACTCATTTTAAAAGTTTAGTTCTTTGATTCTTTGCTATTTTAAGCTGAAATAAGCCTGATAAAATTTCCCAATAGTTGTTAGGAAATAGTTAATAATAAAATAAAAATATACAATTATTACTTTCTCAACTTTTGCTAGCGCAGGAGATCCTGCACAAAAGCATTAAAAAAATACTGTTAGTTAGCCTGATAGTTCTCTATAAGGTAGACTTTTCCAATTCTAAAATTTATCATTGCGAAATTTAAATAATTGGTATACGTGAATTTTTAATTCGCTTTTCTGAGGATTAACTCGACAAGTTGTTTGTTTTTATAGTTTACGCCAGGCTTTCTCAAAGTGTGCAATAACATCCTATTGCGTTAAGTGACACGCTGAAAAATAATAATTGATTTTTGAAGTGGGCGATAGACGAATTAAACATAAACATTAATTATAATCGTAAATCGACTTTAATGTTTAAATTTGTATACAAAATTTAGTAAACAAACAAAGAATTATAAATATTCGATAATTCTTCTCTTTTTAAAAAAATAATTAAATATTGAGATTTATTGAGTAATGTATTTGTATTGTAATACTGTATGAACACTCCCCGTTTTAATTAAGTAAGTTATTTAGGCAACAATTTGACGTATGTGATTTGATAATATAAACCATAACCAAATATCTATTTTAATAATACCTAATAATAATGGATTAATGATATGATGTATATTTTATTACATGCATGGAATGAATATATAACATACCTTCCACTGCATATTCATATTACTTCATACTTAACTTACTATTTAATTATTAATAATATTGTAATTGCATGTAATCCGTTTTATGTTATTTATTATCATTTTAAATATGCATGGATAATATCAAAATCAATAACAACCATCTTTATGATTCAATTTTTTATGTTTTTTTTAATCCAGTTTGTATTTTCTTGAAAAAAGATGCGAATAGAAAGTTAATAAGTAAATAAAGAATTTCTTTGTTTTTCCGTGGTTTTGTAAAAGGATCCACCAAATTAAATCTTTAACTTTAATTAATTAATTAATACAATCTTCTTAAAAAATACAGAAGCAAATTTAAGGATATTACCCTCCTTTCGGAGACTGGTAATCATCGAAGTATGTGATTATTGGAATTTCCTGCAGTACTCGCAGGAAGTTCAATTGTCGAAGATCTTCCTTGAGAAAACAATTAATTTCATCGTATGTCGTCACAATAATGAGAAAACTCCCGTTTATATCTGCTTTGATTTAAATACAGATATTGTAATTCATCAATTCACATCCCAGATCGATAACTTTAGGAGACTAGATTTAGTCTCCTGGTGAACCCCTTCATAACCTCAATAAATATCTAAAAATTTTCTTATTAACTTTCTATTTCCATTTTACATTTACAGACTGGTCTGTTTTCTTAGAATTATTTTTAGTTATTTCTTTTAGTAAAAGTTTATAAGTTTAAGGCTTAAAATGTCATCAAATATGCTTTTATTAAGTAATTCAAGATTGTTTTATAATCGAACCTGTTCTCCTATTAGATTAGAATGCACCATTCATATTAATTTTTTTTAAGATATCCCTCATAGAAATCCAGAAAAAATGTATTCAAATGACCTTAACGCAAAACGAAATATATTCTTTTTCACTAGCGACAAAAACGAAAAAAAAAAAATTGTATTGTTTAATAACAGTGACAATTTCGTTAGAAGCTGGGATTTTGTCATAATGGCTAAAAGGTGGATTTTTACATGGCAAACTATTTTTTAGATAAAACTCCATCTTTTATTCATATGATAAATCACAGTTAAGACATAATCCGTCCCAAAATATTGCACATTTAATTACATTTTGTCGCTAATTTCTGCAATTATAGAATTTTTATATCAAGTACGAGTTGGGGAGTAGGTAGCGTAAAGAAACCAATTGTCTTATTTCAGACATAGTTTACCTCTTAAGCATGCGCATTACAGCAATCTTGATTTTGAAATCATCGTTCCACAGTCAATTCAGTATAATCATCATGAACTGGCTATACTGGATGTCCCGTAATATGTACATTGGGGCAAATAGGGAATAAAATTTGTAAATAGAAATAGTTTTTTTTCATTCGATGTCCCCCTATTTTTTTAAATTAATTTCGACTAATAATTAGTGTAATTAATTATAATTATCGGATAATTATTTCGTTACTGGGTACATCGAATCAAAATACTTCCTGCCTATTTGTCTGCTTTTAGATTCTCTGTATCCCGCGATGATTACGGGGCATCTTTTACATTAAATACCAACATGGTTAATATTTCTGAACTATAGTAGAGTCCAATTTTAAGCCTTTAATGTAGTATTGAAACACAGATCCCGATTGAATCATGAAGAATTTTAAAACAAATTTGGTTTTGTGTAGATAGTTTTTTATATGAATAAGTGCATGTGTCGAAAATATTTATTTATTTTTAATCTTTTTTTATTTTTATTTATTCTTACAAAATGAATGATTTGTATGTATGTTAATGGATGTTGTTTGCATGTTTGTCTCAGGCGCGACGCAAGCGTCAAGAGGAACTTGAAAAACTACGACATGAAGAACAACAACGAAAAATACAGGTACAGTACCCCAAAATAAAGCTGACTTTTTTCCAAATCGAATATTTAGTAATAAAAAATAATTATTCAGATTTATTTCGATTCAAAATATAATGAATAGAGTAGAATATCTAATTTATTTATCATCTGAACACAAAAACCTACAATTTTTTATTACTCATACGGGAAAGGTACTATCTTAAGGCAGTTAACTATTTATCAACGGGAACACAGTACACTAAGATGGATAACACGGAGTTCGTAATGAAAAAATATTAAGGCAACTCGAGGGCTTTTCTCACTCGAACGAAATGATAAAGACAATGGTCGAACATTCGAAAAAAAAAAAGAATCAAAATGGGTTCATCCGTTTAGGAATTAAGATGCCACAGACAGACATACACACATAGCATTCAAATTTATAACTTCTCTCTTCTTGTTTCGGGGATTCAAAATTGTTGGGCTATAATGAGATCGAACGAGGAATACCTTGAATTCAAATTGTCCTGTTAAGTCAATTTAAAAATATTAATGAATAAATTAATACAATGATCTCCTGGTTTAGATTGTTTCGAATGAATCGTTGAATATATATATTTTTTATTATTAAAGAGTAGATAGATTTTTAGAATTGTACAATTTATAATTTGATCGATTGGCTTTTAAATTCACTCGAGAAGTAAGTACGGTATTTTTCGAAATTCTAAACATTAGATTATAAGATGACATAATTATATACTCCTAAGAAAAAAATCAAATTTTTAAAAATTTTTCTTAATTCGTTCGTTATATATAGTGTGTCCCCGGATAGAGGTAACTATACTTGTAAAATTTCTTATTTTGGATTTTAAGAAAAAAAGTCATTCTTTATAAGAAGTTTTGCTTATTCTGAAAAGTATGTAGGTATATTTGAAACTTCTTAATAATGTACAGGGTAGCCAAAAAATTGGAATCACTATTTTTATTTTTGGTAAACTACCCTTTTTTTTTATAAGTTGGCGAAATGTTACTAAGAAAAGTTACTCGCAATTAACAATTATGACTCTATACAAAATATCAAGAAGATCCGTGTACTTTAATTATAGCATCATTTGTGGACTAGTTTAGAAAATTCAAAAGAAAATTTATTTTCTCTTTATCAAAGTTGGAAAGATCTTCTTGATATTTTGTATAGAGTCATAATTGTTAATTTCGAGTAACTTTTTTTAGTAGCATTTTGTCAACTTTTAAAAACGAAAGGTAGTTTACTCAAAAAAAAAAATAGGGATTCCAAATTTTTGGCTACCCCATACATTATTAAATGTTTTAAATATTCCTACATACTTTTCAGAATAAGCAAAACTTCTTATGAAGAATGACTTTTTTTCTTAAAATGCAAAATAAGACAATTTACAAGTATAGTTACCTCTATCCGGGGACACACTGTATAAAAGAACTCATAATAAATATGTGAGTTTGAATTTCGTTAAATAAAAGCTTTGTAGTTTATTTCATGAGTTATAGTATTATTATGAGAAATATAAAACTATACCTCATCAAATAAACTTCGTTTAATCGTTTGTTAAAAACGTAGAGATATTCAAGTTCAAGTTCAAAATCTTATATTTTTATTGCGATTATTCCTTTCAAATACGAATGACGATCGAATTAAGCATAATTTAAGCTCAAATATTCCCAGACATAAAAATAGCAAGAGAAAAATTGTTAGATACTCTTTTGAGTAGGTAATAAATGATTATTTCTAATTTTCTATGATCTTCATGATTACAGGAACGTGAAATGAAGCGACAACAAGCTGCCTTATTAAAAGAACAGGTATGATTTTTTTCAAAAAACATTATTATTTAAAAGTATACCACACTTATTCAAACAATAAAATTTAAAAACGTTATGTTAGTGGGAAAAATTTGCGAAATTTAGTCAATCTAATAGCAATTGAGTCATCTATTCGCAAATTTTTAGAAATTACAAACTCAAATGCACTTTAAACCAAAATGAGTGTCCAAAATTTAAAAATTGATTAAAATTTTGTTAAAATTAATTTTGTATATAACGATAAAGAATCAAATTGGGATCGTAAATATAATAATTATTGAGCCTTTTTCCAAAAACTTTCGAAAATAAAATAGTTTTGGACGCTTGATACAGCTGAATTAATTTTCGAAAAAAATTGTTAGTAAGAGGCTCGCAACTAATTTCTATCCGTAAAGCGGATAATTTTTCCGTCATAACTGAACGTGGCTTAGTATACATGATATTCCATGATACTTTCATAAGGCTAATCCAAACCGTAGTCATAGTTATAGTTAATTTCGATTATTAAGATTCATAAACAGTACTTAGTTAAGATTAACTCAGGTAAAACGGAGAAAAATGATAGGTCTTTAGACCAGACATTGCCGATTGAACTATCTTCTTCATAATTTGGGCTTAAGATGAAACCAGGCTTGTTATACCAGACCTCGATTACTAAATTTTATCTGATATAATAAGTTTAAATTCGTAACCTTGAACCCATTTGTTATGTGGGAACTTCTCGTAAACAAGCTAGCACTGCAATAGAACTCGCTCTACAGGGGAAGGATCTAAAACGCTTTTAATCACTCTTATTCAATTATATTTACAGTTACATTATCAAAGCGTTAATACAAACTGCATCCAACAATTAAAAATTTATTTGAGGAAAAAAAACTATTAATTGAAAATTAATTTTACGATCCTGATTAATTTTTAAAATATTGGCTAATAATATGAAATGAATTGGCTTTAAATGTATATTATTCATTGAACAAAACTCATTTTCATTGTATTTGTGTAATATATAAATTTTGTTTAGTTTAAAAATCTTAAATTTTGATTATCACTTTAGAATTTTATTGAAATGTGTGTTTTATTTAGTTTTTGTTTATTTTATAATTCAAAATCACTTTCGTATTTGAAATTATATTTTAGTGGTAATGTGAGTGTGTGTTTGTTAGAATTTGTTTTTGATGTAACAGAGATCGTATTATTTCTCTTTTCCCATAGATATACATGCAGGAGTTGAATAAACAACGTGAAATGCTCTACACTGTTGAATTGGTACGGTAAAATTCTTCCATAAAAACAAACCTGCAAAATTTTTATTCTTTGTATTTTATTTTCTGCATTTCTTTTACTTTATATCAGTTTTATTTCTCTTTTGTATTATTTGCATGCATGCAACGTGTATTGTTCAGGGTATTTATTTATTAATCTTTGCAAAGGGGGGATAGCTCAAAAAATTTCAGCACACTATGAAGATAGTGCATATTTGTATAAAATTAGAGTAAAAATGACAATATTTTACATTATTGCGGGACTGTGTTCTGTGCCCTTGTATAATCTTTTTAATTATATGAAAAATTAAAACTGAAGCATAAAGAGTCCCGAAATAACACAAATTTTCCATTTTTCTTGCACTTGGTTCTTGTGGTGGAACTAATTCTTCATACTTAAAGAATTAAATTGCTACATTTTTTATTAATTTAGTCATATTACTGTAGATTACCGTTTAGTAATATTTTTTGTTCTTTTGGATAATTTAATTATTTATAATTTTAGTATTTTTTAACTTACACAAAATTTTTATTTAAAATTATTTTGGGATAGTCCTTTTTGTGTATCAAAAGACAGTAAAATATATATAAACTTGAACCATCTCGGTGAATGAAATATGGATTGTTAGCTTTTGATCTCTTATTTAATTTGTGTAAATCTCATTATTGTTGGGCGTGCAATAAATCTTCCAATTGACAATACTTTTTTACCGTTATAGTTTTGTTCCAAGCCCTCTTTATTCCGTTTTTCTTTTCTATCTCTATTTTGTAATTTACGAACGAACATATCGAAACTGTAAGAGAGAAAATTTTCTTTGTATTAAACTTCTGTCATTCTACTCTCTACTCTAGAAGTTATTTGGCCATATAATCTTTCTTATATCAATGAGACAAATCTATACCCAGTCATTGAAGCTTAGTCAAAATTGGACACCGTCTTCCAGCGGTCACTATACTTAAAATAAATTAATATTTGTCAAAATTATCAAGGCTGTGGTACTAGTTTTTGCAGCAGTTGGTTGTCCAGCAAGTGAACTGATTTCTTTGGAATGAATTTAATTTTTTTGTTTAGTAATCCAGAACCTTACATTTATTTATAATTATCATAAATAATTTTGGGATAAGGTTTTGATTAATTTTTGCATGATTCGATTTTGAAAACTTTATAGTATTGCTTGGGTTTAAGTTAGTAACATTTTCATATCCATTTTCACTAATAAATTTTAATAATTAAACTTAATTGGGTTAATAATGAATGGTAATATTCTGTTTCCTAAGCAAGCAAACCCATTCATTATTTAACCTTTAAGGGCCTTCGTATACATTCGAATGTAGTAACTTGCACCAACATAACTTTATAATATATATTCTGAAATATTTTGAATATTAACAATTTTCTTGTAAAAATGAAAATCAATATTTGCGATTATTTATATCTGCGATCAACTATCTTTATTTAACACTGTTTCATTGGTTCATTTTTATTGCATTCGATTGTACTTGTTATTGATTCATTATCAATTGGAAAAGTTCATAATATGAGAAAGATAGAAAACGAATTTATAAAAATTTTTAAATTAGGAAAGAGAACGTCGAAGACAGCATATGGCACTAGTCAAATCATTAGAAGCACGTAAGCGTTTAGAAGAACGTGAACGTAAAAAGCAACAAGCGTTATTAGAAAAGCAAGCAACAAAGGAACGTCGATTAGAACAACGGCGTCAAGAAATGGAAATATTAGCTGAATTACGAAAACCATGCGATGATATGGAATTAAGTTGTACAGAAAACAGTCAACTACCACGGTATGACCGAATAGCTGGTCTAAAATTATGCGGTCAAGCATTTGCCGATCTCATAATGGTGTTTGAATTTTTACATAACTTCGGTGAAACATTAGGATTTGGTAAGTTATTTTGCAGAGTTTTCGATATAAGAAAATAAGCGGAAGTATAACAATCAATTTTGTATTTAGATATGGATTCATTACCAACATTAAATTCAATGCAGTCAGCATTGTTGAATTTATCGATTGAGGCTGAAGAAGAATTATTGTCGGTGATGACACATCTTCTGGTATGTGCCATAGAAGATCCTGGTATTCCTAATCCAGCCCGTCATACAACTATTTTGGGCCAATCATTACGACAAGCCGATATTACGCATGCTAATATTAGTGAAGTATTGCGCATTTATTTATATGCTAATGCAACTGGAGAAGTTAAAGCTCTAACAGGTAAGACGATTAGTATAAGCTTACTTTACTCTTTATGTCAGTGATAGTATTTTCTAGAAATTGGATAGTTACTTAAACCATAATGATACGCCACTAATTTTCAAATAAGTTTATGTTTTATGCCATACTTTGAGTGCAAAACATGGAGGGGCAAATACGTTTAATGAAATCTGCTGAACGGTGGATTTTTATCTATTCCAATATCCAAATCTCTATCAAAGCCGTTTAATCCACCCAATTCAAATCTCGTCAGGTTCTCGAATATACGGAAGCATTGCTGAGGTAATTTTTTGTTGCAGGTATTCATTTTGAAAGGGAGCATAATAAACGTTTGAATGATCATCATCAGAGTACAACTGATATTCCAACATCATCGGCTAAAAATGCCACTTATTTCGAATTATTACACGAAAATGCAACATGGAAAATGGCTGATAGCTTGAAGGTAAGCTAGGAGTTTTAAACTATTATAAAAGATTGGCAATTTTTTTTATAATTTCGATTTTTTAGGATAAACCTTTCCTGTCTTTAAATCCAACTGAAAAAGCTGCTATCCTCGCATTTTTATGTAATGAATTGTTACAAAACAAAGCTGTATGTCGACAGATTGAAGGTAGTTTAGATCATGTCTCTCAGCTTCGTAAAGAACGGTGGTTACTCGATGCTAAAATCAGGAAGTATGTGGTCAATGATTTTAATTACTGCGTAGCTTCATATTTAATATGTAAATTAAATTTTTTTAGATTAAAAATGCTTCATAGTCGAAAGATTCGTTGTGAAGCTGCAGAAAAACTTCAAGCAGCTCAATTAGCTAATGCTGCTGCTGCTCCATCACCAGCCGCTGGATCTTCAGGTGGAGATGGTGGTGGAAGTGAAGCACCTACACCAACACCAACTGTTGCTAGTTCACCACATCATAAAGATGACGAAGAAGAAGAATTAAGTGACAGTGAAAGTGTAGCTACACAACCAGAAGAGGTATAATTTTAAACATTTCACGTTCAAATCTATAATCGCTTCCACATATTGTTTGAAATTATATGAAAAGCGATATTTGCGAATTTCGGGTTGTAATTACCTTAAAAAGTCATTAGTAATAAGAATCCAAAAAAATACTAAAAGTTAATTAATTTTAAGATTGAAAAAGTTGACATATAACAAAAATTTAAATAATTTTTTTTACTATTTTCAGGAAGAGGATAAAAAATTATCTGGTGAAGAATTATCGAAAAAATTGGATAAATTACTGAAAGCATCTGAAGTTCAATTACAATCACTGAATGCATCCTCTCATCAATTACGTGCGACTTGTTACGGACAAGACAGATATTGGAGACGTTATTGGTGTCTTCCAAAAGCTGGTGGTATATTCGTTGAAGGCATGGAATCAGCACAACCTGACATCTTTGAAAAGCATAATCAAATGAACGATACGGAAGACGATCGTACAACGGCTGCAAGTACTCCTGCTGACTTCGAAATGGATACATCAATAAATGGAATGGATAAAGATGAGAATTCGAAAATTCCAAATATCGATTTTAAACCAATCAAAGCTGAATTACCAACAGAATTAATAAATGGTCCAACAGATGTTAAGGAACCAGAAAAAATCTCAGCAGCGTCCCTGCTAATAAATCACGTGGATCACAAAGATAAAGAATTGAATCATTCAAACGCCGATAGCGAAACACCATTTATTAAAAACGAAGATAAAGAATTTAAACCGAAAATAACTATCCCCGATATAAAATCATTCATGAAAAAGGAAATTTCTTGTAAAGATGAAATTAAATCGGAAATCAAAAACGAGAATATTAAAGAAGAAAATATTGAGACTTTGATCAAAAATCAATTAGATATTGAGGAATGTATTCCCAGTTCATATTTAGTGAATTCTGGTAATATAGGTAATTTATTTAAAAATCTTGGTGAATGCATGGAAAAACAAAATTCGGGAAGTTTAATAATCGATACGAGCTCATCTTCTTTAAAAATTCCAGATGGTGTTGTATCTATTGAATGTAAACCAAAAGATCCAAATACTCCTACAACACCTAATACTAATCCTGTTCAGGAACAACAGCCTCCACAAACTCCACAAAAATCATCAACTCCCAAACCATCCACACCAAGTATTATGGAAGTTGACGAATCAAAAGACGCAGAAAACAATAATCGATGGTTTAGTATTTTAACAAATAAGGAGGGAACATGTGAAGGTGTGTCATTAACATCGGGTAATAAATGGGACATGCCTGGATTAACAATGTCCCAAAAAGATATTAATACTAGCTCTGAATTAAAAATTCCTGTATTTCCACACCCAAATAATAATTTTAATACTCATACGAATTGTGATAGTCCGGGTCCATTACAAATGACCCAAGAGGAAAGTATTCTATTAGAATATATTAAGCAACATGGTTTACCGAAAAAAGTGGAATTAGCTTCGGTGCCTAAAGATTTACGTTATGGTTGGTGGCGTATAAAAGATACTGAGCAATTACAGAAGGTTTTGGATAAGTTACAAGCACGGGGTATACGTGAGAAGGAGTTAAAACGAACAATTCAGTCAACGATGCAAGTCATGTATGAAACAGCTGGCAAGGTAGGTTTCACTGAAAAATTTAAACTTTGTGATTGTGATAGGGATGGTGATTGAAGCGATTCTACAATAATTTGTATTTCTACAGTTGCAGATTGAAACTGGAGACGTCCATGCTACAGAAATGACAGTCACCGAATTAGACGATTTTATAGCTGAAACTGGGTATCCTATTCCCGATAACGGTGAATGGAGTAAAAACGTTGCTGATAGAATTGATGCTCAACTTTTGGAACAAGTTGAAGCATTAGAAGATAAAGTTGCTAATGCTAGTATGCAAATTAAAGGTTGGAGAGTGCCATCACGTGATGATGAAATTGTGTTCCAAGGAATGCATCCAGTAGAAGTTGCTAAACAACGATTATTATCGTTGGAAGCAGCCATTGAAAGGCGTTACTTGAAACCACCGTTAGGTGTATGGTAACTAAGATTGCTATTTACCTACTCAAATTAAAATTATGGCACTATGGGGAAAAAAGTATTTTGAAAATTGAAATATTATCGTTGAACTGTACAATTAACTGAAATTACAGAACCCGCGATGAGCGGGGGGTTAGAAAATTGTTGTCTGATTTTCTTTTTATGTGTATGGAATTGCCGACTCCACGATAAATGTGTCTACTTACAAAATGCGAAGTAAAATTTCTAATAAAAGAGCTCGTATACTTTGCTTGGGGAAGTTTGACATATTTAATTCAAACTTGGTTTCAAAATTTTTCATTCAAGCTAAGTTTACAATAAATTTTATCTAAAAGTTGGCAAAACCCACTTTAAAAACTCCGTAATATAACGAGATAATATGTTTCTTTCGAAACGGTTAACGGCATTTGAAAGAACTATTATTCACCTTCCAAATTCGTGGCTTAAAATTTCTTCAATATGTTTTTTCTCTCCAAACGAATTATCTTGTTTGTTAGAAAAAAAACGTTTGTTAGAATACAATAAAATAATTTTCTGTTCACTATCCGCCCAAGACTTTTCGTAAGTTGTATTGAATGGTTCGAACGAATAAGTATATCAATTTTCAAAAGTGTTGATTTGTTTCAACTTGCTTATTTAGGTGGGCCTAATAGGCCATGAGTCTCGGATATCTAATCTGAAATTTATTGTTAAAAATGAGTAAGTAAAATATTATTTTGCAGTACTGGAGATCCAAATATTGCGGCGATTACAAATCAAGAATCAAAAGAAAATAATAATTCGCAACAACAAACTTCACAACAACAAACTCCTTCAGAGAATACGGAAAATAGTCTGTCAGATTCGATTTCATCCCTCAATCAAATATCGGATCAAAATTTAAACAA
Organism: Chrysoperla carnea; assembly: GCF_905475395.1. NCBI lineage: Eukaryota > Metazoa > Arthropoda > Insecta > Neuroptera > Chrysopidae > Chrysoperla > Chrysoperla carnea. The sequence continues at coordinate 22,545,285 of NC_058341.1, forward strand.
TAATAATTCATCATGTCCTACACCACCAAATGCTCCTGGTACACCAGCATCCTCGAATAGCAATAATAATACAGTTGATTCACCTTCAGAATCCAAATCATCAGATCATACACCCAAAGATAACATACCAAAAGGATTAACAACATGGAGGGAAGCGGTTGGACGGTCACAAACGACATCGCAACTAGCAATGGCATTATACATGTTGGAGTCCTCAATTGCGTGGGATAAGTCGATCATGAAAGCTGTGAGCATGCCTACTACCAACTTAAAAATGTCTAACAAAAAAGCTCAAAAATTAAAATCAAACAAAAAAACTAAAACCATTAACCCAACTAAATCAGGCAAACAAAATGTTTCTGCAGTGAATTCTTCTACCGCTACCATTGAACTAAAAATTGGCAGTGTGGGTTTGCTTTTCCCTTTTTCTTTTAATTTCCTTTTCTTTTAATATTTACTTTTATTTTTCTAGATTTTTCTTTCTTAAACCTTTTCTAATGCTTTTAATCTATTTTTAATTTTTTTTATTATAATTTTTTTACTTTTTTTTTTTTTAATTTTATTTTGCTACGAATGAAACTTTATTTGTGCAATTTTTGCTTCGATTAAAGAACTGCTAATTTTAACTCAAACGATTAATAAAGGACTTAAAAGTAAAATGAAATAATAAAAAGAACACTTAGATAAATTTTTTGTTTACTAGAATTCCCAATGTAGAAATATTTACTAACATTTTTAAATAAAAGTAATAAGCCATTAAAAAGATATCTTTAATTAGTTCAATCTTTTATTAAAATACTGACTTTAAACTGAAAATTAAGATAGGAGGTTGAAAATAAATCGGTTCTCAACCCCTTTATTACATTGGAATAAAAGTAAAGTTTCTTTAACACGATTTAAAAAGTGTAAAACCATTAAAATTTCAAAACCAGTTGAATCAATCGAAACGATACCAGTTTGAGACTATTTTGTAATCTGTAAGACCAATTTGATACTATAATCTGAAAAAGGTCGTATTTTTTGCGCGAGAATAAAAGGATTTAACTAAAATTAACTTGGATCTAAAATCTAAGCTTCTATTAGAATCTAAATCTAGGCTTATTTTATTTGATTATTACATTGAGTTTAAGAGTTGGAGTAATTCATTCATTGGATATTTCTTTTCAATGGCTTTTCTACAATATCAAAAAATTTCGATATATTATGGAGAAAGTTTATTTCGCCTTTTTTTTTTTAACAAAAAACGCAGATTTTTTAAACTATTTCTCTGTAATTAGCGCTAGGTGTATTGAAAAGCTTCCTTAAAGAGCGATGATATCATTTAGCGTTATATTTACATAGATAAGGACAGACAATATACAAATACCATAAAGTTTGTATGTTCTTCGATAAATAAGGATCGAAAAATAACGACACCGCTCTCTTAGAAAACGAAGCTTAATAATAGTAACAAATAAAGGAAAAAATGTTATACGTATATCATCAATCGCTTTACTGAAATATGAACTTTTATCGCTGTAATTCATTTTAGTAAGAAGTGGAGACATAAATTAACACCATAATATATCGAATGGCAATAAATTTGAGTTCAAATTTAACATGACCATATCTGCCGATCTAAAACATATCTCCGACTCAAAATTTATGTAAAGTTTTTCGTCGTTGTGGATCTAATCTTAACTATCAGTATAGACACTTATTTAATTTAAACAATAAACAAATTTTGAACCGGAATTACTCTTATTTCCTCCCCAAACATAAAAAATGATCTTGAAGCGATAATGAGATTATTTTTAAAATCCGGATAATCAATAGAAAATCAGATTGAATATAAAATGCAATAAAAAAAATAGTTTTATTTGAACTTAAATTTTAGTAAAGTACAAACTAAACAAAAATTGGCGAACGTTCTATGTTCAAAATTATATGATTTTTTTGTTTTGTTTACAGAATTGTCAATTTTGTCATAGTGGAGACAATGAAGATAAACTCTTATTATGTGATGGTTGTGATAAAGGTTATCACACTTATTGTTTTAAACCAAAAATGGAACAAATTCCTGATGGAGATTGGTAATTAATTAACAAATAAATCAATAATTTTACAATTAATAATAAATTTTAATTGTTGTTCATTGTTTGCTTACAGGTATTGTTTTGAATGTCGAAATAAAGCTACGGGTGAGCGAAATTGTATAGTTTGTGGCAAGAAACAATCATCAACCAAATTAGTTATTTGTGATATGTGTCCGAGAGCGTATCATCAAGATTGTTTACAACCACCATTAACCAAAGTAAATTCAATTTATTTTTGTTTAATTTTATACAGTTTGTATTTTTTAGAACTTTATATGTACTTTAAAAATACATGAGCACACAATAAGTCTGTCGGTGTATAATATGAATATATTTGTAGTGAGAGAACTTCCACTGTTTTCTATATGCAGAACTAAAAAATACAACCTGATCGTAATACAATAAACCATTTCAAAAAAAATTATAATTTGGCTTCTGGAGAAGCTGAGCACACTTCCTTCATGCATATACCATGCACTACATTAGCTCATCACAACTATTAATTAAATTAATTTTTGTTATGACGGTGACGGTCAGTTTAACCAACTGAGCTTGACTTGATTGATAGAAATGATAAGCACAGAAAAATTATTAATCCCGTCTAAAGCATTTTACTAAATATTAAATCTTTAGAAAAATTTAAACTAAAAATGTTATTTATATTTAAAACAGGTTCCACGTGGTAAATGGTATTGTCCAACATGCCATTCAAAACAACCAAAAAAACGAACACATGTTCGTAAAACAGCAAAATCACAGAACACATCCGCAACAAACGTTACAACAACGACAACATCGTCAACGCGTGACAGTGAAAGTTCTGATCATCCACCACCAAGGTAGTTGGATTTTATATATCGCTTCTTATTTTAACAATAATACAATTACTTAGCAAGTACTTAAATAATATAAATAATTATAATTATTTAAATATTATAAAACAATAACTATTTACTAATTATGTAAAACAATTTATAATAGACTTAATAACGTGTGTGTGATTGATTGATAAAAATAATGATTCTTTATTTTTTTATTTTTTTAGTTCAATATTTTTACTTTGATCTAAGTTGTTTTTGATGATGATGTGTTTGCTCTCAAATTTTTTTAACAAAATACAATTTTTCATATTTTTGATTTCAGTTAGATCACCTTTCCAAAGGTGACCACACTTCTATAAAGAGATAAGTTTTAATTATTTGATTGTGTTTTTAAATAAAAATCACTTGACACCAATTAATGGAGGTGTGATTTACAAAAAGTTGCATTCAAGTTTGATATTTTTAAACAAATTTTACACTTTTTATTTTTAATATCACAAATTTTTCCGTTTGCTGTCTAGTGTTTAAACATTTTATTCCAATCATATATATGAAGGAGTGGTAATGTTTAAGTTAGAGGAGAAGAAAGTAATTCGGAAAAACTGAGTAACCATTTGGATTCGAAGCTATGAATCTTTTGTTTTTCGTACCGAAAATGTTATCGGCAAATAAAGTTGCATGGCGATTTTTTGATGTATATATGATAGGAAATAAAAAGGTCTAAATCAACTGAAAAGTTTATATACCAGACGGCAGAAAATTTAAGATTTATGTATTGAAAGACGCGTTATCTTCTAGAATATTATAGAGGTTACTCAAAAATGCATTGATTTCGATTTTTAGGAGCTTTTTGTAGATTCTATCGAAAATTTTATTGAATAAGAACCGTAAATTTTTAATTTTTTGAATCTAAAACGACTTTCAGCGCTGGAAGGATTTGAAGGTTTTGCATTTAGGTTTTTTTTTTTGAAATACATAATAATTGATATAACCACGGTTACTGTATTTTCCCACTTCGGTATCGTATTTATACATCGTTAACAATTAATATTTAGTAAGTTATTGAATTGTAAATAATATAAATATAACCAAACATCTTTCTTCTATTTAAATGAAAAATCAAACTTGGACGCAACTTTTTGTGCACCTTTTGATTTTAGCCTCTATTAATCTAGGCTACAACGGATTTATATAAAGTTTAATTTAGTGAATTAATATTTTTTGTGAAATTAATTGATCAAACGTTAAAAAAACTGCTTATCGCGTCAAATATCTGAAGTTGAATAGTTTATCTTATGCCATCAATTTAATAATTCCTTTTTTTTCACGAACGTTAGACAAAAAAAGTGAAAATGGATTATTGGACCCTAAAAATTAGCGTCAAATTAAAAGACAGATTAATACGAATATTCAATACGAACTATCAATATATACTGATAGATTATTTGTTCTTAATTATATAATGTCATTGATAAATATCTCTAGAAATGCTTGTGTGCTTAGCCCAACCTTAGCCCAACTTTTCTCTAAGGAAATTTTCTTGAGGTTTTCCAATGGCCGAGAAAAGTTTTCTTAAAAAGAAGATATATGCTACATGTTATTTCTTGTTATGTGATGGCAAGCATAAAAAAGTGCTAAATATAATTTTGAATTTGTATCTATTTGTCTTTCGAGTTGTATATAAACATGAATTTGCAAGGTATAGCAGAGTCGCTTAATGCAAAGGACCACTCGAATATTTATCTACCATTTATACTTTCCTGAGGATATAATTGTAAATATTACAATGTATCAAATACAAATTTGTAAATATTACAATGGATATAGATGCTTTTTTAAACACAAACTTAATTCACCAAAATAAACTTTATAGAATTTGTATTTAATTTTGAATGGCTTCCCCCGAATACTCAAAATATGTAGATAAAAAGGGAATCTTACTACCAATTTTAGGTGTTAAAGGCATTGAAGACATCACTGTGTTATAATGTAAAGAGGATTATAATATCTTTTTATTTTTTGATAACATACTTTCCAATTATTTAAGTTTGCGAGTGTAAACTTAAAAGAGGATTTTTAATGATAGAGACAAATTAGAGAAAAACTCTCCTGAATAGTTTGATAATAGGTAAAAGGAACAACAACAAAAAATTTATTTTGGGATATATTCTGTTACGAAAGTTTTCTTAGATCGTGTACATGGAGCTACTCAAACGGAACTGATTTGTTATTGAAATTACTATCCGACTTCTTATTCATAATTTATGATCCAGCTCAATACACGGGGATACTAATGATAGAAATTGATAGCAGGAATTAAAATCGCTAATTTCTGTGTAGCCTAAGTGGTTATTTTTAATCCCCGACAAAAAAATAGGGGTGTTATTAGTTTGTAATTTAATGGAGAGTGTTCTTAGCTATGTTTCAAGAAAATCAATTTAGTTTGACGCATTTGTCGGTGGTTTTTAAATTGCATTTAAGTTGAGTCGATGACTAAAACTTACTAACTGGTTGCTGACTAGAGACAGGTATTGTAATTGTCTACAGTGTTTCACTGAATTATAAAGGTTGTGATTCTGATTCATCACGGACTGGTTAGCGATCCACGTCACAATTCGGTTCCTTTTTAAGAACTCCGTGTGTATACGCTTTTTATTAGGACATTCAAAATCTTTTTTGGGATATTGAAACATTTGTAAAAATAACAAAAACAATTTTCTTTACGTTATGCTACTTTGGTGCCATCTGTGCTTAAGATTCCCCTACTATAACGAGAATTTTCAATGAATATGAGAGAAGTGTGAAATATGATACTAGATTGTAATTATTATTTTTTTTTCAAAATAGAAATGTATTTATTTTTTGTCGTTAATCACATTTCTCTCTTCATGATATTTGAGAGGATTAAATGTTCTTTGTAAAAAACACACAATTCACGTTTCATATTTATTTTTAATTTATTTTTATCATTCAGATATACTTTTTATTAATTTTTATTTTTTATTAAAAATTAATTATGTACAACGAACTATGTGTGTTTTGTTCTCTAGTTCGTTCTCAAATTATGTAAGAAAACGGATATTGATCAATAAGAATTTATTCAGTATTTCTAATTGTGGTGTGTTATTATACAACCTGATTTACTTATTTTGATACGCTTCTTTTTTTATTTATTTTTGTTTTGAGTTTCATTTTTTATTTGAACTCTTTTTTTTCATTTCTTTTAAAGTTTTTTTTTTCAACGAGTTCGTTTTCTCACAAATTACAAAATTTTAATAATTATAAGATATATAAATAAATACGTTCATTATTTAGAATGCCTTTATATTGTCTTTACGGTAAATTGGATGTATTTATCATGAGTGTATGCAAGCAATGATTTAATAGACCATAATATTAGATGGTTTATATACACATCAAAAAAGTGAATATTTACATGCATATGTTCTTGTACTTGAGTCTTACGAGCTTCTTTATCATTGTTTAAATTAAAGGCAAAAAAGGAGTTCTTGACGATGATGCTAGTCCAATAGTCTTCAAGAACCTCAATGTTTGTAATGATTCATTCGTGTGCCTCTAATGAAGTGAAATGTGTTAAATATTTAATATATTCACCTTCAATTAGATATTTATTCCATGACCGTTAAAGTTTTCATTCTAAAGTGTCCTTTAAAATGTTTTCAGATATTTAAATATCTTAAAAACGGAAGTGAAAAGAGGATACAAGTTTCTACAAATTTTTTCTCTAATCGTTTTTTATACGCACCTTAATGTAGGGTCAATACTTATAAATATAAAGTGCTAAATAATTATTTAAGTAGTATTTAATGAATAATTATTTAACACTTTATATTTATAAATATTGATCCTGCACTAAGGTACGTATAGCTGAGCGCTCCATCTTCTGTTCCCTCCATTTCAAAAACGGTTCAACGTTTAAAAAAAGATTTCAGACAAAATTTGTAGAAAATTTTATCCTATACAACTTTTATGGTAAATACGACTGAAAGCAAAGAAAACGAGATATTCTTGTTTTTCCTTGAATATCTAAGGACGCGCACACGTGATCATATGTGACTTTTGATACAATATTTGTACTATCAAAATAAATATTGCTACATTGTTGGGTGGTCATTCTTAAATAGATCTTTTCAATTTAAAAAGTGATTATCTTTTGTTTCAGACAGTTTGTTAAAAAACTAATGTGATAAAATGCATAACAAATATCTTGTAATTTTGCCCAACTTATTACTGACTGTCCGAAACAATAATGAATCGTAATTGAAGTGAAAAGGTCTATACTTTGGAGTACATTTTATTTTCCTGCCAAGGTCACTGATACAAAAATATTAATTTTAACTTCCTAATAAAGCCAAAATAATTTTTACAATTATCAAACTTTAGTCCATTTCAAGCTACTTTTAAGTTTTTCAAATATTATGAATGACAGTACGCGTTTTATCTGTTGCTGATTTGCGTTAGTAAATAGATTACGTGGAAGAACATATCTATTTATTTATGTATCTTAATAATAAATAAGTTTAAAGTGAATCGGAGTGCCAGATTTAGGTATACAGTTTTTAAGTTCACCTCAAATATAGCTGCAAATAAAAATTGATCACGTGACCTCGAATAATACCATCACGTATAAATTTTCATATAAAAATATTTAAAAAATTGTATTTTTCTTTTTATTTGCAGTTGTAGACGTGGCTTTAGATTTATAGAGAAAAATTATTAGTGATACAAAAACTTTAAATTAAAATGGCAAGTAAGTATACTAACTGAAAATTAACACTAAATATCTCGGCTACTTTGACCAGAATGATTTGATTGATTTGTAATCAATTCATGATTTTGAAATTTTTTAATATTTTCGATTACTTATCTTTAATTATTAATTCTGATGAAAGTGGCCATGTATTATGGAGCAGAGAGTATAAGGAGATCAACCACACATCAACATAATTCGATTTAATATTTCAAAATTTTTTGAACACTTATTTTAATTTATCGTAGAGCCATTAAAGATTTTTTTGACATTTTGTTTTTCAGTAATAATCCAATTTTGAAATTTTAAATGTTCATAGTTTCAGAATAGCAAACAGAAAAGAAAATTTAATAATAATAAATTTCATAAATAATTCCATTGTTTTCCGTAAAAAGGTTTTATGAAATTCCTTGAATTGATGATTCCATAACTATGATAATTTATGGGTTTAAAAAACTACATATTTGGGGACATGCTTGAGAAACTTATTATTTGTTAACGATTTATTGATTGACCGAGAAGGCTTCATATACTCATCGAAAAATAACTACGGTTTGCTAATTCATACTGGAGGAGACATTAAGTTTAGAATTTGACCTTCCGAATTGTGGATAATATTATTAAAAATCTTATAAAATTGATTCTAATTTTTAGAACTAAGAAAATTTTAATACTTTATAATCTTTATTGACTCTACGAATACAATATTCAAAATTGTGGGGGTGTATCAAAATAAGTATAATACTTATTTCATGTTGTGTATTATGCAGACGCAATTGGAAGTTTTAAATAGCATTTAAAAACAAAAACAATGCACTTGAATAAAGCAATGCATTTTATTTTGCAAAGGTGAAAATAATTTATGTATAAATTTCTCTATTTACAATGATTACAGCCCTGCATTATCGCATTCATCAATTGCAACTGATGATGGTCACAAAATGGAAACATCGGTGACCCAACAATCGCCATTAATACATTGTGCACCGACTCCAAGTACACCAATTAATATTCAACCAGTAAATCAATCAACTCCAATCAGCAATAGCAACGCTCTATTATCAGAAACGCCAAGTTCTTCGCAACAACCTCAGCAACAGCAACAATCGTCTTTACAATCGTCCTCACAATCTCAATCCCAACAAATGTTTAATATTTCAAATGTTACAACGCCTTCAACTTCCACATCACAACAGAATATTCCAGTGAATTCTTCAGCAACTACAACGCCAACAAATACACCAACTGTTGCTGAGAAGAAAAAAGAACGAATTTCGAAAAAATTATTAAAAGAATTGGCACCATGTAAATCCTTATTGGAAGATTTGGAAACACATGATGACGCTTGGCCATTTTTATTACCTGTTAATACGAAACAATTTCCAACATATAAGAAAATTATTAAAAATCCAATGGATTTGTCCACAATTAAAAAGAGATTAAATGACGCTTAGTAAGTATTCGTAATCATTGATTAAATTTTAACTAAAACGAAAATATTAAAACCCCCCCTCTCCCGAGATCACCTTATCTTGAACAGGCAATAACTCTGTATGAAAAAGTATTTACTTTATTTTTTTTACATTTGTCTTGCATTAACTGTTCGCTTTTTATCTTTCATTAACCGTATAGTTGAAAATGAGCCACGCCAACTTTTAAGATGTAGTTTTCTTGCCATCATAAGTCTTATTTGCCAAATCTGCTGCCACGAAATATGGTTCGGCATTCATAAGGGAACATCTTAAATACATCTATCGAAATAAATTCGTTATGAACACTGTCTGCTAATGCCCAATAATCTGGACATTCAATTAATTCATGATTGAGATATTATTATTAATCGAAAGTAGGAACTTCAGTTTGTCTACTTGGTGCTTCGCTTTAATCTAAATCTAAAATTTAGTTGTTTCGTAGTTAGTGTTCGTATTTACTATAACCGAAATTTTGTTTTTGTTTTAGCTATAAAAGTAAGGAAGATTTTCGTGCAGATGTTCGACAAATGTTCAATAATTGTGAAACATTTAATGAAGATGATAGTCCTGTCGGTAAAGCAGGGCATAGTATGCGTCAATTTTTCGAAGCACGTTGGGCAGAACTTTGAGTACATGGATTAAACTAAACAAACTCAAATTTGAGTATAATAAGCACAAGCAATAATTGATAAAAAAAGGAATCTTAAAAGTTTTTATTTAAAAAAAAAAAAAAAACATTAATTAATTTTGCAAATTAATGATCGTTTTGTCAAATTAAAATTTAATTTTTATAGCTACTACCCCTTTAATAATTACTTCAAAACATAATACGCTTTATTTTATTAGTAAATAAACCAAAATGGAGAAAAATGTAGAAATCTCAAAGAAAGAACGGAATAAGAAATCGAGTGAAAAAATAAACTATAAAAAAATACTGTATAAAGTTTATAAATTTAAAACAAAAAATCTTAAATACAGGTATTTGTGTAACTTAAAGTGATATTATAGACTTTAAAACAAAAACAAAAAGCTTTTTAGTTAGTAACCGTAAGCCGTCAAAGCACGTAATAAACTTATGAACTGATAACTAAAATTAGTTGTATAAACAAACAAAAAAATACTTATTTAAACTAGCCAACGATTTTTGTAATTGTTTTTTATGAAACTTATTTATAAAATACTTAATTTAAAAAAAAAATGCAAGTATACTAGTTACTTTTTTTAATCAAATTTTTACTTAATAATGACGGTGAGCACTGATTTAATTCGATTTTTTTAAATGTCTTTCAATTTATTTTTAAAGTGAAACTTCCATAGTCAAATTTGTTTAAATTAATAACATAGAGCTTGTTTGGCAGAAATTTTAAGCGGTCAAAATTTATAGGAATCAACCAATAAGAAATTAATAACAACAAATTATGAATAAGTTAAAATTTTTAAAAAATGTTTCCGAGTTGTCGTCACGGCCTACTCAAAAAATTAATCGACCCTAAACAATATTCTATTTAGCTTATGTAACCAATAAAAAGCTCGCATCAGCTGTAAAGTAGCAAAAGTACATATGGTGGTTTTAACCCAACCCGAACATGATTAAGATGTTTTGGATATAGCCCAGGCCCGCGCATAGAAATCATCTAAGAGGTGAGGTTCAAAATTTTGTTAATCATGGTAGGTCATAAAGTCAATAAAAACATGAAACTCTTTTTTCGAGTAGGATAACATTATTTATGTCAAAATATGATATTCAATCACTATTTTCAATAAGTTAATTCTGTGAGGTACAGAAAAAACTTTTCCAAAACCGTTTAGCCGATTTTCAGACATTTGCCGATCTAAGCTATGTTTTGAGACGACGCTTAGTTGAAAAGGAGCGTTCATTCGTCGCTGTTGTCACAGGAAAAACTTCCAGAACGCAAATCATTTGGTAGACATTTCGAAAAATGGTTTAAAGTTCGATAAATTTGAATTTAATTTCGAGTCAGTATTGTAGATCTGAGTTGATTATAATCCATAAAATGAACATAATTAATTATCAAACGATGTAAATATTTTGTAAGAAATAACGAACTTAAACGCTATTGGATATTTACAAAATTTTTACAGCCAAAATTAAAGATTTTTTTTTTTGGGTGAAACTAGCTTTTTAGTTTTAAATAAGAAATTAAGTAATAATGTTCAAATCGAAAGATTTTTTTTAGATGAAAATTTTTAAAAAGCTCTCTGTATAGTACTTTTTTTTTATTTAGTCATTCCATTTTTACGAATCCGAATAATGTTTACAAAATTGATTAGACTATTTTGATGTATTTATTTTTCTTTATTAAAATTTAAATTCATCTCTTAAGCAATTTTATTTAGTGGTATTATTTCTAGGTGTGAAAAATGTTTATTTTTTATAAAATTTAATTTTATACAGAAAATTTTAAAATTATAAATTTTGTTTTTTGTTTATAATAAATAACTTTTTATTTAAAGTTAAAAATTTTGTAGTACATATTCCATGACTTAAAAACTCAAAAGTAATTTCCAAGCGGACCGCGGACGTGTAACTTAAATTGTATGCGATATGATTTTCGCAATTTTTTTCGGTAAAGAAACTTTTCTGGGTGGTGTAATACCGATTATAATCGTAAGACCGATATTATCGTAAATTGATATCAATCTAACTTAGACTAATTTAGTAATTTAACTAAATATCGTTAAATATTCATCACCAGAAGTTGATAGCAGCTCTCATTTCTTAGTATTCATTGAACTAAGAAGTTTCACTTTATCATGTGTGATATTTCTTTTCATAGAACTCATTAACACTATGTTATATTTAACCTTAAAATTACAAGATAAAAATTTACTTTCAGTACTGATTAAAGTGTACGCGCATAAAATTAGAAACGAATGCCGAACATATGACGACAATTTGTAATTTGTATCCCACACATTTTTAACATGGAAAATGAATTCTCGTCTATTCAGTACTTTGAGAAAGTATTTTGAGTTTCGAATTTTTTGGACTTAATTATAATTTCAAAAATTTATTCGACATAGTTATAGAATGTAGTGTCGGTGCTTTCTAGATAAGTGGCGAATTCAAGGGTCCAATAGGTGTAATTTCACCCCTTCCTCAATCTTCAAAGAAATTAAATTTACGTACAAAAATACGTTATCAAGTTCTTTTTAATTCTGGGCTACCAGAATTATCCATTTTGGGCTAATAATTTTTGAATCGCATTTACTAAATTCTAAATCTGGATTCATCACTATTTTTTATATAATTTATTAGCTTGAGGGACTAATTCTCGCCGACAAGATGAAATCTTAAAGGGGTGATTGAAGCATCTGTGATCTGAGTTCTTTCATTCGTAGATTAAAAAATATATTTCCTCAAAGTATTATAAAAACTGATGGAAAATGATTTTCCATAATGAAAAATTGTGAGATATTTTCAAATAATTTCCTTAAGACAAATAAATAAATACATAAATATTTAAAAGTGCTGCCAATAGTTAAAACAAGATAAATTGCCGCCGTAACGACAATTTTTTTAGTGCTAAAACAAGTGTGTAATATATTATGAAAGTATAATGACAAAAATTCACACAAATAAACTCGAGAACAATAGATTTCTATAAATTTTTTAAATTTAAAAATTTTTTTTCAATTCTTTTTAATTTGAATTTGATTTATTGATTTTAAATTTAAAAAATTTAAATGCACCTCTTTTGTTTGATCGAGTTTCAATCATGAACTTTGTATTTATATCTATTAATTAATTAATTAATTATTGTATTGTAATTGATGATCTATGTTAGATTTAGAATATGTCAACAAATATTCTGTTTTATCTCTTTTTTTTTTGTTCTTTTTATTTTTCATTTAGTGTGTAAAATTATTAAATAAATAGATAATTAAATAAAAAAAGTAAAAAAATTAAAAAAATTAAAAACAAACAAAACCTATGTATTAATTGACATGTAAGATATTTATAATAATAATATTATTTAATTATTGTAAAAATTATAAATAATGTTTTTATCCTCTATTTTATTTTACATAAATGAAAAAAAAAAATTTTAAGTTTCTGTGTAAAGGTAAGTTATACTTTTTCAATTTTATTATACTGTTTCAGGAAAGTTTTTGTTTTCGTCAAATAATTTGAACATTTAATATTTTTAATTGTAAAAATTTTGGATTTAATTTAGAAGCTAATTAGATCTACCTCATGTGGTTAATTTTATTGAGTTAATAAAGGATATTTTTTATTGCCGGAATTCGTAATTTATATTTACTTTGATAGAATAATGTTTACCGAGGAAATTTTATACATCGATAATTAAACAAGATATTTCTACATACATTTATACAAAAATATCGGCATTACTTGGTATTTTAATTCTGTAAATTAAATAAATTTTTCCTGATGTTAAAAATTTTCATTTTTATAACCCGCCCTCTTGCTTATTTATAACAAAGAATATTTAGTAAAGATATTAATAATATAACAAAATATTTAGTAAAGATAAGTATTAAGATAATTATATGATTATAAATAACCCGGATAGCTGTGTGGATAAAGCACTTGTCTATGAAAACAAGGTACGATGGTTCGTACCCTGGTGAGGATAACATTTTTACTTTTAGATGAATTTTTCTTGATGTTAAAAATTTCCCACTCTTTTTATAGTTTAAGCTATCTATATAACCCGCCTTCAAGTTATTAATAACGTCAGTTAATCATATGTCATAAATCACTATGCTGTCAGGGGGTGGAAATTTAAATAATCATAAGTATACCTCACTCTTTAAAATCATGTTCCCCTGTTACTGTTAATAAAACATATGCACAAAATGGCTTGGTTATGCTAAAATTTTAAACTTTTTAATAGGAGAACATGTCATACAGTTTATCTCACTCATATTCTCCTATTATAAAATATTAAAAAAATAGATTTTGTGTGTTTTTTTTTGTTGTACATGCTAAAATTTATTCTTTTTGAAATTTAATAAGATTTGTAATAGGAGAACATGTTATTTCACAAAATAAATCTTGTTCAACCACTACCCAACTATCAGATGGCTACAGACCAGGTCCTTAAGTATTCACATTTTGGAGGATCAAAAAAATTAAAGAGGAAAAATATTAAATTTAAAATTCCACATTGATTACTTATAATAAATTATATCATTCTTTAATTAACTCTCTCATTGTGATCAAGTTCGAATAATATTGGGAAAAGTATAAAAAAAAATATTGAAAAGATGTACTAATAAAAATTTTTTCGCCCGAGCAGGGACTTGAACCCTGGACCCTTGGATTAAAAGTCCAATGCTCTACCGACTGAGCTACCCGGGCTTGTACTGTAACCTACTTATTATAAAATAAAAATAGTATCAAAAGTTTTAATGACCTACAAAAATATTTCATTAAATCTTCTAAAAAAAAAACAAGGTAAAAAGTTAGACATTGATCTCTAGGATTGTATTATATTTTACATGCAATAAACGCACTGCCTATGGCCAGGTTCATAATAAAAATTAATAGCTGTAAATAAATAGTGAATGTTTAAAAAAAAAATATAGTTAACTAAGTGCTTTTTGAAAAAAAAAGGAAAAATTGATAATTATTTACTATTAGCTATACCTCGCGGTATGCTTAATAAAAAGAAGAAGTATGAGCATTGATAAGAGATTTTAATTGGAGCTTTTAAATATACATATTTGTGCTCGTGATATAGTTGAAACTAATAATTCTTTTCAAAGCGGGGGCAGGGACTGTATTGTAGTCTTATTCGATAAAGATATAGAATAGGAAATCACGGATATGGGAAAGCTACTTGCAAGTACCTATTCATAAAAAGGAATCACGCCAGAGAAAAATAGTTTTTAAACAATTAAATTTAGGGGCTTTTACACAAAATATACATCAGCATACTGGCCAGTAACCAATTATTTGTCATTAAGTTGGCCCCCCATACTATTGATTTCCACTTTTTACTTCCTTAATCAATATATTTTAAGGAATTATTGATTGTTCGTTTATTTTTAGTAATTGTTGGATTATAAATATTTCACATTAATTAATTATTTATTTTTTTCATTAATTCAAATTCAGACGCTTTTCCTCCTTTATTGCGAGTTTTCCAAAATTAATGCAAGACATTCGAATCATACGGTATACCCTTTATTATTATTATGATTATTATTATTATTATTATATACAAGTGATATAATTTTACTTATTTTGTATAAAAACTTTAATAAGAAAATAAGAATGAAAAAGAAAATGTACAATATGATTTTTCATGAAAACTTAAAACATTTGTTTGTTTGTTATAAATAAATAAAAATCGCTATATATTTTAAATTTTGTTTTTTTTTTTTAATTTTTTTATCCTATTATATCTTTCAGAACAAAATTATCAATTAATTAATTATTTTGTAAAGGTAAGTATTAAGGTAATTATATGTTCATTCATAATCGAGGTGGTTGTGTGGGTATAGCACTTGCCTAACAAACCAAGGTACGCTGGTTCTTACCCTGGTGAGGTTTATTACCGAAACATTTTTACTTTTACCTGATATTAAAAATTTTCCACTCTTTTTTTGTTTAAATTATCAATATAACCCGCCCTCTTTCTATAAGTAACGCCAGTTGTACATATGTCATATATCATGATTTTGTCAGGGGGGTGGGAATTTAAATAATCATAAGTATACCTCACTCTTTAAAATCATGTTCACCTATAAATGAATAATTGTAGTAATATTTTGTTAAAATGTAGGTTCTGTTTGATATTCCTGAAATCGATGTAAAGGATAAAAGATAAAGGTAGGTATAATATTGAAAGTAATAATTAAACCAGAAAAATTGATAAAAAGTATATTTTTTATTATATATATTTGTACATATTTCACCTAAAATAAATATGAATGAATAATGGTTATTTTATACAGTATAAAATCAATTTTCAGGATAACGTTTTCATTTTTTCTAAATTAATAAAAATTAATATAAATATATAAAAATCGTTATATATTTTAAATTTTGTTTTATTTTTTCTATCCCATTTTTACTTTCAGAACAAAATTATTAACTATTTAATTATTTAGCATAGGTAAGTATTAAGATAATTATATGAATATATATAACACCCGGGTAGCTGTGTGGGTATAGCACTTGCCTATGAAACCATGATACGATGGTTCGAACCCTGGTGGGGATAACAATTATATTTTTAGATGAATATTTTTTGATGCTATTTAAATTATCATAAATATAATATCTCACTCAGCTAATAATTGGTCAGTTTAATTATATTCAAAAAATAATATAATTTCGAAAAAATTTTCAATTTTTTCAACATTTGTACTAGGAGAACATAAGTGGGAATTAGTAGTTCCTGATAAGGAGAAAGGCGAGTAAGTGTTTTCACCCCGAAAGTCTAAAATTTTATTTTGGCAGAAAGTTATTGGTCTGCCCACTAGAGGTCACACTCACCAAACACGGGTGTGCAGACCACTAACTTTCTGACTTACGAGGTGACAACAATTACCTTGCTATCAGGTACTACTTATTCCGTCCGTCCTTGATGTTCTCCTAGTAGAAATGTGAAAAAAATTGAAGTTTTTTAAACTAATTTTTTCATCATTTACTAGGCAAACATGCTGTGGTGGAAATTTGAAAAAAAAAATGAAAATAAAAAAACACAGATTTTGCTTAAAAGATTTAATGAACTTTTTTTTAATATATGTCCTCACCTAGTTTCGAACCAAGGGACTATTTATTCGAAGTCAGATTCGCTAACCATTATACCATTAGGGCTCTGTTATTCGTATTAATAAATAATTATATTCATATTTTCGACTTTCTTAAATTATAACAAAAAGTAAAACTCATTTTCGGAAAATTTTGAGTAGTATTATTACAAAAAAAAAAAATGTTTGAAATACTTACCTATCGTGAAGTTCGAAATACTCACCTATTTTTAACTGAAATAATATTGTATAGCTACAAGAGATGGGGAAAAATAAAATAAAAACAGGGTTTGAGTTTTCAACTTTATTTAAATGAAATCAAAATACATAAAAACTATTTACGAATTACTTGCACATAATTCCATATAATTAATTTCATCTTAAAAAAATTTTTTTGCATCAACTTTTTTTTTACGAACCAAATACCACACAAAAATAAAATGAAAATCCAAAAAGAATATTTCGTATTTACAATCCAACTTCTTTATCTCACCTATATTTTATAAGAATTTGTTTGTACCTTTACTAAAAAAAAATTAATTAGTTAATTAATAATTTTGTTCTGAAAGGAAAAATGGGATAGAATAAAATAAAACAAAATTTAAAATATATAACGATATTTATTTATTTATATTAATTTGAAAACGTTATCCCGAAAATTGATTTTTTACTATATAAAATAACCATTATTATTATTCATTCAAATTTTTTATAGGTGACATATGTACAAATATATATAATACAAGTGAAAACAAACAATTGACTGAGTTAATTGTTGAAATACCATGCATAGTCAGTGTTGATTTATTTATGTGACACATACATAACTGATAATCAAGTATAGTACCTATTATAAAATTTCCGCCTAATTGGCGCCCTCACGAGTAAACAGTGATGTTTATGAAAAAATGCTAATATGTAATTAACTAACAATCAATAATTCCTTAAAATACGTTGATTAAGGAAGTAAAACGTGGAAATCAATAGTATGGAAATCAATGACCAAACAATGAAGAACAAACGACGAACATTGGATTAAAAAAGATTTATAATTAATTAACCCGAAAAAATTTGTATGGGGGACCAAATTACGTTAGCTAACCATATAAATACTGAATTATTTGAATGTTTAGTTTTTTTTTTTTTTTTGGATTTGGTATATAAATAAAACAAATTTCATTTTATAAAGTTGATTTTATTAAATCTTAAAGTTAATAACTATAAATTATTGATTTTACTTGCAATTATATATTTACAAATATTAGAATGTATTAAATATTATTAATTCTTAACATTCTAAAATTAGTCACATACAGGAGAAGAATATTATTGTGTTATAAAATGCTTTAATGATTTTAATTAAAAAAATTTTATTTCTATCAATAATAAAATCCTCGCTGTGTGTGGTACTAATTAATTAGTTAAACATAATATGAAGCATAATATAATTAATAAACAAAATACGTTATATTTGTTGATGCAACAAAATTACTTATTTAAATTTGTATGAGCTAAGAGTGCGAATTTTAATCTACTTTTTTAGTTGGTTCTTGGGCTGAGATTTAAAGACGGGTTTCCAAAAGGCAAAGTAGACACGTGCCTACAGGCGCGAGGTTAAAAAGAGGCTCGTGCGTAAGTATAAGTTTTTAAACAAATTAATTGTGTAAGTATGCAAACAATTATAATCCGTTGAGATTGACATTTGTTTAAATGTACGTCTAATTCACATAATTTCTGCAAAAAGAGAAAATTTTAATAAAAATAAACAGCAAGCCTTGGAACTCCCAATAGTCAAAGAATATGAAAAGGATATAAAGAGAAGAGCTCACAGCAGATGAATTTGCCAAAGACAATACTTCTTTATTATAGACAGACTTGTTGTGGTTGAAGTTCAAACGAGGCGAGAATTACATTTATTTTTAATTAAATTAAAATTCAGCACTCTTAAAATATAAGCACGTATAGAAAATTACTTAAAGTGTTTATTAAAATTTTTCCCACCCTTTATGTCCGTGATTTGAAATCAATTTGATAAAAAAAAGACTTAGATTTTCTTTCAAAATTATTAAAATTAAACATAAAGATCCATGATAAGTTTTCTACCGAAATATACCATCTCCAAATTATAGATAAATAAACCTGTTTGAATAATTTTTTTATCAGAATAATATATTATTGATTATTTGAAATTATGCACGGTTAATAACACTAATTAAAAAAGTATTTATTGTATTAAATATAGAATTTGAGAATATTAGTATTAGCACTCCGTTCACAATTTGACAGTTCTTTTTAAATGATAATATATATGAAGTTGGCTGCAGAGTGCAGTGCACGTCAACCATAGACATCAATATTATATAGACATAATAGACATATAAAATTATAGGCATAGCATATGTTTAAAGGAAAAACTGTGAAACAAAAATGATCACTTTTCTTTTCTAAAACTTAAAATATTTTTGATATATAAAGATTTTTCTGCTGTAATTTTAATTAATTAATATAAATGTGTTTTAAAAATATTTTAAATATCCACCTGTCTGCCTGAAACTAACCTTTTAAGAATAATTTAGGTCACTCTAAGGTGATTGTTCTAGTAAGTTAATCAAGTTGATGAATAAATATGCTCATTAATCTGATTAAAAATGGTTTACGCTTAGCTGAGTTCAGCAACAGGATGATGATTAATACGCATACGCATTTTAAATTGATTAGTTTTGTAGATAACAAAAAATGCCTTCACTAAATTATTTATAGTATTATTATTTGAGTGTTATGAGTCAGAAGAAAATTTGTCATGGATTTCTTACATTTCTAATATTACATCAGACGCATTTGACTTATTTTAAACTTATACTTAAAAATAAATAATAATTGTACTAAATGAAGATCAATAATTTTTAACCCTATAAAACTAATGATTGTGGATAAGTTTATATGTTTTACTCAATTCTAAATTGATACCGAATTTAAAATTTCATGTCTACATTTTGTCTACATAACGACAAGTTAAAACGATGCATTCAAGTTACTCCTGAAAATTTCTGTATAATTTAATAGAAAAATTTTAACTCTTAAGTACGATTCTATTCGATTGTTCTATACACATTTTTGATAGGCGTAAATATTTAAGAGCCCTCTTAAAATTCATTGCTGGAAAAAAAAAATTATAAAAAAAGCGGTTTAGATAAGAATAGTTAAAGTTACAATTGAATATCAAGCACTGAAATAAAGTTACAATTGAATTTCAAGTACTCTATCGATTTGAAACTTAGATATGTTATATGTAATCATATTCTACCTGCGCTTGGGTACTTCGATTTTTCGAAAATCCTGTAAATTTTCCCAATTTTCATTATTTAGAGTGTACAGTGGAATAAGAAAAAGTACTTGGATGTGAACAAGGAAAATTGGAAAAATTAACAGAATTTTCGAAAAATAAAAGTACTCAGGGTATGTAGAATATGAATTTCTATATCATATCTAAATTTCAAATCGATAGAGTAAATATTATAATTGGAGTGCTTTAAATTCAATTGCCACTTTAGCCATTCTTATCTGGTAAACCACATTTTCTTATAAATTTTTTTCCACCAATGAATCTTGAGGATTATTTAAAAATTATCAATTTTCACACCAATCAAAAATGTTTTAAGAATTTAAGGCTGGAGTTTCAAGAGTCTGACTTCGAATTAATTTCTAAAGATATTACACAAACGCATTTAATACAAATCTGCTTGCAATAGTATATTAGGGGGAGGGAGAAATGCTGTCAAAAGCATGCAAATAGGTAACTTTATGATTTTGATCATACACTTGTCAATAATGCAATTCATGTCAATCACCTAACTTTACTTGTTATGATTTTTTGCAGCATTTATCCCAGCCTAAGTTGCTGTTTCAAGTAGATTTTATAAAAGGCTAATATTTCAAGTTGATATAAAAAATCCTAGACGAATGTAATTTTTTTGACGATGGAAATTATAACATGCTTTATTTAGATAAATATTGATACTTATACGATTATTACCTATATCGACAAAAGCTTCTCGAACTCAATTTTCCATGTAACAGGAAAAAATAATAAATCATTTTAAAAATATTTTCAATATTACGTCTAAAATACTAAAAATTAATTAATACAGCCTTTATGACTCATGTAACCAGAAAAATTTGTTGAATCGGTTCTACCGCCAATTGATTTTTGTTTCTTTAATCTTGAACAAGTTGTTAATAAAATACCACTTAATGCAAAAAATATTGCAGCCATTAATGTTAAGATTGCACCAAACCAGCCTGTTTTAATGCAAACATTATTGTTTGTGTCCGGTGCACTTTCTGTAATTAAAAATATTTACCATTAATAACCGTTTCTTTAACAAATCCGCTACGATAACACAACCGGGTGGAATATGTTACATTATTTCTGCACAACAAGAGAGGGGTTCAAAATTTTGTTCGAAATGTTAGGTTATAAAGTCAACAAAAACAAGAAATGCTTAAGTCGAGTAAGAGAATATTTAATTAGGTTAAAATGTCATATTTTTCACTTAGTTAATTCTGCGAAGTACAGAAAATTATTGTATTAAATATTACAGAATTTGAAAATATCAATATTAGCACTCCGTTCACTATTTGACAGTTCTTTTTGAATAATAATATATATGAAGTTAGCTGGAGAGTGCAGTATGTCAACCATAGACATCAATATTATATAGACATAATAGACATATAATTATTGACATAACAATTTCTAAATAAACAAACAGAAAATTTTTTTAATATGATTGTTATAGTACACGATCTGAACTTGGAATAACGTTGGCTTTGGATAGATATTTTCTTTTAATTTTTTTGCAAAATTGTTATTATTTGGTATTTAATGCGGGTTGAAATTTACTTACGTTGAATAATTGGATTGGGAGATGAATCATCATTTTCACCTTCTTGTAATACACGTAATGATTGGAATAAATTTACATTTTCCGATAACGATGATGAATTTTGTAACGGTTTTGATAATGCGTCCTCAGTTGAATTGATTGAACGTTTTTGTTTTGAATTACGCCAGTGACAAGGTTGACTCTGTTGTATGAAAAACATATTTTAAATTTGAAAAGTATGCTTTAAATAAATTTTATAGTATTGAGTACTTACAGGACATCGTCCATGACACATACGAACATCACATTCAATGTATAAAGCGGGTGATCCTGTGAAACGGAATGTTTTCATATATGCAAACACTTGTGTTTCAAATACTCCACTATCCGACCAAGAACCTCTAAATCTTGATATTAATTTATCATCCACTGGACAACTGTAAGAATTGTGATTAATCATGATTAGTATAAATTTGGTTTCCTGGTAAAAAATAATTTGCTTTCGTATTGTGTCCCAGTCATTCCAATGGGAAATTTTCTATTGAAAGGAACAACAAAGAAATATTTATCCGATTTTTCGCGAGATACGTTAGGTATAAAGAATCAAGTAACAAAATCGTATAAAGGTAGTGTGACCAATGATAGCCCGAGTAGTATCATAGCCCATATTTAAAAGTATTCAATGTATAATCGGGTCCTTCTAAGATCATAAATACTGTAAGGATTGCCCTCTAAGCAATCAAACTGGGCCCACAAAGACATAAAAATAGCCTGCTGTTTAAACTACCAGCTAAAATCTCGAGTAATAGTCACGTGATACAAACATGCTATTGGGCATTTTTATTTACCTTTCAAAGAACTATCCAGCATTACCCTACACTCAAACCTACCCCGCCTTCCTATAATTAACGTATCAAATTATTTTTCGGATTTTTAACTTTACGAAAACTATTTAAGAAAATTAAAACACAAGTAAATACTTAATACTGTATTTTTAACTTACCCAAATTCATCAATTAATTGAATCTTTTTCGTAGCACCATTATGGGCATAGCAATCGTTTACAACAATATCAAATCCATCTGAAAATTATAAATATCAAGAAAATTATAAATAAGTCAATATAGACTTTTAGAGGTTGAACGTTTTCGAAGCATTTCCAGTCGGATAAAATTTTTAGTAACGTCTATACTAACCATACTTCGATCTCATGTAAATAATTAACGTTAAAGGGTCTCCTACTCGTACTGGCCCAGCAACTCGATTACCCTGAGTTCCATATCCGTAACGTATCTCCATATAACATTCAGGTGGAGTAAGGGTAAATACCACTGGATTCCCAGTAGCTACTCTGTAGTTATGAATATAAATGATAAAAATTATTTAAAATACAAAACGATATCTAGGCCTGTTCGTACATTATTTTTGTTTCTATACAAATTTAATATCAGTAATGTAATATGTATTGCATAAACTGATTGAAAAATGAATTAAAAAATAAGATAAATGTACAAAAATTGCGAACAGATTTATTAACAAAAAAAAAAAGATGTTCTAATTTACTCACTCAACGTCTAAAAATGGGAAAGTTACTGTTTTCCAAAAATCATAACCATATTCACAAGTAACCTTAAAATGTTCATCAAATTCTTCCTCAATTAATGGATTATACTGTACAGTAACCGTATTCCACATGAAATTTTTCTGAAGCATTTTGAAAAGTTAACGTCGTTAATTAAACTTTAAAATAAAATTTAAGGAATGTAAATTTAACTTACACTTGGAGCTTTTCGACTATTTTCACTATGTGTATTTTTTCCTAAAGTCCCACAGCGATTTAATTGTATATAAAATTCGTAGTAATCTCTACCAGTTCCATTTATATACATACAATCTGGGTCGTACGCATATCCTAAATTAAAAAAGCAAAAATTCCTAAGCTGAAAAATAATTATAATCATATTAAATAGATACCGCGTTTGAATCTTTTAGCACTTTGTGAGTCTTCTTTGAAAATAGCTCATCTTCTGATGCTTGCGGAGACGAGTCAAATGAAGGATTCTGTCAAGGACTGGGATGTCACAAAATGCCTAACTGTTGGCATTTTTCCCCTAACGTATGATTAAGTTTCTTCTCAAACAGACGGGCTTTCAATCGAATATTTCGAAATAATGGAAGTCTAATATCCGGTTAAAGGACCCTTCACATTTTGACATTTTTCGATAGCACTATAGTACGAGCAAAGTATACTTGAAGAATTTAGCTAATGTATGCCTCGAAATATTTGTAAACAATGTTCGTTTCTTTCTAAGTAGTACATTTTCTCGATCGATTTCTTTTGGTGATAGGTCTTAACCTGTTTAAATGATCAAGACAGTTATAGCAAAAGATAAGTCAGGGTGGTAAATATGCATGTTTTTGACAGTATTTGATCCCGAATTCTGCTATTAATATCCCCACAAGCGAGGTACATTGAGGAATAATTGGAATCTTGATATTTTGACTTTGTGTCGTTCCAAATTATGTCAAAGATTTAACAGTTACTCTTCAGGTGAATACTTCACAATATATAAGTTATGAAAATCTTTAATAGCGCTCACTTCCTGAATTGGTATCGAATTCTTGCCTATAAAAGGTTTTCGAGACTACTAAGGACTCTGTTTTTGTCATTTGGCAACCAAGCCTTAAAATAGACATTTCGAGTTTGACTTCGTTACATTTTTCTAAAATACATACCGTTATAATTAACAAATAATTGTTATTGTGTGTATATTTACCAGCTGAATATAGTAATCCCGCAAAAGAGCCATTGAATCCAATACGAATTTTCATATAATCGTCTTGACATTCAGCTTCAATATCTGTAAATACAATCAAATTAAAATTTTTTTTTAAAGTAATCAAAATTAAATCTTCAAGATTATTTGTTTTCTCTTTATTAAATTTAAATCAATTGTAATGATAAAAATCAAATTATTTTTAATTGCCATTATTCTTAAGTTGAACAAGTATAAATAATAGTAAGTAGAAGTACCTATATTTGTTTAAAACAATAAACTGAAGACTTCAAGGTCGTTAAATTCAACACCTTCATAGTAAAATATAGTATTTTACTATATGCGTCTACTACAGTGTGTCATAAAACAATGCCTTTGTACAGTATACTGCCAAATTTTTCGTGATAAGTTTGAGGAAGAAAGAACTATCGAGAATATTAGAAACAATCATCCCGGAAGACTATGATCATCCACCGGCCACACAAGCTAAGTGGATGTCATCGAAAGGTTTTAAAATGAAGAATCGTTGGCACGGTAACTTTTAATTTTTGCACATATTTTCATGATTGTTAGATGTCGGTTTTTCTGCTGATTAAATTTACTCAATAGTAGGTCAATGCTTAAAGCATTTGTTGTCGACAGTAAATCACACATTTCGACGAGTGGAGTTCGATGTAGAAAAATTATATCGAGGACAGATAGATAAATCATTATTTAGAAGCTTTGTTCTAGTATATAATATAATAATACTCGTACTATTTCGTTATTATTATTAACTCGAAAATACTTAGCAAACTCTGGCTATCGGCTAAGTCTGAGTGCTAAGTGCTCATTAAAAACAAATCTGATCAAACATAATTTGTAATGAATACGAAAGTTTTGGATTGAATCGGGCAGCGTTATCAGCTGTGTCTAGAGCATAATGATCAACGATCTGAATACTCGATAAATAGCTGGTGTACATTTGTTCTCATTATTTTGAATTTAAAATGTTACAGGTATAAAACTCGTGTATTGCAAGTGTTATAGTTATGTATACATTTTTTTGAGACATTCGGTATAATAACTTATGATTCTAAAACGAAAAAAAAAGTAGGCCAATAGTTGTGTGATGATTTCCAAAAGATTAATGTATATTTATTATTCAATTTTGTGGTTGAAAATGATGAATTTGCAATTTTTAAGACAATCGTTAAAATCTTATGCAGGCGAATTGTTTTAAAAGTATACATTTATGTTACTTGTTTGTTCTCGAAAATACATACTAGCAGTAAGGTATTTTACTAGGTTTGAAAAAGTACTTCCAAATGTCGATTTTCCTAATAAAAAAAAATTTAACACGCTTTATTGCCATAAAATTAAATTAAATTTTAAACCTTTTTTATTCTGTCAAAAACGGTGTCATCTATTTTGGTGACGTAATATCGCTATTATAAACAGTCATTACTTCAAAATATTTCGAAGAATAATCCACTTTTATATTAATTCTAACACGGCGGTTTTTGGGGTCGATGAACACGAATAACGTGGCAGAATTGGCCTCCTCAGTGGTACCATTAATTACGTCCATACGTTTAGGATGGGGGGAGGGGGGGGGGTATAAAAGTTACTGACACTTACGTAAAAAGTAAAAAACGTAAAGGTAATCAAAGCACATCATTCTATTTTGAATCACTGTTAAAACTAGAAATATTTGCACTACAAATATTACTTGAAGTTGTAAATGTATTTGTTAATTTAGAAAACTTTGGTACTTAAGGGCTTTGGATTTCAGTCTATTTATTTCCCATGTAGATCTCATCCATGAGCCTGTGAACTACTTGCATTAATTATCAAATTATCTACTATTTTTATTTTAATCATTTTCGTGATAAATAATTTGTTATCATGTTAACGAAAATTATCAAAATTGTAAACAAAAATGCATATTATATTTATAAACAAATTTCCTCTCATTATGAAACGGACATTAATTATTTATTATTGTAATTAAAAAAATTAACATTATATGTGTTCTTCATTACATAATTCTAAAAAAGTGCCAAAATATTACAGTTAATATGTAAACAAAAATGTATTTTTTTATATAAGGGAAAGTGGTTCTGCAATAAGTCAATACACACAAGTAAAGTATATTTTATGTGTGCATATTGTGAAGGGTTTTTCATTAAAAATGATAGAACTTTAAACTTAAATTAAATAGCAACTAAAATTAAATTAAGCTTAAATTAAATGATACCAGAGAAATATCACCTTCGTTGAGAGGCCAGTATGCGAAAAATACAATTTTTCGTTTATTCGATCGCATTGATTTAGTTCGATATCATTGATGGCATTGTATGTATTTATTTTTAGGGCACTTAATCAAATTTCACGTTTTGATGACTTTTGCATGTTATTTGATTATTTTGGAACGATTTAAAATTTCTTTCCAAACGATAAAAAGTCGAGTCGTATTGAAGATATGAGCTAATAAAATTTATTTGACGGGCGGTAAAATAGCTCAAAATGAACACTCATATTGATAGAAAAGTTTAATAATTTGCATGCGTTGTTCAACATTTCATGGTGATTTTACCAATATTAGTTATATCGCGCTACTCAGAGAGCCGTGAGCTACATTTGGTTAAATGTCCAGGCTACATTTGGAATTTGTCTGGTATCATAGATCGTACAAAATTCTTTATATCTCATACAAAAGTTTTGTAAGTATAAAATTCTATCTTTTTAAATGGGAAACACTTTATATATAGACAACGAACGTCCATGATGGCTTATTACCAGAAAGATGAATATAAGAGATAAGAAACGAAAATACTACATAAATAAATAATAATAAATTAATATGGTGTGTAGTATGAAGGTACTGCTATTATTATGTCTTTGTAAAATAATTGTATTTCAAAATTACTTTAAATTTTTATCCTCTAAATATTTTATTTTATGAACTTAGGTAATTTTTTAATTAATTAATTTTTCCATTTATCGATAAAATCGATTTTGTAAAACCATCCCCAAAAGCAATAATTTTCAATTTACGGTATCGAAATACCTTAAAGAGTTTAAATAAAAATGATAATAGTTTCGTTCAATAATTATAGATATCGTTATCTATTAAAAATACAGAATCCGTATGTTGGTGGTCGAATCCTCGAAAAGTAGTTCATTCTGAAAGAGGACGACGCTTACTGACTGAACTGAATTTTATTTAATATTAAAAAATTAAGCATGCATGTATGGGGGTTTAATTACGACAAGTTTAGAAAACAGAATTAAGACGAGGAACACTTACGATAGTTAATCACAATCGAAAAACCGATATAGTCTATGTAATCCATGTATCGTAAACACGTGGTACTGCAGATTCCACAGTAACTGATTTAAGAGTATTTTTTGATTTATATTAAGAGGCCCATCCAGAAAGGACGAGCCATTAGAAAAATTCATTCTAGACTCATTTGAGTTGTTCCTCTCCACGGAAATCTTTAGTAAAAGGCGAAAGATTTATTCGCTCTGAAGAGAAACCAGAGTGATTGAACATATATTTTCTAGAGTATTTAAACATTTGACTTCAACATACCTCTTGCGCGAGAAGACCAACATATTTTATATAAACTGACATTAAATACATTAAAAAACATTATTTTGAAAATATAATTACGCTAAATTATGCTCAAGTATATTTTCTAACGTTTTCTTATTTTCTTTTATGAAAATTTCATGCTGTTATTGTGGAAAAAATATAATTTGTTAAATTCAAATAGTAATAGATATTTGTATGGATATATTTCATTTGTATTGAAAGATTGTTACACATGTGTGTGTGTATGTTTAGTATGTTAGTACATCCTAAATAAAAAAAGAACGGTATATAGCCACTTTAATAGACTAGAAAAGTAAAAAATATATTGTTCTTCTTGCTTATGTTATCACAAACATAACCTTTTAATTTTTCATGATATTGATGAACGAAAAAATTTTTATTTATTTATTTTATGCTAAAAAATTTGATCAATAAATACAGTATTATTAATTTTAAACAAAGGTATTTGAAAAATTATCTCCGTTAAGTACATTGTATTTTTTACTTGTCTTTAAAAAAAAAAAAGAAGTTATTACGATTGAAAAACAGTTGATGAGATTAATGATTAATAAGGTGAGATGAATAAATATAATTGAAAACAAATGACGATTGATAATCATTTAACTGTAACCAATTGAATTGTCTGTAACGTAATACAGTTAGACTTATTTTAATCGGTATGAAAAATTATTTGTAATAGGTTTAAATGTTTTTTTGTTCTCCTATATTTACTGTAAACTTCGAAAAATTATTATGTGAAGTAATAACTTACGTTGAACGCGTGTATTATTGAATCGAAAACGTCGATATTCACGATCCCAACCTTCACTAATCGCTGTAGTTTGATGATGCCAATCAAGACCAGCCGCTGTTAAATCTGGTGGTCCTGATGATCCAGTACTAGGTATACCTGCACCAGTTGTTACTCCAATTCGATCTGTAATTACTTTCGTTGGAATTGAGGATGATGATGAACCAATTGTTAACCCAGGTCGGCCTCTTGATGGTAATGGAACATAGCCAGCATTTTCATTTACAAATACCACTTGCTAGAAATAATTATCATATGATTAAAAATCCTTTAATCCTTGTATGATTTGTCCTAATTTCTCCTTAAACAACAAGCCCGGGTAGCTCAGTCGGTAGAGCATTGGACTTTTAATCCAAGGGTCCAGGGTTCAAGTCCCTGCTCGGGCGATATAATTTTTTATTTATTTTTAAAATATTTCATAAATTTAACTACTGAATACGATTTTTCATCACATCTTTTGTTGCTTGCGATAAAAAAAATTACGTATTTCAAACGTAATGTGTTTCAAACATTTTTTTTTTTTTGAGGTATGCGAATAATCAGCGATTATTGTAAAAAAGCAACTGTAAATTATTAAATAATTTCACCTCATAATAAATATTTTATGTGGCTTAAGTATTATTTTAATAATATTTAATACAACATTATAAGATTTTATTTTTTTTTGTTAAATCCATTGATCTATGATAGTTAAGTTAAATTTCATTCTTTTTCATTGAATTTTTCTGAAACATTGAAAGTTTAGGCTGAAGAGAAATTCATAATTAAAAATTAACGTAAACTAGTAAACCTATGGCTATATTTTATTTGATGTTATATTTAAAAAAAATAATATAATTTTGGTGGGAGCGCTGGTTACATTTAATTTTATTACTAATAGATATGTTTAACGCAATGATATGCGCTTCCACCAGAAAACCTCTAAAATAACGAATAAAAAGAGATAATGAATTTTCGACTTAAAAAATAGTTTGAAATACAGATAATTTAATTGCTTAAATTTCGACTTAGAAAGGCCCGATTAGATTTTAATAACTACGACTTACGGAGTCTGCTTTTCGAGTTACAGAAAATAAATATGTACTATCCAATACCTCGCAGGGAAATAACATTGTTTTCGAGTTACAAAATCTAAATAATTCGTGATACCACGTATTTAGGAGTTCAACGGAAGAAGTATATTTCTCTATCTATAATATAAAAATGAATGGCTGAATGTGTTGCTAGGCGCAAATATCGAGAGCAGCTGAACCGGTTTCGCTAATTCCTTTTTTATAATATTCCTTGAAGTACGAGGATGGTTCTTACGGAGAGAAAAGTTAAAAAAATTGCCTGAAAAAGTCAAAAAACAACATTTTTCTATATTCCTATACAGAAGATTCATAATAATTAAAAGTTAATTTGAATTTTAATACCATACCAGAAAGTTTATGTGTTAGTAGAAAGTCCCTTGATCACAATAAATACAGTTTTGGAGCTTCTTGCAGTGCAAAATTGTGAATTATTTCATTTTAAAATTGTGATTCTTAACGCCGAACTTATGGAAGAATTCAAAAATGTTTTGATCGTGAGGAAATGAAAAATGAAATCACAGGTTCTTTTTATGAAAACATATTAACTTACGGTGCTTTTACGATATTTTTAGATAATTTTATTACATTTACGTCACACAAATTGCCTAGTTTACGATATTTTTGAGCATTTTATTACATTTACGTCATACAAATTGCCTAGTTGACTAATTAACTAGTCACGTGATGGCTGAAATACTTTAATAGGCATATTAAAATTGGAATTTCTCGAGGCCAAATTCGACCCTCTTATTGACACATATCCTTTTACGCTAGCTATGTTTTTCACCGACTAAATAGGTTAGCTAAACTATGTTCATAAAGTGAAATAAATCATTCAATATTTGATATAATAATAAATATAATATGAATTATTATATTTGATTTGATTGTTACAAATAACGGACATTACAAACCATGATGGTATGGTATATAATATTTTCAATAATACTGCATATAATACCTTTAAATGTTATACAATATTTTTTAAGCAATTATGTTAAAAACCCATGAAATATACCTGTATTGTTACTAACAATTTTATAATAGTTTAATATTATTTTATTTTATTTTATTCTGAATTGAAATATGACGGACATCACTATGAGGTTATTTATTTTAATTGTGAACTGTTTTGTGGTAAAATTATATGGCCTTGAACCATTTCGAAGATCACTGGAACATTTAATACATGCAAAAAAATGCTTGAATTTCATATAGTTTTGTTTAAGTAATATTCAGTAAAAAAAGTTCTTGATTGTGGTTTATGAGTAAGGAAATTTAAAAAAATCAGGTTTCAATTTCCCTATTTAATATGAAAGTTTAAAACACTTCAATGGCTTGAAGTTTATATAGAAAAAAACTTTACTTTAAACAAATTAATATGCACTAAAACGTAAAAAAACAACGATAATATAATGTATGTATATACAATTATTGTTATTTTTGAAGTCGGTGCAAGCCATGGAAACAACAGTGACAGAACAATTTGCTACATTAACTTGGCTGACACCGAATCCAAAAATAACAATAATTGTAACTACATTATATTATCGTTATTTTTTATATTTTAGTGCATATTCACTTGTTTTGGAATAGTTTTTTTTTGAAGTCAGTTAATTTATTTTGTGATTTTTAATGAATCCGAAGTACACTAGCTAATTTGACACTAAAAAAAGAATCATCGAAATCAATTGGCGTGATATTGAGTTATTCGTCCATTATTTGTCGCGCATATACTTAATGCAAATTTAAGACTTATATGGTTTTCTTAAGTTTTCTCATAGATGCTATTGTCAGAACTGGACCAAATTGAAATGATATCAAACGGAAAGCAACAGCTTTCAAATAATAAAAGAATCATCTAAATTGGTTCACCAAGTCGAAAGTTCTGAAGTAACAAACATAAAAAAAATACAGTCGAATAGATAACCTCCTCCTTATTTTGAAGTCGGTTAAAATGGATTAAATGAATTTGTTAAAAAAAAGGGGTAGCAATGGGCTATTTTAGCTCTAGTAATACAGATAACGTATACAAATTTTGAGATGGAAAGGCGTCTTCGCATGCTATAATACATATTTTCTTGTTGGAAGCTGCAAATTTGTTTTTATGGCAAAGTACAGAAATTTGCTTGTATTATTTCTGCGTATATTTTTAGCTAATTTTAACATGTTATATACCTATATAGTTTTAACTAATTAAAACTGTTACACTTAATTTCTAATAATTATTAATTTTATTAATTACATAATATAATTAACACTTTCAATAATCTTACTAAACCAAAGTAATTTAAAATAAATAAGTAATATAAATAAAATATAAAGAAGAAATTCTAACAGGAAAATATGAATTAATTATGTCAAAAACCATAAACCAACTAATTTTTTAATTAACTTAATTAATATTGTATCTGTTTAATATTACTAACCTTCTAACAATTATTATTAAACAAATTAGTAAATAAATATAATTTTTTTGTAATTTGTGACAAATAATGAAGAAACTCAGAAGGGGGGCTTCATTCAGGTATGAGACTTGGACATGGGACTTTTACAAGTTGATTTGTTTTCATGTGAAGACCAATTTTTACAAGCCCGGGTAGCTCAGTCGGTAGAGCATTGGACTTTTAATCCAAGGGTCCAGGGTTCAAGTCCCTGCTCGGGCGAATAGTTTTTTTTTCAACATGATTATGATCGATTGTATTCGTTATTCCAGATTAGAGTATCAAACAGTCGATAATTTGTTATTTACTCGAGGTTACAGGCTGTCGATAATTAAATTTTTTTAATTTTTTCTTCGTTATGGTGGAAGCGCAAATAAATGCTTTAAACATATCCATTTATAATGGAAAAGAATTGTATTTGGCACTTCCACCAAAATTGTTGTGTATTAATTTCATTTCATCTGACTGTATTCAGACTTGATTGATTTTTATTCTGAAAATATGTTTAATTGTTCGAATAAAAAAACATACACCCGTAGCTAAATGCAAGACATTTTATTTCTAACTCCTTTTCGTTAACTTCTTCATAATAAATTCCAGCAAATTCTTTTAAACTTTCCCTCAATTCTACGAGATTAAGAGTTTTCAAGCGAAAAATAACTCAATTTTTTTGCCACGAAATACCAAAATATTAGCATTTTGTTTGCCTTGGAGAAATTTGTAATAATTTTGCGAATGAATTAGAATGATAGATAATTATTCAATGTCATTGAACGGACATGAACACTTTCCCAGAGTGTCTAGTGGAAAAGAGAGCCTGATTCTAAACGATCAAGATTTGCGAAAATTTACAAAACTAGAAGGGATTTTTAAAAGAAATAAGTTCTCCTCTTTGCAATCGGAATAAAATGAATATAGTGCAAAGAAAATCCAACGATATATTATATAACTTTAAATTGAAAATAGACACCACTAAACTATTAACCTAGATTTATTAAGTAATACTACATTTTATGTTAAATCATAATATTTATGTGAATAGCCAGAATAAATTAGCAAATCTAATTAATAAACAAATAAAAAATAGCCACATAGTCCAATCAATAGAACCAAAAATAAATGATTTTATTCTTATATGATT
This sequence comes from Chrysoperla carnea, assembly GCF_905475395.1. NCBI lineage: Eukaryota > Metazoa > Arthropoda > Insecta > Neuroptera > Chrysopidae > Chrysoperla > Chrysoperla carnea. The sequence goes on from NC_058341.1 coordinate 22,578,891, forward strand.
GGAAAATTTTACCGAATTATAAAAACCTCTATTGCTTCCATTGATAGTTAAAACCTTATTATTCTTTATAACCAAACTTACTTTTATCAATCTTAAAACGAAAAGATAACAAAATTCGTCAGGCCACACTTGGCCATCAAAAATTTCATGTAGAGAAGTTATCTATCGTCTGCCTTGTTATTACGTATTAATGCAAAAAATCGGACACACAATTTGCAGATATTTAAATTGGCAATCAATTTATTTTTCGTACTTACATCGAATTTCTAAAATATCTACCAACAGTACCATTTTTAGCGCAAAGCGTGAATGTGAATTTGTATAGAAGTACATGTTTCGAACAAAAGTTGTTTATTTTTTTATAAGGACCATTTTTTTTACATTTAAACTTTTGTTCTATCTCCAACGGTTTACAAGGTTTACACGGACGCAAGACCTTGACCTACAAAGCACATTTACGAACTTAAACTCACTTTTTAGGTCCTGAACACTTTATAAAAGCTAAGCTGGATATCTTTTTGTTTTTGAGTTATCGTGATCACAGATGGACCGATGTACAGACTGATAGACGAACAGCCGGAAGTGGACTAATTGGATGATTTTATGAACACATATACCAGAATTTTGTTCGTAGCATCAATATTTTCAAGCGTTACAAACTCGGGACTAAACTTAGTATACCTTGATATATTTCATATATACAGAGTTTAGGTGCAGAATCAGTCTAAATTCCTAACAGCTAAATAAAAACCAATATTAGAACAAACTGATTTTTTGCAATTAATTGACATATCAAACTGCAGTGGCGAATTTTAAGGTAAAAAGCCCAGAGTGCAATTTATTGAGCACTGACCGTACGCTCCATTCGTTTTTATACCAAGTATATCCACAGTTTTTTGAATCCTCTGGGTGTGCTCAGTAGGCAAACGCTCCTTTGCTCACCTGTTACAGTCACCCGCCACTGTAAAACTATGATTTTTTGGCTAGATTACCGATTTATCATTGAGTTTATGAGTTGAATGATTTCGCGCATGAAAACACTAGTTATAAAGTACTCTTGCATACATAAATCTTTGCAATAAAAATCGAATTGTTTGGGAGTTATTTCAGTAAATTTTTGTAAGATTTGATGATTGTCATTTTGAATATGCAAATTCTCTAATGACTGGACTAATATAAATTTGGTAGTACAATCTTGCGTTGAATATTATATCAAAGTACAAATTGTATTCATAGTATATCACAGTAAATATTATGAGCCTATTATAATATTGATTTTAATTTGAAAACAATAGTAAATATCTTAACAAAAATAATTTTTTTTTCCATAAACCTAATAATTTGTACATATTTCTTTAAAACGGAAAGAAAGTAAGAACTCTTCCGACAATTGGATGTCAGTCAGATTATTTTTGAATACATTTAGCAGCATATAGATGTTGATATAATAAAAAAATTTATTAATATTTCATTTGCTCTCATTATTTCCTGCGTATTGTTAAATATTTCAATTAAAAAAAAAAAATATTATTACATTTTCAATTTCGCTTTATGGCTATTTACCTGTTGTTATATTATTATGTAATTTTTAAAGTTAATTTACATCTTTAAAATATTCTTGTTGTAATTGCAACTTCAACCTTAAATGTGTTACATAAACTTTATTTGTTTTACATTATCTATTTATGCATAATTTATTTGTACAGTAATAGGTACCTCGACTTATACTACCTCGACTTACGCGAATTCAATGTTACGAGGTCTTAATTTCATCTATCGTGTAAATTCGAGGTATTGTGTTAGTTTTGGAGCAAAGAAATAGTTTTTGGAATTATGTTCCTTATCGTACGTTCTAATTTGTTTACTGGTTGGGAGGTAAAACCAAAAAACAACCCGAAAAGTCGACATGTAGGTTACCTTGGAAATTAAAATTTTTTTAGTCGATTCAGTCTGCCATGAATTTTGAAAATATAAAAAAACATTTTACAATTTGTCAATTTGTATTTTTATCCAAAATTTATGTTTTTTCATTCAAAAAACTGAGTTTTGAGCTATCAGAAGTTAAAGATAATGGAGATAATTTCAAGTAAGTACTTAGAAGGAAAAACAAATTAAACCTAAAACTATCATTGCACAGAAATGCTAACAGTATCGTGAGACAAAAAAAAAAAAAAAAAAACCATTTACAGGAAACTAATATTTATAATTAATTACCAATAATTTAGTTATTTGTATTTTCAAATAATTTTTATCTTGTTGTATATTTTTCATTTTTTTTTTTTTGGAATTTGTGGAACAGCAAATCAAAGCAAATCTGAGAAAAAAAGTAAGCTCTACATTAATAATATAGGAAGATACGATTGGAGCATAGTTCCTTTCGAGTGACCCACTATACTTCTCGTTGTTTTAAAAGAATTGTGTTTGAATCTTGATAAAGCTATATTTTACTTAGATTTACTTAAAAATTTATTAATTAATTCAAAATTATAAGTTTAAAAATTGTACTTACCGATTCTCGTTCACTACTTTCAACATTTAAAATTTCTTTAGTTTCATTAACTTTTGGCCGTGGACGCTTACGAATTAATTTACTAGTTTTAAATGGTAAAGGTGATCCAGATGCATTTATCTTTTGCCGTTCAACGGTATGATCAGTTGTAACAACTCCGACAAAATGTTTTCGAATTTGTTCTTCGGCAACTGGATCTGGTATTGATATTGTTTGATGACTTTCATCACTATTCAATGGATCTGTGAAACCACTGTACGAGTCTGTTGAACTGCGTGTAGACCCACGACTACTACTTACAGTAAATACAACTTCTGTTACGGTTTCTTCTAAAAATACTGCATCCTATTCAAAAAGAAAAAGGGTGATTATATATAAAAAATGTTTAACAAATACTTATGAGATAGCGCTTTTTAATCTTTTTGCAGGCAACCTAACTCAACCTACTCCAATTATAATGTTTTTCTGATTTCAAATAATCATGTTCGGGCATCAGATCCCATCAAGGTCAATTTAGATCCCACAAGGTAAGTGATAGAATAACACTTAGAGAGTTGATTCTCATAAAAAACTAACATTTTTTATTTAAAACATTTTTTCGGAGAAAGTTTAGCTTTCGGATTTCGGAATTTATCTTTAGAAAAATATTTAGATAACAGTTATCAAGAACTATAAAGGTTATTCGTCTGTGTTAATAACTTTTAAGCCCAGGTAAATTTTCAAGATCTAGGTCAAATGATCTCGAGTGTTCTTAGTTCTGTTTCAAGTGTTAGCCTAAGGTTCCTTACCCGGAAAATTTGTCGGCGGTTTTCTAAATTTTGTAAATTTCACTTGTAATAAATAATATAGTTAGTTAATTATGTTTAAAACAATCAATTGAATGTAAAAATATGTTCAATGAATGATGATAATAAATTTAGTTCATTGAGGAAAAATTGTATATTTTTTCTATGGCGTTTACATCAACTAACAAGGTTTATTAATGTAAAAAATTAAATTAAATGCATATTAAAATGCATAAAAGTATATATATTTAAAAAAAATATATATTTAAATATTAAATTTTTTATAATATTTGTTAAAAATAAGTAAAATAGTACATATGTTTTTTTAGTGCATAACAAAATAGTTTTAGGAGGAGAAATTTGAAATACATGTATATTTTTTTAATGACATTTAATATTTTTATTTTTTCATTTTTATAATGACAAATATTTTTTATTAATTGGTTGTTGTTTATAGTAAAAAAAAACTTTTTACAAAAAGAAAACCGATTTCAAAAGAAAAACTTTTCCAAAACAAATTAATATGCACTAAAAAGTAAAAAAATAACGAAAATATAATGTAGTTAAAATTATTTTGGAGTCGGTGTCAGCCAAAGAAACAACTCTGACAGAACAGTTTGCTACATTAGCTTGGCTGACACCGACTCCAAAAATAACAATAATTTTAACTACATTATATTTTCGTTATTTTTTTACTTTTTAGTGCATAATAATTTGTTTCGGAAAAGTTTTTCTTTTGAAGTCGGTTTTCTTTTTGTTAAAAGTTTTTTTTTATTTTGTGATTTTTAGTGTATCTGAAGTACGCTAACTAATTTATCACTAAAAAAAGAATCATCGAAATCGGTTGGTGTGATATTGATTTATTCGTCCTCTTGTCGTGCATACTTAATGCTTTAAGACTTTTATGGTTTTCTTTCAAATAGATAGAGAATCATCAAAATCGGTTCACCCAGTCGAAAGTTCTGAGGTAACAAACATAAAAAAAAAATACAGTCGAATTGATAACCTCCTCCTTTTTTGTTTGAAGTCGGTTAAAAAACAAAGGTAATTCAACATTTGATTGTGATATAAAATGTTATTGTAAATATCTAACGATAATTACTCATATTAGTTGAATAAATCTACTGGATTTTGATAAAGAATTCGATAAATTTTTGCAAATGGTCAATTTTTTTAAAGTAGGTTTCTTTTGATTTAAAAAATACAGAAAAGGAGTTTCTCGGTTCCGGAACGATCCCCGGGAATTTGTGCATGCGGTTTTATCTCAATATTGTATTTTTCGGTGTCGTTTTCTTGAATATCTATGCTTCCATAATCGGATTGAGACGAAAAAAAAAAGAATTGTTTACTAAAAATTTCTGCATTGACCTTGTTTGGTATCGAACTCTGAACACAGTAAAATAACCTCAAAATTTCAACTTTCTCTATCAATGCTGACGATAGAATCGAGTTTGGCCAGCATTAGTTTAATAAGCCTCGGATCAACTCTCGGGTTGCCAATTGTTACCCAAGTCTTGATCAAGACTAATAAAAGAAGGCTTGACTTTCCAGCACTTGCACCAGATTCGACCAAGACTAATTATAGTCTTGGCCAAGGTCAAACATTCGAACCTTGGTCTGCCAGTCCTTGACCAAGCCTTGGACAAATAAAAATTTAGTATTTGGGATTGGGATTTGTTTTTCTAGTCCTAGTCCAGACCATGACCAAGGACAATACATCCAAAGCTTGGTTTGCTAGTCTTGTTAAAGGTTTGGAAAAGACGTGGAAAAGGCTGGATTACGTAGCTTTGACCAAGACCTGCGCAAGAGGTGGTTCCCCTTTTTTATGCCAAACTATTATGATTTCGTGGTTAATGGATTGTGGTGTATTTGTTCGCGTCTTTTATGACTTCAAAATTAAGCTTAAGTGTTGAAAGTCGGTGTGTAGGCCAGGTTAATGTCATGTCCTGCCCAGAAAATTCAGCCCGTTTTGTTTAAATGAGCTGAAATTCGGTATGTAAAAGACAGTTTTCTAGATGGAACCATGCTATAAAAATTGTGGAAAAATAAGGGGATCATTTCAGCAATTTGGAGGGGATTTCCAGCGGAAAAAGTATAACCAATCCAACCGATTTTTAGATAACTGCATAAAGAATTAAAGCTGTTTAATATATTGGCATTGAATATTAAATTACGTAAGTTATACTCCAAGAAAAAAAAAGTTCTTTCGAGATTAACTACCCAAGAAATATTGATCTAAATAATTATGTAGGTAACGTAAATAAAAAAAATACTTACAAAATTAAATGATGTAACTATAAGTATAAATATCCATTTCCACCTGTAACGAAGAATAAAAAAAAATATTATTATTATTTATAAGTAAATTGAATGATTTTTCTTGGAAATATTTATCTTTTTATTATATGTGATTATAAATCCAAAACCAGTGTTCGCATTATGTCGTCTCTTATTAACAAATTAATAAATATTTCCTTTATGTTAATAAATGCAGTAGTATATATTAAATACAATTTTTTTCTGGTTCATACCTCTTGGACAATAAATGAATAAAATTAAGATGTAACTTTTTGAAATGTAGGCTAATTTAAATATATCATCATAGTTTATTCAATTAAGTATATAGTTAAATCAATGAATTAATACCTAATTAAAAAATTAATAATATATTTATACCATTTTACTCGATATCGAAAAAATTTTAGGGTATATTTCTTGTAAAATTCTAAGACATGTTTTCTTTTGTCGTTTCATTGACAACCCAAAATTAACGATGTTATTAACGATTAAAGATAACCAACGCATTCAAAATTGTATTTTTCATTTATGTAGGCTCGAAAAAATTTCGGGCTTCTCGAGCCCACGAGACAGCGTCCTTTTTGTAAAATGATTAATACTTACTCGAAACTTCGTGAGTGGCATCCTTTTCGCGAGTCTACCAAACTTAAAAACACAGCAGGTAATTTGCCGGACACTATGAACATTTGCTAACATTAATAATTATGAAAAAAATAAAATATTTTTCCGAAAAAAAAACTTCGGCTATGAGCTTGTCTATCACCTCGAACAGTCTGTACTTATAAGTATTTTTGTTTTTCAGTGTATCCTTAGTTTACATTTGCTGAAGTGATGAATTGACGTTCAAAACGTTCATTAAATCATCCTAGTGTCCGACAAATTCCCTGCTGCGTTTTCAGACCGATAGCTTAAATCTGACGTTATCGTGCTCATTTGAAAACGCAGCAAATTCGAAAAAAAAGTCGTAGAGAGAAAGTTTGATAGACTCGTCAGAAGGAAACCACTTACGAAGTTTCAAGTACGTATTAATCATTTAACAAAGCCCCCTTTCTGTACCACGGATCGATTGGTGAAAATCTTATCTTTTTAGCATGTATAGAATAGAAAATCGTAATTTTTGGGAGGTTTTCAGATTTTCCACGGGGTTGCAATGAAAAAGTTGAAGTTTTTAGATTTTCCCATTAATTTCAATTAATTTTCCTTCGAATTTCGAAACCATTCGAGAAGTTTCAGGTATGCATTGATCATTTAACAAAAAGGGTGCAGTCCCTCGGACTAATAATGAATAATATATAGACGAAGCGTCGTTTAATCACGTTTGGTGAAAATCCCATTTTTCTAGTTGAGTTGCAATGAAAAAGTTGATCATTTAACAATAAGGATGCTGTCCCGTGGACTAATAATGATTATATAGATGAAGCGCCGTTATAGTCTCGTTAAATAACATACCTTAACTTTTAAATCAAATTATATAAACATTTAATTACCAAAAAAATTGTATGAATAATAAAATGAAAATACTATTCAAATAACTATTGGAAAGTAAATAAATAGGTATATATTTTACACATTTTTAGAATTAGAATAAACAAATTACTCAATTTCCTTTCTTATAGTTTTTAACTTGAAATCAAATGACATTAAGTATAAAATAATAAAAAAATAATAATAAAAAATCGTTGATGATATGGACGAATTAGAGACAGTGAAGGTTAAATTACATTATGGATAGGTAATTGTTTAAAACAATTTATTAAGTAATAATTTATTATATTTTTTGAATGTTTCTTTTTATTAAGGGAGAAAAAGTTATAAATATTTCTCCAAAATTATATCAATGCCAAGAAATTTCTTTAATAGTTGAACTATTTTTTTAATTGTTTGAAGTAATTTTTACATAATTATTAATTAATTTTTATTTTTGTAATAATTTAATTTGATTTAAATATTAAAGGATCCGTTTTATGTTGGAATATATCTTAATTAAGTTGGTTGGATTTTTAGCCAAGTTTTCGAAATTTGAATATATCATTACGTTTCATAGCCTGGACAATGTATTAATACCACTTTTAGATTGATGTCTGTTTACGATTTTAGATTGATAACAATCTCGTATTTGTACCAATCGTTCAATTAACGCATTAAACAAAATTCTTAATATACGGCGAAAACGGTGAAATTCAATGACTTATTTATATCACGCCGAAAAAATAAATCACACGATTTTTCTAACGTATATTCTATTCGTTGTGTGCGTAGTCATGGTAGGGACAATAAAATCGATGCCAGCGCTTCCACTGAAAAATTTTGGCTATAAAGGACGCTGTTATTACTAATTTGCAGTTCTTTACATGTTAATGTTATAGAAAATGTCAAATTAAAATAATTATTGAAAAACACTAATTAATTAAACTTAATGCATTAAAAATTGTGAAAATAATAAATCAAATTGCACAAATATTATTTTTCAAATGTAAATTATCATAATTATTTATTTAAATTTGTGAGATAATAATATTAATTTTTCAATGTAAGTCATAAATCCATACAATTATATATGCAACCATACAATTCTATAATTAAAGTAGTGTATCGTTACTATGGAAACGTATCCAAAAAAAACTCACGCACGGTGCGAATAGCAATATAGACTGGATTATAGGATTAAATTTCGTCCTATATCATGTAATATTCATTCATTCAAATTTGATCATTTAGCACTCATATTTTTATGAAACACGCACAGTAAATAAAAAATTTTTAATAACATAATACAAAAAAAAATATGTTGAGAACCACCACATGACTTCCATATACAGACTTGAACATCAAATATTAGACTCAGTCCTATGTTATTATAAAAATTATTCTAATGTATGCCAACATAGGAATTTTCCCATTCTTTATTTTCTTAGTGTAGTTTCAATAACGCTTAAAAAATATAAATGTCCCACTTTATATTCACCGTAAAAAAATTTCAGGACAGATTGATCATAAAGCCTGGGAAACATCAGAAAGCTAACATTGGGAATTAAAATTTTATAATAAGTAAATTAATAAGTCAATTAAAAATTATTTATCGTGAAGGACATTAGCTGACATGCATTTTATGTAAAAATTCAGACCTTTTTGTTCTAAACTCGGTGATTTCGAGATAAATTAATGAATATATAACTACGTTGTCTGACTATTTTAAGGAGTAAAATTAAAAATTTAAACTAACCGTGAGTTTTTAGTTTTATTTAGGTACTCTATAACACCAAGTAAAATTATTCCTTCAGCCCATGGTCCATTATGTCGAACAAGATACTTGATACTTAAAAACACTAGAAGGCCAGACAAAAATTTTGGCTTTCCTAGCCAAATGTAGAGGTAGAAAAAGTCTTATCCTTATCACCAACTATCAACCTAGCAACCATTGGATGGTTATAACTTTTACATAAAAATTCATGTCAGCTCCTTAACTATTACAGTTAAAATCGGTTATAATGAGAGAACCAACAATTATGGTTGTTATAATCGATAGTCGTTATAAACGATGTTTACATTTTTACATTAAAGTGAAAGAATGTACATTTGTACGTATGTTGGTTCTTATATTGCTCACTAAATCCAATGATCGAATTGGTCGTTATAAACGATATATTAGTTGATAAAACCCAAAAAAAGTTAATAAGACCGAAAATAAAGTTTCTAGTGTTCAAAATAATTAAACAAGTATGTACATAATATTACACAACAAAAGTAGTACATTGGTCGTTATAGTCGATATGTCGGCCTAAAATTTTAACGAATATTGGTCGCTATATCCGATTGTTTTAAGTCCGATACAATCATTTATTTATTTATATAGAAATTCGATCGGGATTTTTCAATTTCACCGTATTAGGTGATATCGTTATAGCCAATTTTGACTGTATTTCAAATTTTAACTTCTAGCTTACTGTCTGGGGCTTAAATATTTAGGAAAATTTTGTACTATTTATACAGAGGTATATTAATCTAGTAATAAGTTTACATTAGTTTGCATGCATGTGACAATATTGCAGAGCATAAAAAGCATTTATACGAAGTATAGAGGTGGAACAATACGCCGTTAGCACATATCACATCACAAGACGAAATATTGTTACACCTTTTTCAAAGCATTTATTTACAGAAATTTTTAAATACAAAATTATTATGATTATTACTATTATATCTAGTCTCCTAGGTCATTACCATATTCTTCTTAGAGACAGGGTGTCACCTAAAGAAAAGTATCTGTCATAGTATATCTGATCAAACATTCGTAATGGGTCGCTAAACTTCGTTAGTAAACAAATATTTTTAAAATAAATATTTCTACAAATAATTTCCTTCTGAGCAATTATCTCTTGTAGTTAAAACCGATGAAGCGATTTTCAATACTCAGGGGCCATCATTGGGTCCTACAAATCAAGGTATATAGCGCGTAATTTGGACCTATTGAGATCTTCAGTTCCGAAAAATGCACTGCCGTTTATCTTGTATCGACGGGAAAATGATGGTGGTTCAGATCGATATCCTGGTTGAACATTTTTTTTTCTTGGAAATATTAAAGATGATAGATATTGATTGTTTACAGCACGGGAAAATTAAATCTCCATCCGCAATTTCGCGGAGTATCCTCGCCAAGTATACTCGCAAAAGTGAAGCATCATATTCTCGTCTTACTTCACAAGTATCTCATTGCTATGGCTGACATCGAAGCCATTACGATATGACAAACCTTTTGAACTGAACTACACAAGTAATCACGAGAATACGAAGATGATAATCGCATTGCCTTTGAATCGAGTAGAAAAACCGATTTTTTACCGAAGTCGGGCAAGGCGAGAAAGCCTGACTTCGTGGCACTTCGCGAGAGCGTAAAAGAGGCTAGACACTTTACAACGCAGACGAAGCGTATTAAAAAAAGTTTTTATTCATTTTCACCTTGTATATATATATATGTATATAATTATTTTACCGTAGTCTAAGACATTTTAAATGTATTAATTCTAGTAATACTAGAATTAATGCGCATATGGTTTTATTATACAATATCAGAGTATAGGTATATTAAGTTTAGTCTCAAGTGTGTAACAATTAGAAATATTGATGTTACAAACAAAATTTTGGTATAGGTGTTCATAAAATCATCGAATTTTCTAGTCCAATACTATTTGTCTGTCAGTACGATAACTCAAAAAAGATATCGAGCTCAAATTTTTATGGTGCATTCTAGAGCAATTGGATCATGGGCACGAAAAACCCATCTTTTAATACGTAAAATATAGAAGACAAGCCGGATAATATTTTATCCGGCCACTATTCTGCCCCCTTGCCAACTGGCTGGCGATACCCTTGTTGACGTGGTATTTATCAACCGGATTTCAATTAAGAATAAATCAATGAATAAATTTCAATCTGACAGCTGGTTAAATCGGAATAGTTACTAGTTATGTGTGATGAAAATTTGTTTATCGTTTAATAGTTTAATCAATTTTCTCTAAGCTTTTGTAAAGCCTGATAACCTGGAACACCGGTCAATGCACTTAACATATTTGTAACGAAATTGAATATATCCAGCAACCTTTATCCTATAGTGTAGATTCTTTCAGTTGTGTATAGTTGCAGAATCAGTAGAAGAGCTGCAAAGCATTTTAAAGTATCTACGTATTTGAAGCACAATGAAAATTGCTATAAGTTAAGCTAGCTAAGCCCAGCCAATATATTTTCTGGTATTTAGAAAATACAATTTGAAACCCTTTGACAAAATTTGAATCCGGCTTAAAAATATTAAGTTTGAAAGTACTAAAATACCACAAGTATTTTTTTGTAAATAAATTTACCCAATCCAAAATTTCTATAGGCTCAATACCCTTCAGTAATTTTTTCAATTTTTAAATGAGCTTAAAATAATCTTATAACGGCACATATGATGTCACTGGTCTACGTATTTTAAAAAAAATGTTAAAACTTTTTCTTTCCGTTTGGTAAAAATGATATTTTAATTTATGGCTCATGTATTTTGTGAAAAATTTCAGATTCACTTAAAATACACATATACGGTTATCACATTCAGTAAATACTTTAAAACAAGATTTTACTTCCGATTTTTTGTGTGTAATTTGTTTGTTTATTTAAATTGTGATAACTGTATTTTGTTTAGATAATTACGATTATTTAGATAAATGACTTTTATCTGAATGCGTCTTGTATATGTTTTGCAATATTAGCAGTAAACAATCTACAATTATTTTTAAGGTTTTGAGACAACCATTTAATCTATTGTAAAAGTAGAAACGAGGAAAGTATATAAGACAGAAAGTATACAGCAAAACAGCTTTTTTCCCATATAATATTTTACGAAATTTGATTGGAATAGTCTGCACCTTCAAAATCCATTTTGATAAAATATTTATCCCCCCACCCCTTTAAAAATCATTAAATAGATAGGTATGTTAATAAAGTTTAAAATAAAAATCGTTATTAAAGTATTCAATAAAATTTACCTTAGGTATATTAATCTCTTGTATACTCAACTACCGAAAACCAATTCAACCCAAGTAATTGATGCCAGAAAATATCAAAAATATCAACCTTGGAAAATTTGATACTCATAACTTATTATAAGATAAAAAGTTGACTTCAGTTTTATTGGTTTTTATTACTTGAGTATTCGCATCGTGTGTGAGTTTTATTGGAGGCGTTTCCATGGTATCGATACACTACTTTTATTATAGAATTGTATGGATGCATATATAATTGTATGCTTTGCATTTATGACTTACATTGAAAATAATAATTTACATTTGAAAAATAATATTTGTGCAATTTGATTTATTTTTTTCGCCATTTTTAATGCATTAAGTTTAATTAATTAGTGTTTTTCAATAATTTTAATTTGACATTTTCTATAACATTAACATGTAAAGAATTGCAAATTAGTCATAACAGCCTCTTTTATGGCCAAAATTTTTCAGTGGAAGCGCTGGCATCGATTTTATTGTCCCTACCATGACTACGCACACAACGAATAATTAATGCTTATTAATGAAAAAAGAGTTGGAGTTTAATTGCAATCTAAGTGAAAGGGTTTCGAATAGGATCCGGCCCAAATGTTTCTTTCCTACCCTTTATCGAAAATTGTTTTTATCAATATTTTATTTCATTATAAAAACGATAAAAACAGTAAAAAAACTACAGAAAAATTCATGCGTAAATTATTTCCCAATTATTACAAGAAAATATATTCATTTATATTGTTAATTTATGCAAATTTTATTAAACTTTTAAAGTGAAATATTCATTTCTTATGAAATATGTTTTATCTTATAATGGAATCTAAATTGTTTTCATACAGAGTTTTTTTTTTTAAATACCTAAAAATTGCAATATTAAAATTTATACGATAATTGTTTTTGATTTTATTTTTTTTTAGAGGACACGGCACGCGTTATAGCCAAATTTAATCCATGTAAAAAGAAAGAGCCGATTTATTTTCTGGTTTCACAAACTTCTGTCTGATATGACAGTAAGAACAATAAAACATTTTTTATTTACTCATGCTCGGAAGCCAAATTAACTTATTGGACTCAAATTATTTTTTGCTTCCGGTAATATCACATTCAATGGGCAATTATCTATTTGCTATTGCACGGAAAAACTTTCAGGGAGAAAGAACTAGCTTCGAGTTTGCAAAAATATTTCGTTCGTGTTTCTAAATCCGATTTCTAGGTCAGTTTTTCGCACTTATTAAATTTAATAACACACTATTTTAAATCAGGACGTCAGGAATCAGGAAGTTTTTTTTGAATGGTTAATAGTTTGATCAAATTTTTTTCTCAAAATGGTAGGATAAATTAAATGCTATTCCCACCGTGCGTGAGTTTTATTGGAGGCGTTTCCATGGTAACGATACACTACTTTAATTATAAAATACGAAATTATTAACCATATTTTTTAGCTTCAACTGTCACAAATTTGTCTAAAATTAAATCGTCGAAATTAAAAGTAAAACACCTTAAAAAAATTAATTAATAAAAAAAATAATTACCTCATTTTCATCAACATGATTTCGTCTATGTTTTCGTTAAAAAAAATCAGTTCAAAAAAAGTATAATTAAAATATTTTGCGTACAATAATTATTAAAAATACACAAAAAAAAAAAAACCAAAATAAAATGCTTTCTAAATTAATTAAATAGGTGTAATTAATATCATTAAAACAATATTTTTTCTCCACTAATTTATATTCACTATAAAACTTTCAATTATATTATTTTTACTTGTCCTTAAAAATTTTCAATTTTTATTAAATTAAAAAATTGTAAAATTATATTTTATGATTAATTAATAATTTTTTTGTTATCAATCAAATAAAAATTTATTGTTTATAAAAAACTTTCACATAACAAAAATAAAAATAAATTATTTTTAATTAAATCATAATCACTAATATTATTTATAAATTAAATTTTTATTATATAAATAATTTTCAAATACATTTTGCATTATTATATATTTGCTATGAATTAAATAAAATCAAGTACTGTGTGTTAATGTTGATTATACTCTAGTTTTAACAATAATGCTGTTTTAACATTTATTATGGTACTGAAGATGTATTATGACTGATGATTTCTTTTTAAATAAGTCCACCTCCAACTATTATACTTTTTGTATTATATTTTACAATTTACTAAAATAACAATGTTTATATATTTATTATGATTTTTACATGGGCATGATTTATTTATGATATTGTAATTAAGAAGATTTTTGTCTATGGGAAATGGATGCAGAAATATTTAGCTCCATGAAAATAGAAACCCCGAATGCGAATGTTCATAGCATGCTGATTTGAATCGTTTGACCATCTTTTTTCCAAATTTGGAAACCCCCAGATGCCAATTTTTATAAAATATAGATTTCAATTGAGAATTATTTGTTCACGTTTGTTCACCCAAAATTTTTTTTTGTCCACCCTCTAATCTTATGAGGAAATTAAAATTTAGTTTTGCACCCCTAAATGCGAATTTTTCAAAATGCAGATGCCATTCTTTTGGAAAAGGTTTGCCCACGTTTGTCCATCCAAAATTTTTGTTTACCAGCATCAGAACTCGCTACGCTGGGCTTAAAAGCAAAGACCGCCTCGATTTAAGGCTTCGCCTCCCCACTGAAAATATTGATAGGGATTGTTTTACACGTTTGTAAAAGTATATGTACAGATTTAATTAAAAATAAAAATGTAAAATAGACATAATGCATTGAATATATCAGAAAACCCTGGTTGAACAGATGGCCGTAAATTGTATCTTGTTCACCATTTCTATAGAAATCTTTAATTTATGCTTTACAATGATGTTCATCGATGGCGAAGAGAAATATCGAATAATAAACTTAAATTAATATTTTTTTTAAATATTGCTTTATAAATTATACCTCATATGTTATTCTGATATAAGAACTATATTATTGTTAAGTTTTATTAAAATCCATTAAATAGTTTTTGTGTGAAAGCGTAACAAACAAACAGACAAATTTACTTTTAGATTTATAATATTTAGGGATTGTTGGTTCCTAAGGGTTATACTAATGGAGGTGACATTCTTTTTCTTTGGCAGTAATATAAGGCGATAATGGAGGTGATTTACATTTTTTTTAACCCCCGGACTAAAAAAAGGGGTGTTATAAGTTTGACCGCTATGTGTGTGTATCTGTCTGCCTGTGGCATCGTCGCGCCTAAACGGATGAACCGATTTTGAATTTTTTTGTTTTGTTTGAAAGGTAATTTAATGGAGAGTGTTTTTAGATATGTTTCAAATGCGAGTTTAGGGTTCCAAACCCTAAACTTCCAAACCCGAAAAATTTTGTCGGGGGCTACGAATAAAAGCTAGTTTTCTATAAAACCATTAAAATTAAAGCGGAAATTGACAAAAGACTGATCATCATCATAATTCATCAAACTAAGTGATTACAGTAAAACACTCTTAGCTTATAGTTCTAAGTATAACAAAAGCTAATCATTATAGTTTTCACAGCAATAGAGTTCAATAAATTAATATACTTACATTATATGGAAGCAAAATGATTATGCACCGAAACAAATTGAGTAGCATTTTTTTATAATATATAATTGAGTCATCTTTTATTGTTCTTTTCTATACTCATTTATAATAAATAGTGAAGAAGAAATGAATTCTGCTAATAAGTACTTTTTAAAGTAATTTTACAGATTTTTGTCATTATATTAGATGACTTAAAAAAAATTTATTTATTTATTTAATGATTTATAAAGTGTTTTATCGTTAAATTAAGTCATTATTAACGTTAAAACAATCTGTTTAACTTCTGTATTCAGAATGAAACTTTTGAGGGTATTCCTGGAGGTACGCAAAGATATAACACTTTCAGTAGATTTCTTTTAATTTGAAACGCTTTTTCCAGTAATTTTTTTATAATTTTGATACGTCCTACTCGTAACGATTGTGTTTGGGGGCAACATTCAAGATGTAGTCCATTCATCTAAGCCATGCCAATTCTTGATAAATACGATATTTATTCCATACGTTTTTCAAATGGTATAGTATTACATGCATTCAAAAAATACATCAATATCTTTCTAGAACATGGATTTGCACTTCCCCTACTTTGTAATCAATTCTCCTCTGGTATCAATTGACGCCAAAACTAACTTTATTACCGTGAAAATCGGCAAACACTAGATTGAAGTTGTTCATTAAACATGATTGAAGTCAGTGCAATAAATAGAGTTTTTGCTTTAATTTCGAGCTGAATCTGTAACTAGGGCGGACAAAAGAGAATCATGTAAAAGGCGCTCATTAATTTACAATATTATAAATATCATAATTTGGTGATAGAGCAAAATTAAATTTTTTGTATTCTGAATACGTCATAAAGTAAAAAAATTCTATTTTTTTCATAACACAGGAAAATTTGATCCGATCCTATTGGAATTTTTTTTGAAGCCCACTAATTTTGGGTCATTCTTTTCATCTGCGATGTTAATTTTTCGTCGACTATCACTTATGTGCCTAATTTCGGGACCAGGACTCCATATTCTTGAAACCTATTAGAGCTAGGTTAATTTTGACCATAAATTTGAAAAGTATGGCCCAAATTTCGTAGGATTGCATACTTGGTTTATCAAAATTGCATAAACTTTGAATGTGATAGAGCAAAATTAAATTTTTTGGATTCTGATGACGTCATAAAGTTAAAAAATTCGATTTTCTTGATACCACAGGCAAATTTGATCCTATCTTATTGGAATTTTTTTTGAAAACCACTAATTTTGGGTCAATCTTTTTAGCTGCGATGTCAGCTTTTCGCTAGCTATCACTTATGTGCTTAATTCCGGGACCAGAACTCTTGAAGAGCCTATTAGAGCTAGGTTAATTTTGATCACATGGCCCAAATTTATACTTGGTTTATCAAAATTTCCAAACTGTTTCTTGCTACATTTGTTTTTATTTTTCTGTACTATTTACTTTATTTATTATCATCAAAATTTCGATTTTGAAAGTGTAATCAGTTCCTTGTGCAAAATACCTCAGTATCATTGAGGAGAGTATAAGTTCCTTAAAAATATTTTTTGCTCGGAAACGTTGAGAGAAATCAATACTTTAATTTGACTCTATCATTTGAATAAATTTAAAAAGTTTATCCATTAAATGTACAGACTCCTTAAGATAAAATGACACGATTATGGCTGCCTCCCAAATTCCTTCGTTACATTCTAAAGGTAAATAAAATAAATCATAATTTTTGTTTTATTATGGAATTTTGATCTATACGCTCCCGGCATAATAAAACTTCCAATAACTTAACCTTTCAAATTCTGAATTAAAAATGATATTCAAGTCGGTTCCGCACTTGAATATACGAGGGTATCATACATTTAACCGATATTTTAAATCAAGAGCTTAAATACCACGACAAACTTCTAACATAATTTAATCTGTACATAGAGGTTGACATTCCCATATCATTTTTCTCGCGATAAAAAAACTGTAAGCTAATGGATTTTGATTTAACAATTTTATAATAATGAGTTAATTTTTTTGGTTGGTTAGTTAAAAAAATGCGATATAAATGAAATAACTTTATATTATTGACTTGAAAGAGTTAAAAATACAAATTAAATATATCGAAATTAAAGAGCGTAAGTACAGGGGAAAAAAATCAAGGAATAATTGATAGTACCTATTTACTAACTATAATTGGGAAATTTACCAAACAAATCTTCGCATAATTTTATGTAAACCAGCTTCACTAAGAAGAACAAATCTTAATAGATTTGCAAAAGCTATTGCTTTAAAATTAATGTAAAAAAATATATCTAAAAGATTAATCTATATTTATTTCATATGGCACTAAAAATAGTATTGTCAGTTCTTTGGCGATCAAAATTGAAAAATGATTTCCGCGGAGGAGTTTTTTGCTATGCAATAGTAATTTTCAATTTCCCATGTTTATTTTCAATTTCAATTTCTTTATTAGCAAATCCTGAAAATGAAACTTTTGAGTGTGATAGCTTGGCATTTGTTCGACATTTAGCTACAAAATTAAGTCTATTATCAAAAAGACAAACTCTATTAACCTATATTAACTAGAAAACTGAGAGTGTCTATTTGCATGAACTCCAGAATTTAGTCTAGGAAGAAATGAAGTATAATATGTATTAATCCAGATTACAAACTATCCGCATGCCAAATTTCAACTCAATCCGTTAAGCTGTTTCAGCATGACACACAAACAATCCTTATATATTATAAATGAGAAAGTAAGGTTGTTTGTTTGCTTGTTTGTTTATTACACTTTCACACGAAAAGTACTGAATGGATTTGAATGAAACTGTAGTAACCCAACCACCCAAATTCTAATTCATTTGAACAAAAGGGAACCACTGCGAAAGTTCAAATATATAGCGGAAAACAAATACAGTTGAGTTTCAAAAACCCGAACATTCGATAATCCGAAATGTCTAAAAATGTTACAAGAACATTTTTTCAAATTTAACACATAATATTTTAATAGATGCGGAATAAGCAATTAGATTTGATAATGAAAATTGTTAAAAGTGTCAAGTAAATAAAACAATTTTTACCGCTTATGACTATGTAAACTTGTGAAGAATTTAAAATGTATTAACTATTATGGTATTAAAAATTAATGGTAAAAAAATTGTTATTATACAAAAAAACAATTTAGGTTATATAATAATGGCATGTGCTAAATAAATAATATTATTATTACAATCTTCTTATTTTAATGTGGTTTTATAGTTGCAGTTTTATAAAATTTTATTACATAGCATAGGTTTAGTAAAATTTTATTTCATAGTCGTAGGTACTATTATGTGATGTAGGTATATTTTGTCTAACATATATTGGAGTATCATCAGTTGAGAAAGCCCTGGGAAGAAAGTTCACTACCGAATTAAAGTTCATAGTTTTTACATTTTTGAAATTAATGCTAAATAAAAAGGAAAATACACCCGTTTGTGGATCGATTTTACAAATTCTGTTATATCGGAATAGCGCTCAACTCAAAGGTATAGGTACCGTTAATGTTTCGAGTACACGTTCGACTAATCTAGACAACAAAGAAAATCTTAACTACATTTTTTAACCCCCGAACTAAAAAAAGGGGTGTTATAAGTTTGACCGCTATGTGTGTGAATCCGTGTGTTTGTCTGTCTGTGGCATCGTAGCACCTAAACTAATTTTAATTTTTTTTGGTTTCATTTGAAAGGTAATTTAACGAACGAGTGTTCTTAGCTATATTTTAAGTACAAGATTAGTGTTTCGTACCCGAAAAAAACTAAAAAATTTGCGATGATTTTCAAAATTCATTCAGTTTGGAAAAGGCATGACATATACTTTTAACATATAAATAAATACTATGGAAATGAATGGTCAAATAAACCTGGCTCAATTCATGTCAAAAAGTTAAATGGTAAAATAATTAAGTGATTCAAAAGAACAAAGTCAACTCAAATATTTCAATTTCAATTAAAATATTTCCAAAAATTTGTCCCAAAAAATGATAACTCTCTAAATATCCTTATCATCTCATTTGATGTCCTTGATCATCACTTTGATATTGATTTATGAAGGAATGTTATAAGTTTAAAGTGTTTATTTGTGCCTCTGTGTGTTTCTGTGCATCGTAGCCCCTAAACGGTCGAACCGACTTGATTTCGAACATTTTCCAAGTCTCCAAAAATGGGCTTACAAGAAATAAATCGCACTTGTTTTAACTTCCCAGTAAATGGAAGTTATTGTTCTAGCTTCGAAAATCGAGCCGAAATTTTTAACATAGTTTTAAGTTTCATAGTATTAAGACCATTCGTTTGGAGATATTTTTTCGTTCAAGATTTTTCAGTGGATGGTCGATAATTATATCATCATTATATCATATGCTGAAAATACTGACAAAAGCGTCGAAATTTTGCATTTGAGGGGAACGTAGAAATATTGATAATAAGTAAATTTTTAGAAAATTAAGTTAAAAATAATTTATACCGTGAATATTTACGAAAATTGACTTTATGAACCGGTATAATATAATAAAAATAAATTTTGGAAGTGTAATATTGATCTCATTACCTACTTCTTATCTAGAAATTGCGAGATTATCCCTTAAAACAGATGGCATATTATGTTTTTAAAAACCCAATAGATGTGAGTCACTTACAGAAAATTACTTCCTTTTCTGAAATCTTTTTCGATTCTTGTAGATAAAAAAACATCAACGCGATCATTTATCGAATACAATTTCATAATGATAAGCAAATAGCAAAAATTAAAAAAAAACCTCACTGTTTAATTGGTGTTTACTTTTCTGCGTCTTAATGAACAACCAATGTGAACTTCAACAGTTCTTCGCAGAATGAGCCGATAAATAAATTTCGATTTTCGGAACTTATACGCCAATTTATGCTAGACTAATTGCAGAATAAGTATTTTATAAACAACAACAATTTTAAAATGGACATTTTTTTTATCATTATCGTTATTATTTTAATATTATTAAAGATTCTTTATGTATAAGTTAAAGTATACTCGTACTTACAAAAAAATTATTAGATCGTATTGTGGGTAACACTTTCATTACGTGAAATATGCCATGTAGCTGTTAAAATTTAATGCATAAATTGGTTCATTGATGATATTATTTTAAAATATTATGATTTTTATTATTACATAAAATTTTTAAATAATAATCATAATAGTAACAATTGATCTTCATAATCAATCAATAAAAGTAAAGTACAGTTTCGTTTTGTAATAGACAAGTCCGAAGCCTGAAAAATGGGCCACGAGCCAAATTATTATAGAAATATAAATGAGGCAAATTATTAAAGAAAAAAAAAGAAAACAAACAATTGTCTGAGTTAATTGATTATCACATAACACATCCATATAGGTCACTCATACATAACTGATATTCCCATATAATACATACTATACAATTTGCGACCTCACGGGTAAACAGTGATGTTTACGAAACAATGTTTCATACAAAAGTTGGTTATTTTTTTATAAGGAACATTTTTTACATTTAAACTTTTGTTCTATCTCTAAAGGTTTACAAGATGGGTCCTACGTACCCAAGATCCAATTGACCAATGTTGCTCTTTTACGATCTCGATCTCACTTTTTACGTCCTGAGTACGCTGTAATTCAGCTTGATATCTTTTTTCGTTTTTGAGTTATCGTGTTCATAGACTAATTAGGTAATTTTATAAACATCTATACCAAAATTTCGTTTTTTAAGCGTTACAAACTTGGGACTAAACTTTGTATACCTTGATATGTATTACGTATATACATGGTATAATTGCAAACAATTTTCCTTGAATTTTGAGAGAAATATATTTTGTCTACTTGTTTGGAAAAAAAATCAAAATTTTCCGTCATTTTCAGGTCAGCAATGAATTTTATTTGCAAGTGTTTAAAAACTTTTGACTTTGAAGTGGGTATGCTTGAAAATTGTTATAAAAACTTAAAAAGTTACATTTACAAATTTTTATGTATGCGATTCAAGGTAAATATTTACTTTTTAGTCAATTATATCTAAATAAGTACCAAAAATTCCAAAAATATTTAAAGTGCAATTAGTCGTCCTATAAATAAATATTGTAATTTATTAATTTATTTTTTTTTGTTTTGTTTTTATTTACGATTGAAAACATATATAATATTATTTATTACTATATAAATGTACTTAAAATTGGAGACCGGAATTACAAATTAATTTAAATTAGGTGAAGGTTTCAAAATAAACCGCAGTACATATACATACAATACGTATTTATTTCAATTGTATATACACTTAAACAAGAATATTTGTTCGTTGTGCGCGTAGTCATGGTAGGGACAATTAAAAATTTTCAGTTAAAAATTTTGGCGATAAAGGAGGCTGTTATGACTAATTTGCAATTCTTTACATGTTAATGTTATAGCAAATGTCAAATTAAAATTAATGAAAAACACTAATTAATTAAACTTAATGCATTAAAAATTGTGAAAATAAGAAATCAAATTGCACAAATATTATTTTTCAAATGTAAATTATCATAATTATTTATTTAAATTTGTGAGACAATAATATTAAATTTTCAACGTTTAGACCTCAATTAGGTCTTTTTCAAGGCTCTACAACAAAAACCGTCAATAAATTATTGTTTGATAATAATTACAAAAATTAATAAAAATTAAAATTTTGTAGAAAAAAATTTTTGTTGAAAAAATAGTGTTTAGAATCTTACCTTAATTAAAAGATTGTTTACACTTTGGTCAAAACACAAAATAAATAAAAATATACACGAACACATAAAACATAAGTTTAAAATATTTTAATTTATAAATTAAAAAGTTAAAATTAACTAACACTTCTATTCAATGACTTGTAATAATTATCTGTCAAACAAGTTGGTACAGATGGAAAATAGATGATAGATATACTATTATCCATAGACTTACTATATAGTGGTAAAATAGACCTTGATTAAAAATTTTTTCAGTAAAATTTTCCACGCCATTAAAAATTTCTCAAATTTCAAGAAAAAACCTTCTGAAATGATTGTCAAATAGATGCTTTGCCGAAACCCCAAAAGTTGTGACATTTCATTAGAAATTTAATGATCTAAAATATGCATCATTTTAGTTAGATATTTACACCGAGTATGTCATTATGTTCACCATTTTTATACAGTTTCTGTATATACAGTTTTAAAAAATACAACACGTACATATAAATAAAATATAAATTAAATTAATTATATATTTGTTTATTATTTTAAATATTATATGGCGATTGAAAAAAATAAAAAATACATATTTCGTAAAACGGGAAGAAGACATTATTATCACCTTCAAAATTATATGTACATATATTATTTTTTACGCTTACTAAATAACATCAGTGGCATTTTTACATGAATATTATAGTATTTTATTAATATTTTTCATTAAGGTAATTCGGTAATCTCAGGTAATTTCAATATGTAAATATGGAAATTCCAAGTCGGTAAAACTAAAAGTAAATTTTTCTGTAGTCCATGTCAATTTTATTATCAAGATATGAGCGTTTTTGTAAACAAAAATTGCACAATTTTTTTAAAAACTTTGTTTATTGAAGATTTGATATTCTTAAAGTCGGTAATTCTTTTTGTTTCGATTAGTTAAAGAGCTTTTTCTATTCGATTTTAAAAATGACTATAGCAATTTAAGAATAAAGAAAATAGACAGAAGATATCAATAAGAAGGTAATCTTTCGAATATCAAATGGATTTTGTAGGAAAACTCTTTCAATAAGACCCCTATACAAGTCATACTTGACTCGAGAAGGTTTATGTTTTCGGGATTTATTTCGAATTTTTAGTCAATCTTTATTTATGGAAATTTTTGCCCAAAATATGGCCATATAGCCGAAATTAAACATACACCGAATCGCTTCTTAAAAAGCGCGGTTTTATGAAGACCAACGTTCCTCAAAGGTATACAATTAGTAATTTGATTTTATGTAAATAATTCAAAAAAATGTGCCCTAGGATTATACCCCTAAGTTTTATGTCAAGCTAAAAGAAACACATAGCTCCTGATAGGCTATTAAAATATGGGAAAGATTATAATATATTTTTACTCTCCGATTTGCACATGAGTGAACAACCTTAATGCACGAATATTATATTTGATTATTATTATTAATATAACGCGTGGCGCATTCTTTATTCTGTTCGTGTATGCAAAAATAAGTTAAGGTAATATGTTAATAATTATTTATTTATAATTTGATTTTAGTAGCTGATACTGAGGACATTTTATTACGATTTTATTGGTAGATTAATTAGTGGGTAATTGCAGGTAATTACATAAACGTTGTTAAAAGTAAGATTATGGGGTTACGGTGAACTTTTGTCTTTGATAACAACTTATCATGATTAACATCCTGTTTTATCTGTAGTATACCTAATACATATACAAAAGAAAATTTGTTTTTTAAAGGTATAGTTGAATAAAAATGAATTTGGACAACAATTATGCTGCCAATTATGTTAATTAATTATAGACAATTGATGAGGAGGTTGATTCCATATGTGACTGACGCTACATTTGATCCAAAATGCGTTTTAATTTGCATCATAGTTTGAATACCTACTATTATATTAACGACTTAAGTTTTAGTATACTTTTATTGTTGATTCTATCCTCTGCATTAAAAAAAATGTCGCGTTCGAGAACGATTTAAACTTTGAATATCTTCCCCAATGCAGGATTTATGATTTTAAACTGTATCTGGAGCTAAATTACACAAATTATTGGAAAATGTTAAAATAAAGAACCTTATTATTTTAGAATCAAATTTATTAGAAAAATAAACCGTGACTGACATTACCGTCACTTTGGATTGCAAAATAATTGTATTTTAAAAGAAACCTGAGAAATTACTATTCCAGGACACAAGATATAGGAAATTCAAAACCATTTTAAAGATATATAATAAAGTGAATAAGCCGGAAAAAAGTGTCGGTAGGGAGAAAGTTGGGAAACAGCTCTCAATTTTATGTAACTTTTGCAACGTGTTTATATAATCCCAAGGAATATTCAGCCAATTTAACCTAGTCATATGCGGGCATAGGGACTCAGTGGGATGCATATGTAGCTCAAAAATATTTTGAAATGTTTATTTGAGCTTTAAGTTGTCATCTATTAGACAACTAGTATTCCGATAATTGTGCTATTTTTGACCATTTTTGGCACAAAAACAGCAAACTAAGTATTTATCATCTAAATTTGTATTCGTTATTACATATTATACTTGTTGTAGCAGGTATTTTTGGTTTCTGATTACGAATTCGATGTTAAATAACACGATTTTTTTCTCGAATTAGGTCAACAATTTTACATTTAGACAATTTTATCAAGGTGTTAGTAGCTTCTAGAGACTACGTTCAGAAAAAAATATTAAAGTTTTAGTAACTGGCAAAAATGGTTTCGATGTTGGGAGGACGTGAAAGAATCTGTGTAATCTATCATCGAATTCGTAAACAGCGACCAAAAATACCTCCTAGCACACAGTTTGGACGATAAATGCTGTTTAAGCTTTGATTTTATATTTTAAGTAAATTTTTTCATTGTAAATAAAAATTACATTTTATGACCGAAAAACAAATAAATTTGAATTGATTTCAAATCTCTTCATTCTTAATTATGTAAGTTTAAATTTAACATGAATATTTTCGCTATAAAAACAACAAACATCCTGTGTTGAATTTCTAAGCCGAATATTTGGATATTACACTTTTTTATTTATTTTTATTTTAAAATAATAATAATAATATATGTAAATACCAAAGAAGTAAAAGTTAGATAATATATTAACAACATAAGTGTTTAAATAAAATGGATATCGTAATGGAGAATTACTTAACTAGATTAAAGTGTCAAAATTGGTTTGTTAATTATAATGTGGTAGGTGTGAATTTCTATGTCAACATGATTACGATGACGCGAATATAGCAAAGGGGGAAACGAGCGTTTTTATGCAGGGGATATTTGTCTAGGTCGACCCTCTATCAAGGTGTAGACCCGTCGCAGTTTTTCGGTCATCTTTAGTAATGTAAAATGAATTTAAATCATGTCAGCACTCGCGTTATGAGTACTTTGCTCATGCTTGATTAAAAAAAAACATAATTAATTTTTATTTTTCAAATGGTATATATGTGGTTGATCATATAATTTTATCTATTTTCGAATTATGGTCCAAGTCCTTCTTCCTGTTCCTGCCCTTTCGTTAGTTCATTATAAGTCGTACTCAGTAAATTAAAAAAAATTGCCATCGAAATATGGTGAAATTAGTTAAAATGAATTTAAAGTTAAAGAATCATTAACGCGCGAAACATTTAACTCATGTGCAGAACGCGTTGACAAATCTCTCATCACGCGAATAAAAATTACCAAACGGTTGACGCCAGTGCTGATGGGTTATTTATTTTTCCAAAAGGTCTATGTATCTAAAAATGTATTACCTAAATTCTTAAACTAAAATTATGGACGACCTTAGCAACCTTCTCATATGTATGATAATGTTCGTTTAATAATATAATTAAATTAATTAGTTCATTTAATAAAAGAAAAGTAACTACTTTTATAAGTAATTATTATTTATGTTTAGTCTCATTTCTAGACAAAATATAACACCTACAACTTGTTTATATATTACTATAATAGACCCAAGAATTATTTTCTGACCCTATATTCTCATTAAATACAGTACAATTATAACACCGTGTTACCCAGATTTTGACTTTTCAAAGGACCTAGTGTAGTAATCAAATTTTCTTGTTTAAAAAAGCGTTGTAACTTGAACATTTTCAAACCTATAACTTTTATAAAATGTCCTAATTTTTTTGTAGAAGCTTCTACCTAGGTATAGATTAATATATATACTACGAAAGCTCAATGTCTCTAGTTTTTATTTTAACTTTAGCATAATGATGCCAATTGTTCGCTCATTCAGGACGATTAAATTGACCATAATCTTCCCGTAAAAGTCTTTACACATTTCTTACAGAATTGTTAAGTATGTAGAACATATGCATAATTTGAACGTTATAACGTTCTTGTAGGGTTTGCATAAGTTGGGCTAGTATAATCAGCCCCGGTCTGTCACCTTTCATGGCTCACGTCATCAGGCCTTCTTTTCATTCCCCGATCGGGCCCTGGTTGCAAGTCGGGCAGTAATCGGGCACTTTCTACCAGGGATAGGTAGTTGATCATACCGTAAATTGAATGTTTCAAACTAAAATTTCACGTTTAAAACCAGCGAAATTATCCACATAGCATTTTAATTTACAGAATTGCAATCATAGGAAATTAAAATTTGATCACATTTGGTAACAGCTGATTTACGAATAAAATTTGTTTTTCATAGAATTATAATAATAATTAGCAAAAAAATTTAAAAGGAAATCGTTAGCGAAAAATGAAAAATTATTATGAAAATAAAAACGTAAATATTATAATTTTGTAAATTTTTTATGCAAACAAAACATTTAATAATTTTTTTTATATTGTTCCGTTATTTAAATCATATGGTCGCCTATTCTTTTACTAAAATAGCTTACAAAAAAAAACTGTCACTTATTATTATATCGTGGTTATTATTAATTTATTAACTGTGTTTGGTGTGAATTTGAAGCGTTTTTTTTTGTATTATAAAGCTGATTCCACAATGATGGATACAAATGGTAATTTCCTGTTGTCGAAAATCAAGTAATCGGTTTTATTATCGAAAAATACTTTCGAAATTTTCGTTAGTATATAGGATTATGTTCAATTTTTATTTACACCATAAAAGCGTCCTAAGCTTCCTTTATTATTAAAGCTACCTATCAGAGGCTCAAATGATAAAAAAAAGTCCTGAAAATTGGGTTTTTTAAATGGGCTACGACATATCCAGCCGAGGCAATTATTTGAATAAAATACTACTCAAAAAAATAAAAAATAAAATTAACCACTAAAAAAATGACCTAAATAAAAGTTTAGGAGCTTGAGGAAGGGCATCATGCTCCGACATTAGGTTGGGCCTAGTTCTTCAGGTTTGCTTTAAAAGTCAAGTTAGATCCTAAAAGGTAAGAAATAGAGTAACACTTTAAATAAGAAAGTTGATTCTCATAAAACATTTTTTCGAAAATCGTCATCTTTCCGAGGAAATGAGACTTGTCATTACTGCATTTAATAAAAGATCATGGTTAAATGACCTTAAAACTACAATTTCAGGTCATGGACACAGGCGAATGCCCTATACTGCCCTTGACAACATTTTTATGAGGACTTTCTTCATTGTTAATTCTTTTGAAAACGAAGAAACAAGAAATCTAGACGTTTATTGGATTTTGCTAATATGAATGTTCGAAAAAAGGATTTTAGTAATTACTAACATAGCGCCTTTTCAATGCACAAAAATCGGAAAAATATGCAATGTATGAATAGAGAAGATTCAGAGCGAGTTTGTATTTGGCTGATTTTCGGGTGGCTGTGCCATGCCCATCACCTTTTTTGAGTACTGGATCCGCGCCTGAGAATGGTCCACCCGGTATAAGTGTGAGATAGACTTTAGGATACAATTAAATGACGTTAAATAATCACTTGTTGGTTTAAATGAGATGATTATATCATTTGAATGTTTTTGTGAACTTCATCATAGTGACAAACAACATTACTATATAAATGTCACGGCCTTTGATAGTTCTTTTATGCACATTAAATTCATATTATTATGTAAGTTGTGTAGAAAACTTATACATATTATTATTACTTACTTATAGCTTGAGAAATTGTTAAGTTTTTTTATTTATTTAAAAAACATCATATTGTAGAATCTAGATTATATACACGAACTCTCTCTCTAAGAAAAACTTTCGTATAAAAAAGATAGTATCACTTATATGTCCGTTGAATTTTTAAATATAATCAGATTGTTAACTCTCTTAAAGGTTACCTACCATGTTTAAAGATTTCATTCACATAGAAATTAGATTGAAAAAGTAAAATATGTGGTAAGAATTCATATTTTATACAACTAATGGAAAAAACTACTAAACAGGCCAAAAAGATCGTAAACGCAATTTTAAAAGCAAATACGCGGTAAAAACTTTATTTTTTTATGAATGTTTTGTTGTCTCTAGTGTCGCAAAAGAAAATACACTTCCAGAAATAATTTAAAACAACGGCCAATTTAAGTTTTTTAAAAGCCAATTAAATTACTTTTTGAGCTATGTAAAAAAATATTAATGCATTTTATTAATGCAAATAAATGACTTCAAAAGTAGGCATATTTAACATTGGGCTTATGGGGAAACGTTACATGGATGATTTTTCATAGATTTCACCAAAACTTGTCTGTGGAAATTAAAAACAAACTAAATTAATGTTAAAACTTTAATAAATTATTGAAAACAAAAAAGTGTGTTGTGCCAGACTAATTGAGGATGTCTGAGCACGGTAGGGCACAAATTTTAAAAAATATATTTCTTCAATTTTGATGATGAATTATGTTATAACGACAATATAAGACGAAAAATGAGTGGGAATAATATTTTCGATATCTGGAGTAATTTTTAAAATATCGTATTTGAACATTTTATTTTATTAATTAGCTTTCGATATTTCGAATACCAAGGCAGAAAACCAAAATTTTTTAATTCTAATTTTTCGTCTACACTCTACATTCATGAAATTTTAACAAAATCTACCATCGAAGTTGAAAAATGAGGAATGTAGTGGCTGAGGGGTTCTAAGTTTCTAACTAAATAGGTACCTCTACTTAAGGTATTAATAATTTCAACCACAAATTTAAACTTGCTTTAGCGCTCGTACTACCTTAATTAATGGTTAAATTAAAATTTGAAGTAGCAATTTCTATTTTCGGTTATCGAGAAACTTCAATAAAATTGTTGTAATACACATCAATACACCATTTTAGGTTATCGAAAATCATCAATAAAATTTGTGTAATAAAATCAATACCCTCAACCCCACAATCATCATACGGAGAGCATTTTTTACATGGATATATCCCCCTGCCATTCACAGGCGGGCAGGAACACTGATTAAGACTGGGTTCGTATTCGGTACCCATTGAAACATGAATATTTTAGAATTAAATAAAGAAACCACTCAGCATGTGCAGTTTCCATACCCATCTGTAAACAGATGGTTGAACGATCATCGCTGGTTCGAATTCAACAGAAGTCAAATATCGAACCTACCTCACGCTCAGGAAACCACACTACCGCTCCTCATCGTGGTTACATTGACTCTACAGTTGAGTAGAGATAATGTGAAGACATACTACAGAAATGATCCTGTGAAGTATGATCTTAACTGAAACAACATTTCACAAATATTATATACAAACGACTTCATCATACCACTTGTGCGAGGATATAAGAATATAAAATTTTTACAAGTAGCATAGCACTAGTATGAATAGTATTTCAGCAAAGCAGTAGACAAAGACAGTATAATAAATATTTTACATTGAGCAGTGAGCACATGTTTCTTATCTACATTTTGTTCAAATTTAAAACACTAAATATATTCATACGGAAACATATTCCATTGGAATTTCATTAGTTGAATTAATTAATTATTATTGATATAATATCAAATGAAATTGACATATTGTCTATTTTTAATTAAACTGAAATATTAATTAATTATTGATTGCTAGATAATATGCAATTCGTGGTAATAAAATGTTGGTTTCACGTCACAGAAAAAAAAACTTTATATTAAACTTCAAGTTATTATTATAATAAATAAATAATTATTATTAACAACCATGAATAAGTAAATTAGTCATGGGAGTAATAAATAACTGAACTATTTTAATCATTTTACCCGCGTTATTTGAATTTTCATATTAACTTTAATAAATAGACTTTTTTTAACTATGTATTTTATAATTTAAATTAGACGTCATTAATAGTTATAAAATTATTTATGTTTAATAAAATTTAAATTGCGATTTTGCATATATTAATTATAAACTTTAATGCCTATTGGTTTTAAATGGTCCAGTGAGTATTGGAAATGGTAATTATTACAATCACAGTAATTACTGCAATCAAATATTTGTATCTTTACATTTAAAAAAGTTTCGATTCTCATTTTAGATATATTTGGCTCATTACCCTGCGTAAACAGAAAAATTAATTTCAATGTAAAAATATATTTAAAAAAAATATTCCGATACCGGGAATCGAACCCGAGCCTCCTGGGTGAAAGCCAGGTATCCTAGCCACTAGACCATATCGGATATATCAAATAAGTTTCTAAGCAACTATAAATTTATTTTATAACAAAACTAACCTTTCTTGTTTAATATTCCATAGTTGTTTAACATTTATAAGTTTATATTGATATTCTAGATATTTTTCTTTCGTTTAACAAGAAAATTAGAATTGAAATTGTATTTATATTTAATTATTTAATTACGTAATGCGTCTAACAACATTTGATATTGATAAATAAAATGATTTTTTTAATTATCATTTTGGTAGTTCTTAACTTCGCTAATTTTGTGTCAACACCATAGACATAGTAATACCAAAACCATAGACATGTCAAAACAATCAATATAGATTATAATAAAAATGTATTCTATTATTGATTCCAACAATTTATTTCTACTTCGATTTTTAAGCAACCCTTTTCTACATGTTTCTAATGAATAAAATTGATAAAAAATGCTGCACTGGCTGGCATTTTGTTAAATCAAACGCATATAATTCAGCTTTAAATTAAAGCGCAATGGTACAGAACGAAACAATGATCTCATCAAACAACATCATAAAAAACCAAATGACTAAGTAATTGACAAAAATTCACATATTGATGAATTTTTTTTTTTACACGTAAAACAAATATTTAGTTTGTTCCACATGATATAAATCGTAAAAAAATACCGGTCAAATGCGATTTGGATTGTCGAGGAGAGGGTTCCGCCATAAATATGTTGTTTGAATTTTTATTCATAATAGGGGGAGCCCAAGAGTGGATTTGTGTAGTAACTCGTGTGCGTCAGATTAACATATGAGGGGTTCCTTGGATATTTCTTAGTACCTTCTCCAAATATTAGCCCTAAATATGGGGGGATACACCCTAGGGTAAACGATCAGATTAGTAAATAAAAATTGCGATAGTTGAATTAATACGAGTGCGTCAGATTAAGCTATGGTAGATTAATTACTTGCTAAAAAATGTACATTTCAATATTCTGATGATCTAAGCGTGACGCAAGAAAATGGGAGACTATTGAAATGTTCATCTTAACCTGACGCCCTGAAGTTAATTAGCCTACCGCAATTTCTTTTTTACTAACCTGATCGTCTGGCCGACAAATGTCCTCACATATTCAGTCCTAATTCTTGGTAGAGGTAAGAAAGATCCAAGGAACTGGAGTTACTATGTAAATCCGGCTTTGGGCTTCTCTATAATCAGGACCACTTAACACATATAGTGATTAATATTCAATTAAGGCACTTATGATATAAAAACTATTTCATCATATCACTTGTGAGAGGATCTTTCAAACTGCATTTTCAAATTTAAAAAATGTATGTTTGTATTCTTCGTAAAAAACTAACTCTAACTTCATTTTGAGATTTCACACGATATTCTTGCTTACGTAATTTAAATTTCTAAATTTATCCTCGAACTTTCCTCTGAAAACGAACCTACGAAATTAGAAATCATTTGCTTATACTATGAATCAAATTTTTTTTCGTCAAGTAGATAGGATACAATCTTGATCCCTATAAGTTTTCCTTTTTTTACATCTTATGACGGAACCCTAAAAAATATATACGATAATCAACGAAAAAGATTATTTTAGTAACACGTTCTTCCTGTTTATACAACATAATAATTATCCAATCCAATCGATATTATTTTTATATTGTGTTAAGTCATTGATCGACAATTTTTTGGATTACAAATTAATATTATCGGTTTAAAAAGAATTGCTACTTTTTTTTTTTTTTTGGTTTTGTTTCAATAAGTTTTGATCAAATAATTAAAATACACTTTTAATGCAACAAAAAAACGTTTTTATAAATACTTCATCATTTATTTACTTATTTCAACTAAATAATAGAGGCAATTAGTTTAATTTTGTAGAAAATTTATAATTATTATTTTTATACTTAAAAGTTTAGTTACACTTTTTGATATACTTATTTATAGGTAAGTTATAATAAAGCCCACCCACTCGCATTTTTATTAATTGAGGGAGTTGACCTTTCCTTGAGGTTATATTAATCTACCTACCGAAAATTGAATTTCTATATAAGGAATCTTTTCAGTTAAAGGTAGTACGAGCGAAAAGGTAATTTTAGATTTAGGGTCGAAATTATTTGAACCTTATTTTCAACTTTGATGGTGAATTTTTTTTATAATTTCATGAACGTAGATGAAAATTAAGAATAAAATTTTTCGATGTATTCATAGGTTTTCAAAATATCGAAAGATAAATAGATACCCAGATATCTATTTAGTATGCATGTAGTTATACATATCTGTATATGTATTTGCCTATATACACATAGGCAAAAAAAACTCAAAAACTCATAAGCTGCTATCTAGTAAATTGATCAATAAATCAATTTTTTTTGTATTCTCTTGACAATTCAATGCACTTGGCAGTGATTTTAGGCTTTTGTATAAAAGTTAAAAGATTTATATCTTTATTATATTTAAGGTAATGTAATTAATCAAATATTTCAATAGCAAAAATACAATTTTAGATATGTTTTCATCGCATCCAGGATATAACAAACTAAATCAATTTAAAATCTTGTGAATAACGGATATTAAAAAGGCCAAAATCACAATAACAAGATTTAGTGCGATTACCTACTCATACTAAAAATCGTTAAGTATGTACAGTCAAAATTGATTATAACGACATTAGAAGGGATGAAGGGACCAAAAATTATGCTTGTTATAACCGAAAGTCGTTATAAGCAATATGTACATAAATTACATGAAAGTACTTTGGATGTTTTAATTGTTTGTTCTTGAGACTAGGTTTTTGCGATTCTCTTTTGAATTTCAAGGTGCTTTTTTAGAAAATTTCCTCAAAATACGAAACTAGAGCCAAAATGTAATTGTAATACCATGAATATAGGAAATATATCAAGGTATGCTAAGTTTAGTCCCAAGTGTTCAATGCTTCAAAATATTGATGATATTATGTTCATAAAATCACTTAATTTGTCCATTTCAATTTCTATTAGTCCGTCTGTAAACACAATAACTCAAAAACGAAAAGGTATATCGAGCTGAAATTTTTATAGCGTGCTTTGGACGTAAAAAATGCGGTCGAGTTCGTAAATGAGCAACATAGATCAATTGGCTCTTGCAAGGTATGGAGGACCCACCTTGTAAACCGTTAGAGATAGAACAAAAGTTTAATGTAAAAAATGTTCCTTATAAAAAACTTTTGTTTGAAACAATTCTTCAAAAACACTACTGTTTATCTCTGAGAGTGCAAATTAGGCGTTAATTATATGAGAATCTCTGTTTTGTGAATGTGACATGTATTTATGTGTGGCCATCTAAGAGTGACTATCTTTTTTTACTTACATGGCTTAAAAAATTAAACGATCGCGTAATCAACACTGTCTATACATGGTCTTTCAACAATTAACTCAGTCACTGGTCACTGGTTTGTTTTCACTTGTTTTAATAGATTTTTTTACATTCAATTTCTAAGGAATCAATTTATATTTCGAAAAATTTATAAGAAATAATTTTCTTATTCAAAGCCACGGCCACCATTGATGCGAACAACTTTTGCTTGAAAAGTTTTTATGTAGGAATCTTTACTTCTGGATCTTTTAGGACTCACTGTATAATTAGATGTTAGAAAGATAATAGAAGTACTAGAAGATAGTAGAAGTAATTAATAAAAAACGTAAAAATTATACTAGTTTTTTTCAGTTAAAAAAATCTTCCCCACTTTTGGATGAAAAAAAAGGTTCCAAATTGATCCTGAACAAGGAACTATTTCAAAAAAAAAAAATCGACGGCGCTGGGAGTAATATCCTTATTAAAATAAACTTGTCTTTTATATGAGATAAAAAAAAAAACATTGAAAAATTAAAAACATCTTTTTAGTACCCAGAACAAATAAATACAACAATGATACCCATTTATATTATTACGAAATAAACAATCGTATATATTGAGATTTCCTTTGACCCTCTAATTATGTAGATGTCATATCAACAATGTACAACCTATCATCTATCTACTTTTATAACAGTGAGTAATATATTGTTGTAATAAGATCTAATCAACAATCAATTAGTATTTATACCTATATAAAATCAACTTTTATCTTTATACTTATTTATTATGTTTATTTTTTAACAAGTGTAAAAATATTCTTTTCCTCAATTAAACGCAAATAAAAAAACAATATTTTTATTTATTTATTTGTATTTTTTTATAAACATTCCTTTTAATTAATAGTTAGCCATCATATTTCTTGTTTTTGTTCTTTTAAGGTAGTTCCATCGTGGCAAAATATCTTTTCATTTTAAAATTACGATTTAGTTTTGTTTCGAATGAAATGATTGATGATAACACCAATGAGATAAAATGAATAACAAAATATCTTCTATCGTACTACCTATAATTTACCCTTAATTCTAATAAAAAGGTTCATCGAAGATGAAAAATCCTTAGTTTTTACCCGACTGTCAAGAATATATTTGTTTGTAAATTTCTTTGATTACCTCGTATTTTCCAAACGGCTTGATGGATTTCGAGAGTTATCGTTATATTCGGATAACCCAAGTATCCATAGATAGGTTTTTGAAAAAAAAGAAAAAATGGCGTATTTTTGGCACGAAGTAAAGGTATACTAAGTTTAATCCCAATGAACAAAATTTTCGTATAGGTGTTCATAATATCACCTAATTAGTCCATGTCCGGTTGCAGTCCGTCCGTTAACACGATAACTCAAAAACGAAAAAAGACACCAAGCTGAAATTTTTAAAGTGTGCTCAGGACGCAAAAAGTGAGGTTGAGTTCGTAAATGAACAACATAGAACAATTTGGTCTTACGTCTGTTGGACCCATCTTGCAAACCGTCAGAGCTAGAACAAAAGTTTAAGTGTAAAAAATGTTCCTTATAAAAAAATAAACAACTTCTGTTTGAAAACTTTTTTCGTAATCATCACGGTTTACCCGTGAGAGCGCAAATTAGGTTATGCCATTATAGAATGTATTAAATGGGAATATCAGTTATGAGTGACCCCCAGTCGTGTTATATATACGCAACTAGGGCAATCTAAGGTGACTATCTTTCTTTACTCACCAGACGCAAGAAACAAACGATTGCGTAATCAACACTGTCTATGCATGGTATTTCAACAATTAACTCAGTAAATTGTTTGTTATCACTTGTGTTTACAAACAGTTTTCAAGTAAACTACCTTAACTTCGATATCTTTTTTTTAAATTTTTACAGATACAATTCTTTAGTTCTAAGTTTAGAAGCGGAAAATATTTGTAGTAATAAAATTGCAATTAAATAGTTACCGGAGTCAATCATAATTCATAGGAAATAAATAAAATAATTCCGTTATATTTTCTTAGGATATTCTTTTCAAGGCTGTGTTTTACACATCATATTATCCTCCAAAAATAGAAATTAAATATTGTAAGAAGTTATAGATATTTATGGATATGATCATTTTATATTTTATATCTAAGAAATATTTGATAATCAATTTTTCGAAAATGCTTCACAAATTTGATTTTGAGAGCAACAACAACCTTTTAACATTTTTCTAACGGCATTAAAATCGAAGTTGGGGTGTTATGAAGTTTTTAGTACACTGATGGCTAAAAACTTGAAGTTTCTAAGAGTAATCTTGAGGTTTTATATTTAATAAAATATCAGTAATCATTGAGAATAACTAATTTTATTCTTTTTAGTGCAATAAAAATTTGAATATTGAAAATCCTTATTTTCTTAAATTTTTAACTCCTAAACGATTTAGTTCAAGTGACAAAGCTTACTTAACTGTCGGAAATAAGACTATTGGGGTTATTTTGTATAAAAAAATTTGTGCTACCTATGTAATCCACAAAAAACTGCAAAATTTTCTTTTAGACTTTTTACAGTTTTTGCGAACTAATTCAAAAACTATGAGCTTTTGACATTAGTTGCTAATATTATTTTGAAAGTATATTAAATTTGAAACAATTGAAGCCAACTCTCAGGTCCGTATGTCTAATAGTTTTTGAGATATGATGTTTGAAAAATTTACATGGTTTTCAGAAATGTTAAAATTTTGAGTTTTGATCATGTTAAACCGTTAGAAATAAATCAAAAGTTTAATTACAAAAAATGTTCCTTATAAAAAAATTAACAACTTTTGTTTGAAACAAGTTTTCGTTAACATCATTGTTTTCTCGTGAGGGAGCAAATTAAGGCAAAACTTTGGTGTTCATTTTTTCTAAAAATATAAAAGATAGAGAGATGAAAATTTGTAAGTAGCTTCAACTATAGTTTTTTGCAAACAAACAAAAAAAAAGTTTTTTGAAAAATACTTCTCTAAAAATTTTCAAAAACTAGCCCAAATTGCGATCGGAAGGCGATGTAAAGATACTTTTTTGGTATGTTATTTGGATATTTGGACCTCTAAAGGGTAAGTCAAACTACGTTTTGCAAGCAAAAATACTCTGCTACCTGCGTGTTAGGTGAAAACCTGAGAAAAGTTTGATTTGAAGCACAACTTTATTTAATTTGTAAAGCGTTGTTTTACACTAAGAGGTCCATATTACATACCAAAAAAGCAGATTTACATCGCTTTTTGTGATTTTAATGTAGAAT
This sequence comes from Chrysoperla carnea, assembly GCF_905475395.1. Taxonomy (NCBI): domain Eukaryota; kingdom Metazoa; phylum Arthropoda; class Insecta; order Neuroptera; family Chrysopidae; genus Chrysoperla; species Chrysoperla carnea. Next base: position 22,616,442 of record NC_058341.1, read on the forward strand.
TTGAGTGGCGCAGTATCTGATTTATCATATTTTAATACTATTTTTTGTTCAAGGTCTTATAACAACTAATAAGTCAAATAATAATAATTGGTAACGCGAAGACAATTAAGACTGATATCTTAATTTATAGTCTTCCCATTATTATCACAGAATATTTTACATTCATCATTTTGTACACACCAAGTTTTGCTTTTTTTTTTCATTTTATAAGGTAAGAAGTAAGTAATATGCGAGGTGTGACGTACCTGGGTAATAATGGGAATTAAATATTGTTTTTTTTTCTAAAGAAATGATGCGAGTGAACCATATAATATACAACTCTATTGAACCAAGACCACCTTTGCGATTACAAACTTCATATAAAATTAAATAAAAAAAAATAACTTTTTATTCTCTTTTTGTAAAAAATATATCAGACTTCAAACAAAATATTTATTGTAAAAGAGCGAGGTTTTCTGATTCACATTGCATTTACAAAACAGTAGAGATATGAGAAAATTACAATTTAAATATGTAATTATCACCCATTCAATAAAATGAACCGTTGCGGATATGATATTTACGGGGCAGATCCTTCACTTTCTGATTAATTGCCAGCATATTGTAGGTACACTCTATTATCAAGAATTTTGACCAACGCGGTACTATATATTCTTTAAATCAATACAAATATGTGCCAATGCTGATGAAATTGAATTAATAACTCGAACAAAATTGAGACTTGTGTGGAGTTATTCAGAGGCATGGAAAAAAAGGCTAAGGAAGTCGGTCTCACATTCAATGATAAAAAAAAACACAGTACATGATTGCGCCATCAAACAAAAGACAAAACTAACTAGACCTTGTAATTGATAATAGAACTTTCAAAGGAGTAACATCCTTGATCGACGATAATGCGCAATGTTTAACGTCCATCAAAGGACGAATACAAGCTGTATTTAGGGCATACTATGCAAATATAAATCTCTTTAAAAACAAACTATTAAATGACAAACAAAAAATGCAAATTTATATATCACTAATTCGCCCAGTAGTGACATATGATCGAGAAACATGGACGCTGACCGAGAATGATAAGGAAAGGCTGAGAAGATTCGAAAGGTGGGTAATCAGGAAGATATACGGCGATGTGAAAGAAAATAACGAATGGAGAATTCGATACAACACGGGGAAAAATAACAATTTTCAAAATTAAGACATTGTCCGTTTCATCAAAGCTCGTAGAATTGAATGGTTTGTCCACATAATGCCTAAAAAAGTATTTAATGTCATAGTTTACAACACAAGGATAAGAGCAGAACCCAAAATGAGATGGATGGACAATGTCATGGATGATCTCGTAATTATGAAGATCAAAGGATGGTTTTCTAAGGCGAAAAAGAAACTGCTATGGAGGTCAATTGTTGAATTGTCATCGTTTTAAATTGATCAGAGATTTAAATTTAAATCATTTCGCCGTAAGGTTATTAAATATCTGTAATTTCGATGTGAAAACAGTATCTTTTTATCAGATAACTAAAATTTAATCGATGCAGTGTGTTTAAAAACGACCCTTCTTACAGTTCTGTCGGTACCTACATAAGTCGTTGTTGAGTTCCAAAGCACCAAAGCTCCATAACTGAGACTTCTTTATAGATCCTATAAAAAAAGGTTGTGTCTGGTTATTTATATAACCAGACATTTTAGGCCGAGCGTAAATTAACAAACATTTTTGTCAGGTGACATGACACGTGTATTTTGTAAATGAAAGTCAGTGACTAACGCAGGTTTTTATATGATGAAAGGAATAAAATAGATTTGCGTCGAATTATTATTGTATGAAAAAAAAAACTTTCAAAAAAAAGTTGTTTGTCTCTACCCGTTTAAAGTTTTGAATTTTGGGCCGCCTGTGCACTATCACCCACTCTTAGCCCAATTTTCCCCAAAAACAATAGAGCTTCTTTTCTCCTTTAAATTCAAAATGTATATACTGAATTTTATTGTCAATGGTCCAATCGTGTGGCCTGAAGGAATAATATGAAAAAGCCCATATATCTAAGAATATTAAGGATGATTATATCTTACCTCTAAACCAGAAAAATTTTATTAAGGAGTTCTTAATACATGAAATATTGACGAAACAGCGAAAATTATTATTTTCAACCTTTCTATACTTTATCTTTTTACATTGTATATGGGTAAAATTAGTGTCCTAGATAGCAATATATTTTAACTAACATTACAGTGATCCAAGGTACATTATTCACAAAGTACAACACTTTATCGTATACGGAATGCTAAAAACAAAATTGCGTTAAAAAATCAAACAAAGAAATATATATATTTCTCAAATAAATAAATAAAATGCTTTTATTTTATTGATTACTTTTTGATTATTTCAACAAATAGTTATTATTAAAGGTTGAATACTTATACCTATATAGACATATAAGTATGTATTTCTTATATTATTACCTTTACCTTTACGTTCTACGTTTTGCTGATGACAAAACAAAAATAAAAAGTATGCAGAAAGAAATTACTTAGGGTTAGTCATGTACAACAAACACATCTACTCCAGCATTCAGTTCTGTTCAGATGATGATTATATTGCATTTTAAGAGGCAAAGACCAAACAAACCATCTATAAAGTCACTCTACCGCGAAATCAAAAGGTTATTGATGCTTTTTAAACACCTGTGTAAAAAAAAAGAACTAGAAAAAAAATCATACATACCATTTGTCAAGTGTGAATGAATAATTCAACCCTCAAAATTTTGGCATGGTATCAAGATGGTTCTTAAGAATGACAAATATTTAATCATTGCTCAATTATTTTGTTAAATAGGTATTATTGTGTGGCCTTGATGCGGATATAAAATTAGGACGAATATTTTCTGAAAAATTATATTTTTACTTCTCATAGTTTTCTTTACAACCGAACATTATACATTTATAGGCAATATGTATAGCATTTTTGATAAGTATTTGCTTTAACACGGTGCTGTTGCTACTGCTTACAGTGAAAATTCTATGATTTAGCTGACTTTTGAACCTGAGCTGAGTGAAGTATTTATATCAAATTTCGGGACGAAGAGATATTTATGCTCAAAATCGATCAAAAAGACTATTTAGGAGCAAAAATACCTTTTATTTGGCCATATAAAATTCTTCAAATCTAAGTATTTCATTTTCTACTTCAATTTTTTTAACTTTTTCTGCTTCTGACACATGTTTTTGTGTTATCTATGCTTACTTTTGTGTCCACGTAACGTGATTTTGGAATTATAAACTACAAAGTTTCACTGGAAAACTGCTCGCTCTTTTTTTGACATTTGCCTCAAGCTATTTTAATCCCTATCCTTATCACAATTATTAACATATCTAAATGAGAAGAAATTATCGCTTAGAAATAACAATGACATCTCGAAAGATTATGATAATCTTCAGCCACCCTCTGAGAAGGAGCAAAATTTTCATTTAGAATGCATTCACTTGTAAAGCATTTTTAACACTTTGATTTGATTGAAAAGTAATAATGTAATTTTTCAATTTGCACGTACTTGAGGCTAATTGTGCTTAGATTGTGACTAAGAAAAACAGTTACATTCATATAGCTGGAGTGTAAGAGCTTTCTTTGTTGAAATTTGTTCAGCTACGGAATTCTAAACTTGATTATTTTAAAAATTCAATAACTATTTAAGAAACAATTTACAAAACGCACGACTTTTTAAGTTACACAAACAAGAATATCATAAACAACCCTCAATCCTGATAATAAAAATTTAACTTTCCTACCTACCTACAATCCTCAAAATCATTGATAACAAATAATACCTACCCCTTTATAAAAATGAATTATTATTAAATAATAATAGATTTTATTATTATAAATCATTGACTCAAGGTCACCCGCACAAACAATGGTAAAAATAAATTCACATTTGTAATAAAATGGTTTTTTTTTCTTGTTCTTGATGATTGAATGCACATTATTATACACTTCATTTCAAAAAACAATAGTTCAAATAAAAATTAGCCATTTTTTTAAAAACATTATAAGTAATAATAAGTATCGAATTGATTTGGTTCAATTAAGAAATTTATTTTGTCTATGCTATATGGTGGATAGATTCATGTTCGTTTAACAGTATATTTTTTATGATTTAGTCTTATAGATCAGCTTTTAATTATCAGAAGAGTATTTCCAATTAATTACATAACTAGTTATTTTTGATTATTTTAACACTATTCAACAATTTATAATTCAGTTTAAAACAAGTGAAAACAAACAATTGACTGAGTTAATTGTTGAAATACCATGCACAGACAGTGTTGATTACTCTATCACATTACACATACATACATTTCACACATACGTAACTGATATCCCAATATAATACATACTATACAATTTACGCCTAATTTACGCCCTCACGGGTAAACAGTGATGTTTACGAAAAAATGTTTCAACCAAAGTTGTTTATTTTTTGATAAGGAAGATTTTTTATATTTAACTTTTGTTCTATCTCTAACGGTTTACAAGATGGGTCCTACGGACCCATAATTCCAGGCCCAATTGACTTATGGTGCTCATTTACGAACTGGACCAAACTTTTTAGAATTTTAGCTTGATATCTTTTTTCGTTTTGAGTTATCGACTATCAGACAGGCGGACAGACAACCGAAAATGGACTAATTAGGTGATTTTATGAACACCTATACCAAAATTTTGTTCATAGCATCAATATTTTTAAGCGTTACAAACTTGGGACTAAACTTAGTATACCTTGCATATTACATATATGCATGGTATAAAAATATTAATCAACATTTTATAAATCATTAAATTATACCTCCAAAAATTGAAAAATAATTTAACAACTTAAGAACGTTACCAAAAAGTATGCAAATATTTTTGACTTACCTACAGCTTGTTTCTCATTGTGATTATTGGTATCTTCATTTTGGTGGAAGCGCAACTCAGCTAAATGCATTAAGGAAGGACGTTACCAATAACATGAGTGTATGAAAATATTGGAGATTTACGTTTCATATTTTGATGGTGAATTCTGTTAGCACTTGGGAAAATTAGACGAAAATTAAGAGTACAATTTTTCGATAATATGTATATCATAGTTTTTGAAATATTGATGCTTAAGGATTTTGAAAAAAGTCACTTTTAGAAGAAATACTTATTTTCCAAACACATCTGTCATTCATTTCATCACTTCAATTAGATTTTATTGAAAAACTTGAGTGCTGCTTGTTATAATTTTATTTATTTATTTGTCATGCTTTTAACTAATGAATATTAGTTTTCCAAATTAATCTTAAGAAAATAAGCCTTGTTGCATTAATTAAATTTTTTTTCATAATATGACGTCTGGTGGTTGCCATATTGAATTTTCATTATTGCCATATTTTCAGTAGCACTTGTAAGGTTAAGGCAAATTGATTGACATCAGAATCATCAAAATCGGCCAACGCGTTTGGTCTATGGTGTGCCATATAGGAAAATACATACATTCGTTTTCCACAATATGGCATCTGGTGGTCACCATATTGAATTTTCATTACTGCCATGTCTCCAGTAGCACTCGAAAAGTTTAGAAAAATAGATTGACATTGACATAAGAATCTTCAAAACCAGCCCACGCGTTTGGTGTCTAGTGTGCCATCTAGGAACAGGCATAGAAACACATACCATTCCTTTGCGTTGCTCAGTCGGATAAAAATAGTTAGGTCGAAAAACATTCCTTCAAAAAAACTATCAGATGATTTTTTAAATTTTATTTAATTTTTTTACTTTTAACATTTTTACAATTTATTTTCATTTTTTTTTTTTTAAATTTTGTTTTATTTTTTATAAAAATGATTTTTTTAAAGGTCTTTTTGAAGAAAAACTTACAATGTTAATTTGTTTTTTTACACAACAAAAATGAACATTTTTTCAAAAATAGATTTTCATGTTTATATAGATTTATAATCAAAATTTTCTCAAAATCATGAAAATTTTTTGTTTATCAAAAGTTATGAAAGTTTTCATGATTTCGGAAAATATATGTTTTGAATAATTTCGATTAGTTTAATGATTTTTTATATATACAATATTTAAACTTTTCAATAAAAAAAATTTTCGTATAAAATTGTTTATTGAATAATTAATGATGAACTGTTGACAAAAAATCGATAGGGCCTTAAATATTTAAAATTATAAAACATCAAAATTTTAAATTTTGGAAATTAGATTTGAAAATTATTTTAAATGTCTACTCTTATTTTATTTTAAATTTTTAAATTCTAAACTGAATGAACGTCAAAATAAATCCCAAATTACATTCTAGAAATCGTTTTCTAAGACAACTATCGATATTTTATCAACGCAAACTTCATGATAATTAGTTAAATAAATAATAATAATTTTTTGTTTTTCAGTTTCTAAAATATGGTGGCCGTCCTGGTGTGTACGTGCTCATCGGTATCCCTCCACCATTTGCATGTTTATAAATTTCCCCTTGATCATAATCCACATCATAATATATTCCACTTTGATTCTACAAGAAAAATTACATTTTTATATTTACACGTTTTATTTTTTTAATTTTATATAAAATATTACAGTTTAACCGTCTTAAGGTTATATTGCAATAAATTTTAGTCTTTCACCACATTTTAATAGATGATACAATTTTACTTAACAAATTGATATCTCAAAGGAGAAATTTTTCTGGCGTTTGGGTTTCCTGAAAATGAATGTGAAAGTTATAGATGTGTCCTCCTTACTCTTACATTACCTAATGAAATAATTTTGACAGTCAAAACTGTTTTGGTTTTTCATAAAGAAAAAATTAGAAGCTTTTTTTCAAACGAAAAAGTCTACCAATACAACTATATACGGTTTGGAAAAGAGTGCATTTCATATTGTTTGCCAATTCTTCAATAGCAGACTGGGTGAAACCAAGAAATTTTTGTTGATAAAATTTAAAAAGTTACTCGTTTACCTGTGAGGTAGTCTATTAGCAATTTTCAGATAATTAGATATTTTTCTAAGGGCTATAAACATATTTTTGTATAACCTTTTTCAAAATTTTCTTTGACGCTATTCATAAACTACGTACGCAAATAGGCACGCAAATTCTTGAACAAACACATAAAATTATAAAAACAAATCTTGAAATCAGGTCAGTTGGTAATAGCAAAGAGGTTTTAACCCATGGCAGTCGTAATTACAACACTTTTTGGACAAAGAGGATGGAATGAAAATCTAAATAAACTACGAAAATCTAAACTATATTTAGAACTCAATTGTATATTCTCTTCTAATACCATATTTTAATGACATTTTTCGTTCTTCAAATTTTTAGTTGAGTTTCGGAAACGTTATCTAATGAATAGGTCCTATATTGCAATTTTACTGGCCTTAATTTTTGTAAAAATGAAGAAAAGTAGCTTTTGGTTACTTCGTTTTCATATTTTTTAATATTCAGCCCCTTAAGACGGTATTCTATAATTTTTATAATTTAATGCCAATTTCTTACAGCTACACTACTTCTACTTTTCGGCCTTGGCACATGGAAATTTCTTCCTAATAAATCTGTACGATCCTCTTCTTCACTCGAACTTGTATTATCCGCCGATTGTTGATTACTTCGTAGATTTGCGCCATGTATGCTAGCTGCTCGTTGCTGTTGTGAGGCCATATGTAATCCTAATCGTGGTAATGGTACAGGAGGTGCTATTGTACCATGTAACGATAATGTTGGATAACCACCAAATACAGCAGATGAAGGGCGTGTTATAGCTCCTGGTTCAGGCTGCTAACAATAAAAATTGTTATTAAAATAAACGATATATTGTACGATAATCGGATAATTCGGATGCTCGATCACGATTCGAACATGGGTCTTCTTATAGTTACTTAATTTTAATATGCAGGATCTTCTCAAACTCAACTAAAGTTCATAAATGATAGAGAGATAAGAGATAACATTTTTCCCCGGAAATTTTGAAAATCGAACGGTTTGATAGAAATAAAAAACTACAAAGTTTAACTGGGATATTGTACTCGTATTTCCTTAAAAATACTTACGGCATAATGATTTGCTTGAGCCATGACATCTGCTAAATGTGCCCATCGCATTCTATCTTCTAATGTCAACTGGTATGGCGGGGGTCCAACTGCGGGTGTTTTTACAGTACCACCAGTACCAGCCGCCATATAACCAAACACTGGACTTCCTAATCCGCCTAAACCACCCACAGCCGCTGCAGCAGCTTTTTGTTCTCTGTTCCATTTTCTACTCCACATTACCAAACATACTAAAGTCAATCCTATTATAATAATCGCTGCAACACTTGCTCCAACCGCTACGGTTACAACTTCACCATCAACTTCACATTGGGAGCCATAATAGTTTCCTTGACAGCTGTAATAAAAATTTGTGTTATTAAAGTATTTGCCTAAAACTAACGATTATTTAACGTAAGCATTTGTACGAGTCCGTAGAAACTGCCTGTAAAAGGTAGTTAGGTCGATTTTCTTTTTTTAAACTAACTGTAGGAGCGTAGGCTCGTACTACAGTGTAGCCTCCCAGTGGCCGTACCCTTGTTCTTTTATCATAGGCCTTTTTGTAACTCTAAACCGCGAGGTATTTTAATTAAAATTTTTAGAGACTTACACACAGACTTGTTGCCCTTTGTCATATTTACATTGTCCCCGATTATTACAATAAGATGTAGGACAAGTTTCACATTTTCTTCCAGCTCTGGCACGATTATCAGCCCAAGGATCTCGGAATCCATTCTTACATTGACACTTAAAACTACCAAAGATATTTGTGCAGGTTGCTTCAGCATGACAATCATTCAAATCAGGACTTGAACATTCATCCAAATCTATAAATAAATAAAAATTAAAAATGTAAAATACGAATTAAAACTATAAATTTATTTATTTACCATGTAGAGCGGAAACTGCTCCTGCTGGACCATCAACCCATAGTGCACTACTTCCAATATTATTACTTCGCCTTTGTATGACACCTAATAAATGCCTATGAATATCCGCTTTCACTTGGGGTCTTACTGTTTCACTATCTTCTTCCAAGTGCATTGTAATATTAACAAATACTCCAGCAGTTCCAGCAGCAGGATCTCCTTTAAATACATTATTCACTTTAGCTTCGAGGAAGTCATCACTAAATGGTGTCATAGACATTGCTGAATCGATTGCTCGAGTAGCTTCATACGCTAATTGTCGATATTCGTCTGTATCTTTATTCGCTAATTTAGAATCCCAAACAATTCTACGTTCATACATTTTGTCAACACGTAATGAGACTAATATCGCAACAACACGTCTACAAGGTTCACGATGCTTTCGTCGAGAATATCCAGGTCGACAATGACATGACGAGACACCCATTTCTGTTCGACACATTTCTTGTTGGCCTGCATCACAAGTTGAATCATCTCCAACAATGCAAGTATCAATTCTAGAAAAAAGAGAATTTGATCGATTAACTAGTTGAATTTATTCGCAACTTGGCAGGCGAGGTATTACAAAATCCATGCCTTGGTTGTTAGTTGAAATAAATTAGTGTAAAATTAACAATTTACCTAACGGGTGGCAAAGGTCGTTTACTGAAAACTGGTCGTCGAGTAGGTACCGCTTTGGATGGTAAACCAGGTCGATTTGGAGCTCCTGGCTGAACAATATCTGCTTGTGGAATTGCGTAACCAGTGCCAGTAATTTGTACGGTACTATCAGGAGAAGTTTTTGTTGGTTTGATATGTGTATCGATTCTTGAAGTAGTTGGAACTGAGGTGGATTCATCGCCAAATAGATTTAAATATGTTCGTTTTCCATCTATAGAGACAAATCCTTCCGAGCCCGATGGAGATGTGATGACATCTGCATTTGTGGGCATGATATGTACTCCATCAATATCAACTGAAAATTAAATTTAATTAATTAATAATTTTTTTCCCCGATTAACAAATTATTTATAGTATAATTACCAGGAATAACATAAGGTTTGCCTTGTCCACTTTGTGGTGCTCCACCTGGTCCTTGGATAGCCGAAACAGTTATGTCGAAAATTTCCCCTACACCACTTAACGGTGGCCGAGTTAAAATTGGAGGGCGTCTATGGCCACCGGGTTTGAAGTCAGTATCATCAAGAACAATTCCTGGACGAGGTCGGTACGGATAATATGGAAATCCACTATTGCTTTGCGTCACTGTCGGTTGATTGTTAATAATATTCACTTCACTGGTTGTAGAAATAATTTCTGTTGATCTCGTGCTTGGATCCGTTAGAACTTGAGTCGATGTAAACGATGGTAAACCTTCGGTTGGTGTAGGTTGTTGATGTATGCTGCTACTGGTACTATTCGTTGAAGCAGTCGCATCAATTTTCGATACCATTGATTCAATTTCTTTCATTGATGTTTCTAAAATTGGTATTGCTTCACCAATACCCTCAATTTCTGGTATAAGTTCCAAATTCTCGTTAATTATTGAACTTGTCGTAATATCCATTGTCGATATACGAATTTCAGTTGATGTTACTGTTGGCTGAATGTTTATACTGTCAGCGGTCTCTTCGAAAAGTGTAGGAATTTGTGTTGAGTTAGAATCTAATGTTAAAACTTCTTCTTCTCTTTCGACAATTTTTTCTGTCTTATTTAATGATGGCTTATCCTTATCTTTTATGGTGGGTTTCTTTTCTGAGTATGGTTCTTTCATATATTCATTTTTATCGCTTGTAAGGTCTATAGGATTTGCGGATGTTGATTCTAAGTTAATTTCTGTAATTAAAACTGTTGAAAAATTTGATTAATGCAAAAATTACTTGATTATGAGGGATTAATATAATGGGTGTCCCAAAATTAACGCAAGAAATAATTTGGATAGAAACTACAGGTTTTTAATCATATCCGATAAAAATGAATGGCATTCAAATTTTGCGTTAATTTTGGGACCCGGTTAGAATTTGGAAATAAGAAACTAAACAATATTTTACCTCCGGTATCATTTGAATCCAAATTAAAATCATGGAATGTCAACTGATCGCCCAAATCATGGTAAGTAGCTTCTGTTTGCCCAATATTTGAGTTTATCATAGGTTCTTGATTATCAGTAATTGGAATATGTTGACTATGTTCTCCACCCGACATGATATTTTCAATATTAGCAGGCTCAACAGACGTTAAACTAATTTCATCACCTAAATCCATTGGTGGCATTGGTTTATACGGTGGAATATTTGGTGGTAATCTTTGCGGTGGTCTTGGTCGTCGATGCCAAGGTGGACGATTCCCATGAGGCCTTCCATTACCGTTTGGTCTATGTCCTCCTCCTAATGGAACAATTTGCTCTGGTACAGGTACACCATTCAAAAACGGTCGTAATGGTGGAGTATTTGGATGGGGTAGATCAAATGGATATGGTGGGGGAATTTTTGTTGATGGTAAAGTATTTGGAGACGATGATGGAACTGTCATTTGACCAGTTGGAGGTGGTGGAAGAACATTGGAACTGGGAGTTGAAGGATCTGGGGGATTTTCGAAGTCGGTAGGTAATGGTGGTAAATCAGAAATCCGTGGTGGACCTCGATTGTTAATTCTTGTTGATAGTGGTCGATGAGGCCGATTAACTGGCGGTGCTGTATTTGCTTGTACATTCACATTTCCATTTAGAAGTTTTACAATTCCTTTAGAACGAAAAATAAAAATTAATACCATTGTAAATTTGTATCTTTTAGCTACCTACAGGTGTCCGATTTAGAAAAGGTGGAAGAAATACAAATTTGATGATTATTTTCATTGTATATGTGGGAAATCATTCCCACTTACACAGTAATAGAAAGTCGTTAGATTTTTATCGTTCAAATTGAAATCAAAGGTTTTTATGAAAAACAAGAAATTCTTCTTCCATAAAAGATGGCCACTGCAGTGCATTATATTTTAGAGGAACTATCTCGTAATTCGAAAAAAAACATTAGAAAGAAACGAGAAATAGAAAAAAACAAAAAAATTACACAGAAGTCGGGATTCGTACCCGGATCTTCCAAATATCTGATCTAGGATGTATCCAACTCCATCACACCTGTTGTATGTGAGTGACATAAAATATTGATTCCTTACCAGTAATTATATCCTGAATATCTGGATTTGATTGTCGAGCTCTAGACGTTTCCGTAACAGTATCCTTCGGCGTCGTTACCATTACTACTTCCGTAACACTCTTCTGGGTGTTTGAGGTATTGGGCTCCAGCAGTGACAGTGCTTTGCCATGTGGAGCCCTCAATACTTCCCCCGAATTCGTCGATAATAAAGTTTTATATGATTGCGTTGGACTCAAATGTAAATATTTTTCAATATTATTCAATTCATCATTACGATTCGCTCCGATTTGATCGTTTAAATTATTTTTAATTGTATCTTTTAATAAGATTTCTTCATCGCCTGATAATATCGGTGAGGCTGAACGTACAACAATTATATGTTCATTACTATTCGATGAACTCAATAACAGTTCTTCATTTAAGGATTCTGTTGGAGTTATAATTGTCGTTTCAGATGTATCTAATGGAGCTTCATTATCGAAGACTACCGTTGGTGTAGATTCAAATACTATATTTTCTATTGGTTGTGACGAAGATTTTATTATATTTTGTTCAATATCATTCAAATGATGGTCTGATTTTGGTGACATATGTGAATTGGAATAGAGATCATTTACACCTGGAATCAAAAATGTTGAATATTAATAGGATATTAAATATAAAAAAAAAAATTGAAATATTTTAAAATTTAGCTTAAATTTCTGATTAACAGAAATCTTTAATTTATGGTTCAAAATGATGCTCATAGATGGTACAGTGAAATGTGAAATATAATATACCAGCTTGATACCCACAAGCTTTAATGGGCTTAAAAGTAAAAACCACCGCTTTATAGCCTTTACCATTCTTGATCTCGTTTATCCCCCTTCCATAACACTCAAAGGAATTCTTTTAGACAACTAAAATATATACACAGTTTTAAAGTGTAAAATAATCATAATTTATTGAGTATTTTAGAAAAGATGGAAGTAAAAAATCTTAAATTTTCAGGTAGGTAAAAAATTCAGGTATAGGTTGTCTAAAATCTAATGATTTTGTGGAAAAGTTTATTCAACATGGTACTGCAACACCCTTATGGAACAAGTTTATTTATTGCTTGACCGATTTTTCTAATTTAATTTTTTTTTTTCAAAACAATTTTTTTATAAGAAATTCTCTCAATTTTAAAGTTGAAAAAAAAATGTAAATAAATATATGCTTATTATGGTTTTTATATATTATACATAGGTATACGTTTGTAATTAATGTTTAATGGTAAAGAACCCACGTACGTTTTTAAAAACCGTTAGTTTTCTTTTGTTATATAATTTGATTTTTTCATGAAATTTTAAAGAAATTTATTGATTAGATATTAGATTTTGTTTTTTATATTGTTATTTTCATCAATACAGGTATTTCTAATCTAGAATGTATTTTTATAATTATTGTTTTCTTAAAAAAGTAAACCAGTTAAGGACGTCCAATCGTCAATGATATTAGTAGAGAAAAAAAGGGTAATAAAAAGGGTTGATTCTTAAGTTTAAAAGGTACAAAAAGCAAGAATTTACATGGGACTAAACAGACAATAGAAATCGATATTTCTCAATTCTTTAATTTTATAGTCATTTAAAATTATTTATAAAAATACATGTGTGGAAAGTCCTCTATAATGATCCTTCAGGTTAAAATGATCCCTCCCGTTGTTTTAAGTGAACCATTAAAGCCATCTAGTATATTTATCAATAGATGACTTCCACATGATCAAATAAATCGTTCAACAAAGACCGAAGAAAATCGTTCTGTTTCGTAGCAAAAATGTTAATAACTGCTTAAGTTTTCGTCGGCTGGTTGTTTTACTCTAGGCTTCTGTTTACATTTAATAATATTACAACACATTTTGATAGGCGTAAAATAAATTTGACGATATGTCGTTATGAGTAAAATGATCCCCTTCATATACGTTAAAATGATCCCTATTTTGTGAGTAAAATTATAATAGATCAAATGATCCACCATCATGTGGCGGATTTGGAATGTATATTGATTTAGTTTTAGATGATTTTACCAGTAATTTTTGTTATAAAAATTCACCTCAGACCACGTTAGTCATAGGTGAATTTATATAAATATGAAAATAACATGAAATTTTATTTACAAATACAGGAAGACATCCTGTATAAATTGAATATAAAAGAAATTCTTTGCCTTTTCTTCTTATAAAATAAATTAAATTGTGATTTTTGAAAGTGATTCATAATTGCACAAATACCGATGTGGTTTACTGCATATAATAAGTCTTCATTGTTTAACGTCACTCAATACGAACAAATACAAAATTAAATTGTTAATGTCATTTTATTTTTTTCTATATCTAATTTATCTTATCCCTTCCATTGCTATTTTTGTGTAATATTGTTATCGTCTTCATTACTATTATATGCTATAACGACAAAACTGCATCAATAATGTAAGATATGCTCGACTTTTAGAAGGAAGAACAATGACTTTCTAATTAATTAAATTAGGTACTTTAGTGTTTGATAAATCATTGTAAAATTTGTTTTCTCAAGTTTTCATGTCATCATACCAAATATTTTTCAATATATTTAAAAACGATATCTTTTAGACAGTTTCGCACCCAGAGTAACTTAACACTAAGATAAATTTTCCTGGCAGAACGTTACTTAGACTTTTCAATAAATATTATTCTTAAATTAATGCCTAATAATTTCATTTTCGGCCTAAAAACAACTACTTTCTATCAGAAAGTTTATATCATAATATAAGAAAAGTCCATATGTCTTTTCGTTCCAATCTATGATTTTTTTAATATGAAAGTTTCATTTAAATTTTTTACTTTAAACAAATATACAGTTTTACGATAATAATCTATAATATGGTGATTAATTTATTTTTAATTGAAAATGCAGTTTTATTAATTATTCTAATACCTAATTACATTAGTAAAAAATGTCACAATTTCTAATTTATATCATTGATATTTATCTTTTGTAATCACATATTTCAAGTTGATCAAGTGATAAAATATAAGCGCATCAATATCATCATAATACTGCGCATCGGTATCGCCAAAGGTGGAGGTAAGGGTAGTTGCCCTTCAAAAGTTTCACAAAAATGGTTCAAAGAACCCACTTGTCTTAAAAAGTAAAATTAGAATCAATGAATTATTAAATTAGAATCAATGAAGCTATCTACAAATTTTCAATTCACCATCTTTTATAGTTTTTGAGAAAAAGGGAACTTAATTTATGCTCTACGTGTTATCGTGTTAACGAACAGACAAACGGAAATGTACTAATTAAGTTAATTTTATTATATTTCTAAGCGTTACAAACTTGGAATAAAATCAGTTTTAACAACAATTTTTTAGAAAAAGTGGCCATACGATGAAAGGGGGGATAAAAAGGTAGAAAAATGAAATTTTTAGGTAAGCCCCCCCCCCCACATGAAAACACAAAAAAAGTCTACGGTCCTCTCCGTTATAAATCCGGATAGCTTTATTCGACAGATAATTTTATGGCATGAATGTTTGAATATGATTTCGGGCATTATATCATCACGAGTACTCAATTCACAGTAAATCAAGCTGTATTTTGGCAATACGCGTCGAATGTTGGCTTCCAAGAGCAATCGTTCTAGTATCTGAGATGAAATAATCTAATCGCATCAAATCGCACGAACGAGGTGCATATTCAACATTAATACAAATATATATTTGCCAAATTAATCCAATTTTATGAATATTAAAAAAGGAGTTTCTATTTGAAATTTTGAAGTCGACCTTCATAGAACCTTCCATTGTCATTTCAAGACCAAACTTATATGCCCCCTAATTAGATTTTTTGGATTCCTGCGACTTTTGTAAAGTATTTGATCGCTTCCTGACTTTTGTTACGCAGTGTATAAATCAGTCAATGGATCTCGTTCCTCGCAATTTCCAATCTTATTACTCAACTCCCGTCAGAACCTGATTAATACGGTACGTATTTGATCTAGTATCTAGTCACATAAAAATTTATGGATACAAGCCAATGAATATATTATACCAACTATCTTGTAGGTAAATAAATAAGTTAGTAATGAATGTTTTGAATACATAATTTTTTTCAATATTTAACGGATGTTTTTAAATCACATAATAATATTTAAATCACATAGCAATTTAATTTATTCTGCAACTGTATTTTTTATGGTATATTAAAATAAAATTGCAGTTTTACATTAAGCAAACAAAAAATTTAATTTTAAGTTGCAAGGATTCCGTAACAAAACTTGAAATTGCATAATTTATATTGCTTTTTTGACCTAGAGAAGCAAAAGTCTTAATAAATTAAAACTATTATTATTTTCAATATCCGATACAAGGTTTTATAGGTTCGATTTCCGCGACGATTAAGATGTGCTGAAAAGACTGTCAAAAACGGCGCGTAGAAATTAGAGCAACTACAGCAAGACTTCATCAAATATTAGATAACATTAATATCGCCACCAGAATATACTCTTTACAGTTAAATATTTAGGGGTATTGGAAATTGTATTTAAAAAGTAAAATTGACTGAGTTAACTGTTGAAATACCTTGTATAGAAAGTGTTAAATGTCAGGGTTTGCATTATTTTTTATAAATTAGAAGAGTTTAAATAACCAACCCAATCCGAGAATATTTTACAAGACCACCAGTTGAAGCTACCTGCAAATTTAAACTCCCTATCTTTAATAGTTTTGGAGAAAATGGACACCAAAGTTTTGTTCTAATTTTCGCCCTAACGAGTAAACAGTTATGTTTACAATATAAGATTTCAAACAAAAGTTGTTAATTTTTTTTATAAGGAACAGTTAAACTTGTGGTTTATGTATTTACAAGATCGGTTTTTACCGAACAAAGAGCCAATTGACCTATCTTGTTCATTCACAAACTTAGCCTCACTTTTACGCCCTGAACACGCTATAAAAATTTCAGCTTGATATCTTTTTTCGTTTTTGAGTTATCGTGCCGACGAACAGATGGGCAAAAAACCGGAAATGGGCTAATTAGGTGATTTTATGAACACCTATACCAAAATTTTGTTCGTATCACCAATATTTTTAAGCGTTACAAACTTGGGATTAAAATTAGTATATACCTTGATATATATTTCATATATACAGGATATAAAAACTCATATATGCATGAAACGTATAGGTATGTATGACCATTAAGAATCATAATTTTATATATTAAATCATAAAACAAAATTAACAAAAGTTAATTATAATTACTAATAATATTTTGTTTTAATTTAATTTCGTAAAGTAAAAGTACCGTTTAACACGGTAAAGGTATCTAATCTATCTATTCATTTTTTTTTTTGTTAATAACTATTAAAATATATTTAGCAACTATATTCTAAATTTCGTATTTAATGATATGGTTCGTTTTTGTACAACGTTTATAAAAAAAAAATCTTCAAATAATCTTAAACTCAAATTAATTTTAGATTGGATTGATAATTTTGACCAAAAATTTCAAAAATCATAAAATAAATAATAATTAAACATGATCTATTTGTATTTGAAATGTTTGTTATTTTGTTTCTATGGAAGTTTCGATTCTGTTGCATCCATAATCTGAATTCACCATTTTGAATCCAAACAGAAACAGACACTATGTAATCCTTACGAAATTCTAAGCCCAAAACTTTTTGCCGTTGACAGGAAATTCAACGGCAAGGTTTTATTAATTATATTTTATAATTTTAGGAATTTCTCGGATCGTATTACGAAAACGTAATTTTTTATAAGAAAAAATGTACTATAATTTATCATCAGATCATTTTTTCGTTAAGTTTAGTTTTTACATTAAGAAAGTTTAGCTTAATCCTAAGATAGAAGATAGAACTACAATAACAGGCTTAAACTGAACTTCAGCAGGCGTTGAATACCAGTCTAACAAATAATACTTTATTAAAAATTTTAAGAATCCCCCGGCATTAATTAAATCTGATTGATTCGTTTGTGATATCACCAATTTTGTTTCTTACTCTTTCAAAGGTAATTCGATAAAGAGTGCTTTTAGCTATATAATTTTTCAAGAAAATCTACTTAGCCATTTAAAGATCCGGACGTCTTTTTTTATTATCATAGACAACGGAAATCTAAACTCGAACTTGACCTTGAAACAAAGCTAAGAAAACTATTGAACAAATAACCCTTCAAACAAACAAAAAATCAAAATCAATCCGTCCCTTTAGGAGCTATATTGCCACAGACAAATATACAGATCCGTTAAACTTATTACACCCCTCTTTGTTAGTCGGAGCTAAAAAGAGTCCACTCTTTAATGTTCTTGTAATTCCGCATGCCCTTAATGTATTCTTTAAGATTAAAGCCTGTTTATGACTGTCATAATGACTGTTTGACGACATTAGTGATTTTCCTCTTAACAGTCCCGATGATCGATAAATTCATAAAATGTAAATGTACTAAAAACTTTCTTACTTAGAAAGAGTTTGGTACTAAATATTATTTAAAAAATAAAAAAAAATTTTTAACTATTAAAATTGAGGTCGTTAGTTACAAAAAAAAAAAATTAATATTTAGTTAAGTAAAAGATCTTTTATATTTTTTAATAGTTATTCTTGATTTGTTTTTAATGAATCACGCGTACCTCTCAATTATTATAAAATGTTTTGAAGGATTTCCTGTCAATAAAATAAATAAAAATTTAAATGTAATAAAGAGATTTTAATAATTCTTAATTATTCATTGATTTGTTTTATCATTCTTCAAGCTATGAAAAGATGTAAAGCTATGTCATGTCTAAATTGGATCACTTGAAATTATATATTTACCTACATGTTAAGATGCTTTAGGGTTTCCTAAAATTTTATGCTTAAACAGCGACCTTGCTAACCACGAGCTACATATAATTCAAAAAAGGTAATTTCTGCGATGAATCAATGACTGCGGACATGGGCTTTGTTGTGGCTTAAGGGAAAGGAACAGAAATTTTTTTAATATGCACATGAAAGCCAGCAAAATCTTTGGTCCACTGTGGACCAATAGCAGTTCGAAGGAATATTTTTATTGCGAATTTTAATGACGTGGAATCAAATGGCAAGGTTGTTTTGATAGACCATATTTTTTCTTTTTCCTTAACTATCGTAATAAGAAATAATTAGAAAAATTTCAACACATTATCTTAGAAAAAAGAATGACTAGTTGATTGGTTAAAAAAAATATTTAAAAAACTCAAAAAACCCGACTGCGTTAAATATAAACTAAAAAAGAAAAACAAGTCCAGTAGTTAGCAACTTTAACAGTCGGGAGTCATTATTGGGGTAAATTTGAGCCGGAGTAAATTTTAATGGGTGTTATAAGTTTGACCGCTATGTGTGTGTGTCTGTCTGCGTGCCTGTGGCATCGTAGCGCCTTAACGCATGAATCGATTTAGGTTTTTTTTTTGTATCGTTTGAAAGACAATTAAATGGGGAGTGTTCTTTGCTATGTTTCAAGTGGGAGTTTACGGTTGCGTAAAAGAAAACTTGGAGAGGGTTTTCCAAATTTTGTAAATTTCACTTGTACTCTTTTTAGTTAGGATTTTCAAATACCTATTCAACGATACCTCACTTTTCATAGTTCGTCGAATTTCATTTTCATTTTCCTCTGAGGCACTCTAGAGACCAAATGCGTGTGCGTGAGCATTTGGTCTTGTTATATGACCTTATGCCTGTGTCGATACAAGCCTAATTATAACTCAGTAGATCAGCCGCCCATTCCAAAATACTCTGCGAGACTGAATAAAAAAAGACAATACAAGTCAATAAGAAAAAAATTATAGAAAGAAAACTAAGAAAGCAGGTTTCCCAGGATTTATAAAACTATCTTTGATTAAATAAATTCTGGAAATAAAGGTTTAAAGTTAAAACAATTCACATGTTTTTGTATTTCGTAGTTATTGGCATGCATTCTTTTTTTTACACACCTTCCAAATGAATTAGGTCAACATTATAAAATACACCTTTAGACAGAGTAGAATAAAATAAATGTGTAAACAGTGCCCTCAAAGAAAACATTCCTTACAACAATTTTAACATTTCAAAAAAAAAATATATACATTCATTAAAAAATGTATTGTATTAAGCTGTTGCAAATAAGTTTTTTATAATCTTTTTATTTTTTTATTTTGGTATAGTCTATGAAATAATATAATCGTGTTACGTAATATTTTAATTTACTAAAATTGAACGCTTCAGTATTTCAATATAACGGATTTTAGGGAACAGCCACTTGGAACAGCCAAACTTTCAAGCCAGTCATCATAGCTGTGCGCTTAATATTTAATGAAAGTAAGAGTTAAATTTTTGTTCCGAATTTTTTAAAGGTCTTTGAAAAATTGTTTATTACAAATTAGAATAAAAATAGTTTTCTTAAGCAGTTTCGAACCACACGTAAGTGAATCACAATTCAACCGAGTATATAACCTACGTTAAACTTATTTTAGGATAATATATGCTTAATTCTCTGAGATGTAAATTTTGGCTCTTCAGTTTTTGAAATCTTCAAAATGACGTATATCATCTTCGATGCAAATCACCCCCAAACTTTCTACCCCTTTTCAACCCCGTTAGGCGATTAATTTCAATAAAGTTCGAAACACGTATTCCAGCAATGAATGTACCTATATGAAATTTTTTTTAAGTAGATTGGACCAAGAAACCACGTTGTCCCATACAAACTTTGCACCGGTTTTTCATTCTCTTAGGGGTAGAATTTCGGAAAATCTTTTCTTATGATGTTTATGTCATACAAAGAACACACCCTACAAGTTTAAGGCCTCTACGATCAGCGGTTTAGGCTGTGTGATGATCCGTCAGTCAATCAGTGATTCAGTCAATCAATAGTTCAGGACTAAGCATTTTATATGTATAGATAGATAAATTTGGTGATAAAGAAATTTGAGATCTCTTTCATGACATCGAGAATCCAATTATATCGTATATCTTAACAGAATGAATGTTTTTTTGTAGCGTTTTAATAATGAAAGTACAATTATTTTATCGCACAAATTTTAATTAATTTTTAAAATCTTTCAAAAAGTGTAAAAAAATCCAAAAACCGAAAATTTATTAACCCTGGAAAAGCCTGCACAGCGAATAATGGAATATTCGCTTCATTGTAGTAACTCACGGTCTATTTTACGAAATCAAAAGTATTAATTTCTGTAACCATAAATAAATACTATTAAAGGCTTATAAAAATGAGTATTCATAAAAAAAATACACCTATGCCATAAAATATACATAATATAATAATAATACAGGTATATGTTTTGTTGGCAAAGACGCAAAAGATATAACGGACATTGAAGTAAGCAACACAGCAAGACAGGCAATATACTTAATAATAAAATGATGATAAAACTTCACTTGTTTTTACCATTGCAGGTTCCTAATAACGGTATCGCTTTTTAGTTAGTTAGCTAGTATAGGTAGTAGTTATTCAACTCTTTAAAAATTTAATATATTTATTATGTATTTTACACATACATACATATACATAGCCTATATGTATATTTGTCATTTCACTTCCACTTACAAAAATGCGATATTGGTGTGGATTGAACAAAAAAGATGGACACATTATATGTTATCGGGAAAAAAATTTGGTGTGTATGCCACACAGCCTCTATATACAATCGTTATTTATGATACTAGTGGGATAACAGCATTATTAACGTACGCGTGCGAAAAGACCTCGCAGAAATTAGATCTTATCTGCATACAAATGAGTACATTTTCCAACTTTAATTCAGCGATAACTTGAAATCCTGTCATTTTTATGACTTGTGACCATGGGACTTTTATTCAGAATGACTTAAACTATCATTTCTCAAAATTTGAAAAAGTTTGACCGAAATGCAAATCACATCTAATTTATGCGAGGTCCTTTGCACTAGTATGGAGATAATGATCGTTCCAGCATTAGCTGCAGCACATGTTCGAAGAATAATCTATGAAGGCTACCAAGACCTTTTTTAAGTTAGTCGTGTGAACTAACATATAATCGCACTCACACGAATTCAGTACCACACCGACTATGTACTGCCAATTTATTAATAAAAGATAATACACTGTTAAAACCACCCATACCTTTTATTTGAATCAAAAAAATTATTAAATTTTCTTTTCAATAACATCAATATCACGTCAATTAACATTATTTTTACACGTTTTATTTCATTTTAAAAAACACCTTAAAAAGACCCACATCCTATATATGGAGGTTGTGTGGCGTTCAAATAACATTTTTTCTGTTCATATAATATTATATGATGCGTGAGTTGTTTTTATTTGTATATTCGATGACCATCAATGGAATTTCCTTATGGCAGTCATTAAATAAATTCTTTCAATTCGTTTTAATTTCGAACATAATTACTTTTTTATATAGCACAAATGTTATTAATTAATTCTACGTAATATTTGATTGTTTTAAATTGTGTTTTAATATATAATAATATTGAACTTAAAAATCCAACTGCGTAAAACTGAAAAAATCAAAATAATTACCTATTTATGAATATACTGGTTGTAAACCATATCGTTAGCCATTTATATTATTTGAAATAGCAAAAATTCGCGTGGACGTTCTTATGTATAAAACAAAGAAGGGTTGTATACACATTCAATACCAATCACACACATAATTATAACACACCGTAGCTCACCGTAACACAGTACACATTTCCTCTTTGTTTTATCCATAAGAACGTCCATAAAAACCTTCCTTACTTCATATATTTTATGTGGCTAACGAGATATATTAGAATCGGTATATATATATATATATCAATGACCATGTTATTCTAAGCCCTTGATTTTTCAGGATTCATATAAATTAATAAATCCTTAATACTAAAAATTTACATTCTAATGAAAATGACGCACTGCTGATGATGTTGACAAACGTACTTTCCCCATAAGGGGATTCTGAAATTAAATAGAATGCAATAAAATCTAACCTAAAAGTGGCCAAAAGTCTTGACGATATAAGATAAAAGGTAAGAAAAATTTTTTTCGATATTTGGCTTAGTTTTAAAATATTGAAAATTTTCTTTAATTATTCAGCTTTCGATATTTTATAACTTGGGAAAAAGATGGTCATATCCAGGACTGTCTTTATAAGATATTTACTTAGAATGTGGAAAGTAACAGAGTATATACGTTTAATATAGTGACCTGCGCTCCCGCCATAAAAAAGACCATTACAAAAACATAGGAAATATATTTTGATATCAAAGACATAACTTCTACATCTGGATTCTTGTAATTTTAGAAGATTCATAAAACTTAACACTTTCAAATGTAAAAATTTCTATTTTGTTACCTTATTTAATATAATTTTATTGTGGTTTGCCATTTTAAAACAGTAAGTATCAAAACGTAAATACGTTATACCTACCTATTATTATATAATTTTATAAATATAATTTATCAAAAGTGTTAAAAAGTGTCATAAAATTTATAGTAATAATCATATTTAACTATAATTATATCGTAATTCTTTATTTTTTTTTATTTTTCTTGTTTATTTGTTTTATTTAACTTACTAAACCATGTAATAACTAAATAAAAAAAATTACAACTGTATTAGACAATAAAATTTAAAGTCATTTATTTTTTACGAAATGTACTGGCCATAAAAATGAATCACTAGGTCATAATCTACGTATAGCGGGCACTACAAAATATTATATATTCCATTTACACTCAGTGAGACTCAAATTTTGTATAAAATAAACTATAATCAAAATTTAAACCAGCGATTCATTCATTTTAACCATTGATAGCTGATATTGAAAAATTGTATTCTTATTTTTCGTCTACATTCATGAATTTATAACAAAATTCATCATCAAAGTTGAAAATGAGGTACAAATAATTTCAACCACAAGTTTAAACTTGCCTTAGCGCTAGCGATCTTAAATGAATTGAATATAGGTATTTTGGGTCCCAATAAGTAAGTTTTTGTATTTTTTTTAATTTTACCAGAATTGAGAATTTGTAATTCGTTACATATCCTTCAAAAATCGCTAAAGTAAGAATAATGAATTCAATCAAAATAAAAAATCAAGAAAGTTCAAGCGTCCAAAAAAAATCTAATATCAAAAAATCATCTGATGTCATCCAAAAAGTAACGTTAATCGAACTGTTTGTATACCTTAAATAGTCTCTTACATATCAACTTTAAATATAATTAAATACGGATATCCGGTTATATCGACATTATATTTTATACATTATTGTTTGTCAGTATGCAGATACCAACAATAGACAATCACATAGTTACGAATTTCTCATCAATAAAAAAGATCTATTTGATATTGTTCTGAAGCAGACATCGAAAATGACCATCGTTAAAATTGATTTATAATTACATGTTTGCGTTGATTTCCAATTTTTACATTTCCGGATTTTTGAATTTTTGAAAAAGAAAACTATTCAACTTTCGAATATTAGCAAATTTCTGCCATTTCTTGCTAGCTATCTTTTTGTTAATAACTTTACTGTAGACAACAAAAAGCCGTAGAAAAAGACGAAAATCGAATAATTTTCATAAATTCGACAATCTAGCACTATTAAAACTACAGACTGTTTAATTAGCAAAGTATCTTAATCAAACCTCGAAAAGGCAGGCAAAAATGAACATAGAAATCTGGCTTCGTTATGGGCTCACGGTGTATTGGTATTAGTAAAATTGAAAGTTTTATTACAATTTATTTTAAATTACCCAATAGGGAACATTCGTTTAACTTACGCAGGTTCTACGTGATGAATTTTATATATGTATTTTGTACATGAATGTTTGCATGAGTGCAATACAGATCACAATAATAAAAAAAAAAAACTTAATTTATGCATTAAAGTATACGTGTCCATGATATCTTTTTCCTTTAAACTAAAATTAAAAATATTATTATCGGTGATTATGTGACTTCTGTTCGAATATACTTTCTTCTAACCGCAAATATTTATACTTATTATTTGCCAAAGTACCTACAGGAAATTTATTACGTGGAATTATCATATCCTCTAAAACTAATAAAGTTTGATAAATGCAATTCTTAACACCCGCTATGTATCTCAATGTAGCTCTAGCTAATGTAAGAATTGTTAAATAAAGTGGTAAAGGAACTTTGCTAGACGTAAAACTGATAAAATTATTATATCAGTTAAACAAATTTGTCCTGCATTTTCGATTTTCAACCAGTGAACAAAAACATTCTCTAAGTAATTCAACTGCAATTGCCAGAATTAAAGCATGAGTTATGGCAAATACACTCCAGTTTTTTTAAAATTATTATCGGCTTTTAAGAAAAGATTTTGCTTATTATAGAAGTACACCATTTCTCTGAGGCTTCAGGCGTTGCCAAGTATTAAAAGTTAACCACCGTTATACCCTCTCTTTGAAACATTTCTTGCTTTAAGCAAAGCTCACATTCATTCATTAAGCAAACCTGTTCAGCCAATTAAAGATTATTGACTTCTTCCTAGTTATTGATTTAGCCTGCAAAGAAGCGGAAGTGAAGATTGGTGCATTTCACATATCCGTTTAAACCTGCAAGTGATATATCTTACACTCTCATCAGAATATCTTGTTTTTTTTTATATGAAGTTGGACTAAGTCTAAATCAATTCTGAAAAATTTATGGGAGTTTGCCCGATTATTTAAATAAATAAATGACTTCAAAAGAAGGCATATTTAACATTGGCCTTACGGGAAAACGATAGATGGATGATTTGTTTATGGAAATTAGAAAAAACTATTTAAATTAAAGATAAAACCTTAATAAATTATTGAAAACAAAAAAAACTCGTACTGCCCGACCAATTAAGGATGTATGAGCACAGTAGTGGGGGCACAGATAAAAAAATATTTATATTTTTAATTTTGGTGGTGAATTATGATATAACTTGACAATAGAATTGACGAAAAGTAAGAATGCAATTTTTCAATATCTGGAGTAATTTTCAAAATATTGTAATTTGAAAATTTTCTATTATTATTTGGCTTTCAAGGTTTCGAAAACGAAGGCAGATATCGAACAATTTTTATTCTTATTTTTCGTCTACATTCATGAAGTTATAACAAAATTCATCATCAAAGTTAAAAATAAGATACCAATAATTTCTACCATTTGATAAGATTTTCTTATCAAATATGTTTCGTTTCAATCAAGTCTTAAATATTTACGATAATCAATATAAATTATGCTCTTAATTCTAGCTTCTTTTTAACCATATGTTCTGTGGATATATAGTTTTATTTATTTATCACTATAGTCAATACGTTGATGTATTTAATTTAGGGAAAGTTTAATGTGAGATGATACTTTGTTGTCTGTATATATGTTTAATTTATTATAAACTTCTTCTAAATTAATAGTAATTGATATCAATATTAATAATACCATATGGTTATAATTTTATAGGTATAGTAATACATTTATTGGTTTTATAGGTATACGTATTAAATATATTTACATTTATTTACATCACTTGTGTAAAATGTTTACATGCAGTTATTCATTAACAAAAAGAGTTAAAAACTAGTATGATTTGTTAATAGAAACTATTCAATTACAAGCGACATTTAACTTGATTTTATGAGTTCATGGTTTTTATACCATGTATATATGAAATATATCAAGGTATACTAAGTTTGCAACGCTTAAAAATATTGAGACTAAAGTAAATTATCGGTTGTCCGTCCGTCTATCTATCTGATCGTTCGTCTGACAACACGACTACTCAAAAACGAAAAAAGGTATCAAGCTGAAATTAATACAACGTGAAGTCGAGTTCGTAAATGAGCAACATAGGTCAATTGAGTCTTGGGTCCGTAGGACCCATCTTGTAAACTGTTAGAGATAGAACAAAATGTTAAATGTAAAAATTTTTTGTCATCATTATTTGTATAGGTACTTGTTTGTGAGCCGTAAGTTAAAATAGGCAAGACACACGTTTCCAAAACTTTAATTTTTAGGCTTAGTGGTAAGAAATTATTCTTAAAGCCCAAAATCCTTTTCACGAGTTACCTGTTCTTGCCTTAATATACGCTTCGGCCGTATTATCAAAAGATAGGGTCTGTCCTAACTATTTAAAGCTTGTGACATTTTCGATATTTGTACCATCAATTGTTACATTTGTACCCAGTCTTACATTTGACATAATCTTCAATATTTATTTGTAATTCTACTTGTTTGATTTGTTCATTTATTTAGTTTACCATGCTTTGGAGTTGGATTAGGTTAGATGCAAGCAAGACCATGTCATCTGCAAATCTAAGCTTTGACAAATAAATACCGTCGATTTTTATACCGGGGTTTTCCCAATTTAAGGCGTCAAATACAAGCTTGAGCACACATCTCTCTGTCTTAAGCCTCTTTTGATGGGCAATTCGTCCCAGAATGCTTCGTAATTTTGTTGTAGTGTTGTTGTACATTTCTTGAATAACCAAATCAAAATCACCGAAAACATACAGTAGCTATTGCGTTCACGCCTACAATTACATAGTTATATCGTCAAAAAATTTCTTACTTATACTTTTCGAGTATCTATTCTTATACCATACCAGCACTGTAATAAACGGCCATGAATTTCTTACTGTGTATTTTTTTTGATTGAATTCCAAAATCTAAATCCGTAAATTTCTTTATTTTTTTTAAATATACTATAAAATGAATAGATCAAAATAATAAATAAATAAAAACTTTTGAACAAACATAAATAATAATAAAATAAAAAAACCATAATAAATAATAAAAATAAAATAAAGATATATAATTTTATATTAATTGGAGTAATTTTAGTGCGCTAATTATTTCGTATGTATTATATTATTATTATAGTATGATGATCATATGTGTGTGTCTTACTCATTCAAACATGAACAAGAATGTGTTAACTCATGCACATTAAAAAAATTTCCAACTGAAATTAATTTTTATTACAGACACAGTAACTCTATTATTCTTTTCTATCAGAAATAGGCAAAACATATATCTATTTTAAGGTAACTATAATCTACCAAATTACTATTTGTAAATAATAATTGAATGGCCTCAGCGACTCCACCATAATTATATTATATTAATTGTATTTAAAATTATTCGATTACATCAATTCGAGGCTCTTGTGACTATCCAGAATTGTTTTAATTATAACTTCACATTGGTCAATTAAGCACAATATTATGGCGAATATGATCAGTGATAAATGTAGAGAATTCGTCAATTAGAAAAACCGAACGGTGTTCTCCCAGCTTTTCATGAAAACTAATAAAACTAGGGCTTACACACAGGCAAATGTCCTAATTGCCATTGGCAATTTTGAGCTAAAGCATTTTTTTCAGCAAGCGTGTTTTCTTTCGATTAAATGTAATCTGATATAAATATATGATTATCGTGAAAGTCTGGGTGGATGGATGGGTGAATGGATGTTTGTTACCCTTTCACGCAAAAACTACCGAACGGATTTTGATGAAATTTAGCATTGAGATATATTATAGTTTGGAATATCACATATCCCGATAATAAGTATGGTTTCCGTGGGATAGATTTGTTTTAATTTTTCATAGAGCAAAGGATCGGCATGATTTTTTGTATAGGTAGTGATAGTTTATTCGTCAGAAAATGACATATGGCTAATTTTTATCCCGGAACAATGCACGATTCTTATGGGATAGTATACAGAAACCGTATTTTTTAAACGGTTTTGTAAAAGTTTGTGAAATAGATTTTTGGCCCATTTTTCTCAAGAAGGCTTGATTAATTTTCACAGTAACGATAAAAACACTCAAAATCTCTTTTAATCTCGGGTAAACACCTCTTTTAGTCGCGGATAACACCGCGAGACACAGCTAGAAATGACATACTTTTAAAGCTAACTAATTTCGAAAAAATATAATGTTGCAAATTACGAGCTTTTAGCCATAATAATTACCTCTGTATACATTTTCTTTTTGCAGAAATTTTTTCGATGGAAGAATTTTGCTAGTTTTAATTAGATTTAGGAACATACATACTACCTAACAGTCTTTTCAGAACGGCTGAAAACTTGATAGGCTAAAAAAAATTAATAGCATTCGGTCTAGTCGTTTCGAATCGGGCGAGTTTTTATTTTTTTTAATTTTTTATAACTTTCTAGACCACTAGACTTTGCCCACAACGTGTTTCTGTTATATTTTTGCCAATATTATCGCAGTAATATTGAAAGTTATACACTGTATTTAAGTGTACATCATACACAAAGAATATTTTGCATACATTTGTATACGTGGATACCTTTTCATTATGGTTAATCATTCGAACGAAGTGTTTTATTATTTATAAGAGCAGAAACTTGTAGAAAAAAATCTATATATATGTGTAGCCTAATTCTGTTTCTAATTGTTAATGTTTACGTTGCTTATAAGTTTTATTATACATAAAACTTTTAGTTTTTATTTAGACATAGAATATAAATTGATAATATACAAAGTATATAATTCTGGTGGAAGAGTTAAATTCTTGTAATTTTGATACAAATAGATATGTTTAATGTACTTACTTGCGCTTCCACCATATTAACATACAAAAACTAAGGAGAATATTGATAAAGTGAAATTTATAGTATATAATAATAATGAAATGAAGTTTTAACTGCAGCTCTAGTGTCAAATTTATTGAATTCTGATTCATAGAAATTCATTTTTTAAGTTGAGTAAGGTTCGTTTAAGTTTATTTCCACGATGATTAATAATTATATACTATTTTACCATTATAATAACGTTAGTTTAAATTTTTTCGCAGGTTAGTTGTTTTGACGGAATTGTTATTTTACACATCCTAAAGACGCTCATTCAAAAACCCCCCTCCTCCCTAAAATTTTCAAAATTGAATTAGACTTAGTCAAACTTCATATTTAAAAAAAAATTCTTAATAGAAAATTGAAATTCTTTTGTGTTAAAAATTTAAATAATAATTAACTTTAATGAAATTAAGTAGCTAACAGTATTAACAAGTTTCATGAATGTACGTACGTCCTTAACTGTTATAAAAATTTTGCATTATAAATAAATATTATGTTATTGATATGTTATTAACATATTAGAACTTACAAATAATATTATTACCGTAATAATAATAGTTTGTACCTGTTAATTAACAAAACGTATTAAAAACTCATTATTGTTAATATCCTCTCACGCAACAATTAAATTATAACCATTAATTATATTAATAGTTATTCAAATAATGATAATAAGAGATAAAAGGTTCTCTACATTTATGTTCAATTTCTAATTGAAAAGTACCTATATGCAAAGTACAGTTTTGTAAACAATTAATTGCGCCCAAAACAAAGGCTTAATAATTTCAGGATACATGAAAACTTTCTGAAAAAGCTGCAAAAAATTCCTATAAATATTTTGTTACCAGCTTAAGAAGTCGTATAAAAAACTTTTCTTTTTTAGACCGCCAATTTTTTAACATTCTTCGATCTGCCTAGTAAACAACCCTACATCCCCAATTTCAGTTCATTTGAACTAAAGGAGCTGAGTGTATAAGACTGAAAATCAAGAACAAACAATAACTAACAAATAATTTTATGATAGGTCAATTTGAAATGATAAAAATTATTAGTTACCTAATTTATTATGACATTATATTATTCATTGTACAGAATACCTACTACAAAACCGTTGTTTGAAGGTTAAAAGGTTACCAATTTTATAAATTAAATTTCTTTACTATATACGAATACGATATACCTACGTAATGTAATAATTACATTTTGTACTACAAAAAGTTCTATCCACTGTAATTACATATTTTATATTGTTAATTTTTTACTTATGGTATGTGAAACAAAATGTCCACAAATTCTTTCACATCCATTTTAAAGACAATTTTGTACTTACGTTATTGTTTTACATTAAAGATTATTTAATTTTGTTCTTATTTGCAAATTGTTTGAAACTAAAAGGTTCAATTGTTAATCATACTTTAAATAACTTACCCATAAAAACTAAGTTTTAATTATACTCCGAAATTTTTTGTATTATAATTATTAAAATTTGTCGTTGCCATGAGTATGCAAAGTTTAATCTCGATTGGATCCAGAGAAAAGGGTGAAAACTTAGTCAATTTCGAAGTTAGAAATGAAAAAAAATGATCATGATTCAAAAGAAAAGATTACTGTATTAGTATTTTCAAAAATTCAATTCTTCAGGGGGCTAAAATGAGGGGCGAAAGTTAATATGAATATGTGCTCATGGTTTTAGACAAAAGTTTAATGTATAGCTCTTTTATTTCATTCTCTAAAGGAGCGTAGCAAACTCCATGACCGAATTCCACGTTATTTTCCAAGGAAAGCGATACAGGTACTTTAGTCTACCTAATTTCAATGAAAAAAGACAAGTTCAAGATCTAGTCATTTGGAAATCAATTTTTTCATAACCCATTAATATTTGTGCAGAATTTTCGAGCAGAAATATTGTGTGTTGTATACTAAGTTTAGTCTCAAGTTTGTAACGCTTAAAAATATTGATTCTATGAACAAAATTTTGGCATATGTGTACATAGACTGACAATACGATAACTCAATAACAAAAAGAGATATCAAGCTGAAATTTTTATAACGTGATTAGGACATAAAAATTGAATTGGATCCTGAATCTGTGGGGCCCATCTTGTAAACCGTTAGAGATAGAATAAAAGTTTAATTATAAAAAAAACAACAACTTTTGCTTCAAATATTCTTTCCTAAACATCAATGTATACCCGTGAAGGCATGAGGGTTGAAAAACTCTTCGTAGAGTCTTCGCTACTTAAGGGAGAGGTTGTCATCAGACAAAACAAAGTATTTCAAGAAATTTAACACGGATTAAATGTTTGTTTGCGTATGATATTTTGTTATAGTAAGCCAATTACAATCTCAGGTTTAAATGAGTAACCACAATTATTATTTTTTTATGCGATATGCGTAGTAAATATTATACATTAAAAAATTTGTTGAACTAAATTCTATTTACGTGTTAAGTTTATATACATAATTTTACATTCATTTAACTTTATTTTTTTATTTTTATATTATGTGGGCATTTTAAAAAATGATATTAAACATTGTCCTACTAGGAGATTTTTACTGGGGTACGATAACTAAACTTTCTTTTTCGAAAAAAATGTCGAATTTTTTAGTAGCCATTGTATAAAATAATTAGACAGAAACAATTATACATCAAAATTGTGATCTTTGTACAGTCTTGATCGTTGTTATGATATGACCAAAAATAAATTCCTTCACGTTGGTATGTTTAGGTAAACTAGATATTTGTTAAAATTGTGTCAACAAGTGAAATTTACAAAATTTAAAAAAACCCCCGACAAATGCGATTTATTCATTGTAAACCGATTTTTGGAAACTTTGATATAAAATGTTCACAATCGAGTCGGTTTGATCGTTAAGGAGTTACGATGCCACCGAGAAACACACAGACGCACAGATAAACACTTTAAACTTATAACACTCCTTCTTAAATCAATATCAAAGTGATGGTCAAGGACATCAGATGAGATGAAGAGGATACTTAGAGAGGTGTCATTTTTGGGGACAAATTTTTGGAAATATTTTAATTGAAATTGAAATATTTGAATTGACTTTGTTCTTTTGAATTATTGTTTTAAATTACCTAATTATTTTACCATTTCACTTTTCGAAATGAATTGAATCGGGTTTATTTGACCATTCATTTCCATAGTAATTACTTATAAGTCATGCCTTTTCCAAACTGAATCGATTTTGAAGATCATCGCAAATTTTTAGTTTTTTTTTGGTACGAAAACCTAAACTAGCACTTCAAACAAAGCTAAGAACACGCTCCGTTAAATTACCTTTCAAATGAAACCAAAAAAATTAAAATCGGTTCATCCGTTCAGGCACTACGATGCCATAGACAGACAAACACACAGACACACACACACATAGCTGTCAAACTTATAACACCCCTTTAAAGGAGGGTTAAAAAAGAACTAAAGCTAGGTTTTCAGTTTTAAACCCACATTGACTACAATTTGTGGCAATGTCAACACTTGAAGGTCTTCTTAAAGGTCAAAGTCAAGACTTGAAGATCTTGTTCTTGCAAATTTGATATTGCTCTTGCTTTGTGCGTCTAGTCTTAGTTTTGTAGGACCCCGGATTTTCACTGAGGTTGATTTATTACATGCACTTTTTTTTTTCAAATAGGGAAAACTATATACGATTTCAACAAGAAAAATGTCTGTTTAAAATTGTTTATTTATAAACGCGCAACCAATAATGAAAAACAAAAACAATGTTTAAACTATATTATTATTAAGACATAAATATTACTTTTAAATAAATTCTATAATATCTTTTAAATAAAGTATCTACTCCAAGTAAATCTTTAGGCATTAAAACGTATATAGACAATTAGGGTTAGGTTTGATTATAGTACATGATTAAAATTGTCTGATTATAGTTAAGAATTATTATAATATACATATTACCTTTACATTTTTAGATGTATTTTTTACTATAATTGTACTTCTATATACTCACAGCCTCATACATAACTTGAAATACAGGCATATTACTTGTAAAAGCCGAACATTTTTATATTTTTACGCCAAAATTATTTTATAATGATTTCCATTCATTATTCATTTAAAAATTTTTGTTTCAATTTCAACATTAATTTTACGATAGTCTAGTCTTAAAATCGACTAGAATGGTATGGTTCCCGAGATACAAAGTCCACATGATTTGCTTTTGTAAGTATTCTTGATAGTGACATCGCGTAAGTGCCTCCATCATAATCCATACACTGAAGTGGAAATGTCCAATTTGACCACTCTTAAATCCATTTTCACTAGTTTTGGGGTGACGTCAGTACTTGCGTATCTACGTATATGAATTGTGGAGTCATTTGCTGAGTTTTCTAAAGTGGCTAAGACCTAGTAGAAAGTGTCTACTACTTTATTCAAATTGTTTTTCATCAGATATGTATATAGAAGTCATGTGAATATTTCATCCAATTTTTTTATTTTTTTAATTTAAACGTATATTATTACATTCCATTATTATTACTAAAGTCTATGGTACTGTGGTTAAGAAAATTTTATGAATATGTAAAATTATAAATAAATATTTTAGCTTTAGGGTTTTTTACTATAGTTAAAGAATCAAAAAAATTAATGTTGTATTTGTTATTAAGTTCGTTGAGGTCCAGTACCATTTTTAATTTAGAGTCCATTAATTATTTTGCTTCTCAGAGCTTGAAGATCATGTTTCAAGAGGCAGAAATTCAGTATTATTTCAGTATGATACTTTTGTGTACCTACAATTTATACTGTTCACAAATTGTAGGTACACGAAAGTATCATTGTGCAGTCCGCCACCAAATTAGCAAAGAGTAACATTCATAATAAGAGCAATCACTAGCTAATTCTTACTGATGATGACTACATGGTAGTCGAAATACGTATTTAAAAAATACAAAAAACTGATCTAGAAAATTGGGGCAAAATAATAGCTTGTATATATGTATGCATTTTTTGTGACACAGCATGTATTGGAAAATAGTGCCGAAATTTAAATGAGTACTACATTTGCTGCTTACTATCTGTACTTAAATTCTAGTTCAATCCAGTGCATTTTATAGATGCACTTTCAAACAAAACGCAATTTAATATTAACAATTTTAGTATACAATTAACATTAGTTTCCATTGATATAAATAATAATTACGAAACATACATAATTAAAGTGAAATTTAATTTAGCCTTGAAGTCAGTAAATTCACTAATACATATATTTTTATTTATTTTATGGATGACATTTTCTTTTGTGATGTAAACGTTTAGTTAGCCCCTATGTATAACATACTTTATCTATTGTTTCAATAAAATAATTTTTTTTTTTTTATTAGAAAGTATACATACATTAATTAATTATTGTTAATTAATTAGAAATACTCTAATATATCTAATTTTGTCTTTGTTATTCTAATTATTGTTTCTTGTTATTGTAGTAACTTAACTAGAAACTTGAAAAATATAATTAATGATATTATGTCGAATTTCAATCATTGGTTTGTAAATATTTAATTTAACTAATATAAGAATAGTGATGAAAGGCTGAAAGGTAAAGGTAGTAATCATAAACATTAAACAAGTAAACTAAAACTAATAATAATACTTAAAAGTAAGTATTTATAAGTAATTTTATATGCATTTAGAATGATTATAATAACAAACACATAGGATTGGATTAGATAGGATGTCACAAGAGTTATCAGGGTATTCTAACGGGGTTTTACATACCTTTCAACTATATTCAATAAACATATTACGTATGTATATTTATTTACAACTAACTCATCTATATGTATACACTTCACTACACCTATCTATGTATATATTCAAATTCACAGGTATTTTTTACATATCAAACTTATTTTATCACATAACATTAAGAAATACAAAGTGGTGTGGAAATAATTATAGTATGCAATCATGGATGCTATTTGAAACGTGGTTAATGTTTATGAGCTACTAGCTGTGAACTACCCGCTTTGCTGGGCAACATTCCCACTTTCACCCCTCCCCCCATATTCCATATCCTTTTCTAGGTTACTATCTATCACCTAACTAAATTTCATCAAAATCCGTTCAGCCGTTTAGGCATGATAGAGCAAAACTCCCAGCAAAAACCATAAAAAAATCACTAACTCAATTCAATTTTCTGCCTACTTCCTATCCCCTAAGTACGATGACGTGATCTTATATCCGTTTTTAGGTAACCATCTATTACCTTACTAAATTTCATCAAAATCTGTTCAGCCGTTTAGACGTGAAAGAGCAAAAGTCCCAACAAAAACGCCTAAAAATCACTAACTCAATTTAGTTATCTGCCTACTGCCTACCCCCTGAGAACGATGGCGTGATTATTTATAGCCTATGACCATTTCTAGGTTATCATCTATCACCATACCAAATTTCATCAAAATCCGTTCAGCCGTTTAGGCGTGAAAGAGTAACAGACAGACAGAGTTACTTTCGCATTTATAATATTAGTATGGATTATGTGTGACTACTTCATTTAGATTGGAAGGAAATTGAGTGAGGAGAATGTTTTATACCAAGAAACAAACGTGTCAAATTTTGATCATAAGCTGGCCTCTTATCATTAAGGCATACCAATATATTAGTCAGTAAACACTTACTTTACGCTTTATTGATTTTCTTATGGGTAGAATTATGCATATTTATTTTATATGTACCCTACTTTTAAGAATTTTATTCCTTATATATTTGACTTCTCAGTTGAATTGATAATAAATAGTACATAGTCGGTACATAGGGACGAAGTGGGGGCATATGTAACCCAAAATTTTATTGAAATACTTATTTTGGGTTAAAATTGTCATGTAGTAGGGGTTTTTGGTCGCTGAATACAAATCCGATGTCAGAATTCACGAATTCTATCACGTTTTCTGAAAATCGTGCCAATTTTGGCCAACAATTTCACCTTTTGTGGGACAAAAACAGCAAACTAATGTATTTATCCTCCAAACTGTGCTCTAGGAGGTATTTTTGGTCGCTGATAACGAATTCGATGTCAGATTGCACGGATTCTGTCACGTCTTCCGAAAATCATGCCAAAATACCTTCAACTAATATTATCTTCCGGTCAAAAATGGCACGATTTTCGCAACACGTGACAGAATTCGTGTAATCTGCCATCTGATTCGTATTCAGCGACCTATGACTAGGTTAAGTTGCCTGAATGTTCCTTGGGAACGTTACAAAAAGTTTCATTAAAATCGAAGCTGTTTTCCAACTTTTCCACTATCGCCTTATTCACTCTATTATTAGTTTGACTTATGTTGTTTACGATTTACAATTTTATATACTTCAGTTGATCATTAATATCAGGTGCCGGGTTTCTTATTAAGGGTTTTAATTTTCCAGGGATCATTTTTCATTTTAGCTACATATTTCCCCTTTATCTTTATTTCATTTTTCCTATCCCATTTTATAACATGTTCGGCACAATGTTTGTATTGTCGAAAAAATTAATAAATTTAATTGAATTGTCCGCAAATGGAGGCTTTGGAAGTTACATGTCTAAGTCTTCAAGATACCATTGATTACTAGATTTTTAATAGCTTTTACTAGCTTTTAGTTAAGGCTCATCATAAACAAGAGCATAAGCGATCATCATTAACATTTATTTTATGCACAGTCTTTTCATTTATAAGATGCTTATTTATTTTTGAACCACTTTGTTTTTATTATATTGTGTTCAAGAATCCATTATTTTGTCAATGGAAAAATATTACCACACGCATATTTTCTAAATTTTTCAACTGTAAACATGGAGGTTATTGTGGAATACATACTAGTTTTTTTTGGTAGGTATTATTAAACAATCATCCGTAATCATAAAATAATAAAAAAATTAGTTGTAACATATAATTTAATTTTTATATAATTTTAATTCATCGGATTTAATTTATTTACGTTATATGCAGCAATTAAATGTCGCGTCGTTTCAATTTTTCATGTTTTTCAAAATAGTAAAAAAACCTGTACTTTGTGGTAATATTTGTTGAAAGTTTCGTCGGTATGTCTGGAACGTGACGGCGAGAAATTTCATTCTTTACAATACGGATTCTGAATAATCAATCAGAAAAATGACTTAGCTGTTTTAAGCTTCCCACTTCCCAATTTTAAGATTCCCAGAAATAAAGTGTTTGAATTTATCAAATTCTCTAGAAAAAACACGGATGAAAATTAAAACTATGTGAACAACCTTGTATTTTCTACCAATATTTAGAGAAATGAAATAATCTCTCAAATTAATAGAGTGTCAGTCGCACTAAATACCATTTACGGAAACTGTTAAAAATAAAAATTGTTTGGTTAAATCTGGCTCATTTT
This sequence comes from Chrysoperla carnea, assembly GCF_905475395.1. Classification (NCBI taxonomy): domain Eukaryota; kingdom Metazoa; phylum Arthropoda; class Insecta; order Neuroptera; family Chrysopidae; genus Chrysoperla; species Chrysoperla carnea. The sequence continues at coordinate 22,654,540 of NC_058341.1, forward strand.
TGGTATTACCTACAAACAATTTAATACATATTTTATTCATGTAATAATGATAATAATATATAATTTTATCTCCACAATTATTTGGTATGATATTGTGGTAAAACGCAGTGATACAAATGTTTAATTGCTTACATTCCTTCATATAAATATTTTTAAAGCTATTAAATATCAGATTTAATTTTAATTTTTTTTGTCACTTTATATAGACTGTTATGTTTCACGAAATTTAACCGCCACTTTCAAATGATATTTTAGGTCTCAAATGAAATTCTACGAATTAATCGTTATAATATTGGTCAGGAATACGTTCAAATAAACTTGCAAGTTTTCGTAACTCAGCAATAAACCCCATTTACTAAGAAATATTTGTTTTAAAACCAGGAATGGGCGAGTTAATTAAAGCGAAGTCACAATTTTTATAGCTTTATTGTGTATCAAAAACTTTATTATGTAAACTTTATCCAAGTCCGCATTGCTCATAGAGGAGAAGCGAGGCGGGTATAAGACTCTTCTACCTATTTCAGTTTCTCTAATAGTAATGAGATGGTAGAAAAAAAGTAAGTAAGTCCCGTTTGCTCATGCCTGTTTTAGACTATAGAAAACGATCCTGGAAGGTTAAAATGATCCGATTTACGACTTTATACAAGTCAAATCAGTATTCAGAGAATCGACGCTAGAGTATTTTGAAATATGAAAAGGTATGTTGAAATAAGAGTTTAAATTCAAAATCCAGACAGAATTGACATCACCTACAATAACAAATGAAACAAATGAATGTGGCACACCTCATATTTAAAATTCAGTTTCATGTATAGGTGTGTCGAATAAAATACGAACCAAGAAATTCCAAGCGATACAATTAATTTTTCTATCGTTTAACTATAAACATCAAAATTTATGTCTAGGAATTAAGATGATTTTGAAGAATTTTGATTCAAATTCTAGAGCTTTCATTGATTAATTCTTAGATAATTTACTAGAAAAAATGTTTAGTAAATGTGTGATAGTATCGAACAAAACTTTGTGTCCAAACATGGTTTGTAATAACCAAGTTTAATCAATTTGTAAGCAAACATTAGTTTTATTATATTTTTGTATGAATATTTTGTATAAATAAAATTGTGTACTAAGACACAAAATGTTTGGGTTGTGCATTGGAAATATTGATAAACAAAACGCCTTTAAAACAAAAATTTTTGTTTGATCAATTTGTGTCAAAATGCTTTTCAATGTATCAAAATCTTTTGCTTAACAACGTATAACTGAGATACAATGTATATTGTTTGATAGTCTTACAAATGGTGGGAGCGCATGTAATAACATCAGTCATATCTATTTGTAACAAAAATTACTATTTCCTGCGCTTCCACCATAATTATACCTATATTCGATTATACTATTTTTGCCATTTTATGGCAGCTAGGTTTCTATAAAATTAGTTCCAGTTTTCAAAAACTACAAATCTTTATACACTCTATATTTTTGTCTTTGCTTTTGAACATAGCAATTTTCGTTTTACGCATTTCTATGTGACGCTTTACGTATCTGGGGTTATCTGTTTGTAATCATGTAACTACTTTTGCTATCTAACATTCTCTTGCTTGAGTCTAAATTTACGAGTGAAAGGAGTGAAGTTCTGCAGCCCGAAACCTCGACCCTCTAGTTCAAAGCCCAGTCACGGTGATCCTTAGCTTCTCGATGTTTAAGGGTAAAGGACTAATAAATCAACAACGTATATAATCTCCATATATTATAAATGCGAAAGTGAGCATGTTTATTTCTTTGTTTGTTTGTTACGCTTTCACGCTAAAACTTACGAATAGTTTTTAATCAATACTTAATACTTCAGAATAACACATGAGATATAGTTTATAAAGATAAATTAATAAAAAAAATTAATTTAATTTGACATTACCATAAATTTCTGTAAAAGTAGTCAATATAAAATGTTTTACGGCCATCTTTTCTGATATAATCAATGAATAATTTCGACTATAATACATTTAAAAAAATAGAAAATCATACATATATTTTACCTGTGTAAAACAATCCTTACCATTATTGCGAGTGTTATATAGAAAAGGGATAAGCGAGAGCAATCTTTATCAATCTCTACTTTTAAACTCAGCGAAGCGGGTGGGTAGCACTCTAGTTCCATATAAATTTTCTATTTTACAAATCGAACGCCATTTAAATTAAATACAAATTTCACTTGTGTTAATTAATATTGCGACATTATGTTATAAAGAAGTTCGATTACGTATGTCAAAAGAAATGACAATAATTAATTATAAAAATACTCACAAAATCTCATATTATATATATATATATAAATAATAATATTTCGTGGGTACACAATATCCGTATTTGATGAATCAGACTACAAAAAAACACATATAAGAGAAAGTTTTTTTTTGTCATATATACAAATCAGTATTTTATTGTTAATATTTTACGAGTGCAATACACACATATGTAAATTTCACCTGAATGGTACAATCATTAGAGATCGGATTTAAAGGATTTATAATTATCAAATATTTGGATTTTACGCGGATATTACTTGAGTTTAGAAGTTATGTAATACGAAGACAATCGCAACAAAAAGTGTATGTATACTTGTACACCAAATCTTTGGTAACTAACTCTACAAAACAACTCTATGCTTTCTTTGAGTACAATTTCACCATACAGGATTGATCCCTAGTCAAAGGAATCTTTCCAATTGAAGAGAATAAAGCTATAGGAATTTCATAGCTTCTCTATATAACTTCCTTCCCTAACACTAAGTTAAAAAGAAATCTTTAAATTAGAGCCGAGATCATTTAATTGACTTTTCTTCGGTTTAAAATTCCTAAAGCCTTATCAAATACACTTTCAATAATCTTTATCACATGCAATTGATTCTCACGAAGTCATTGAGTTTCGAGACCCCAACCAAAAACTAAAACGGACTTGGTACAACTATAAAGATTTGAATGTACGAAAGGAATTGCTTTAGAATCCTTTAGAATTGCTTCTGTTAGAATCTTGCTCAGAGAAATTCCAGATTAGAGAGTGATTACGACAAACTGTATAGGCTGCAATTAGACCCTATGTTATCTGCAATGTGTGTATGCAATTGTACCCTAATATATACACTATAAAATAGATCCTACTATAGTAATTTTCTAAGGGGAAGTCCGTTTCTCAGAGAATTGTGAACCCGGTTAAAAAGGGCGTTTAAATCTTCCTCGGCGAGTGTTTATAGTAGTATCAGTGGAAATTTGTCTGTATTATTCAATGCTAGGCGATTCAATTTGCGGTCGGAGTCTCGAAACTCAACAGTATGAAATTTCTTCATGGCTTTCAGAAAAGTTACTTTGTGTGGTTCCTTAGACAGTAATATAATTCAGTTTAGCTGGATATGCGTTGAAAGAAGTGAAATATTAGTAAAAACAAAATAAAAATAACTGCAGAAGTAAGTATCGACGTGGCAGCTCACTGAAAAGATGATATTAACTATTGGAAGCTTTTTTGAAACTATTGGAATTACTACTGTTCCATTCGAATGAAAACTTTTTAAGCATGTAACTATAAGCAGTCACTTCATATTTTGGGAATGACATAAGGAATCGTATACCCAGCCCCTTCAATTGAAGTTAACTGAAGTTAAACTGCTTAGAATTAAAAAGCCTAAATTTATTTGGAATGTAATCCAATTCGGCATTGATTGTTATTTCTTTGAGACAGTTTTTGTGTGCAAAGTTTAAGAACGATCAAGCGACAGGTATTACTACTATACACTATCAAAAAGTTGGAGGGGGGTTAATGAGCAACATTTTAGGTTATAAGATACAATTTATCAAAAAAATCTCCTGGAGAACTTTAACAAAAAAGATTGTGTGTAAAAAATTTGAGATCGAATAGGTGACAATTATTGCTCCTGCCTCTCTTTGGTTGGAGTATAGATAAATCTTATTTCCACCTTAAATACTTCGAAAACCAACGTAGAAGATTTTTCCCGATAGTTGTCGTTATAAACACTCACGCCACTCATACTGAACCTAAAATATTTATAACAAAAATCTTACCATTCACTACACACGTTTGACTTAAAATTCCTAAAAATACAACAAAAATAAACAATCCATAATGATTCCAATAATTTAAAGTCCTAGATATTGTATGAATTTGATGACACGCTGCCATCTTTATACTGCTTTGCAGCAAAGTCAGAGGTCACTAACACTATAGAAACAACTCTCCTATATATTTATACAGAGTCACCTTGCGCGCTTATGTTGTTATTAAATGTTGTTTTAAATAAATCACATACACCTCAAAAAAACAAATCACTCGTAAAAATACAATTTGTGACACAAACACAATTTTTTTGTGGCTCCTTTTAATAAAACACTTGTTTTTCAAAAAACTCCATTGTTATTTTTATGGGTGAAAAACAAATTTTCACTTGATAACGCACTTGTGTTTTATTTATTAAAAATCAATCATTTTATTTATAAATTTTATGTTTAACTGTTAAAATTATTTGGAACAGTGAATTTTTGATTAGTGGTTCACATATTTTATGAATAAATTTTGTTTGTTAAACAGTTCTTTACTATTTTTTTGTTGATTTATTTTATTTTTAAGTAGACGGATTCACTTTAATAACGGATTGAATCTGGCCATGACCGTACTACGTCTGTTTCTTAGTTACTTGTTTGATGTTAACACTGTAGAAAGAAATACCATCATCGGCAACCATTTTATTATGGTGGTAAAGGTAATACGAGAGAAGTGGAAGAATATTTTACCTTATATACATGCATTATAATTTTATACTCGCGTCTAGGCACATATCCAATCGACAAAGTTGCATATATTTGTGAAATCATTCAAATTTCAGTGAAAATATCGAACTGTGAGAATGGTTTTATTAGCAACCATTCGCAAAGTCCAGAGTTTCCGAGTAAGTCCTAAATCATCCGGCCATGTTTTTCAAAATCGCTTGTATTTTCACTTTAGACCTTCAATTATTGGTTCACTTTAATTTACTGTTGCAATATTTGCTTGCCACCGGGATTTTAAAACTCGCGTGATATACCTCTAAGGAGAAAAGCCAATTTGTTTTTCACACAATGAAATATTTTCTAATAAGTATTGCGCCAAATCTTACACATTTCAACATTACGCAATATTTTCTTTTTCCGGAATAGAGAGTTTGATGGAAATATTATGTGAAAAACTCCATTTTCAAAAAGGTAACTTTAGCATAAAAATATCCCGAAATAAATAGATATTATCTCAAAAGTATCATGAATTTTTCTTTTTAAAAAATTTTCGTATTCAAGCAAAATACTATGCGTTACGGTAGCCATAAGGTGTTTTTCCGAAATAAAATTAGAATTAAACGATTGCAATGACTTCTTTTTTGTTATAGAAAAATAATAAAAATTAATTCATTGTATTTTCTGAAACTGAAAAGGGAGGAAGAATTTTTCTAAATTTGTTTTCTAATGAAAATTTATACTTTTATGTAAAAGCTAGTCAATCGTTAAAGTTATTTTTTGTATTGTTATGATTACCTGCACAAAATGTTGAAAGAGTTGAATTTAAAAAAAATTATATAAATGGGCTCGTCCGGGATTTGAACCCGGGACCTCTCGCACCCGAAGCGAGAATCATACCCCTAGACCAACGAGCCATGAGTGACTCTCACCTAAATGTGAAATAAATACTAGACGTGTATATATACATATAATTTTATATTGATTTTATTAAGGTATAAAAGTTTTCATGAAAATTTTTCATTATGCATTGATATAATATGATATTAATACTAAATTTAATTCATTTTCTACGGATATATTGTTAATGTTAAATATTTTCAAATTTAACACTCAAAATAGCATAATTTTTATTCATTTTTATGGAATTTTTGTTTTGGTTTAAACATACAGCCAAGACATACACCTTAGTTGGACAATACTTTCAAACATACTGAAATACTTCACTTTATCGAATGAACAATAAATGAAGATTAAATAATGATAAAAATAAATTTATTATTTCAAGCAATATCAGCAACACCTTAAGGTAGTTCCTTAAAAAATGAATGTATGATTATACTTAGGACTAGTGTTTCTAATTTTATTTATAAATTTTGTTTCTATTAGTACTTGGAAAAATTACACGAAAATTATGGAAAAACGAGTGCCGCTTGATATAATTTTCTTTATAGAAAAATATTTGTCATGCTTTTAGCTAATGAATATGAGTATTCCAAATGTTTCTAAGGAAAATTATCCTTTTAATTTCTCAACGATATACACCCTTTAAACATCCTCCTAAGAAAACGAGATATTTTGCTCCTTCCCGAAAAACGTCTATAATAAACAAATTGAAAATTTATAATCTTTCAAAATGCAGCCACTTTATTTTTGTGCGAAACTCGAAAAGTAGTCAATGGGTTGACTTGAGTTTTTATTTTAATAGAAAAAAGAAGAATGTTTTATATTCCTTTATATTCTAAAGTTCTCAAGATCGAAATATTTAGTTTTCAAGGTATAAATCATAATAATAGGTATCACCGTATTTTTCTTTTCGATATTATGTGATATTAAGCATATATAAAATCAGCCAAATGGCAATTGGTTGGGCAGCACACACGCAATTAATATTGGGAAATACCAAGTGTCCTATTATTGAATTGTATAGGCAATGCTCTCGCATACTTGTGCTTAAATGGTTGCATAACCTGAATAATATTACACTAAGTATAAATTCATTATTTTATTTGGGTGAATCAGTCTTGCCTTGCTATTGCTTTTATTTAATTTTAAAACTAATAAATTATAGTTAAATGCTTTAAATAAACAACAAAATCCTGTATTTTTTCATAATTTTCCAGCAAAACCTATATTTCATTCAACTTATACCAAAATGATAACTTTTAAAAGTACAGTACAACCCGATTCTTTAGTTTTATACATCAATGCTAACAATATGCGTTTTTAAAACAGAATATAAGCAAGTATCTATACATATCGAAAACCTAAATGCATACATTGTAGGCTCTTCAAATAGATTTTAACAATAAAACTTTATGAAGGGATAAAAAACAACAAAGAGAGTTATATTTATCTAAATTGAATTTGGGCAATCTATCTCACTTGACAAAAAAACATTATTTTATTGTAAATATTTCTTTAAATGTTTACAGCTGATTATAAATATATAAACATTTAACAAAATTATTTATATTTTAGAGCGATTTCTAATTGCTTTTTTTTTAATGGAAATTAGGTTAAACGATCAAAATTTATAATTATGATAAATTAGAAGATTTAATATTACATTTATTCATTAAAAAGATAAAGTTTTTAAAGCTTTCAACATGAAGCAATTTCATCTACGTGAAGGAAATATTTAATTGATATAAATCTGCCGATTCGCAGACATCAGTTTGAGTTTGGAGTGTCTACCTGGGGCATCCAAATTCCCAAAGAGATGCACCAGTTACAACATTTTCAATGCTGTTTTTTATATTAATCGGAATGTTTTGATGAATTGATCATCAATATCATCAATTTTTCAATAGTATTGAAAAAAGGACCGCTTTTGGGGATATATCATGGCTAAAAGTAAGGAAGAAACTGGATTAAATGTTTTTATTTTTAGTAAAAAAAAGATCGCAGCAGGTCATTTAAGTGTTAAGAAACTTTTTTACAAATATTATATCGTTCTTTGTAATCAAAGCTTAAGGTAATAAAAATTGATAGAATATTTATAAAAAGGTTTCTTAAGATTTAAATAGCATGTAGCGATCTTTTTTATAGTAAGATAATAGTCTTAAACTTTTTTTAAAATTTGCTTTGCCTGTAGGTGGTACCTTTGACAATAAGCTCCTATGTTTTTTAAACTTTTTTAAACTTCTCTTAAATTTAGGTGTACAACCTTCTGAAAGTATAAATACCATTCAAAACAAATTTCCATTCATGCAAATTTCCAATTTGCTTTCATAAAAAGCTGTAATGTTTCACTTTTTGCAGCATTTTCAAAATAATGTAAATATTATATTACTTGAAGAAGGCGTTGTTGCATGCGACTTTCACAGCAAATTATCAAAATGAAATATAATTTAAAATTGTAATATTTTTCCAAAACAATTTTAATATTTATGATCAGTTTTAATAAGCAAATAGAAGCATTATTTTAAAATGGAAATTTGAATGAATGGAAATATTCTGAAAGGTTTTTGAATTATGAAAAAGTTGTCAGCTTTTTATAAATTTTTAAAATTTTAAATGAAGACTAATTTTCTTACTACAAAATTTATGGCTAGAAAAAAAGATGTTAAAATTGTTAATTGAAAATATTTTCGGATAAAATTTCCCCACTAAGAACAACCTAAGAACAACAAAAATGTAGAAAGCAGAGAGTAGGGAGAAGGCATCTTAAGGTATTGAATTAATAATTAATTTGCAAAGCATTGTCTGTAGACCCATAAAAATCTTATACTTAGGGCTTACTGATAATCCCTATCGCCTTTTTTTCGAACTTATTATTTGTGTATCTTAAAATAGCATCCATATTTTACCTGTATTAAAGAAAACATCCCTAGTAAGCATATCAATTCACGAGCACAAATTCCATTTTGGCGAGTCTTCATCTATAATATCGTTAAGCCAGGAAATATTTCGTTTTGTCGCATCTAAAAGTATTAATTTTAAAAATCTATAAGTTAGATATTAAAGATACCGACTAATTTCCATTTAGGTTTCTGTTTAATATTAATAATATCGTGATAATAAAAACAGATATATGAAACCTAAAGATTTTTCGGATATAATTTTCAGAAAAATTATTTCTTGAAAGATTCATTTGAGAAATGTTAAATAATAAAAACAACACAATAATTGATTTGAGCGAAATTTTTTCTAATTATTTATCGTCATTGGATCATGTAAGACGCGTTTTGAAAAAATCAAAAAACAGGGCTTTTATGCTTGACAGCTACAAGGTTTGCAAATAATAAAATTTTTTTTTCTTCTTTAAAAATTAATGGAGTGATATCTGTGGTACTTGGACACAATTTTTTCGACAGATATAATGATTATTCTATTTCTAATTCAAGTATCTTTTTATAAACCATAAAAACGAAAAACCAAATCGCCGAATATTTTCGGCGTCAACCGTTCGCAATCTTTACTCGCGTGATGAGCATGCTGGCGTGATAACGCTAGTACTGACGGATGAATTTGTTTTATTCGAATGCTTGTAAAAATTTAAATAAATAGACGAAACATCGCAAATCAATTTATTTGTTTTAATTATTCAAATTTCTCGAATTTTTTAAGAAATTTATATAAATTAGATACTTTCAAGTCCTTAACTTCTACCCTACCAAGTATCACATATAATGCCTGTGTACCCTATATACCTAGTCGCAAAGAACATTACTCTTTCATTTTTTTATTAAAAGGGTAGAAAAAATTTGAAGCCCCTATATTAAAATGTTGACCTAATTACGAAAAATTTGAATAGAACATAAAATTATGAAAAGAAACCAGTCTAGACACAAAAACCGAAAAATAGGTTATTGACCTTTGTGTAGCGATTAGTAACAATAAGCAATAAACTTTGGAATCTTCTGTATATAAACAATTGTAAACATTCAGAAAGGAGCAAACTGTTTATTATGTAGAAGTATCACAGGCACATATTGGTAAGCAGTAGACTTCAGAAGTGATGGTAGAATTTCAACTGTTGTGGAGTGAGTGTATGTGAATGTGTGTGTTGTTACATAGATATTTAAAAAAAAAAATAGGATCCAATTATTATAATTCAAAAACTAACCTTAAAAAAAATTTAAAGTTCATTTTTTCAAAAAAAATTACTAACGAAAAGAAATAGTGTCTTGTTTGGATAATTTTAATAAATTTAGTTTGCTTTAAAAATGATGTTCTATGTTAATTAAATTATGTGACACCGGTTTCATTACATAAAAATTTCATCCACACTGTTACGGTAAATTGAAAATATTTTTATCAACTTTTAATCTTTTCCTCTCAAGTTCATTGTTACACATTCTATTCAAAATATTTTTCATGCGCTTGCGCATAACCACAATACAAAATATTTTTTGAAAAATGTATTTTTTGAATAGTTTTTTTAAAAAAACTTCAAAGAAATTAATGCGTAGATTTAAAAAAAAAATTACAACGATGAATATTGAAATATATTATGTTTTTTTTATAATGTAAAGATAAAAAAAATGCCCAGTTTATAAATTCATGATGTCTTATCTTTATTGAATTTAACATACATTTGTTGACCCAAGAACATTGATCTAAATACCTGTATAATTTTTAAATAGTCATTTTACGTCATTTTTCGTCAAGTCAAAATAGAAGTTAATTTTCAATTTAATACAAAAAAATTATTTTAAAAAAAAATGTTATAAAATTTATTATCAAATGATAAAAGAGATCCTTAATGTTTAAATTTAAATCATAAATAGAAGTACAATTAAAATATAATGTTTTGTATAAAAAAAATGTTCATGCTAAAATATATGTAATAATTTTTTTTAAATGCCAAATTTTTACTTCCATGTACATATTGATAACGTTGTATATCACATGGATGTTAATATTTTTTGTGCTAATAGACTGAATTATGTTTATTTACTATTGAATCTGCACCTTTTGGAGTTTTCAAGACCTTTCATGTTTAATTATTAGGATGCGGCTTTGTTTTTCAAGAGACCATTTTTAGAAAACATACACAAAGCGATAACGATAGCGATCAGTCCACTTGTGCGCGATGTATGCATATAAACAACGCACTTTTGTGTAGATATTTTCATCCAGCATTCTTCCATTTTCTTCTTTTCTTAGTGTACTTATAGAGTATTTAGTTTTCTATTACATATGGGCATTTTAGAATATTCTCTATTCTTGTTTTACAGGAACAGATTTGATACTTTCGATCGAATTTCTTGAGTTCATTTTTAGCTTACCTCAATCCTGGAAATCCAGGAAGTAAATTGTAGAGCTTTTTCGAAATCTGTCAATTCTTTCTTGAGAACATAGATATGTTCTCCAATTTCAGAGAAGCGCTACGATCTGTGAAACGTGCCAAGACTCCTTTCCTTGTCAAGTGTTTATAATCCCCATTTTTTTAAATGGCTTGGCATCCAGAAGACTATGGAGATTAGTCTAAACTGTGTGGGATTACATAAACTTTGATAGAAGTTTTGGATGATATCTGCATGAGTCGTGTACTGTTTATCAAATACTTCGAAACTTTGGAGATTTTTAACCTTTAATTCTCTTCCTTCATATTAGTTGACTTAATGAGGCCCAATCTTCATTTAAGTGGTAGTGTTTTCGTATTTTAAGAAACGAGATTTGAGGACGGTGTTAAAATATTAAGGGCTGTGTGAGAGTCAATCAGAGTAAAATTTAAACTGACTGACTGTCATAACTGTTATCTATATGCAATATACAAGCTGTATAACAATTTTCAGCTTTAATAAATTCATTTAAATACCATGGAAATCATAAATGATTCTGATGTATTTATTGTTCATAAGTAAGGGCTGACTGACCAGCCCTGTTCTAACACCTAACTGCTTGACAATCATAAATGTTATTTATATGCAATATACTATCTGTATAACAATTTTCAACTTTAGTAAATTCATTTTAGTACCACGTAAAACTTAAGCGTTTCGATAGCATATATCTGACGCCTGTTCTATCGTTCGCTTTACTGACCGCAGTATGTGTGTGTACACAACTACTATAACCAATCCTTAAATTATCAGTTTTAGTAAATTCAACGAATTTTTTTTTGGCCTGGCTCTTCCATTATGATGATTGTATTTTTAAATCTGACATTATAGTGGTATATATATATATATATGGAGGCTAATGTGATGATTCAAATTTTGTGTGTGTTTTTGTAGCTTTTGATGAATGATCAGTGATGAACATAATAAAATAATTAATTCGTTTTTTTTTTACATAATAATTATTAGATTCGACTACAATATTTACAATATACTACAAGTTAAGTTCTATATTGGACCTGCTTGCCAGCCAGCCAAACTATTATGTAATTTTTTGTTTGTTTGCTATTACGTTTTTAAAAATTAAACTATTCAAATGTTGAGATATGTCAGTTCCGGTTTAGAATCTACATGTACATGTATAGAATAAACATACACAGTATTAAATAATATGTACTTTTTATTATATTTAAACTTGGAGACACTGACGCAAAATTTAAAACAATTTGTTAACCGTTAATACATCGAATATCGTAATTATTGAAAGGACAATTAATGCCACAGCGTTGGTCGATCAACGATCTTGGAAATGGCTCCAACGATTTTCATGAAAAAGAGTATGCAGGGGGTTTTTTGAGGCGAAAAGTCGATCTAGCTAGGTTTCATTTTTAAAAAAACGTAGTTTTATCCGCCTTTTCATGAAAAACTGAAACATACACTGCAAAATATGACTCTTCCTGACATCTATTGGTGTATATCGTAGTTAACGAAATAAAGTACGTTACCGGGACATTCAAATTGGTATTTATGTAGAGTTTTAAACGGTTCTAGTGCTGGTACAGCTGAGTACAGGTGAGAACATGAATGTCACACCCCTTGGTGTCTCATCCCTGCATCATCAAATGTATACGACGTTGCTGAATACGAACTCTACATAATAATTCGAAGCGAATTAATGGTTTAGGGTATAGGAAATTAGAAAAATGTTTGATCTTCTGTCAATTTCCGAAGCCCTGTGTGATTTGTTTCTATACGGCATTTATGTGATTCGCTTTGAAAACTTATGCAGGGATGGTGAGACTTAGTATCTCACTTGTACCGCGCACAACTGAGCATCTTTTAGGAGCATCTTTTCAACATGATTAATGGTGGGTCATTTCACCCCAAAAATTTAAGCAT